>NC_081366.1:28422577-29140077 GCF_030684315.1 Stegostoma tigrinum
ATGTTGCTAAGGTCTTAGGCACAATTAATCCTATAACTTAAACATTGTAATTACTATCTAATGCATTAGATTAATCAGTTAAAGTTACCTGTAACACCTTCTGGGATCGAATGTCAATGATAAGAAGCCGACTCTGTGTGGGTTGGGAGACATAGATGTACTTATCTCTTATGTTGACAGCAGAGGCCCAGATACATTTTTGAGTGGTTTTCTGTTCATTGCTGGGACAAATCTCTTCCTATGAAGAAGGATAAGGTTTTGATCTTGGTATTAGGGATGTATGCATTAACACTTGAAAAAAAAAGTTCTTCTTGTCACTAGTTTAACCTCAATTTTGGAAATTTAATTTAATTTGGGAAATTTTTTTTAATTTTTTGCAATCCAAAAAATTATATGGCTTATATTAAGCATCCTATGTGAAGAAATGAGAATTTTTGGACACTGTGAGTAGACTAACATTAACAGATGTATATAACTTGTAGTAGATCCTTATTACATAAAATATTCCTTTATTTGCAATAAATATATATACTACATATTGGAATTTAGAAATCTAATTTATCAATTTATACATATATTTTGAATTATTACCATTAATATAAACTGGTCTTATGTAATAATATGTAATACATATTTACTATCACACAATATAATCAAGCTGTAACATTGCATAACATATTCAGATAATTATAGATGTATTTACTCATTGGCAAAATGTTTTTCTGTTGCGAACAGATAATTATAAAAATACATGTAACGTATCTCATTATAAAAAAAGTTTTATCAACATGTGCTTAACAATGCATCTTGTACTTTCAATAATCCTGTAAATTTACCACATCTTTAATGTCCTTGAAGCAGGAGACTCAAAAAATAATATTTTCTCTGAAATAAATTAATTTACTTCAGAGGCTTGTTTTCTACAATGATTTATTAAGATGTAAGTGACAGGTGTGTGTTTTGACAGCCACCATTTTTCTTTAGAATGGATTGTTGATTCTCTGATTTTGGCAAAGAAAACATCAGACAATTTCTCATCATTAAAGCAAAATCATTAAATGATTGTCACAGTGATCAGGAAATTTGGAATTCCAATGAAATCCCTTGAAGAACTTAAGGTGCAACAGGACACAAATAATTAAGCACAAAACATTTATGAGTACAACCATCTCCTGATTTACAATCTACATAGTTAGCTGATCTCATCCATGTTGGCAGTCAGAATCTAACAAGTGGGAATTTTGTTTTCAGGTAGTTGACGAGAAAAAAAAATCCAGGATTATTCATTCTGCTGGAAATAGATGTGTGTGGATATTATCTGAGGGAACATTAACAATCTTGCTGTGAAGTCTACCATGGTCAAATGTTTCACTGCCACCATGCAGGTTCAGACATGCAGAATGACCATTTGACAAAGGTACGTCTACCCATTAAATTATACTCAAAGATGGTTTGCCACCTTAAAGGAGAGATCAGTAAATTAGAAAAAATGAAACTTTCAAAACTAAAATGGAATTTTGCGAACAACGTAATATATTAATCATGCTTTATTGCGGATCTCCTTCTTTCTATTCTAACAGAAAGTCAAATTAGATTGTTTCCAGTTTTTATAAAATCAGGCATTAGGAGGTGCATGGATAAGGCAATGAGTGATATTCCTATTCATATGTTCGGAAACCCATTCTTCTGTTGCTTGATAGGGTTAAGATTACTGATATCCCATCATTACATCACTGTCTTAGTATGAGATAAATGTCAGATTAAAACAGGTTGGAGACACTTTAAAATTAGGATTTTACAAGATTGAGATCTATGTTTCAGGTTTTATAGAGTCAGAGAGTCATACAGCATGGAAACAGACCCTTCAGTCCAACTTGTCCATGCTCACCAAGTTTCCCGAACTAAATTAGTCCCAATTGCCTGCATTTGGCCCACATCTCTCTAAACCTTTCTTGTTCATGTATCTATCCAAATGTCTTTAAATATTGTAACTGTACCTGCATCTACCATCTCATCTATCAGTTCATTCCACATACAAACAACCCTCTGTGTGGAACCCTCTCTGTAAAATCCTAATTTTAAAGTGTCTCCAGCCTGTCATAATCTAACATTTATCTTACACTAAATGCCTGTCTACCTGTGATGTAAGTTTCAAAGAACTATGTTCCTGAACCCATAGGCCTGTTCAACAACACTACCCAGGGCTCGACCATTAACTGTATGAGTCCTGAACTTATTTGTTTTACCAAAGTGGAATGCCTCGCATTTATCCAAGTTAAACCCCAACTGCCACTCCTCACTCAGCCCATTGGCCCAATTGATCAATATCCTTTAGTAATCTTAGATAATCTTCTTCACTGTCGACTATACCACCAATTTTAGTCTCATCCACAAGCCTACACATCATACTTCCTTTATTCTCACCCATATGTTTATATAAATGACAAACAAAAGTGAACCCAGCACCAATCCCTGAGGAACACAAGTGGTCACAGGCCTCCAATCTGAAAAAACACCTTTCCACCACCACCCTCTGTCTCCTACCATTACACCATTTAGTATCCAGTTGGCAAGCTGTCTATGAATCCCATGCGCTCTACCTTTACTAATTAGTCAACCATATGGAAGGCTTTACTAAAGTAGACAACATCTATTGCTCTGCCCTCAATCACTTAGGGTTACGTCCTCAAAACACTCAGTAAAGTTTGTGAGACACAACTTTACACATGCAAAAACATGCTGACTATTTCTAATCAGTCCTTGCCTCTCCAAATGCATGTAAATCCTATCTTGCAGAACCCCCTACAAAAACTTACCCACCCCTGATGTCAAACTCGTAGGTCTATCATTTCCAGGCTTCTCCTTATGGCCTTTATTAAATAACATTAGCCACCCTCCAGTCCTCCGGCCCCTTACCAATTGCTGTAGATGACACAAATATCTCGCTAAGGTCCCTGCAATTTCTTCCCCAATTTTCAACAATGTTCTGGAAGATTTATCCATCTTTGTGTTTTTTAAAACTTCCAGCACTTCCTCTTCAGTGATGTGAACTGTTTTCAATTTATTTTTACCAAGTTCTCTTCCCCCATTTCTTTCTCCACAGTAAAAACTGATGAGAAATATCCATTTAGTATCTCTCCAATCTCTTGTGGTTCCACACATAGACAACTTCATTGATCTTTAAGAAGCCCAATTCTCTCCCTAATTACTCTTTTGCTTTTAATGTACTTATAAAATCTCATTGGACTATCCTTAGTCTTATCCTGCCAAGGCTACCTCATATGCCCTTTTTGCCCTCCTGATTTCCCTGTTAAGAATCCCCCTAAACTCCTTATACTCTTCAAGAGATTCACTTGATATCAGTTGTCTATACATATTATATGACTCCTTATTCTTGACGAGAACCTCAATGCTTTATTCATCCATTGTTCCCTACTCTGATAGCCTTACTCTTCACTCTAACATTAATATAATGCTGCTGAAATCTTGTTATCTCACTTTTGAAAACTTCCCACTTGCCAGTTGTCCATTTATCTGTGAACAGTCAACTCCAGTCAAGTTTTGAAAGTTCCTGTTTCATGCAATCAAAATTTGCCTTACTCTAATTAAGAACTTTAATTTTTATGCACAGGCTATCTTTTTCTATAACTGCTTTAAAACCAACAGAATTATGATTACTGGTCCCAAAGTGCTCCTCCACTAACACTTTGGTCACTTGCCCTGCCCTATTTCTCAAGAGAAGGTCAAGTTATGCTCCTTTTCTAATGGATACATTTACATATTGATAAAAAAAAATTCTTGAACACATTTAACAAACTCCTCACCTTAAGCCCCTAACACCTTGACACTCCCAGTCTCGGTTTGAAAAGTTAAAATCTCCTCCTGTTTCAACCTTATTATTCTTACACTTATCTGAGATCTCTCTACATATTTGTTCCTCAATTTAATTCTGGCTATTGGGTCCTATAGTACAATCCCATCAAGGTGATCATGCCCTTCTTATTTTGGAGTTCCATCCATGTAATTTCACTGCATGATTCTTCAGAAACATCCTAAGTGCAGCAGTAATGTTTTCCTTAATCAAAAATGCCACTTCCCCAATCTCTTACCTCCCTTTCTATCCTTCCTATCGCATCTAAAACCTGGAACATTGAGACGCCAGCCCTGTTCGTCCCTCAGCATTGTTCATGTAATAGCTATGATGTCCCAGTCTCATGTTCCCAAATATGCCTTGTGTTCATATGACTTGCCTGTAAGACCCTTGCAAAGTATAGCAGCAAGAGATGAGACAGAAGCCTGATTAATATACATTTTTCTGAAGAAGGGTCTAGGCTTGAAATGTCAGCCTTCCTGCTCCTCTGATGCTGCTTGGCCTGCTGTGTTCATCCAGCTTCACACTTTGTTATCTCAGATTCTCCAGCATCTGCAGTTCCTACTATTCCTAATATACAACATCCTTTGCTTTGAACCTTACAGTGCCAATTTGCATTGGAAGAATACACTGATAGATAATCGAATACAAGCTAAGTATGATGCAAATGACGAAAGGCTAATTCTGGGGGGAGGCCTGATCAATTTTTATGGTCAGGTGTAATTTAAATGGCACAGGCACACTGTCAGAGATAATCACACTATTTACAGGCTCTTTTAGGTGATCAGGAAATCAAGCGGCACATAGACTGATGCAAGCTTATGACAGGACTTTGAAAATGGCTTGCAAAAATGAGTCATTAAAGCCAAACATTTAAATGACATGGAGTGTACTAGCAGCACACTCAAAGCAATGTGGAAACATTTGTTAAAAGGGAAAAAAAATGTAGAAATATTTGCAACTTACAAAGCTTGCAAGGATCCTGTCATTGGCTCTGATCTGTCTTTGAATCTCACATCCTGTGGGCTGAATTATTGTGATTCCATCGTCAGAGAATATATAGAACATATTTCCAACACTAAGTCCTTGAAGACAAAACACAAAAAAATGTTTCATTTGCACATTCTGTATTTAGACATTTTAGAAATATTATTGTTTAAATTTTAAAACACTTGAAATCAGTGGGGAAAAAAAAGGGAAAAGCAATGTTGAAGACTCAAAAAATGCAACCTCCAAAGAAAAAGGAAATCGTGGAGATGTTTTTGTCACTTTAACAGCTTTCTATGGCAAGTCTCACTTGGCATCAGAAAGGCATTAAAACAACTGCATACAGTGAATTTGTGAGAAAATGTGATTGGGTCATTTTCCATCAGTGCATTCTCAAAGCATAACATTAATACCCACAATACCTCAAGACAGGCTTTAACAACATTGAGTTTATCATCTTGAGCATCTCATAGTTTAATCTTTTTTACAGTTTTAACAATGTATGCATAAAATATTTTTACAAATCTACATTAACATTATAGTTCATAATACATGTATTAGATATATTATTGCTTACTTCTTCATTACATATTCTGAGGAATTTTTCTGATGATCTAGTGCTGCATGAATTGGGAGTAGTTTTGTTAATGGAGTTGCAGAGTTCAGCATTTCTGGCCTGTTACCCACAAGTGTGTACACATGCTGTGGTGGATAGAAAGCTCTGCACACTGTAGCACAAACTTTCTGACCTCCAAATCAAAGTTTCAGCTTTGTAGTTCTATCACATACAACTCTGCAATGGCAGACTTAAATTGCATAAGGCAGTTCTATGAGGACTGTTTAGCATGAAGGCAGGCTTTCTAATTTGAAGATTTGTTTCCTGAAATTTGGACAAATAATAGGATGTAATCAGATACAAGCAAATTTATGAATAATGTGTGAAATAATGGTTCAATTAAATAATTTAATAGAAGAGTTGCTAAGAGTTAGCAGCTGCAGTGTTGGCCGCTCCTGCTTATTGTGACATTACTCAGTTGGCTGTATATAACACAGGTGACCAAATACTGACCTTTAGTTAGGACTAAAGCTGGAGTACTCCCTGTATTACACAGAATGAATGACTGCTTGCTTGACAGCCAGAAGGCATTATTCTGATACTAATGTTTTTAATCTTTAACAGTTTAAACTTAATTTTGTAATTTATCTTTCATTAGGGAAGGTGAAGAAAAAGGTTTATTTATCAAAGTTAGTTAGTTGCAAACCAAAAAATTATATTGCTTATAAATTGATCATACTATTTGAAGATGTAAGGTATTATGAGTAGATTAATACTAAATTATGCATATAACTTGTACTGTCCAAATAATATATATTTGTTATATATTATAATATATAGTATTGTGAATATATTACATGTTATAATATGAAATCAATATTATATATATATATATAGGTATATGCAATAAACATATGTACTAGATATTGGAATTCAGAACTCTAATGATTCATATATATTTGTGGAATTATTACTGTTAATATAATCTGATTTTATGTAATCAATGGATTATGCAATATATATTTACTGTCACATAATATAACTAAGCTGTAACATTGCATAACAAATTCAGATAATTATATATTTATTAACTGCATAATTATAGTACTTTTCTGTTGCTTATTGTTAATTACAAAAACTCATGTGACTCTTTTTTCATTAGAAAATTTTTAATCAACATTTCCTTAAGAACATCTTGCACTTTCAATAAACTGTAAATTTACTACATCTTTAATGTCTATGTAGCAAGGAAACTCAAAAATTAACATTTTCTATGAAGTGAATTAAATTTTTTTCAGAGGCTTGTTTTCCACAATAATTTATTAAGAGGTAAGTGACAGGTGTCTAGAATGGATTGTTGATCCTCTGACTTTGACAAATAAACCATCAGCCAATTTCTCTTGCACTTTATCAAAAAGCAAAATCATTAAGTGATTGCCGCAGTGATCAGGAAATTTGGAATTCCAATGAAACTCTTTGAAGAGTTTAAGATGCAATGGGACAGAAATAATTAAGTGCAAATCATTTACATCCCCTGATTTACAAGGCATATAGTTAGCTGATCTCATCCATGATGGCAGTCAGAATCTAACAAGTGGTTGTTTTCTCTTTAGATATGTGGTGAGGAAAGAAAATCCAGGGTTACTAATATTAGTAAGTTTTTTTTAGGTATGCCAAGCTGACACATTCTTTTGTATGAGAATGATACTACCATCAATTTGTCCCATACTTCCATTTACTTGCCTAAGGACAACACTGGTTGGTGAGACGAATTGGAAACCCTGATTGATTTTATTTTCTTCAATATTTTGGGCCATTGAACTATTGTACAGCCCTGTTCCAACTCTGGGTGAGATCAGTTAACAGTAAAGATCAGGGACCACAATTGGAAGTTAAATATTTATTTCTATTTTCTCTATTTTTGTTGTATTAGGAGATAAATGGAGATGCCTGCAACACTATTCCGACTGCGAACAAGATACGGACATTCTAAGCTCTAAAGGCTTTGAATTAAATGGAAACTATTACTAAAAAAATTGGCAAACCTTTAGTTCATCTGCAAGCACACAATGATATTAGTAAGAGTGGAACTAATTCCTGTATCAATTGTACATAATCATGTTTCTTTAATAGAAATGTTTTCCCTTTTGGGGGATAGTTGGAAAGATGTCAGACTATGGGGGCCCATCATTAGGCTGTTTTTCTGCAGCCAACAAGTAGCGGAATGAGATTTGAACATTAAGCATCTGACTCAGAAGCAGGGATGCTACCTAATAAGCCACAAGACTCTTACATAGTAATATGTTAAAAACATGTGTTGCACTTCCTTTGAAAAAGCTGCGTGAACTTAATTATAATGTAACAATATCCAATTATCATGTATAGACAGACAAAGAATGGTTTGATGATTTTATTTGCTGTCTGTGGATCATAAGTACTCTCTTGGAAAGTGTTCCATTGTTAGCAGACTCAAGATAACGTAGAATTTCTTTGTATATACTCTGAAAAGATTGGGATGAAATTGGGATGATGCTCTCAAAAGATGCAGCCTGCCTGAGAGGAAGTGGGAATATTAGACTTAGAGGCACAGTACGGAGAAGGACCTGTTATTGGAAGTAATAAATTGTGTTACAAATAGTGGACAAGCACATGATCACAACAACCAACAATGCACTGCAGTACCTTCCTCTCGCCACAGTATGTTTGCAACTGCAGCATCAGAGATTGGAGAAAGCCAGAAAATGATTTAAAAGAAGGGAAAAATATGTCAAAAATTTTACTTAATTCACACACGCAAAAGCTGTTCATATACATCATTTTAAAAAAAACTACTTTTAAACATAAATACATTTAATATTGTTTGTAACCCCTTTCTCAAATTCTTTAATTCTCCTCTTATCTTCCATAGATTTGAGGGGAAAGGTGGAAATGGAAGTGAGATCCTTGTTGTCCACTAATATTCTTTTGAACTGGATTGAGACATCAAAAATGATCATGGGGGCAACTCTTCCTCCAAAGCTGCTTATCTTGGGAGTTGCCTGTTTTTAACAGCATTGCTCACTATAGTGTCTTAAGTCTATTTTATTTGAACTAATGTTATTACACTACTTTTTATCAAATGTATCTGAAAGGAAAGCGTGCATGTTGAGTCATACTTTAATTATAAGCTTTGGGAAAAGAGGTGCTGCATATCGCCAGTTAGGTGTCACTAAATTGTTTCATTTCTTGGGTTACATTCACATGGCTCCCGATAAACTCCTGGTTCACAATAGTGTGAATGGAGTTTGAAGTGTAAATAGAGTTGGTCTGTGATGCACAGGGTCTGATCTGAAAAAATGTGTCATTCAGTAGCTAAGAAAATCAGGAAGTCCCAAATAATAGATTCCTCTGAAGCAACAAGCCTATTTATATACTCGTTACAATAAGTGAAAGTAACAACGTACATATTCATTAACTTTTTTAAAAAAAATTATAATTGCAATACTTTACTTCCATCTAAAACTGCTGATAGTTACCAAACTGAAATCCTACATCACCACAGTGATTGTACCAAAATAACTTTAGCGGATGCAAAGCACTTAGAGGAACTTGGCATTTCTAAAAGATAAGATAAATACAAATCTAACTTTACTACTGAATCACAAATCCGCCACTACTGAGTAAACAAAATGGACAGAAAACTACCCAGGTACAACCTTTCTCCCAATGAAGAAACTACCCATGATGTTTTTATTGTATGTTGTTTAAAAAAAAGGCAAAGGTGATTTAAAGGTCATAATTCATTCCAGCGCTTCAAGATGTGCTACTGAATTATTCACAACTCCAGTGAAATTAAAGCCTTTTAAATCATTCTCAAAATGTTCACAGTATTAATATAAAATTGCCATAAAGCTTCAGGTAATTGACTTTTGTTGGTCATATTCTTTTGACTTTATTGGAAATGAAATGTTCAGCCAGAGGATAATAAATAGACTGCCTTGGAGTTTGAAGTCTAGTTTCAGACTGTTGGAGCCACTGTCAATCTTCAAAGTTATATATTTGCTGGATTATCAGACTGTGAGGAAACACCACAGGAAGAAAACTTAGAAGATGTGAAGAAATAGAAATATTAATTATTTTACAAAAAGAGATATCACCTTCATGAAGATCTGGTCTTATTTTGGTCTAAAGGCACGATAACATGAATCACATTGAAACATATTGTGTCACTATTTGTGATGACATGATTATGAAAATGATACAGTTTTCTTTGGCCCTTTCTAAAGTTTGTGAAATGTATTTCCATGAAGATGGAACATTTTTAACGATGTAAAGCAAATAACTAAATACGCATGAAAATTGGAAAGAACTGGGTAATACACTCTAGCCCATCACACTGGAACCTAAGTTGAAATTGAACCCAGGCTGATGGAATGGAAGTCTCCTTTCTCTGCTCGTTGAAGTTGTTCAATAACCTTAGATGTTCCCTCTTGCAACAAAAATGTATCACATGAATTCCACCATTCACTATATCATTGAATGCTGCAGCACAGATGGTCATTCAACCCAATGTTCAATGTCGGCTCTTCAAGAGAGTCAACTACCTTAAATCTTTAATCTCTGGTTACTGGCTCTTTGTCATATTCTAATTTTGAATATTTCCCCTTCACCTACTTTCATCTGAGAATAACTCCAGCTTTTCTAATTCTTCCAGGAAACTGAAATTCTACACACACAGTACAGGCATCTCTTCTGTAAATCTCTACATTCTATCTGAGGCATTAGCATCCTTTCTAAGTAGTCTCAAATTTGATGAAAACTACAGCTGGAACTTTAGCAGTATAAAACCATCGATTTGCTAATAGCCTTCTTTTCCCAATATCTTCTAGATTTTGTGTTCATAACACTCACTGCTTACTCTGAACCTATATTCCCTTTCATAGCGTAACATCTAGTCATATTTCTGCTTCTCCTCATTTTATCAATGCATGATTTCAAATTTCTCCACACTTAACTCTTGAATGTCTGCATATTTCACCAATTTGTTTACGTCCTACTGATGACTATCAAAATCATCCTACATTTTTGATGTCTGTGACAATTGAAAACTTTGAAATTTTGACCTGCATACCCATGTCCACATCATTATATGTAAAATAGAACAGTCATTCTAATGCTAACATCTAGGCAACACCATTTTAGCGCAGATAACACGGTGTGAAGCTGGATGAACACAACGGGCCAAGCAGCATTAGAGGAGCAGGGGTGCCGACCCAAAATGTCAAGCTTTCCTGCTCCTCTGATGCTGCTTGGCCCGCTGTGTTCATCCAGCTTTACACCGTGTTATCCGGATTCTCCAGCATCGGCAGTTCCTACTATCTCTGAGACCATTTAAGCACATCCTCTTTTATGATGCCATTGGCAATATGCTCTACAATTTTTATTATTCACTCATGGGAAGTGAGCATTTATTGCCGTCCCTATTTGCCTTTGAGAAGGAAGTGGAGAGCTGCATTCTTGAATAGTTGCAGTCCACATACTGTAGGTAGACCTACGTTGTCCTTTTATTGATGCATTACTTATTTACTATCTCAGCCATGTCTTCTGCCTCCCCTAGAAAAATTCCTGTTTGGTGCTGAATTGATCCATCTTTTCTCTGACTGTATGTTTTATGAATTTATGTATATAAAATATTTCTGTGATCCTTTTTAAGTTATCCACTAATATATTCTCATTTTTATTGCTACCCATTTTCAGTTCTTCTTTATAGTTTCTGTAACCAGCTAGGTTCTCTTTGATATTATGAGAGTCACATTGATCCTATGTTGTTTTATTTTAGTCTGTACGTTTTAGACATTTAAGAATCTAAAATTTTGGATGCCCTTCCTTGCGCACTTTCCTGCCTTTCAGTGGCATTCTCCCAGCAACTGCCTAAAAAAATGTAAATTTTAATTGAGACAAAATTAAGGGTGTGAAAAAAAAGCAATTGCAATTTACCACGAGGAAGCTATAAGCCACATAATAATTTATCTCATAAAACATTCTTTAGTTAAATTCTACTGCAGCCAAAGTTAAATGAAAAGCCTGGAGGCATAACATTCAGCAGGAACACAAAAGTAATGTACAGAGCTGTGCTAATATATAAAAACATAATTGGCACTTTGTTTTAATTATAAGCTCAGAATTTCCGTTTTTCTACATTTTCTCACGTATTTAGAAAAATGTTAGCTCTATTTATTAGAACCTTCTGCAGACCTGGTAAGTTGTTAATGTAGCACCTGACCAACTGGATGAGTGTTAACTCAATTGAATTACTCAATTTAATATTAACAACAAAATGAAGTTATAAAACATCATAAATGTGCAAAGATGTCCTAAAGCACATCAAAGAGGTGTAATTAGAGAAAAAAAGATTGAGCTCAAGGAACAAGTGTTAGGAAATGTCACCAAAGGTTTGGTCAGTGAGGGAAGAACTAGAGGAAAAAAATCAGATTTAAAAGAAAAAGTCCTTGATGGGATTTGTCACTGCTGGCTAGGCTACCATTTTTTGTCCATCCCTTATTGTCCTTGATATCTTGCATGGTGAACTAAATTAGTTAAACATTGACATGTGTGATGTCGGAGGCAGTAGGAGGAGGTTGGGATGAATCATCCATTCATTATTTCTGGCTGAAGATGGATGCAAATACCTTGTCTTGTGCACTGATGCACTGGACTCCACCATCAATGAGGACAGGGATATTTGTGGACCTCCAGTTAGTTGTTTAATTGTCCAACACCATTGATGACAGGATTGCAGAGCGTAGATCCTGTCTGTTAGGTGTGAAATGATTTATTCCTACATATTGCATGCTGCTTTCAGTGCTTTTACACACAATAAATCTTTTGTCATAATTTCTCCAGGCTGACACTTCATTTTTAGGGATGCCTGATGCTGCTTCTGGCATTCCTTTCTGCATAATTCTGTGGGGAAATGCAAAGTCATGAGGTTACAGATTGTGGTTGAATATATTCTGCACTTGCAGAATATCAGCAGGGGAAGACGGCTGAAAAATGGCAAATGGGGTTTAATATAGCTAAGTATGAGGTGTTGCATTTTGGGAAGTCAAATCAAGGTAGGAGTTTAATGGTGAGTGGTAGGGTCTTATGGTGTGTAGTAGAACAGAGGGATCTTGGAGTTCAGGTGCACAGTTTTCTGAAAGTGGAGTCACAGGTAGACAGGGTGGTGAAGGCTTTTGGCGCACTGGCCTTATCAGTTAGGGCACTGAGTATAGAAGTTGGGAAGTTATGTTGCAGTTGTACAGGACATTGGTGAGGGTGCACTTGGAATACTGTGTTCAGTTTTAATTACCTTACCACGGGAAGGATGTTATTAAACTGGAAAGAGTGCAGTAGAAATTTACAAGGATGTTGCCAGGGCTCAAGGGACTGAGATT
Source organism: Stegostoma tigrinum (assembly GCF_030684315.1). NCBI lineage: Eukaryota > Metazoa > Chordata > Chondrichthyes > Orectolobiformes > Stegostomatidae > Stegostoma > Stegostoma tigrinum. The sequence continues at coordinate 28,435,407 of NC_081366.1, forward strand.
TATGGAGAGGTTGGGCAAGCTGGGACTTTTTTCTTTAGCGTGTAGGAGACTGAGGGGGGATCTCATAGAAGTGTATAAGATCATGAGAGGCATGGATAGGGTGAATGCACTCAGTCTTTTTCCCAGGGTTGGGGAATTGAGGACTTGAGGGCATCAGTTTAAGGGAAGAGGGGGAAGAATACATGGGAACTGGAGGGGCAACTTTTTAACACAGAGGGTGGTAGGTGTATGGAATGAGCTGCCAGAGGAAGTGGTTGAGGTGGGTACAATAATAACATTTAAAAGACATTTGGATGAATATATGGATAGGAAAGGTTGAGAAGGATATGGGATATGTGCAGGGCAATGGGGTTATCGTAGATGTCATGAAATGTGAGACAAGCCACATTGCATACAAGATCTGGATGCTTTGTTGAAGCTGTTGATGGGCAAAATATTTTTCGTAGAGTAAAACACTTGAAGATGTTGCTACGCAGCCACATTTGCTTCAATTGTGCATCCTTCTTCTAGCAATACATTAAATTCTTCAGAAGTGCCTTTCTGAAGGATTTACTAGGTGGAGAGAAAATAACCTGTTCCATTGGCCTTTCAGCTAAATTACTGTTGATGAAATTCCATTGTGTACTTTTGCATCAACACCTGCCAACAAATTAATCAAATATTTTACCCAGCTGATGACTCAAACTTAAGCTGGTCTACTAAAATTGGGAAAGTTTTGTCAGGATCTTTACAGTCATCATTAGAAATAATAAAGGATTTAACTCTTCTAAATTCTTCTTTTCCCAAAACTATAAGAAATTTCACTGAAATACATAATCTGAAATAAAAACAGAAATGGTCGAATAAATCCTGAAGGTCCAAAAAATTATTAAATTGGATTTGAAACATGAACTCTGCTTCTCTCTTCACAGTTGCTGCCAGATCTGTTGAGTTTCTCCAGCTGTTTCTGTTTTTATTTAAGGAGTTTGATAGTTTGTCTTTCTTTAGAAGTTGTGCGTAGGCCTAGGAAGTGAAGTTTAATCCTAATGCTCTGTCAGTGGTTTGCCAATCCATGCCAGATACTTGCTTTCATTCTTTGCCAAACTCTTTAAAATGCCAGCATAAAAATCTGCAGAGTAATGTAATGCATCTTCTGTTCTTTTTCCAAACAAATTGGTGTGGCTTTTCTTTTTTTTATTACTACTTTAAAAGTAGTAGCTTGTGTCTATAGGTGGTATTCATATCAAAAAGAGGTGATGACTTCATGCACACATTTTTTTTGCTTGTTTGTGCACCATTTTAAAGAGCAAGATGGTGAAATCTGATGACTGGGAGCAGCTGAGGCTTTTTATAGAAAGCAGAATTATTGGTACTTCCTTTCTGTACTTTATTAAATGGGATCTGCTCTTTAACACTTGTAAAGTTCCTTTTTTTTAAGTTAGCCCAGTCGTGGCCTTTATTTAAAGAGACAGTACTCACATAATATTCTCTCGAGATTGTTGTGCATCAATTGGGTTGTAGCACTAATTTTGGTTGTAGTTGTAACAACATCTCTGAACTCAGAAATTCTTTTCCCAGCTGCCCTATTTCAGTACTGTCTATCACTCACTAAAGAGCTGTCAGCCTTAGTTTTTAATGCTACTTGTTGTCATAACAATGTGATTTCTTGGATCAAACACCACTGCCAGTATGATATGGTCGCTGACCCTAAATGTTAGTTTATATAAAATATACTACAAAGGTTGGGACTTCATTGAGACAACTAACATTTTCCACACGCCATGTGGGATTGCCACGATGCTCATTGTCACCTTGATATCAACCCTCAATTTTGGATTTGGTAGGAGTTTTTTTTAAAGCCAGGTGGCCCTTCTGCCACTAATCCACCTGTTTACCTTACTAGGGAGTGCTACATGCTAGTTGGCTCGTACACCAGTCACTGAAAGTAAGCATTTAGTAGTGAAGAAGATAAACAGTATGTGTCCTCTGTAGTAAGAGGATTCGAGTAGGGAGCAGGGATGTTTTGCTGTGGTTGCATTGGCCTCTGTGAGACTACATTTGGAGTACTGTGCACAGTTTTGGTCTTCTTTGAGAAAATATGTTCTCGCTATGGTGGGAATGCAACAAAGGTTTACCAGGGTAATTCCTGGATGGTAGGACTGAATTATGAAGAGAGCCTGGATCAGTTAGGACTATACGCGTGGGTTTCCTCCGGGTGCTCCGGTTTCCTCCCACAGTCCAAAGATGTGCAGGTTTGGTGGATCGGCCATGCTAAATTGCCCATAGTGTTCAGGGGCATGTGGGTTATGGGGGATGGGTCTGGGTGGGATGCTTCAAGGGGCAGTGTGGACTTGTTGGGCTGAAGGGCCTGTTTCCACACTGTAGGTAATCTAATATTCAAGGGAGTTTAGAAGAATAAGGGGGGGATATGGCAGAAAACTATAAAGTTCTAATAGGACTCAACATGGCAAATGCAGGATGGATGTTCCCAATGACCAACAGTCCAGAACCAGCGGTCACAGTTTAAGGATAGAGGATCAGCAATTAGGACTGAGATAAGGAGGATCATTTTTCACCCAGGCAGTGATGAGCCTGTGGAATTTCCTGCTGGTTGAGGCTAAAACACAGAATATTTTCAAGAAGGAGATAGATATAGTTCCTCGAGCCAAAGGGTTCAAAAGGTATGGGGAGAAAGCAGGAACAGGATACTGGCTTAGATGATTAGCCATGATCATATTGATTAGCATAACAGGTTTGAAGGGCCAAATGGCCTGCTTCAGCTCCTTTCCTCAATGTTTCAAAGTTTTCTATGAACTTGTGGTAGAATCAGTGTTTGCTGCGGCCCGTCTCAATGTTAGGAGCACCTTGCTCCATCTTTCATGCTTTTCAGAGGCAGTCTGGTAGGTTCCTTACTCATTAGCAGCTGTTGGCAGTTACAGAGAATCATTGCTGGTCAAATACCTCATTGACAGCCCAACACACCTCATCATTCTGAACAATCTCAGTGAACATATTAGACATTGAGAAAACTTGACATGGAAACCACAGTCATCACCTGGCAGATCCAGCTCACCATTTACTCTGAATGACCTCCAACCTGGATACCAGGCACCAACTTTTCAGGGCACACTCCATAGGCACTGCCACATGCCAGCCTCAGGGCACATCTCCGATCCACTTGCAGGAAGCTTGAGCACTTCACTGCTGCATCTCAGGTTGTACTAATAACAATTGCAATAATGCTGCAGCAAGGGCAGCATGCATTCAGGGTCATGAACCCAGCTAAGGGGCTGGACCAGGCTGCATCTCTGGGCTGTTTTCTCACAATAACATCATTCACTTACTTTGCCCCTTCCTGGATGGCCACTGCATCCCTGCCTTGCATTGTCATTTTGTGCTTTGCTCACTCAGCTAGACATTGTTTTTTTCTTGCTTTTCCATTTAGTGCAGTCTCTGTTGTGACGTAATGGTCTGAATCTTACATTTTCATGGCTCAGTGTCTATTGCATTGGGTTTGGGAGGGTTTTTTCCTACAAGGTCCGGTGAGGTTTCTTGCTATATCTTATCAAACACCCCTCTCTACTCCGATGGTGTCCCTTTCATCCAATTCTATCCCTGTCTTACCTAAGACCATTCCTGGAACACTGCTCCCAGCTGTGCTTTACCATATTCCCACTGGCTCCCCAACAAATGCAGCTGCTCTCCACTGCAGAATTGTTATCCACTTTCCCAAGGAATAGGTTCTGGAGTCTCCCTCCTGTAGCAGGGCCCCCAACCCCAGGTCAGACCGAAACACCCTTTCTCTTTAGCTTCTCTGCGTTGACCTGACAGTGGCCTAACTCCTTCAGTGACCTAACCAGACACTTCTGGATTAGAACTGCCCAGAGCCCTGGCCAATGCCTGTACAAGGTTAAGATGGCAAAATGGCACAGTGGCTCAGTGGTTAGCACTGTTACCTCACAGGACCAGGGACCCGGGTTCAATTCCACCCTTGGGTGACTGTCTGTGTGGAGTTTGCACATTCTGTCCGTGTTTACGTGTGTTTCCTCCCATAGTCCAAGGATGTGCAGGCTAGGTGGGTTGGCCATGCTAAATTACCCATAGTGCTCGGGGTTGTGTGAATTATGGGGGGCTGGTTTGGGTGCGATGCTCTGAGGGTCAGTGTGGACTTGTTGGGCTGCAGGGCCTGTTTTCACACTGTAGGGCTTATATGATTTATGTTCTCTGAATATAACTAAGGCAAGTTGTGGCATTAATAAGCTGATAAACAAACAACAATACGTTTAATTGGTAACTCATTACTGCCGGGTGAGAAACTTGCTACACCATTCTGCAGATACATGAAAGATGAAGCGACTTGCTCCTGACATCAGGATGGACCCTCTCCAGATGGTGCCACAAATTTTGCCTTTGCTCATATCATTCAAGTCTCTATAAGGAGTGCCCGTGGAGTCAGAAGTTAAGACTTGGTACTTTAGACTTTTTGTTTGACAAGACTTTCTTTTCCTTAATTTGCTACATTAATGGTAGTGATCATATTTCCTTGAACCTGTTAACTTCTAATTTGAAAAAAAATCTTCATGTAGAGTTGGTTCGTCTGACATGCTCATATCCCATCGACTTTGAAATTCTACAAATGCAGCTGTGCTACATGCCGCTGTGCTAGTCCTCTATCAGCTCTATAAATTATTTCTATTGGGACTGACAACTCTAATTTTGTATCAGTTGGTCCTGTCAATTCATGATCTCAGAAACATTTCTAAATTCATTTCAAGCAGTTGGCAGAGACAGAAGACTTTCTACCAGAATACTGAAAAGTGTTCTAACACATTACAATACTCAGTTCCCTCATGGTAACAATCTATATGATCAAGAATTGGTGTTATTTCCACCTTGTTTTGTACAGCAAATTAGCTCAGAGTTCACTAACAAGTGTTTTAATGCATTTTGAACATACGAGTCTTTCGAGCTGAATCTTCAACAAAAAGAGACGAGATGTCTTCATCAACTCCTGCATCGTTCTTTGCAATGCAAGTGTACGCCCCTGTATCTTCATAACGCACACTGTTAATGTGAATTTCACCTCCATTTGCTATAGAAACACAGAACACAAACAAAAATGCACAGAACAAATTAACTAGCAACAGTCATTGTTGAGAGACTTAGACATAACAATAGCTTCCATTTAATGTTGTCATGGTACCTCATGGGAGCAATGGTCAAACAAAATTGCAGACCGAGTCACATATGGAAATATTAAAGTAGTGAGACAGGGACTGAAAACTTGATAAAGTAAATAGATTTTAATCTATGTACTAGAAGAGGAGAGAGGTAGAAATATGGAGAGGTTTAGGAAGAAAATTCCAGAATTTAACACTCATATAAACAATATTGCTGTGTGGTGGAACAATGAAAACTGGGGATGCAAAACATTCAAATTGGATAAGTGCAAAGATCTTGGAGGTTTGTAAGTATGGAGAAATTTCCACAGATCAGAAGGGCAGACAGAAATTCAGGAATGAAAATTTTAAAATTAAGGGGTTGTCTTTAAATGTGGCAGTCTCACATTGAGATCACAATTTAAATGCCAATCAATTAGTTGGAGAACAATTGGAATCATTTTAGACATTCTATCTTTTCTCACTTCTGTCCTTTGTTGATGTGCTGCCTTTATTGAATGCTAGGCTTAGTGGACTTGCTGATGCCAGTGTTACAAGCTGACTGCAATACATAGCTGAACCTGAAACATGTTGGGTTAATGATCATGTCAATCAATATTAATTCAGCTCCTTACATTGTCAGAAGTCATTAATCCATTAAAACAATTCAGTCAATTATTATCAAAAATTATTCATTTGTAACTACTACCACTTTAGAGATACGTTTTCTTTTTCATTTAGCTGCTCTGATTCTCTCTGCAACATTTTCTACAATGTGAAGGATAGGTGGGTGCCTTGGTTATAGTTTACTAAAGAAGTAGCCACTGGGAAGTACACTATCTGAAATTTAAAGTGTCTTCTTCTTCTTCTCACAAAAACATGGGATACAATTATTGACCTTGGGGAACTTCTATGTCCAAGCTGTTGATGCATTGAATGATAAAATACTGCTGCATTGTACCACCAAACACACTGTAGTGCAATGCTTTTTTCAAGAACACAGTCTCTAGTACCTGGATAACACAACTGCCCTTCAGATGAGTTTCACACATGAAACTTTAAAGCTGTTGTTTCATTGAACTTTATTCTGTTATTATGATTAATTACAACCAAGTTGTGTTAATCTAATGCCTGCATTTTTAATACTCCCATGTTTCCCAAACTGTTTCCAGGAAATGCATTACAAATGAAAAAGATTAATTAGAGAACTCCAGAATTTTTCCTAATATAGACCAGTCAAGATTCAGATGTGCTGGTTGGATTTTTTTGAAAGCTGTCTCACTGTTTGAGAAAAGAAAACTCTTTTGTGGCATATAAATGTTTAAGCCAGACTCAATTTATATCTGCTGATGCATTTTGTTGCTCCATGTGATAGCTTGCTACAAAACTGCAGAGACTTTACCCGGCCCTGAGAAGTGAGGAAGGAGGTGTGGGGGCCTGGTAAAATCTCAGGGAGTCTGATTAGCAGGAGCAGACGTGGAGTGGTTACCTGCTTGGTGGATGCAGGGAGCCACTTCACATAATTTCAGTGCTGGAAGTATTTTGCCAACAGGAGGTAACTCCCTGCTATGTGGGGAAGCCACCAGCCAAATGTCTCATTGCTACAGTCTTGGAAAACACTTTAGTGGAACCAAGAAGGGAATCATGGCCAGAGGAAACAGCACCCCTACGCCCACTGATCTTCCCTCGGAGGTTTCCACCTGACCTTGGCCCCAAGTTTTATATTTTAGTTTCCATAGCTGTTATACAGTCAGCGGTTCCTGTGATGCTGCTGCGGAAATCAGAAACAGGCATGGGCAATTTAAAACTTAGAATAAACCTAGAATAGAAGAGCTCTGAGTCCAATTCATTCACAGTAGAATAGATTTATCACTGATTAAGCTAATGGCTGACTGGAACATCGCAAGTCCACAAATGTAGAAAAGCTGCTGCATTTGCCTTGTTAAGCAGTCTCTGAATGTGAATGGAGGTTTCTCATATGGCCTTGCGTCATTCTGATGTGACAAAACACAGTATAAAAGCAAATATCACTAGTATATTAGAAAACAAAGGATGGCAATGAAATTAGATACTACCTAATAGCACCAGTTGGTTAGGTAATGTTGAAGTAATATCTAGACCATTCTTCAGCCAGGTAATTTTGGGGTTAGGAATTCCATCAGCATGACATTTTAAACTGGTACTCACACCAGGTTCTTGTGCCTGGCTTTCGGGATATACTCTGATTACTGGAGGAACTACAAACAGAAAAAGAAAGAGAGTTTCTCTTGAATATCAGATATCGGAATGACAATAACAGGTAGTGATAGAACTCTCTTCATCCGATAATGATAATGCAGCATTTGTCATAGAAGAAAGAATGTGTGTAAGATACATTACAGGTAGTGACTACAACATCATTTAAATTATAGGCTATTTGGGAACTTTCAATTTATCTCACATGGTCACGAAGCAAAGTATTGCAGGCAACGGAAATTTGAAATAGGAAACACAAAATTTTAAACACTTAATTGAATGAGCTCCTAAGGTGGAATGTGGCTAAAATTTATGGTTTTGTACCTAAGGGCTGTAAAACAGGTGGGTGGCCTCATAAATTATAAGGTGTACCCAGTGCAGCCGACACACCCTTGATGGCAGGGCACATGTGGGTGAATGCCACGCTCTGTGCTCCAGTTCAGATATTTATTTGGCTAACTATTACCTAATTAAGTTACTCATTTCTCGGCCACTGCAATGTAACAGGTGGCAAGAGAGAGTGGGCTCAATGTGTAACATGGCAAGTCTAAGCTACAGGCTTCTGGTCAGTGTAAACAGAGGCTGGGGGCAGGGGGTGGGGGGGGGGGAGATCCTCCCTTGGAATCCCTACCCTCCTTCCCGCTTCCCCACCAACTCCATGACAATTTGCAGTCCCCACTGTTTTGCCTTCCCGGATCCATCCTTACTTTCTGGAAGGTGCTATTGATGAGATATTGAACTTTCCCAAATCTCTGGTTCTCCTTCCTCCTGGCCCTTTTGCAATAGCAGCAGTGTTCACCGGGGTAGGTGTGACTCAGGGCTGCTGGCCTCTGATTGGCTGGTAGCTCCATATGGCGGGACTTCCCACTGGAGGCAGTGGGAATTCCTGCTTCATATTAATTAAACAGCCATCAAACAACAAATTAAACTGAGAGAATATGGTCAGGTGAACATGAGTTCACCCCGAAATTTATTCTGAGCTATGGGAAGCTTTCCTTCTGTTTATAATTTAACCTATGGTGTCACCTTTTCAGGTTTAATGATGCTTTATCAGTTTTGCCAATGTGAAGAAATGGACTGTGAGACTGATACCTCCATTTGCTATAGGGTGTGGTGATTGTAACAAGGTCAGCCAGGTGGACCTCATAGAATATGAGTTCCCTGACTTGGACTGATCTAATCAGGGAGCCCTGGCTGACATAAGAACAAGAGTGTCAGACATCCTGATACTCTGAGAATTGGCTCTGACGGAGCTGGATCAGTGTCAAGGACTTTCCATGTGTAAATAAAGGGTAATGTAATGGTAGAACACCGGCCTCTGGGGAATTATGTCATGAAAATTCTTAGGAAGCAAACCTTATTTTGCTCGGAGCAGCTTAGGGGTTACACTTCAGGCTAAGTTTTGAGTTCAGGCCTTTTCCTCTTAACGACTAAATCAGACGACATTGGGTTGCGGCCTTTTCTTCTGCATTTATTGCTGAGTTAAAGGCCTTAGGTGGGCCACATGCAGGAGACCTACCCAATACCTCTCATGATACCTGTAAAATCATGGCAAGGGAGAATGATGCATTGCCTTAATTTATGGATCTACCTAAGTATTTAGCCAAATGCAGGGGCCTGCAGAAATTGGATCAAAACTCTTTTTTATCTGACTTGTTTAGCTTTTCTAATACTTCTTACTCTTGCTTGACATAGGATACAAAATAAGAAGTTGAGAATGACTATTCAAGGGAATCTGAACTCAATTGTTCCTTACTTATGCTGCAAGGTTATTCATTTCGTTTCCTTATTTCTGGAACAGCCAATAAAGTTTAGAGGATGTTATGACTGAAGCTGGAGGAGTGCACTGTCACTCTAGTCCCACTAGGCACAACGTGAAATAAGTTATCAAGGTGATCAAAAAAAACCTTAATAATATCAGAATTTAGATAATAAGAACTGTCAATCATGACCTTTTGGAGTATGGTTACAATGGATCAGGTGGCCTGCAAAAGCAAGGACACCAGCAATCACAACTAAAACTGCTGGGCTTCTCATGGGGCATGCGTTGGCCTGGAAATGGATAAAATACCAATGGGCATGGAAGAAGGCCCTTAAGTGGTTCTTAAATTGCTTGACAATCAGCAGAGAGGTTTGCAGCAGGTAGGAGGCAGCATAAAATGCCCCCTGCTGGACGTTACATGCTGTCTCCAACTTCAAATCTGCTTGCAGTAAAGGATAGCATCTAGTCCTCGAGACATCATCAAGCCACCTAAGGAAATATAGGTTCTGACAGATTTGATGAATTTCTTAAAGGAGGAAGTTGAGACAGAGAGGTGTAGGGAGGTTTTCCAGTTGTTAGGGCCTAGGGACTTGAAGACTCAACCACAAATAGTCGAGCAATTAAAGTAATGAATGCACCAAGAGGCCAGGTTAGTGGAACCCAAATAGTTTGGAGACCTGTGCTTTAGATTACAGAAAAATTGTGATAGGCTTTGATGCAAAGTCACAGGCTTAAAACATTAACTCTGTCTCTCTCCTCACAGATGCTTCTTAACTTTCTGACTTGCTGAATGTTTCAAGCCCAGCTGCTATTATTGCAGATCCTGTACATCTGCAGTATTTTGCTTTTATATTAGACCATAGTGGTTATTTTCATATTATAATATCTTATGTAGCAATTTCAGAAGAATGCCTGGGAAATACACCCCATTGGATCCCTGAACAGGAAACTGGTGCTGTTTTGGGTCGAGATTGGAGTTTGAGCAACACCCAATGCTATACCACTAACGTCATCAGGCGTTCTTCTGATACATCTGTGCAAAGTTATTGTGTACAAGTTTAGCCCACAAACTGACAGGATTCAGTTGTGATTTTGATGGCAAAACAGATGTGAAATCTTCAACTGTCATTGTCAAGTGTTGCTGGCCTAATCTGAAGAATACGGCAGCTGTTGGCACTAATTCTTGTTTCGGGTCACTCATGCCTGTTAATTCAAAATAAATTAATGGAATAGATTTTGCTGGAATCAGGCACCTTGCAGTATGCCCTGTTGGATTTTTTATTTTCTGAAACTTCAACTGAAAGCATGTTTGTGCTGTAAGTGTAAGTTGATAACACCATAAAAAAGGCACAATGAAGGAAAGTCAGAGAAAGGTGTATTAATAAAATCAGATATAGAAAGAAAAGTAAAGAAGTGAAAAAAATAACTATTTTAAGATATCTAGAAAAGATACAAAGCCACTAGTGAGAAAGAAAGTTAAAAAAATACAATTTGACCTTTTAAAGCTATCAAACAAAAAATTATCACCCAAAATAATGACGCACGCAGTTTTGTTCAATTAAATATTTGGTCAGAGAGCTTGATTGCTTCTGAATTAACAGTTCACACATTATTAAAACAGTTACCAATCCTTGCTGAGTTTAATTACTGTGGGAAGCTAGCAAGGTTTTCAAATAATGGGGAGAAGGATATGATATTTGTTTTGCAAAGCAAAGAAATGGTAAATCAAGCAGCAACTTCTGGTGTTCCTCATGTCATGGCCGATCTCTTAATCCACTGAATTAGCAAACAAATGTTCACATTAATAATGGTGTGCATCATTAACATAATATTATTTTTTCAGCAATATCTAGCGATATCTGATCAATTATCTTGCCATTAATAACACATTTAGTGAATGCAAAGCATATGGGAAGCATAAATACCACAAGTGTCAAGTTGCCATAGCAATGAATCCAGCATTTATAAAACTTAATTTGTGATTGAAAAATAATCAGATTACATGTAATGTGGTATTTGAAGACTATCTATGACTGTCAGGTATGACATTTACTAACCATTCACCTGCAGGATGTGGGTCTGGAGAAGCTCATCATAGCCGAAAGCATGACAGGTATAATTTCCCATATGGATTGTTGTAACTTTAGTAATGTAAAGAGAGCCATCATCCCCAAAGTCCTGCAAAAGCAGCAGAAAAATATACTGTTTTACAATGAAGAGCAGGTAGCCCAAGTGAGAAATAAGCACAAAATTGAAATATGCTGATCAGAAAATTAGAGCATCGCTGAACAATAGAATGTATTGAAACTTTGAGAATTGTTTCCCTGGTTGCCTTAATATAGACAGATTATAGATGAATAAAATATTAAGAAAATGTTTGCAAATATCATGGTCATGGTCAGATTGTTTTTATACAAAAAAAGAAAAGCAAGAAAAGGACATGGAGAATAAGAGAGAATTGCATAAGCATTAGAGGAAAGAATGCTATTTGGCCATCTTGAGGTTCATGAGCTAGCTACTCTTGCAATTTGCTGCTTTTTCAAGCAATGCGGTGCAAAATGTACACAATCTGTCACCGCAAATCAGCTTTGAAAGAACATAGCGAATTGCTCACTTGTCGACGATGCCGAACAAAATTCAATGCATTGTATCAGAGATAATGGGAACTGCAGATGCTGGAGATTCCAAGATAATAAAATGTGAGGCTGGATGAACACAGCAGGCCAAGCAGCATCTCAGGAGCACAAAAGCTGACGTTTCGGGCCTAGACCCTTCATCAGAGAGGGGGATGGGGGGAGGGAACTGGAATAAATAGGGAGAGAGGGGGAGGCGGACCGAAGATGGAGAGCAAAGAAGATAGGTGGAGAGGGTGTAGGTGGGGAGGTAGGGAGGGGATAGGTCAGTCCAGGGAAGACGGACAGGTCAAGGAGGTGGGATGAGGTTAGTAGGTAGCTGGGGGTGCGGCTGGGGGTGGGAGGAAGGGATGGGTGAGAGGAAGAACCGGTTAGGGAGGCAGAGACAGGTTGGACTGGTTTTGGGATGCAGTGGGTGGGGGGGAAGAGCTGGGCTGGTTGTGTGGTGCAGTGGGGGGAGGGGATGAACTGGGCTGGTTTAGGGATGCAGTGGGGGAAGGGGAGATTTTGAAACTGGTGAAGTCCACATTGATACCATATGGCTGCAGGGTTCCCAGGCGGAATATGAGTTGCTGTTCCTGCAACCTTCGGGTGGCATCATTGTGGCAGTGCAGGAGGCCCATGATGGACATGTCATCAAGAGAATGGGAGGGGGAGTGGAAATGGTTTGCGACTGGGAGGTGCAGTTGTTTGTTGCGAACTGAGCCTGGGAACCCTGCAGCCATATGGTATCAATGTGGACTTCACCAGTTTCAAAATCTCCCCTTCCCCCACTGCATCCCTAAACCAGCCCAGTTCATCCCCTCCCCCCACTGCACCGCACAACCAGCCCAGCTCTTCCCCCCCACCCACTGCATCCCAAAACCAGTCCAACCTGTCTCTGCCTCCCTAACCGGTTCTTCCTCTCACCCATCCCTTCCTCCCACCCCCAGCCGCACCCCCAGCTACCTACTAACCTCATCCCACCTCCTTGACCTGTCCGTCTTCCCTGGACTGACCTATCCCCTCCCTACCTCCCCACCTACACCCTCTCCACCTATCTTCTTTGCTCTCCATCTTCGGTCCGCCTCCCCCTCTCTCCCTATTTATTCCAGTTCCCTCCCCCCATCCCCCTCTCTGATGAAGGGTCTAGGCCCGAAACGTCAGCTTTTGTGCTCCTGAGATGCTGCTTGGCCTGCTGTGTTCATCCAGCCTCACATTTTATTATCAATGCATTGTAACTTCCTGTCGTTTCGTGAGGTGTTTGTGTTGAGGTAATTTGAATTGGACTGTTCCACGATTGTTTTAAGTACTGGGGTAGTTTGGAAGGAATAATTCTGTCAGTCCTGAAGCTGATGCAAACACCCTAGGCAAAACATGGAGTTGTTTCAAAAATAGTATGCCAGCACTGTGCCACACTACCTGCTTAGGGGAGTAGAGCATTGAACAACTGGGATTTAATTACATGCCTCTGATCCCACTATTGAATGTGTAGAAACATAACAAAATAAATGAGGTATAATTCTGAATTCCTTGCATAGCTATAGGGCAAATAAATTAATATTCCTCAAAGTCCTGTGGTTATTTTAAAATAATTGCTTGCTTTGATGCACAGTGACAGAAGAAAACATATTAAAGAAAAAAATTGTGCCAATTAAGGGAAGAATGATTGCACAGTGGAACAACAGACAAAAATTGCAACTTTGTCAGGGGTGTACAACAGGCTTAGAGAATTTGGCAGAATTACCGCTCACTTGAGTGTCTTATTTTTTGTGGATGCCATGAAACAGGATGATATTAAGTCACTTGTCCATTATATATCACTCTTGAACTAAGTCTATTGACTTCATTGGTAGTTTAACCAGAGAGAGGTGTGTTACGGATGGCCGATGTTATATTTTCTGTTTTACATTATCACCAAAGTATAAATAAACATATTAAGTGAAAATGACAAAAGAATTACCACACGTGTTAGTTCAACAGACCACGTACATTGATATCTTCTAGATCCAAGAAATTTAAAATGATCCCATTGTGCTTCCAGATGATTGGTGGTCTCAAGATGCCCTGAATAGCACATGATAATACAGCACTCAGTCCCACTGTTACTGTGGTTACACTGATCTTCTTATCTTCAGGGAGAATCAGCTGAACAACCTCTGGAAATAAATAACATTGAAAGCTCAATAAATCAAACATTTTTAATACCTCAAATGATCTTTCTTTGAACAGCCATCAAAAGATCTATGTTTAAAACAAACTTATAGGGCAGAACCTTCAGGGCCTGGGTGAGGGAAGTGAATTTAGTTGATGAGATGTTGGCAGACCAGACCCCTGCCCCCTTCTTGACATTTTCTGAATTTAGTTCTGGGTGGGACAACCCAACCTTCCTGTCTTATTGCCAACTGAGGTCAATTAAGCACCACTTAAGGCCTCTGTTCTTCCAGGATTACAATTATGTCAGCATTGATTCGATTGAGAAAGAATTGATCCACCTACCTGGTTCACCAGTGTAGGCAGGCTGTAAATTTAGGAAGGAGGGTGCTTCGATCTGCCCTAATTTGTGAATGATCAAGGAGCTGGATCTAGGGCAGAGGGTTGGCCACTGAAAACTACCAACCTGTGCTAGCTTTCATTCTCCCTTCTCTGTCTCCCCGTGGTACAGCCCCAGATAACACAATTCTGTGGATAACCTTCCATCCTAAAGATCCAGGTGACCTAGTCTCAACAGCAGCTGCAGTCTCAATTGTTCTGCTGAGTTCTAGAGCTACCAGACTCTGTTGACCAGTGGCTCTTGATAGCTAAGCCTTCCTGGTCTGAGATCCTAATTCTGGCAGAAAGCCTGCAACAGCAGATTGCCGGAAGATTCCAGAGACATTCGCACCTTTGTAAACTGTGGGTTTTTCCTCTGGGAGCCAAGTCCAAAAACAGGAAGATACTGCCCATAAAGTGTAAAATATTGGCTATTTGGAACGCCTTAGACAATTGATAAGCTAGGCCAAAATAATTTTCCAGAAATTGAGAAATGTTATTTTGAGAAGCACTTGTTTAAACTGACAAATAATTACTGAGGAAAGACTTCTCCTTGGTCATCATTGCACTTCGTGAGAGACTGATGGATTGCAAAAGCCTAGTGAGTACAGGGTTCTTCTTTATTGGATAGCATTACCAGGAAAAAGTTTGCGTCATTCCCAAGATACTGCTACTCTCATCAAAGCAATCCATTCTGTGGTTAATTCTGTGAGAAAAATTATTAATGAGGAATGGAACTGAAGCTTATAGAGATGTGTCTGACCTGAGAAGATTATTTGCATCAAGTCACGATTGGAATTGGTGGTAAAATGAATCGATACTTGTGAAATTAGTGGATCAGTTTTGAAAAGTAGATACACACAATTTTTCTGTGTAAAAGCCTAATAAACCATAGATTTCTTAAGACAGTATATAAAACTTTTCTGAATGAATTTAAATAGCTGGACTACAGCCTTGCATATGTTTATGGAACTGGTTGACTTGAAGATTCAAATGGCTAGCGAGTTTTGAGAAGATTTGTAGCTCAGGTTGAGGTTCTGGATGTGAGTTTGTTCACTGAGCTGGAAGGTTAGTTTTCAGACGTTTCGTCACCATTCTAGGTAACATCATCAGTGAGCCTCAGACGAAGCGCTGGTGTTATGTCCCGCTTTCTATTTTTCTGTTTAGGTTTCCTTGGGTTGGTGATGTCATTTCCTGTTCTTTTTCTCAAGGGATGGTAGATTGGCTCCAAATCAATGTGTTTGTTGATGGAGTTCAGGTTGGAATGCCATGCTTCTAGGAATTCTCGTGCGTGTCTCTGTTTAGCTTGTCCTAGGATGGATGTGTTGTCCCAATCAAAGTGGTGTCCTTCCTCATCTGTATGTAAGGATACGAGTGATAGTGGGTCATGTCGTTTTGTGGCTAGTTGATGTTCATGATATCCATGGATACAAAATGTCTGAACACTAACCTTCCAGCTCAGCGAGCAAACTCACATCCGGACTCAAATGGCTTTTACTAATTTAATTTTTAAAAATTGGTTTATAGCTTTAGGTTTTTTTAACACATATACGCCTAGCCTATTTTATAAGATCTCCTGATCTTTGTCCTATTACTGATGTTTTTGCACTTCTTGATTACTGCTGTGATTGCATTTGTAAAATGAGCTCTTGCATTCCTTTAATCTCCAACAGGCTTTCTTCTTATATTCTTATGTTAATCAAATGAGACATCAGCCGTAGTTAGGTAAAACACTCAATTTGATCTACAGTAGTACTGTATCTGAGATGGTATTCTCTGAAAGAGTAAACAACGTTTAGGAAGTAGTATCCACGATGTTGCTTGCACAGTCTCCCTCAGTCACTGTTCTCAGCTTAATCCAAATGCATTTTGTGTCAATCAACAAAAATAATCGATCACAATACATGGGGTATGTCTAACATAAGACATTGAATGGATGTCTACATTGAAATGACAATTCTGTTCAAGAAACATAATAAAGACAACAAAAGGACAACACCCCAACTGGTCAACTTGCAAAAATTCCTTTCGGTAAGATAATTGGGCAAGGTTTTGAATCTCAATGAGATGCATTGCATTATATTATTCTTAGACAATACTACCGAATCCCAGCACCCTTAGATAACGTCGCAATACCATCATACCATAATATTCATAGTCTAATAATATTACTGCAGTGCCATCACACTATAATATCCTTGCAAAACATCCTTGTAACATGATACATAATATCCTCAGATAACATCGTAATCACACTCTAAAACTCTTCAATAATACAATACATTTATACCCAGATACCTTACATAACATCATAAATCCACAATATCATCATACTCTTAGATATTTTTTCTTAGTTATCAGGAATTTGAGGTAGTTTCTGATAATAGTATTGGAGGATAGAAGTTCGTACAGAGTAGAACCAACAGGACCACAGTGAAGTACATTAGAAGTTATTGTAATTCACATACTATGGGTTTAAAAAAAACAAACAGCTCAGCTGGGATGGAGCCGATCAATGTGCATCTGAGGGCTGTGGAAAGAGTTGTCTCATGAAAACTAACAAAACACAGGATGTTGCAATTGTATGTGTGGCCTAATAAAAAGAACGTTGGAAGGTGTAGGGGTTGCACCTGTTATGATCCCAGCTGACAGTGCTACTGGAATCAGAACTCTGCATTAAACCTGGCTTGATTATTTTTTAAAATCTTAATTAAAGCAATGGTCATTTACCGAAACATAGTGACACAGGGCTGCTGAGTTTCTTTAACAGTGAAACAGAACTTTCATACACAAAAGATGAAATGAAATAAGAGTTATCTAGATAGTTTAGAAAAATCTTTAAACACGCAGCAAAAATGTCTTCAACACATTTCCCAATACCATCAATTTACAGATATTCATGTGCAGAGAAATTACCTCTCTAAATCAAATCCTTAAGAACTACTTCAGAGATGGTAGGAACTGCAGATGCTGGAAAATTTCTGAAGAAGGGTTTAGGCTCAAAACGTCAGCCTTCCTGCTCCTCTGATGCTGCTTGGCCTGCTGTGTTCATCCATCTCTACACATTGTTATCTTTAGATCTACTTACCTGAATATCCACAGTTTCCTCTTTGTGAACTGTGGATACTTCTCACATGAATACTTCCTAAACTGAGTTCTTTTTCCAAATGACTCTGGTTTTGATTAAGCCACATTCATCATCCTCTACCATAAGATTCACCTACCAAAACAACATTAATATATATGGATTATATGGTTCAGTTGTTGATTTGCTTGCTGAGCTGGTAAGTTTGCTTGCAGTCATGTCAACATCATACGGGGTGACATTATCAGTGCCCCTCCGGTGAAGCGTTGATGTTCTATCCCACTTGTTATTTATGTGTCTCGGGTTGCTGGGGCATCATTTCCGGATTTGTTCCTTAGTGGTTGGTATATGGGGTCCAGCTCTATATGTTTGTTAATGGAGTTCCAGTTTGAATGTCAAGCCTCCAGGAATTCTCATGCATCCGTTCTGGGCACAGATTGATTGAAGTAATATGGAGAAGACACCGAGACAAGCAGAAAGTGCAAAACAATGACACAAAATAGAAAAAGCCCGAGAGAAGTTCATCATGGAAACAATCGTCCCCGAGGGCACCTGAGAATGAGTAAACCTGAAAATAGCCATGAGAACGTTCTGAATTCGAGAACAATTAATGGCAGTAGAGAGAAAAGGTACAATGTGAAGCTTGCTGCCATGCTATTCCTTTATAATTCCTGTTGTCTCACACGCACCAAAATCCAAACCAATAAAATCAGAAACTGTTGGAAAAGCGCAGGCAGCATCTGCGCAGGGAGAAACTCAATTGACATTTTGAGACCAATGACTCTTCTCCAAAACTGCAGACAGGGTTTCCTGCTGTTGTAAAGGGGAGGAGGCAAGTGAAATAAAAGACAATGTCAGCAAAAGGCTCAGGTCAACTGGGTGTCAAAGTAATCGAGGAATAAAAGACAAAGGGAATGGTATTATTGAAGAGAAATCAGAGCATAGATTCAGAGTAGGTGCATAGGACAGAGTATAATGATTTCTCTGATTAGCATAGCAGCACATTTTGTGGATCTCTTTATTCAAAATTCTTAATTTGAGTCTGTGGGACTGAGATTAGTGGGATTCTCTATCTTTTCCTTTGTGTTCAGTAATAAAATTTGCAACTCACTTTCAACAGATTTCAGATAGACTTCTGTCAATTTAATCAATCAAGACACATGGTCAATCTTTATAAGTGGTCTTGTGATCTCCTCTAGTGCTTCAGTTTACCTTTGATTAAACAAAACAACTTCTTTCCCTATATTCATAGCCACTTTCATGATCTTGCCATCTCACCTGGCTTCTCACCATGCAGTATATTGGTCACAGATTGAACTAGCAATGATTCCTTCCCTGTAGTCTCTCCATTCACACCTTCATTCCCTCTGGAAACCCCATTTCCTTATATGTCTGAGATGATAAAATGTGAGGCTGGATGAACACAGCAGGCCAAGCAGCATCTCAGGAGCACAAAAGCTGACGTTTCGGGCCTAGACCCTTCATCAGAGAGGGGGATGGGGGGAGGGAACTGGAATAAATAGGGAGAGAGGGGGAGGCGGACCGAAGATGGAGAGCAAAGAAGATAGGTGGAGAGGGTGTAGGTGGGGAGGTAGGGAGGGGATAGGTCAGTCCAGGGAAGACGGACAGGTCAAGGAGGTGGGATGAGGTTAGTAGGTAGCTGGGGGTGCGGCTGGGGGTGGGAGGAAGGGATGGGTGAGAGGAAGAACCGGTTAGGGAGGCAGAGACAGGTTGGACTGGTTTTGGGATGCAGTGGGTGGGGGGGAAGAGCTGGGCTGGTTGTGTGGTGCAGTGGGGGGAGGGGATGAACTGGGCTGGTTTAGGGATGCAGTGGGGGAAGGGGAGATTTTGAAACTGGTGAAGTCCACATTGATACCATATGGCTGCAGGGTTCCCAGGCGGAATATGAGTTGCTGTTCCTGCAACCTTCGGGTGGCATCATTGTGGCAGTGCAGGAGGCCCATGATGGACATGTCATCAAGAGAATGGGAGGGGGAGTGGAAATGGTTTGCGACTGGGAGGTGCAGTTGTTTGTTGCGAACTGAGCGGAGGTGTTCTGCAAAGCGGTCCCCAAGCCTCCGCTTGGTTTCCCCAATGTAGAGAAAGCCGCACCGGGTACAGTGGATGCAGTATACCACATTGGCAGATGTGCAGGTGAACCTCTGCTTAATGTGGAATGTCATCTTGGGGCCTGGGATGGGGGTGAGGGAGGAGGTGTGGGGACAAGTGTAGCATTTCCTGCGGTTGCAGGGGAAGGTGCCGGGTGTGGTGGGGAATATGTCTGCCTTTGTTTTTAAAGATTAGAAATTGGGCGGTGAATTAAAGACAACTTATCCATGAAAGCATGTGAATTAAGTTGAATGACTCAGTTACCTACCTGGGGAGTTAACTGCTGAATGTTTTCCTACACACAACCTATTGGGCAGGAGGCATTAGCATTAATTCAGGAGAAGAAAATAAATCATCCTATCAAAAGGGAAGTTTTGGTTGTGGAAGATACCAGACTGTGAGAGTTTAGTTTCTAAAAGTATTTAGGCCATGGGAATAGGTGGAAATCTTGAGGTTATCAGAACGAAAGAGAAAGCAAGTGTCAACAGAGTTGGAAAGAAGTTTCTTGGCCATCAGAACTGGAAAAAAATCTTAAGCATTTTCAACAGTTGAAACAGAATGGTGAAAAAAAGTCATTTGAATAATTTCAGGATGATACTTCACTGGGATTGAGCGACTACGAAAAATATATTACTGGAAAAAGGGTAAATTTTTATTCTTAGATGTTTATACTAAGATATTTCTAAGTTATTTTAAATATAAAGCTTTTTTCTTTCTTGTTTGTGTAATAAACTTATGCCCATTCATTAATACATAATTGGCAGCATTGTGTGAAGATATTTAGCAGCTACTTGCAATAGTAACTTCATCTGCAAAAATAAAACTTAAGATCAATGATGCCAGATTTAAATCTGGGACCTGCCGTATTATTAGGTGAGACCATAACAATTGATATTATACTGTTACAGAGGCTATGAAGACGATTAGGATGGTAGGTCTTACTTCTTTGAGATTTTGAAATTTCTTCTACCAAATTTGTACAATATCATCACTGTAGTGTATAATCGTGTAATGGTGCTTAAGGTACACCTCACTATTAACACTTTCAAAATCTTATACCCTTGTGCAACACCTTTAAGAGCCAAGTGTTAATTTCTGTAATCCCAGCCACTATTTGCAAATTCATTGCAAGAAATCACAGGCACATACCAACCATCCATTTACGGTGAGAGTGGCAGGATCACAAGCTGTTCACTGTCTACTAATGATAATATTTTTCTTGAAGCACAGGAGTAAGTCACTGGCATCGCAATTTAATGTACTCTTCCATAAGCAAGGGGATAAGTCACAAGTGATGTTCCTTCACAAATAATGTGGTAATTATTTTCATCTTGACTCCTTACCTAGCAGCCTGGTGGAACAAACTGTTGTAGAAATCACTTACCTTATATACTTTGAAATGAACAGTACAAGTTCCTTGCTCTGCCAGGTCATCATCCAGATTGTGAAGCTTACCCTTAACGTCTTCGCTCTCATTGTACTACTCAAATGGTGATGCTTACCCTTAATATTCCTTTTGTTATATTACATGACATTTAGTCTCTCAACAAAAGAGCTTGGGTGAATGTGCCATGTTAAATGTTCTGGCTGAAAAAGATCAGTATGATGGAACTGAATTAACTGTGAATCTACATCTTTCTTGGTCAGGTACATCAATAATAACAGCTTGCATTTATATTGCACCTTTCAGTTCATCCCAAGATACACTGGAGAAGTTTTGTCAGATAATGATTGGCACTGAGTGACATAAAGAGGTGTTGAGACAAGTGCCCAAAAGCATGGACAAAGAGGTATACTTTAAAAAACCAACTAATAGGAGGAGAGATATCAAGTTGACAAGATTCAGGGAGGCACTTCCAGAGCTTAAGGCATAGACAGTTGTAAACATAGTCATTAACTGGGTCAGCCAATGAACACAAACTTGAGAATTTTAAAATAGAGGTGTTTCTGGGTGGGAACCAATATCAGACAGCATTGCAATGCCACAGGAATGCCAAGTACACAGAGTTACGCACTTTCTATTGATTAATCCTAATTTAATTTACTTTGAAATATGAGTTAATATATTAGCAAACTAATCGTTTTCTGCCAGAAAACCTATTAGGACATATACTTAAACAAACTCAGAGTCAGTAGGAATAATTAACTTACAGCTAAATATTTTTGTAACTGCAAGCTTCAAATTATACCTTGCATTGGTACTTCAATGCACCTTCTGTGGGTAATGCCTGTGATGCATGTATGCAACTCTTTCCTCAGATGTGATTATTTGAAAATCTGATTGTAGCAAGAGCCAAATAAAAACAAATTGGTAGAGTTGATTAAGTGCATTTTATTCAACTGAATGTTGATTAGACATGATGAAATTATTACTTCTAATACAAAACATAACCATGCTCCTGTTCTCTGCATGGTCATGATTTTCACCTTAGCTTCTACTTTGGTGTAGATAGGAGCCCTGCTTAATTACATTACAGCTTAACTGCATTCACGTATTCATAGCATTCTGTCTTGCAGGTTACCCATCTTGTACAGTTTGTGGAAGTAAATGAATGAGTCAGTTTTCAGTTCTGCCTCAGAATGCTTTTGAAGGAGCAGTTAACCAAATTATCCAAGGACTGACAGCAGGGACAACAATAATCACATCTGGTTTCAGATATTTCAGATATGCTTTCTCTTGAGATAAAATCACTGAACAAAGAGCCATTTATTTTATAAACAAAACAGGCCATGGCAACCAACCAGTATCTGTCTATGTTTATTTGCATAAACTTCTCTTTTGGCATGATTTTATATTTGAAAATCATCATTTATCTTCCATTAACATCAGTGATGACACAAGCAAACAAAGGCAAAAGCAAACTATCTGCTTTTATCTCACGGAGATAATTTTAATTGACCTGTGATATCAACAGTGTAGTTACATGGGTCTGTACTTACACTCCCCATTTTTGAAATGGTGGTGACGCAGTAGTTTGCCAGGTAGCAAGCTCATTTGAGACCTCAGGTGGTGGTTGGCCCCGAGCATTTTGTTTTACTTGTTCATGGGATGTGGGCATGACTGGCCAGGCCAACCCTAATTGCCCAGAGAGCAGTTAAAAGTCAACCCTGTTCCTGTGGGTCTGGAGTCGCATGTTGGCCAGATCACGAAACAATGACAGGTTCCTTCCCTCAAGGACATTAGTGAGTCAGATGGATTTTTCTTGATGATCGATAATCGTTTCATGGTCATCATTAGATTCCCAATACCAAACTCCTTTGCTCCGAGTTCAAAAATCACCACCTGCTATGGCAGGATTTGAACCCAGGAATACAAATATTATGTGAGCCTCTGGATTAATAGTCTAGTGATAATACCACTACGCCAAGCTTCCCTAAATCCAGAAAAAGGTCCCATACTTAGGTTGCAGCCAACAGAGTGATACTAGTAACTATTCAACAGCAGTGGCAGGAAAGCTGGAATCTTGAGGGCCAATGGTTACTTACACGATGTAAGATAAGGAGATGATTGAAGTTTCCATTAAGCACTCTTAAACATAGTAAACAACTTCAAATCTCAGCCTCTGCTTGAGTGGTGTTTGCACCACAGATTCATGTTCATCCACATTTATATGGGTAAACAAAAGATGGTCTTGGTAGTCCTGATAATAAATGTTTTTAAATGACAGTTATTTAAGGTGAATCTTACAAAGTTCACTTATTAGGACTGTGACCATTTTCTTTAGAACACCAGGATATTCCTTCAGAAGAAAGATTATTGACATGTGGCACTGGAAACAACTGGTATTTGGAGTTTGTATGGATGTCTATTTTATGTTTTATAATTGTCAGAGCGGACCACATACTTACTTCTGTCAATTCTCATTCTTTATAGGATATGGCCAGTCAATCTTTCTCCCACTTTGCAGTGGTCATTTCTGTTTATTAATGTCGTTGTTTGGAAACAGTCAATGTTAAAGTTGCATAAGTCCCAGTCAATCTGATAACGCAGTACAGTCTTAATAAAAATGAGACAGTCTGGTATGAGGCCCCAAGAGAGGCTGATGTGTCACCTTTGGATCCTGATAATTGTGCTTATTACTAACTAATTAATGTTAATTGTACCTATTGCCACTACACATAAACTACAGCAGGTCCAGCAGCAACTGTGGGGAGAGAAATAGAGACAATGTTTTAAGTCTGATGTGACTCTTATTCAGAAAAGAGCCATATCAAATTTAAAGCATTAATTCTGTTTTATTCTCCCCCAGTGCTGCTAGACCTGCTGAGTTTCTCCAGCATTGACTATGTTTCAGATTTCCAGCACCTGCATGATCTTCCTTTCAGTTATGCAGCAAATTACACCTTGTTATCTAAGACAAGTGCTTCCTCTTGTTATGACTGTATTGTAGTTTATCCTCTTCGCCCAGTTAGTTTGACAGATTCAGCATAGAAAGGAAGATTAGCGACAGTGAACTTTATAACCACAAACATTCAGAGCTTGGCATTCAGAGCCCAATATGACAATTCCCATTTGACATCCTTAATGAAGGATGTTATATTGGTGTATTTCCTATTCTAATTCATGCAAAGTTGTGTGGCAGGAGTTTATATTCATTTTCTTGCTTGTACTACTGCTTAGTGATTAATGTGGAGAAAGGAAGGCACTTACAAACAACTGAAGCAAGAAGCGCAAGGTTGCAAGATGTGGAATAATAAGCAAAGGAACTGTTTGTGCTGACCCTTGGCTTGTGGCTCAAGCTTCTCTCTACATTGGAGAGATGGCTATAGGAGTCTTTGTGACCTGTCATGGCTTTCCCTTTACACATCAGTGACTGTAATACAAGTCCTATAGATGTCTGAAAACTCTTTTATTTACACCGTTGTACATAAACCTGTTCTCTCCAGACACATCTCGCTTAATAGTACAGAAATAGCAAGAACTGCAGATGCTGGAGTCAGAGATAACAAAGTGTGGAGCTGGAGGAACACAAAAGGCCAGGCAGCATTGGAGGAAAGGAAAGCTGACATTTTGGGTTGGGAAGGGTCCCGACCCAAAACATTAGCCTTTCTGTTCCTCCGATGCTGCCAGGCCTGCTGTGTTCCTCCAGCTTCAACATTGTTATCTCAATGATACAGGCTTGTCTTTTTTCCATAGTCCCTTGTACCTGGCTGCATATGTCATTCTTCCAGCATGGTACACATCTCTATCTTATTATCATATACATTCTTATTATTTTATCCTACTCTTGGGTAGATGATTGGTAGGGATGACAATAAATATTGGCCAGACAGCAATACCCATCTCTCACAAAAATGAATTAAAAAGATATAATGAATGTAAACATGAAAGGTGATCAATACTTTTCCGAGCTATCAGGCAAATCCCAATGAGTTGTTGCCTGAATTTGAACAGGAAGTTATGTTGGTCTGATAAACTCACACCAAATGGTAGATGAATAAATCCCTTTATTGATCAGGTCCTTGTCTTTGGCTATTTTAATAACACTGTAAATTCTCTAGCATTATCCTTCCAAATCATTTCATTCAAGAACAAAATCGGCCTTAAATCAAAATTAACTTCAGAGGTAATCTTATAAAGTATTGGATCTTTATTGCAACGGTTATCCATGAATATTTACACCTTCATAGTGTACAGGTTATTTACCTTCCTTAAGTGTACGTCCTGTGCAAATGTACTACCAACGGTACTAGAAATATGAAAGATAGTAGGAAATGCAGATGCTGGAGAATCTGATATAACAAGGTGTAGAGCTGGATGAACACAGCGGGCCAAGCAGCATCTTAGGAGCAGGAAAGCTGATGTTTTGGGCCTAAACCCTTCCCGAAACGTCAGCTTTCCTGCTCCTAAGATGGTGCTTTGCCTGTTGTGTTCATCCAGCTCCACACTTTTGTTATATCAGTACTAGAAATATGCTTCTGTTTCGTATAAGTTGAGTTTCTGGTAAATACTAAAGGTTCCAAAGGCAAGCTACAGAAAGAGTACTGTTAAACATACCTTTTGGTGATTTTGTTGTGCTTAACATTAAAGGTTAATAAATGCTGGATATAGCAAACAACCTGGTGAAATATAATTGCTATAATCTCCCTCTGAATCTGTGCTTAGAAACGGTGCTTGACGAGTGTATTCTTTGCCTCGTGATCTTTCTAATTGAAATTAACCAACTTAATAATGCATCTCAGTATTAAACGCAGGGCAATTTTGTTCTGTGGACCCACGCGTAAATTGAAGCTGTCTGAACTCAACTCATGTAGCCCAGACAGAAAGCAGAGACTTGCAACACATCAATTTGTGGTGAGTGCATATTCAGGCTTCAGAAATAAAATAACAATTTACTACCTCATTAAATCATCTATTCCCCTGGAATGTTTCATTTGTTGGATTGATGCTGAACCGGAAAAAAAAATTACTTAAAAGCCCTTCTGTATGCTGTCAATGAACTGAGAAATCATAAGAATATCAAAGATAAATGTTGCGACTGATTAAAGTGATGAATTATCTTAATATGATTTAATTGCTAAGAGGTCTGCAGCACTTTCTTAGCTCTATAGACCACCATCAAATTGCAATGGTCAGATGGAGATTACATATCCTCACTGAAGTGAGCATGTAGCATCGTGTAGAAAATGCCTACAATCAGCTCAAGGCTCAGCTTGGATCAACCTAACTTGCTTAATCCAAAGACCTTTTTATCTTACAAGAGGGTAATAGGAAATGTTTATTGGCAGAAAAGAACAAAAAGGCAAGTTTAAGAATATTCACTAGAGACAAATTTCCCATGTTGTGACAGGGATGTTTAAATTAGGATTATTTAATGAAGCTGAATTGTATCACATTCTAATTCAAATTACGAATATGATAATTGCCTGTAGAACAATATGTTTGACCCACCAAGCGCAGCAATGAAGATTTCAAACGAAATTGAGTTAAACAGACAAATCTAATATAGGAAAAAAGTGGTGCACTGTGAAATTTCTTGAGAATCCAGGAACTAAATTAATGAGAGTTTGATTATAATTGGAAACTTAAAAAGCTCAATAACGGCACTGCTAAGTTCTAGTGTTTTGGGCTTTCTCATGGCCGTAGCTTTGTTGATCACGAGGGTGAAAAGAGCACTCGTTTTAAGGTCTGTATAACCCACAGACGATCCAGTTGAATTAGAAGTCAGCACATAGAAATCCACAGGGAGAGCCTGAATCCAGGCTATGCATAGTTAGCCAACCTGTCAATACATATAACTATAAGTTGGAATTGTTACTTTTCAATGGAGATAGCTTATATTCAAATTAACACTGAGGTATAAGTGAAAGTAATCATACAGCACCATATTAAAATTCAAAGATGTGCCATTTAATCCGGATAAGAATTTATTTTGACTTTACACTCAAGGTAGGAAGCATCATTCATAGTAGCACATACCGGAGATTATGGTGCATAATATAGAGCTGAATGATCACTGAGCTTGACTTTTTGTTCACCTAAATTAATGGTCAGAGAATTATGTGCAGCAAGTGAATTAAAATGTCTGACAGGCACACGGTGGGAAGTCAGAAAATAATCCCTAATATCCATTCTATCTAGTAAGAACATTTTACAAAGGGCTGTTTAATCTGTAATGTCAACTGAGAGAATTGGTTGCTAAGACTGCTTACTGTGAATTTGGTACGCGTAGCTGTCAGCCCCATCTCCTGAATACTGAGCTGCATACTGATATCTATATCTCAGTCTATCTCATGGTGACAAAAGGTAATTTGTACTTTCTATTCTCTTTTAAAGGAAAAGCACACGTTCTAATAAGAGAGTTTATCAAAAACAGAGCTTTTTCTTGCCTGAATAGACTGGTAATCTGGAGCTCATGGACTCTAATTTTAAAAGAGGAATGTTTATCAAGGACAAAGTATGTGTTAGTTAGTGCAGTTCCCTGTATTAGAAAAATGACTGCAATTCAAAGTATGTAATTGATTGTGAGTTCCATCAGACATTCTGAAATTGTGAAAGATACTTGAATGCTGGTATGCAGCTGGTCATTATTGAGCTGTAGATTGTGAAAATGGCAGCTTTTTGCTAATGAACATTGCAATGTTGATCATTGGAGCCTGCAAGTTAATGTTGGTGCTGGCACAACTCCATGGGTCTCTTAAAATCCTGCCACTTTGAAAATACTCTGACTTTCCTAGCTTGCAAGAGCATGACCCTGATCTTCCACCAACAACAAATGTGTTGAGTTCATGGATTATTTCATCATCAAGATTGACACTTCATTGAGATGTGCCAACTGCCTCCCCTGTTTTCTTCTCCATTAACCCCAAAGCTATGCCACTCTAGCTCTAAATACAGTTTCCCTTTAACCACTCCCCCACTTCTGTGTTTTTGCTCAGGAACACTAGGACAAATTGCTGGACCCTTTGCTGCTTTCCCATTGATATTCAGTATACATGAGGGGAGAGGTTTGATTTTCACCAGGATTCTGTAGATTGATGAGGAACTTTGCAGGAGAAAGCAAGGAGCTCCCAAGCCTGGGGAATTTAACTCATGCCTGATTACAATAGCTGCAATTGTTTTTCTCTCAGGCACCCGAGACCAAGGTTTTCATAAAGCAAACTTGTAGTAGCGCTTAATAAAAACCGGGAGAACTGTGAATGTTGTAAATCAGAAACAAAAACAGAAATTGCTGGAAAAACTCAGCAGGTTTGGCAGCATCTGTGGAGACAACTCAGAGATAATGTTTTAGGTTGAGTGACTCTTCCTCAGAACTGCAGCCACTTTGCATTCCCTTCATAGCATATTTTCATATTTATCTTTGTATCATTGCAGTCTTGAATATATTGCATTCAGACCTCTCATCTAAATCATTGATATAGATTGTAAATAGGTGAGGCATAAGCACTGAACCTTGTGGAATTCTACTGGTAG
The DNA here is from genome assembly GCF_030684315.1 of Stegostoma tigrinum. Classification (NCBI taxonomy): domain Eukaryota; kingdom Metazoa; phylum Chordata; class Chondrichthyes; order Orectolobiformes; family Stegostomatidae; genus Stegostoma; species Stegostoma tigrinum. Next base: position 28,463,794 of record NC_081366.1, read on the forward strand.
GTGCTCTGCTACCATTCTCTTAATATTACTTTCTTGCATTTTTTCTACTAAAAATGTCAGATTAATTGGAGAATGAATATTTTCCTGTTTTCTCTCTCCCTTATTTTTTTAATATGGGTTACATTTATTATCTTATTTTGTATAAGTCAATGGCTCTGAAGAGCTTAGTGCTCATGTTACATTGACTCAACCATTACACTGATGTCATGCACAATCTGTAGGTAAAAACAAGGTACTTTACGGTAGCTTTTGAAAGGAGAAAATGTACTGCACCAGTTCCTTAAGATTTCAGTGTTTATGCCTGACCAAAAATAGTTGTCCTTACTAAATAGAAACATAGAAGATAGAAGCAGGAAGAGGCCAGTCAGCCCTTTGATACTGTTCTGCCATTCTTCACAATCATGGCTGATCATCCAACTCAATAGCCTAATACTGCTTTCTCCCCATAAACTTTGATCCCATTTGCCCCAAGTGCTATATCTAGTTGCCTCTCAAGTACATTCAATGTTTTGGCATCAATTACTTCCTGTGGTAATGAATTCCACAGGCTCACCACTCTTTGGGTAAAGAAATGTCTACCCATCTCCATCCTAAATGATCTACTGTGAATCGTCACACTGTGACCCCTGGTTCTTGACACACCCATTATCGGAAACATCCTCTCTGCATCTACCTTGTCTAGTTCTGTTAGAATTTTATGAATCTCTGTGAGATTTTCCCTCATTTGTCTGAACCCCAGAATAAATAACCCTAACCTAGTCAATCTGTCCTCACACATCAGTTCCACTATCCTTGGAATCAGCCTGGTAAACATTCTCTGCACACCCTTGAGAGCAGGAGCTTCCTTCCTTGGAAAAGGAGACCAAAGCTGCATGCAATATTTTAGGAGAGAGAGATAATGGGAACTGCAGATGCTGGAGAATTCCAAGATAATAAAATGTGAGGCTGGATGAACACAGCAGGCCAAGCAGCATCTCAGGAGCACAAAAGCTGACGTTTCGGGCCTAGACCCTTCATCAGCTCTGATGAAGGGTCTAGGCCCAAAACGTCAGCTTTTGTGCTCCTGAGATGCTGCTTGGCCTGCTGTGTTCATCCAGCCTCACATTTTATTATCTTGCAATATTCTAGGTGTGGCCTCACCAAGGCCCTGTACAACTGCAACAATACATCCCTGCTTCTATACTTGAAACCTCTTGCAATGAAAGCCAACACACCATTTGCCTTCTTTACTGCCTGCTGCTTCTGCATGCTTACCTTCAGTGACTGGTGCACAAGGACACCCAGGTCTTGCTGCAAGCTTCCCTCTCCCAATTTACAGTCATTTAGATAGTAATCTGCCTTCTTGTTATTGCTTACAAATTATATAACTGCACATTTATCCAAATTATACTGCATCTGTCATTGATTTGCCCACTCAACCTGTCCAGATCATGCAGAAGGATCTCAGCATCCTCGTCACAGTTCACCCTCCCATCCAACTTGGTATGATCTGCAAAATTTGAGACGTTACATTTTGTTCCCTCATCCAAATGATTAATAGCACCGATCCCTGTGGCACCCTATGAGTTACTGTCTGCCAATTTCAAAAGGACCCATTTATTCCTACTCTTTGATTGCTATTGTTTGCTAACATGCAATGAATTTTTTTGTTATCTAAGGTAGTGCCTCTTCTGTGCCTCTACTGTATCATCTTCCACTAATCATCTTTAGGCTCAAGACAAAACAAAGGCATAGGAGAATTGGCAAAGGTGAACTATGTCAAATGCCCCTTATTCAGTCCTACAACATGGTAGTGTTGGAAAATACCACAAGTACCAGGAGTGGTCACACCTTTTCCATTTTACCGATCTTTTCTAAAAGGCGAATACCATGTAAAAGTTAATTTGCAAAACTGATCATTCTGTGGCTACATCCCAGTCATACAAAACAGATCCACATATCTCCTTTTGTACTTTAAACCCATACATCTTATTAATACGTATACTTCTGGTGTTCAGATACAGCGCTTTTAATTTTAACTTCTCACCATTTTCCCTAATTTATCCTTCATTGTTAATGCCCCATTACTATTATTAAACTATTTGTCCCTCTCTGGCACAATCTGTTTGATTCAAACCACTTTATTACTTTGCCCTACATCCTTGACTTTTTCTTCAGATAAATGAATTTGCTTTTATCTCCTTCCTCTTCATTAGTTTGAAACCTTATTCACTGTTCTATTTACTTGATTCAGAAAAATACTGGACTCAACTAGACTTAGGTTAATCTCAACAGAACTGCTCCTTCTTTTCTGCAGCCCTGCTCCAACTGTTTTAGTCATACATTTAAACCTCTCGTCTGCCTGTCCATCTGCCAATTTCTGTGTCTCAGGTAGTAGTAATCTGAAATGATTACATTTGATGTTTTGTTTGTTTAAAAATGCATATCCTAGCTCCTCAAATTCTCACAACAGGAAGCCATTTTTGTTCTGTTTATGTTGTTGGCTCTTAGAAGAATAACACCAAATTGATTTGCTCCTGCCTTCTCCAATTCTTCAGCCACAAGGAAGTGTCTTTAACCATAGTATCTGAAGGGTAACAAAACCTTCAGGGCTCCTCGTCAATGCTGCAGAGAACAGGACTTATCCTCCTGTCTATTCTATCTCCTGCTGTTGTCACATTTGTTACTACTTCCCCACTTGAATTGCCTGGTGTACCACAGGATTGCAGTCATTTTACCCATTGTCGCAGGAGTCTTTGTCCTCATGCACAATGGTTACAAGCATGCTGTACCTTTGGGCCAATAGAAGTGGCTGAGCATTTTCCACCACTGTACCTACTATCTTCTTACCTGTATAAGTCACAGTCACTTTCTCCCGTTTCTTGGCCACAAATACAACTCTAAATCATTAACTAACATAAGGGTTGATACTGCTACCTGGATCAGTGAAGCCTGTACATATTGCTATATCCCTCGATGATGCATCCCAAAGTTGACTCCTCAGACTCCAAAGCCCAGAATTTTCAAGGAATGGCAATCTCTTGCAGATTCTTCTTTGTGAAATGAAACAGCTCCACATTCCTCCACACAGGAGATTCCAATCAGGGCTCCTTCAGAAATGCAAAGCCGTACTTTCATTCCGACAGGTTGCTGTATTCTATGGTTTAAATGTCCAGTATCACAGAGAGCCACTTTGACAGCTCCTGTGAAGAGGTAAATAAGTAAGATAAGTGTGAGGTTAGGGCACCAGGAAGTAGGATGCCAGGTGGGTAAAGGGTAGGGTGCTATAGAGGAAATGTGCCAGGTGGGTAAGGCTAGCGTGCCAGATAAGTAGAGTCCAGATATGTTGGTTGCAATATGGGTATGGGGCATCGTTAGTTAGGGTGCCAGGTAACTAAAATCACCACAGTCATAGAGACGTTAGGGTTACCCTCTTATTAGAGAACTACAGTTGGTGGTGAGTTTAAGTTGAGGGTTACCATATCGCAGGTAAAGGGGTGAGGTTGTTAAGCAGGAAATTCATTGTAACCTCAGCTATTGCAGGAAAGTGAGGTAAAGAGGGTGCCAGGCAGCAAGTTGACATGTGGCCCAAATATGTATTGGACTATGTAGGGTAGCTTGGTGTAGATGGGGTGGAGTTGGGATGGCGGTGGTGGTGAATGGTTGTGGTAGCAGAGGAGGAGCCAGGTTCAGGGTCGGGAGGCGGTGGGGGTGCAATGATGGTTGGCTGCAGGAGTGGGAGGTTGGAGGTGTACGGGGCCCCTAATGGGTATCAGGAAGGTGCTGTGCCAGTGTCAGGTCCAGATTCACAGTGGTTAGGGAGTCAGGTTCAAGACAGATGTGTGGTGTCAGGCCACAGGTAGGGTCTGGGGTCAAAACTAAAATTGGGGGATATGGTGTAAAATCTGGCAGTGGTGTAAAATCAGGAAGTGGTGGTGGAGGGATCAGGCCCTAAAGGGATGGTTGTTATGCCAGATCTTAGTGGTTGGGGGGTGTGGTGGAGGATGAAGGAGGGCATTTGACTTAGGCTGCTATTGGGTTCAAGGAAAAGTGGGGACATAATGTTGCATTTGGATGGGTCCTGAGAGGTCAGAGGTCTGACAGTGGGATGTTGGATTGTTGGTGGTGGGGAGCAGGGATTTTGGTACGGCAGTGGATTGGAATCAGTCATGGTCTGGAGTAGGTGGATGCTGACTTTGTGATGTGTGGGGGTCAAGATAGGGGGATGCACAGCTTTAGCATTTGGCGGATGTTAGGGTCAGAAGGTATAGTTTGGTGTGTGTGAGTTAAGTGGGCTTGGGTTTTTATACTTACTCAGGAATTAGAAGCGTTTAAATGTCTGACCTTTCCTGTGTGACTACTTAATTCACTTCAGCAGAGCCCTCCAAATTCGCAAATTTAAGTGGACACTTATTGTGAGTTTCCAGCATAGGGGAATGATCCAGTGGATTCTTCAATTCCCAAGGCGATTCCTCCAGAGTTTGCTTTAATGGTGATTCTGCAGGGTTCCATGTGTAAGTCCCACCTACACCTCATCTGGCATCAGAAGATCTTGGCCCCACTCAGCATGACAGCAAAAGCTCCTTGACACTTACTGTCCTTTCCTGCGATCATAATGTTCTCTTAAACCATCTACGTACTGCAGGTGTGGCACATCCCCTGCACTGCCATCTCTAACATTACTTTATATATTTATTTAAACTCTTACAGGATCAATTCACTTTGTACGCTTTGAAAAGGTTGACTTGACAGAAAGGATCATCTCTTTCCCCCTCTGCTTCAGAGTTCTGCTCTCAACAAATTCTCAAATTCAGACTTTGATTAGATTCATGACTGCTGTGTCCTCCTATGGGCATTAGAGGATGGTGATACAGAAGGGAAACGAAGAGATGAATTTGTTAGCTGAATGCCCTGTAGATATGATGCGCATCTATAATTCTATTAAAAACACTTGCTCTAATTAAAAGTGTTAATTCACCATGCTTAGTGGTGGGAACTAAGATATTTTCAAATATCTTCCCAGTCATTGAAATTCAGTTAATGGTTAGAGTACTCTTTCAGAGCTTTTCATCTCTATCTCTCAGATTCCAATATCTTACGTGATGTATTCCTTATTGTTATTTTTCTAGAATTATGGACTATGTTATCAATAACAAGCTAGTCTCTATTCTATTAATAAAACATTCTGCTATTCTGGGGGAAAAAAACTGCAGCAGACAATAGTGAAAAATGCTTCTTGCAGCATCTGAATTTGAAATAAGATATGGAAGCAGTGAATGCTCTACTTAAAGATGCACTGATCAAATTGGATTGCTTGGAAGAAAAAAGAGCTGATTGCAGGCTTTCTTTATGCTCCCACTTTCATACACACACAGATTTCTATTTTCAAAGGATTATTGGATATTTATTTTTCTACACCCTACATAGCAACGCCATCTGAATTCGACATGAATCTTAGCAGGTATTGCTTTTCACGCTGTTTTAACATGGAAATCATTTGGTTGCTGTGATCTCCATCCTGCTACAGGCAATGCTTAATTTTGGAATGAGGATTTTATGTAATTGAGGTCAGTGCTTGGAGAAAAACACATTGATTTACCATGATCAGGAATGAAAATTGCAAAGTGAGTGCAAGGAAAGACAGCAGACACCATTCCAGAGTTTGCATTCTTGTCAAAATAACAACTATCTGGTTTCCAAGAAAAATCTTGCAATAATTTTGCACACAGAATGTGCATATTTGTGACTTCAAACACAATTTATTTAACAGGCAAATACACCTAAGGAATTGTCCCAAATTTAAGAAACATGAATGTGCAAATGAAGAAGAGTAAATTATCCCATGAAGCCTACTTGTTTCACTTCAGACCATACCCAAGCCATCGTATCAGAGACACTGTCCTTCTAGTTAACGTCCTGAAGGCAGATTCTAAATAATTCCCCATGCAAACAGTTAGTTCAGCACATCTCATGTCAAGGTTATATGAATATGCAAAGAAGCAATGAAAGAACCAAACAGAAATTTGGAATAATTTCTGCATAAATAGTTAATCTGTGACTCTATTAACCAATTCTCACTTGGACTGCACCATGAATTATCTCAGATAAAGAGGAGTTATGCCACGTAGAAATCGTGGAATGGACATTTTCTACTGTCTGAAGAAAAGGGTAAGAGAGATCTTCATCAAAATTTATAAAATATAAAATAGCACGGAGAGAGTAAACAATGGAGTGCGTCAGTTACCCGAAATCAGTGCCAAACTAGAAGGTGTTGAATTCACAGGCTGTGGATGTCACAACCTTTGTCTAAAATAAACAACTTATCAAGGAAGCATATAATCCCTATAGTGCAAATAGAGGCCATTCAGTCCATCAAGTCTGCACCAAGTCTCTGAAGAGCATCCTATCCTATCCTCATAACCCCACATTTACTGTGGCTATAGGGCTAACCCACCTAGTGTATAGATCACTGGACACTAAGGGGCAATTTACCACGTCTAATCCATGTAGCCTGCACACCTTTGGACTGTAGGAGGAAACCAAAACCCTTGGAGACACAAGGAGAACGTACAAACTCCACACAGTCACCCAAGGCTAGGATCAAACCTGGGTCCATGGTGTTGTGAGGGTAACTATTGTGCCATTGAGGAGGGAGTTAACAGCATACTGGTTTGCAATCACTTTTAATCCTCAGTTACAGCTGACTGGGGTGCTGTGCTGGAAATCAAACCCCAACTATTCCCAAAGTCATCACAAATGCTAAAGTTAAAATTATCCAAAATTCTGCAATTTACCTGTCGTTTGGATCCAAATTGACAGAAAGCTTGGAGCAGGTTCCTGTACTTAACAAAAATCTTTATTTAATATAGTTAATACATTCTAGCTACACATAGACAATCACAAACTGTCAACATAAATATACTAGTTAAAACTCTGATGCCCTTATAAAAACTGCCTATACACACATGAGACCAAAACAATGGGTGTTACAGGCAATCAGAAAGACTGAGCAGAGAGTTCAAAGTACCTATCTACAGGGTTCACTGAGAAAACACCTTTGACTTGCCAGGAGTCACTCCTACTTCAGGCACTTTCGCTTGCTTCCAGCAGGCACAATGCAACTGATTCACACTTATAACGTCTCCGGCCTATTGGTTAAAACCCACAGATTAAAGCAACTAACGAGCCGAAATAAATTAGTTTTCTTCAGGCTTGTGATGTCTTTGCTGCAGAGAAAAGGTCCCTCCTTCTTTTTTAGAGGTCTGATGGCTTCTAACCAAACATTTACACCCTGCAAGCTCTTTAGCTGCCTGGATGCCAATGACATAATTGTTGCCATGCAGAAAGCTATAGTTGTCGCTAAAAGGTCACCTTTCCACAGGCAAATCAGCTACTTGTTGCCAGGCAAATATATTATGTAAACATTCAGGGATAGTAGGAACTGCAGATGCTGGAAAATCTGAAATAACAAGGTGTAGAGCTAAATGAACACAACAGGCCAAGCAGCATCAGAGGAGCAGGAAGGCTGATGTTTTGGGTCGAGACCCTTCTTCAGAAATGCACCATTTCTGAAGAAGACTCTAGGCCCGAAACGTCAGCCTTCCTGCTCGTCTGATGCTGCTTGGCCTGCTGTGTTCATCCAACTCTACACCTTGTTATCTCTTTTGTACACATTCCTCTGGTTTAGGTTTGTCTTCAACTTAATCTTACCTACTGCTTGAACAAACAGAAGTGTAAACAGCACTTACAATGAGAGTCAGTGATCAGCTTTTTAGAAGTACAGTAATCCTTCCCACAGCTCTTGGTTTTTAAAACAGACCTTTTCCTATAAACAAAAATACAGAAAAATAAAATGATAAAATTTTTACACCTCTCAGTGTTTTGTTTATTGAGCCCCTTCAGATCTTTTATGTTTTTAAATTAGATCACCTCTCATCCTCCTAAATTCTACAGAATCAAGACATAATTTGTTCAATCTCTCAAATACGGCAACCCACCTCCCAGGGACCAACCTAATGAGTTTAAGCTGAACCACTCCAATGCAAGCACAAAATATAGAGACCAAACCTAGAATACACTGTATTTCAGATCCAAACATATGAGAAGAACTGGGCCATTTGCCTCCTCAAATTTCTCTGGCATTCAATAAAATCATGGCTGATCCGTTTGTGTTTCTAAATCCATATTCCCATTTACCTCCAACAACATTTAATGCTATCACATGACAATAATTCACTCCTGTCTTTAAAAAAATTTATAATTCATCTTCTGAAGTAGAGTTCCAAAGCTAACCACCATTTGAGAGAAATAAAATCTCCTAATCTCTATTTAAAAGGGTAATCCCTAATTTAAAGAACAGTTCCTCATTTTTTTGTGCTCACCCACAACAGGATACATCCTTTCCATGTCCACCTTGTCAAGATCTTATATACTTCTATCAAGTCACTCCTTTTTCTAATATCCAGTAGAAACAAGCCTGGCCAACCTGTCATCATAAGACAACCAACTCATTCCAGTTATCAATCTAATGAACCTCTGATGAACCACCTCCAATGCTAAACATCCTTCCTTAATAAAGGAGACCAAAACTGTACATTCAAGATGGCATCTCAGCAAATCTCTGTACAAAGGAAGCATATCCTCATTACATTTATGTTCAATTACTCTCAATAATAAAAGCTCATGAGCTTTTTTGATTATATCTTGTCTCTAAATGATGGCATTTTGTGACTTATGCACTAGAACACCTAAATCCCTCTGAGCCTAGGCCTCCACAGCCATTCTATTAAGTAATACTTTACTTTTCATTCTTGCTGCCAAAAGAGACAAATTCCCATTTTTCACATTATGCTCCATGTGTAAGATGTTCTCCCATGCTCAGTATATCCATATCCTTAGACTCATCATGTCTTCTTCAAAACATATTTTCCGACCTATCCTTGTGTTAACAGATAGATTTCATTGGCAATTTTTTAAATCAGGAGAGTTTGATTATATATCTACAGGTTATTAATTCTGTGAAAGTTCAGGCTTTCAGATTTGTAAACTGGTAATGTCAGCATATTTGGAAAGGACTCATCAAACTGTTTCTTCAGTCCATAGGCAAAATAAACTGAAACGAATGCAGGTAAATGCTAAAGAATTGAGATTGGGGCTGTAATTTCCATGAATTTGACTCTGTAGTGATAGCATTGGGATGGACGTTGAAAATTTGCTTTACTGTGTTTTGTGAGATCATTATAATTATATCCTATATTCAGGTAGCTTCTTTAAGTACATCTTCTTTCGTATAATAAATGTGTATTCCACTGTTAAAGAAAATCCACATGTTCTTGTGAATATACTTAATTGACTAATCCCTCATGTTCACTAGCTAGACAAAAAAAACTATGAACTTTGTTGTAATTCTGGGACCTGAGTTGTCCAGTAACAACTGCCGAGATCATTATAAATGTAGGCTCATGACTGGGATTTCATCTGATTTAATTTAAGAGGGTTTGTCTCTCCCTTAAAGAAACAGGTATGTAGAGCTTTTGGACATGGAACAAAAGTATTGTGCTGAAGTTTATCGCATGGGTTGAATTTTTAAATTGGTTTTAAATATTGCTAAGGTATTTTTAGAAGACATAACAGTTAATTATGTGAAATCTTTGACTAAGGTTAGACTAAAGCAGGATCTCATAAGGAGGTGATACTTAATATGATTATCCAGCTGTTAGAATTAAACAGGCAGGAGCTGGAAATTGAAATATCATAGATAGAATTAACTCAAATTCAGCTGAAAATGAAAAAAAAATGACAAGAAAAGAAGTGAAAGGAAAGAAATTAGACGACTGGAATTGGAAAAGGAAAAAAAAAGGATGAAAACAGACCAGAGAAGTTGAAAGGGAAGAGAAAGAAAGGAAGAGAAAATCAAAAACAAGCAAGTTTGAATAGAAAAGAGAGGAGATAGGAAAAGGAGAGTATTAGAAAGGCATGTGCAATCTTAAAAAAAAATTGAGATGCGAAGTGATATGGAAATCAGACAACATGACTTAGCCAGGGAAAGTATTGAATAAAAAATAGAAAGAGGTAGAAGCCAGGAGGATGGAACTGATTCCAACGAGGGACCTGTTTCAACTAAAAACCTACGTCTAGTCCCTAAATTTACTGAGGATGGATTCAAAACATATTTCCCACATTTGAAAGTGTAGCTGGTCAGATAAAATGGCCTAAAGATGTTTAGGCCTTAATGTCACACTGACAGGTACAGCTATAACTCAGCACGCATGTTTATCAGAAGGATAATGTGGAATATACAAAACTGTTAAAAAATTGCATATAAAATTGTCCCTGAAGCTTGCCAATTAAAATTTAGAACTACAAGAAATTAATTCATTAGAAATTTGTAGTATTTGTAAAAGAGAAAGCAATGCAGTGGTTTTGATCACTGAGTTTAAAGAAATATTTTAAAAGCATAAGGGAAATCATGATTACAAAATAATTCAGAAAATTCATTCTAGCAAACCAAAACAAAATTTGGGTGCACATCAAGTTCCAAAGATCTGAGAAGCTGCAGTTTTGGCAGATAGATGTAATATATCACACATACAGTTACATGTAGGGACAATGTTACATGGGAATCCACATGGAAATTGGAGGAGTAGGAAATCTGCAGACAGAAAAAAATACTAATTTTAGGGAACAAAGAGTTGCATGACTAACTAATAAAGAAGAAAAAAGCTGGAAGCAAAAGTGGCATAAAGAAGTTAATATGCTTCCATTTTAATAAGTCAGATTGAAGCCAAATTATAGGAAGTTAGGAGACAAATTGCAGAAGGAGGACTCTAAGGAATCCCTAAAAAAGGGTGCATCAGTAAAGGATATGGGTACCAAAATGGTGGCTGTAGTACAAAGCAAACTTGTTTCCTTAGAAACAGCGAGAAAGAGAACAATGAATCAGGACAGTCAAACAAAAATATATCTCGGTCAAAAAAAGGTCTCAATTATTGATAAAGAGAATCAGACATCTGGAGGTTCTGAGTATTTTATTTATAAGGAAAGGAATTTCCTTATTCTTTAGTCAAGGAGATAAATCGGTAAAGATGTTGGGAGGCACTGGAGCAAGTCCATCACTGATGCTGAATAATGATACAATTTGTCTTCCAGAGGGGTAAAGCTAAAACATTAATGGGAGTTATACCCAGAGGTTAAAAATGAGTTCCACTGTATAGATGAGTGATAGTGGGAACTGCAGATGCTGGAGAATCCAAGATAACAAAGTGTGAAGCTGGATGAACACAGCAGGCCAAGCAGCATCTCAGGAGCACAAAAGCTGACGTTTCGGGCCTAGATCCTTCATCAGAGAGGGGAATGGGGTGAGGGTTCTGGAATAAATAGGGAGAGAGGGGGAGGCGGACCGAAGATGGAGAGAAAACAAGATAGGTAGAGAGGAGAGTATAGGTGAGGAGGTAGGGAGGGGATAGGTCAGTCCAGGGAAGACGGACAGGTCAAGGAGGTGGGATGAGGTGGTAGGTAGGAAATGGAGGTGCGACTTGAGGTGAGAGGAAGAACAGGTTAGGGAAGCGGAGACAGGCTGGGCTGGTTTTGTGATGCAGTGGGGGGAGGGGACGAACTGGGCTGGTTTTGGGATGCAGTGGGGGAAAGGGAGATTTTGAAGCTTGTGAAGTACACATTGATATCATTGGGGTGCAGGGTTCCCAAGCGGAATATGAGTTGCTGTTCTTGCAACCTTCAGGTGGCATCATTGTGGCACTGCAGGAGGCCCATGTTGGACATGTCATATGAGGAATGGGAGGGGGAGTTAAAATGGTTCGCGACTGGGAGGTGCAGTTGTTTGTTGCGAACCGAGCGGAGGTGTTCTGCAAAGTGGTCCCCAAGCCTCTGCTTGGTTTCCCCAATGTAGAGGAGGCCACACCGGGTACAATGGATACAGTATACCACATTGGCAGATGTGCAGGTGAACATCTGCTTATTATGGAAAATCATCTTGGGGCCTGGGATGGGGGTGAGGGAGGAGGTGTGGGGGCAAATGTAGCACTTCCTGCAGTTGCAGGGGAAAGTGCCTGGTGTGGTGGGGTTGGAGGGGAGTGTGGAGTGGACAAGGGAGTCACGGAGAGAGTGGTCTCTCTGGAAAGCAGACAAGGGTGGGGATGGAAAAATGGCTTGGGTGGTGGGGTCGGATTGTAGATGACGGAAGTGTCGGAGGATGATGCGTTGTATCCACAGGTTGGTGGGGTGGTGTGTGAGAATGAGGGGGATCCTCTGGGGGCGGTTGTGGCGGGGGCGGGGTGTGAGGGATGTGTTGTGGGAAATGCGGGAGACGCGGTCAAGGGCGTCCTCCACCACTGCGGGGGGAAAGTTGCGGTCCGGGAAGAACTTGGACATCTGGGATGTGCGGGAGTGGAATGCCTCATCCTGGGAGCAGATGCGGCGGAGGTGGAGGAATTGGGAATAGGGAATGGAATTTTTGCAGGAGGGTGGGTGGGAGGAGGTGTATTCTAGGTAGCTGTGGGAGTCAGTGGGCTTGAAATGGACATCAGTTTCTAGCTGGTTACCTGAGATGGAGACTGAGAGATCCAGGAAGGTGAGGGATGTGTTGGAGATGGTCCAGGTGAACTTGAGGTTGGGGTGGAAGGTGTTAGTGAAGAGGATGAACTGTTCAAGCTCCCCTGGGGAGCAAGTTGCGGCGCCGATACATTCATCAATGTAACGGAGGAAGAGGTGGGGTTTGGGGCCTGTGTAGGTGCGGAAGAGGGACTGTTCCATGTAACCTACAAAGAGGCAGGCATAGCTTGGGCCCATGAAGGTACCCATGGCCACCCACTTTGTCTGTAGGAAGTAGGAGGAATCGAAAGAGAAGTTGTTGAGGATAAAGACTCCACAAGCTTCAAAATCTCTCCTTTCCTCACCTCATCCCAAAACCAGCCCAGTTCTTCCCCTCCCCCACTGCATCACAAAACCAGCCCAGCTCGTCCCCTCCCCCCACTGCATCCCAAAACCAGCCCAGCCTGTCTCTGCTTCCGTAACCTGTTCTTCCTGTCACCCATCCCTTCCTCCCACCTCAAGCCGCACCTCCATTTCCTACCTGCCACCTCATCCCGTCTCCTTGACCCGTCCATCTTCCCTGGACTGACCTATCCCCTCCCTACCTCCTCACCTATACTCTCCTCTCTACCTATCTTGTTTTCTCTCCATCTTCGATCCGCCTCCCCCTCTCTCCCTATTTATTCCAGAACCCTCTCCCCATCCCCCTCTCTGATGAAGGGTCTAGGCCCGAAACATCAGCTTTTGTGCTCCTGAGATGCTGCTTGGCCTGCTGTGTTCATCCAGCTCCACACTTTTAATCCACTGTGTAGAGTTGAGGAATTGCCAGCAGTCAATTTGGTGATATTCTTATCTTCATTGTAATATTTTATGAATACCTCATGAAATTCCAGTAGCACCTCACTTGGTCATTTGGGCGACACAGGCTAAAATAATGAAGTATTTTTATGAGCTATTATTCCACAAAAATGTGGTCATGTTTTTCCAGGCATGCTCTACATGTCAGTGCAAAGAGAAACCCCAACCGTTGATTAAGTCTTTAATCACAGCATCAGCTTACAAAGACCTATTTGCCAAACTAGGTCTATCTAAAGCCAAGAATGTAAACCAGTATTTTTCGACAATTTTGGATGTTCTAACAAGATCTTCTGAGGTAGTCCTTTTGGGAAAAATTACAAAAAACATAGGGCAAGTTAGTTAATTGTTTGAAAAGAAATGGATTCCTTATAGAAATAGATTCAGATTAATGTTCAAATTTTATGTTGCAAGTATTGAAAAAAAAATTATGAATAGCTTGGGAATAAAGCAATGCCTATCTTCTGATTATCAGACCAAAAGGTGCATTGGAAACAGGAAATCAAACTTTAATAATTGTGATGAGAGCTTACTGTCAGGAACATCCAAACAATTGGGATAAAGAAATTTCCTTGTTATTCTATGCCTTTAGGGATGCTGTTAATGAGTCCACAGGATTCAATCCCTTTGAATGGACATTCAGACATATTCTAACTAAAATGAGTGAGCTGGCCAAAATAAAAAACACTTCAAAAGGACTCAAGAACCAATGAAAACTGGAGAAGATAAAAGTTTCCAAGTTCAAAATGTTGTTGCTGGAGACAAGAGGTGGAAGTTTATGGCAGAAAAGCACGAGAATTCTGTGAGGCCGATCACAATGTTCACTGAACTTGCATACATCTGCAGGGTGTCAAGATGAGTTTCTCACTTGGCAGTGGCAAGTTGCCTATTAAGGCAGATTATTGCTTGTTAAATGCCTATCAGCTGCATATCTCACCACTCTAATACACAGCTTCCTATCTTACCAAAAGTGTTGTACAAACTGGATGTCATGAATTCTCGAGATGCCAGTCAGAGTGAGGACCTGATGACTTCAGCTTGCCATCATTGGTCGCCTCACAACCGAATGTCAGGGTACCTTCCATGGGCACCACACATGACCCTCATCCAGAGATATTGGCATCTGAGAATTGCCAAGTCCTCATCATTCCCATAGCACATTTGTGATCCACTATGGGAATTATGGAAGCACAGACCTGTTTTGCAGGGTGCAACAGTAATTAGCAATGAAAGACTGCTGCAAGGACATTTTGCACACCCAGACAGGCACCCAGCTCATGGATTAGACCAGGCTACATCTCAGTGCTGACTCACTTAGTGCCTACCTGCATAATGCATCATCAATGCCTTGCTTTCTTATTCTGTGCTTTACCTGTTAGCACATGGGTGCTCCAGCCAGATCCTAATGGCTATCAGTATTGGCAAAATGAGGTACTGTAATGCACAGAGACGCAGTCTGTTTGTCAGGAAGGATCAGTTCTGGGGGAGGTGGGCTATACAGCACACCAAGATGTCAAACGGTGCATGTCACTTGTCTGCATGTCAAACTTACTGCATGCTTATTCAACCAACTGTCATGTCAGAAAGTGGATCGGTGCTAGTCCTCAATCCAGTTAAATGGGGGCTGCTGTCGGTCAGCAAGTACTGGCACCACAAGTCGGGGCAAACTCCTACCAGCTTGAGTGTTCTCACAGTTCACTCCTGAAAATTCTGGTTCTAACATTTAGAAGAGAACCCCAGTTCAAGACAGCTAAACTAATGAAAACAGTTTTTTCTGTATACACCCTATCTGTTGTTCTTGATATCTTGAAAATTTTTTATTGAAATCACGCATTAACTCTTTAAATTCGAAGAAATATAACTTTAGTTTGTGTAATTTATCCTCATAATTTAAGTCTTGGCATTCAGGTCTCATTCTGGTAAATTTATTCTGTATTTGGTGCAAGACCAAGTTCTGACATTTGCAGCATTCCCTCAGATGTTAGCCCCAGTAATGAATTGAAATATCTGACAGAAGTTAGACCTCTACATTTCTGAAACAAGAGTGCGACTACTGAGTCAAGCTTGACACAATCATTTTCCCACTTTGTACACCACTGATATCACTCTGCGCTATTACTGAGCCTAGCCAGTTACTGTGCAGAATTGCTGCTTGAAAATTAGAGAAGTCAACAATGCTTGGCCATGCTGTGTAATTGTGAAGTCATAATACAGAGCTCTAAATAATCCTGAAATTGTTGTTCTCTAATACATCTTTGTTCTTTTGAAGGTCAGACCGTGAAATGGTATATAATGGCCCCAAAGTTAATTCAACTATTGGCTCCACTCGACTCCTGTCAGAGTGAGTTTAGGTTAAATGCCTAGTTTATTCTCTCCACCTGTCCAACTACAGGCTTCAATGAAGTTAGACAGGATGGTCTGTAAAAACATGATGAATCAACCAAATCCACCACACTCTCTTGTGTAATCTCATTGCTGTCATAAGGCATCTCAATTTGAGGATGAAATCTAAGCAGGGTTGTAGGTTTCTGTTACATTTTTTGATGAATGGGTCAATTTCTGACCTCACAGATCTTTGGGCACAAGTGGCCTGGGGGAGTGGGATCCAGAATACATGTATTATTTGTTTTGTTTTCCTCTGCTGCTGCTCATTATGACATTGTGACTCCAACCTTATATTAAATGGAATTATGCTTTAAGTAGATAATGTATTCTCTGTGCAGTGCCACTGGATCAGACTCTGGTAACATGCACAGTGTGCCTGTACACTTTTGAGCTGATGATAGTATAATGGGAGGTCAGTTCATTGAAGTATCTCAATGGCACAAATTAAATGTACCGTATGACAGGCTAGGAGTGCCACAAAAAAGACTGAGACAGAAGATTGGCACAGGACATGATTATTTTGTAGTCAGGGAGCAGCTCATGCATTAAGGCATTTAGTTTGAATTGAATTAGGTTTATTACCACAGGTACTCACATGAATACAGTGAAAAGTTTACAAGTTGCTACTTATGACACCATCTTAGTTATAAAGGTACCTAGTACAGTATCTTGGTACAAAGCAGAAAAATAAAGAAAACGAAGTTAACAAGATAAATTTGACATTTATTCTCAATAAAAAGGGAGGCACGGTGGCTCAGTGGTTAGCACTGCAGCCTCACAGCGCCAGGCACTTGGGTTCGATTCCCACCTCGGGTGACTGTCTGTATGGAGTTTGCACATTCTCCGTGTCCTCCCACAGTCCAAAGATGTGCAGGTTAGGTGGATTCGCAGTGCTAAATTGCTTGTAGTGTTCAGGGGTGTGTGGGTTATAGGGGGATGGGTCTGGGTGGGATGCTTCAAGGGTGGCCTGGACTTGTTGGGCTGAAGGGCCTGTTTCCACATTGTAGGGAATCTAATCTAATCAAAAGTAGAAAGTCCACTGTTCATAAGCGCCTAGCCATGCTAGGCTCACACTCCTCGCAAGGGCTCAACCTACCTTGCTCCGGGCTTGATGTTGACCCCACTGCCAGCCTGGGCAGTTTCCAGCTGCCTAACTGATGGCATTGGGAGGTCTGAGATCTGTCTAACATACAATTTTCCTACAATGGGGTCTTTGGGAGACTGAAGCACCGGAAGCCTGTACAGAAGCTCGGTTCAAGGTTCATTAACGCATAAAAGTCATACTCTACGGGAAATGTTTTATTCTTATAGATCAAAATAAATATTTTAAGCTTGCGCATCTGGATCATTGATTTTCAATGCTCAGAGGCATTATACATGATTTTGGGTGTCAATCTTCAGAAGTAAAACTGTGGGTTGCCAATTCTTTTTTCATCACAGCCATTCTGATCTTAGATTGATTTTCTCCACTATCCACAGAAAACCAAATAAAAAAGGGAGACTCTGTGTTTGAGGAAAGAATTGTCTTTCTGCAAAATTCCTGCTTGTACCCTCAGACTCTCCCCTGAAACACCCATTCAAAATTGGTATTTAGAATTTGGAGGACGGCTAGCTGCTTCAGGTTATGTTGTAGGGGATTTTCTCAGTCAGAAGCACATTGAGCTCATCCAACATAGGAAAATTAAAAAAAAGATTTTTTTGGGATTCAAGCGTTGCTTCTATTTATTGCTTATCCCTGATTCCACTTAAGAAAGTGGTAGTCAGATGTCTCCATTAACTACTGCAGTCTATGTGATGTAGACATACCCACAGTGCTTTTTATTCTTTAGCTGTTTGTACAACCAAGTGGCCCAAAAGACCATTCGGTGTGCACTTAAAGAGTCTACCACATGTAGACCTGTCTGCGCCAAACTAGATACAGACGTCAGTTTCCTTCCCTGAGAACGTTTGTGAACTGGAAGGGTTTATACAGAAATGTAGTGGCTTATGATAAGTGAGACTAACATTTTGTTCCACATATTTTATGAACTGAACTTAAATTCCCCTAATGTTTGGTAAGATTTGAACTTCCATTTTGACAGCATTAAGGTTAGGGTGTTGGATTACTAGTCCAGTGATGTTGCCATTATCTGCATCCACATCTAATGCAAGCAAACAGAGTCCAAGCGACTGCAGTGAACTAAATGCACTCTCCTTTTGTTATCAATGTCAAATGCTTTCAATGGACAGTACAATGTGATAAACATAATCGTCACATTGGCAACACACCTCATCTTCACTATGGACATCCAATCCCTGTAAACATGTATCCCCTATACAGATGGCCTAAAGGCCTTCCACTTCTTCCTCTCCCGCAGGCTTAACCAGTCCCCCTCCACCGACACCCTCATCCACTGAACCAAACTCATCTTTACTCTGAACAACTTCTCCGTTAGCTTCTCCCATTACCTACAGACTCAGGGGGTGGCCATGGGCATCTGCATGGGTGCAAGCTCTGCCTGCCTCTTCGTAGGATATGTCAAACTCTTCCACTGCTACACTGGCACGATCTCCCACCTCTTCTTTTGCTACATTGATGACTGTATCAGTGCTGTCTCATGTTCCCATGAGGAGCTTGAACAGTTCATCAACTTTACTAACACCTTCGATCCCAACCTTAAGTTCACCTGGATAATCTCCCATATATCCCTCCTCTTCCTGGGCCTCTCTGATTCCATCTCCGGTGACTGTCTCTCAACCAATATCTATTTCAAGCCCACTGACTCCCACAGCTATCTAGATTACACCTCCTCTGACCTACCTTCCTGTAAGGATGCAATCTCCTACTCCCAATTTCTCCCCCTCTGCTGTGTCTGCTCCCAAGATGGGGCGTTCCACTCCCACACATCCCAGATGTCCTCTTATTTCAAGGACTGCAATATCCCCCCTTCCAGTGATCGAAAATGCCCTCAACCACATCTGTTGCATTTCCTGCACCTCCGCCCTCACATCCCTTCCCCCCAACAAAATAAAAACAGAATCCCCCTTGTCCTCACATACCACCCCACCAACCACCGTATCCAATGTATCATTCTCCACCACTTCTACCACCTACAATCTGATCCCACAATCAAAGATATATATTCCCTCCCACCCATATCTGTTTTTCGTCAGGACCTTTCTCTCCACAGCTCCCTCATTCTCTCCATACTCCTTACTAGCCCCAGCAACCCCGGCACCTTTCCCTGCAACTGCTGGAATGCTACCTTACACTGCCCACCTCACCTACATTCAAAGCACAAAACAAACCTTCCACATTAGACAGGGGTTCACCTGCACATCCATCAATGTGGTCTACTGTATCGCTGTTCCCAATGTGGCCTTCCCTACATCGGTGAGACCAAGTGGAGGCTTGGAGACCACTTTGTAAAGTACATGTGCTCTGTTCGTGATAAACGACAACACCTTTCTGTCGCAAACCATTTCAACTCCCCCTCCCACTCCCTGGGTGACATGTCCATCCTGAGCCTTCTCTCGTGTCACAATGACACCACCTGCAAACTGGAGGAGCAGCACCTCATATTCCACCTCAGGAGACCACAGCCCAACGGCCTAAATGCGGATTTCACCAGTTTCAAAATCTCCCCACCTCTGGCCTCATCCCATATTCTCAACCCTCCCTCTCATACCTGCCTCCTTGATCTTACACAACCTGTCCATCTTTTCACCCACTTATCCATCCTGCCCACCTCACCAACCAATCCCACCACTCCCTTTCTGCACTCATCAATCACCATCCCATCTACCTTCCCCAGTCTCACCCTTCCTGTCTATTTATTTCTGCACTCTCTTCCACTTCTCCATTTCTGAAGAAAGGTCCCAACGTGAAACGTCAATTTTGATGCTCCTTTGATGCTGCCTGGTCTGTTATGTTCCTCCAGCTCCACACTGTGTTATCTCTGACTCCAGCATCTGCAGTTTTTACTATCTTTGCAACTATTCTCTGATAGTCAGATACACAGAACTTGAGATAGCTTTTGATCTGTCTGATATAAATGTCAAATGGAATACTATCCTTCTAGCTTGTCCAATTACTCTCATTAGACTACTTCAATTTCTGAAACTAAGGGTGCAGTAGTGTAGTGCTTATGTTATTGGATTAGAAATCCAAACGACCAATGTTCAGGCAATTTAAGTTCAAATCCCACTATTGTAGTTGGATAATTTATATCTCAGTACTTAATTTCATTTGTAATACAAATCTGGTATTGGTATTGGTCAGACTGAAATTACTGATTGAAACAAAGCTATCTTCTTCATAATGGCTCTTTAGGCATGTAAACTCATGATCATTTCCCAGTGATTCCAGACACATAAAAATGCACCTGATTCTTAGAGTCGTAGAGTCATACAGCATGGAAACAGACCTTTCGGTCCAACCAGTCCATGCTGAACATAATCTCGAGCTAAACTAGTCCCACCTGCATGCTCCTAGCCCATATCTCTCCAAACCTTTCCAATTCATGTGCCTATTCAAATATCTTTTAAATGCTGTAATTATACCTATATCCACCACTTTCTCGGAATGATCATTCCACACGTGAACCACCCTCTGTATAAAATTTTTTCCTAATGTCTTTTTTTAAATCTCTCCCCTCTCATCTTAAAAATGCGTCCCCCAGTCTTGAAAGCCCCCATTCTAGAGAAAAGACAACTATCATTAACTCTATCTATATCTTGCATTAGTTTATAAACTTCTGTCAGATTGCCTGCAAGCCTCCTATGCTCTAGTGATAGAAGTCCCAGCCTATCCAGTCTTTCCTTATAACTCAAACCTTCTACATCGGGCAACATCCTGGTAAGTCTCTTCTGAATCTCTTAACAGCCCTTTGAAGCACCTTAGCAAACCATTGTATCAAAGTGCCAAATCGTAATAAGGATAAAACCAAATAGACCTCCCAGCAATATACCAGAGAAAACAAAGGTCCAGGCCCGAAACGTCAGCGTTCCTGCTCCTCTGATGCTGCTTGGCCTGCTGTGTTCATCTAGCTCTACACCGTGTTACCTCAGATTCTCCAGCATCTGCAGTTCCTACTGTCTCTCTCACGTCCAGCCCAGCTGACATTGCGAAGTCCTGCTTACTAGCATCTTGAGGCTGGTGTCAAAACTGGGAGAGCTGCTCTTCAGCCTACTTAAGCAGCAGCCTGATAGAGTCACATCACAGAACAACAGATTATAGCCAATATTCCAGGCTCCTCCACCATTATGCTGAGAAATATGAGCACGATTTCATGTATTCAGAATGGAGTGGCCTTTGGAGTGTTCACCATTCACTCTCTACCCCATGAAATCTGGTTGCAGCTGGTCAGACATGGGCAAGAAAACCTCTTTGCTTGTGTACAATTCTTCCTCAGAGGTTGAGTCATTGCTTCTTCATATTGAACAGCACTTGGAAGAAGCATTGATGTCGGCAATATACTCTAGGTGCGAGAATTCCATACCCTTCAAAGCATGTCTGGGGTTAGTACTGATTGACTGAGCTGTTTGCATTCTGAAGGACACCGTCCACAGTTGGGCCTGGGGCAAGTGGTGAGAGACCCAACATCTACTTGACCTCCCCTTCACTGACATAAATCTCTTGATACACATATCCACGGCAATATTGATAGGATTTAGCACCACATACTCTATAAAGACAAACTCCTATCTTTATACAGTGTAGTCTTCATTGCATTTTGTAGCTAAATGGGATAGATTGAGAACAGTTCTTGTAGTTCATGACTAGGCCTTCATAACACCCTGTGGACCATAAATGGCAGCAGTATTATATACAACCGTGAACTGTAAACCCATGCCTTTACTTATCCATCACTCTATCAGTGGATAAGGCCTGTTTTAGTGAGCAGAGTATGTCAGGGAGTGTACTTAAAAATAAGGTGCCAAAATGCTGAAGCAGTAACACAGGAGCACAACTGCTAAACAGTGAAAGCTGCATACTACAGAATTCTGCAGTTGTTTCACATCCAATCATGAATGTCAGCCAATTGAGTGGCTGATGGGAGGAGACAGCTCTGTGCATATCCCCATCCTCAATAATGCTAGAACCCAGAATATATTTGCAAAAGAGAAGCCTTCTCCACTTTCAGCCAGAAGTGCCGAGTCAATGATCCATCTGGATGGCTTCTAGAGGGTCCCCACTCTCAACTGGTTAGGTGACTGCATGTAATCCTAACATAAAGACCAGACAAAAGCCCATGAGGAATTGGATAAAACCTGGGATTCTTCATTGCTAACTTAGCTGTTGGTTAGGTCAGCAACAAACCAAGACATTCCCAAAAGCTTAGAATGAAGCCAAAGAGCATTGTCATGGCATTAGTGACATTTGCAGTTTGCAAGTATCTTTAATCAACCGGTTTGTATATATGTTAGGGCACACCTCTAGGGCAGGTAGGAATTGAACCTTGACCCAGAAGTAGGGAAACTATCACTGTCCCACAAGAATCTACCTTTGACAGGTATTTTCACCAACTTGTTCAGTGATATTTTTACACAGTTCCACAACAAGTGGGACTTGAAATTTGGCCAACTTTATCAACATACTGAGTATTTTTCCAACAGTCAAAATCCAGAGTTCTTTTTCAGAAATTATTCTTGCCTCCTGCTTAGAATCATCTCCCTTAAGCTCAATTCTTTACCTTATTTGAATAGGAACTTCAGTTTTATTTTCTACTACTGCTGGCCCAGAGGTAGGAATATTACCACATCACAAGTGTCTTCCTTTGCTCCTTGCACGTTTATTAGGTTTTTTCAATTGACCCATTCAGAGCTCTAATGATACATGTATGGAGCATTGGGACTGAAACACCGTCCTAGCTCAGGATAGGGTCTCTACTACTGTGCCACAAGAGCCTTTGGCATTTTTGTTTTTTTTTAATTTAACCTATTTTCTAATTAACCTGTTTGGAGATGTTATTAGTGGTAATGGGAACTGCAGATGCTGGAGAATCCAAGATAATGAAATGTGAGGCTGGATGAACACAGCAGGCCCAGCAGCATCTCAGGAGCACAAAAGCTGACGTTTCGGGCCTAGACCCTTCATCAGAGAGGGGGATGGGGTGAGGGTTCTGGAATAAATAGGGAGAGAGGGGGAGGCGGACCGAAGATGGAGAGAAAAGAAGATAGGTGGAGAGAGTATAGGTGGGGAGGTAGGGAGGGGATAGGTCAGTCCAGGGAAGATGGACAGGTCAAGGAGGTGGGATGAGGTTAGTAGGTAGGAGATGGAGGTGCGGCTTGGGGTGGGAGGAAGGGATGGGTGAGAGGAAGAACAGGTTAGGGAGGCAGAGACAGGTTGGACTGGTTTTGGGATGCAGTGGGTGGAGGGGAAGAGCTGGGCTGGTTGTGTGGTGCAGGGGGGGAGGGGATGAACTGGGCTGGTTTTGGGATGCGGTGGGGGAGGGGAGATTTTGAAGCTGGTGAAGTCCACATTGATACCATTGGGCTGCAGCGTTTCCAAGCGGAATATGAGTTGCTGTTCCTGCAACCTTCGGGTGGCATCGTTGTGGCACTGCAGGAGGCCCATGATGGACATGTCATCTAAAGAATGGGAGGGGGAGTTGAAATGGTTTGCGACTGGGAGGTGCAGTTGTTTATTGCGAACCGAGCGGAGGTGTTCTGCAAAGCGGTCCCCAAGCCTCCGCTTGGTTTCCCCAATGTAGAGGAAGCCACACCGGGTACAATGGATGCAGTATACCACATTGGCAGATCTGCAGGGGAACCTCTGCTTAATGTGGAAAGTCATCTTGGGGCCTGGGATAGGGGTGAGGGAGGAGGTGTGGGGGCAAGTGTAGCATCCCATGATGAGGCATTCCACTCCCGCACGCATCTGCTCCCACGATACGGCATTCCACTCCCGCACATCCCAGATGTCCAAGTTCTTCAAGGACCACAACATCCCCCCCACAGTGGTCGAGAACGCCCTTGACCGCGTCTCCCGCATTTCCTGCAACACATCCCTCACACCCTGCCCCCGCCACAACCACCTAAAGAGGATCCCCCTCGTTCTCACACACCACCCCACCAACCTCTGGATACAACGTATCATCCTCCGACACTTCTGCCATCTACAATCCGACCCCACCACCCAAGACATTTTTCCATCCCCACCTCTGTCTGCTTTCCGGAGAGACCACCCTCTCCATGACTCCCTTGTTCGCTCCACACTGCCCTCCAACCCCACCACACCCAGCACCTTCCCCTGCAACCGCAGGAAATGCTACACTTTCCCCCACACCTCCTCCCTCACCCCTATCCCAGGCCCCAAGATGACTTTCCACATGAAGCAGAGGTTCACCTGCACATCTGCCAATGTGGTATACTGCATCCACTGTACCCGGTGTGGCTTCCTCTACATTGGGGAAACCAAGCGGAGGCTTGGGGACCGCTTTGCAGAACACCTCCGCAATAAACAACTGCACCTCCCAGTCGCAAACCATTTCCACTACCCCTCCCATTCTTTAGATGACATGTCCATCATGGGCCTCCTGCAGTGCCACAATGATGCCACCCGAAGGTTGCAGGAACAGCAACTCATATTCCGCCTGGGAACCCTGCAGCCCAATGGTATCAATGTGGACTTCACCAGCTTCAAAATCTCCCCTTCCCCCACCGCATCCCACAACCAGCCCAGTTTGTCCCCTCCCCCCACTGCACCACACAACCAGCCACTCTTCCCCTCCACCCACTGCATCCCAAAACCAGTCCAATCTGTCTCTGCCTCCCTAACCTGTTCTTCCTCTCACCCATCCCTTCCTCCCACCCCAAGCTGCACCTCCATCTCCTACCTACTAACCTCATCCCACCTCCTTGACCTGTCCGTCTTCCCTGGACTGACCTATCCCCTCCCTACCTTCCCACCTATACTCTCTCCACCTATCTTCTTTACTCTTCATCTTCGGTCCGCCTCCCCCTCTCTCCCTATTTATTCCAGAGCCCTCCCCCCATCCCCCTCTCTGATGAAGGGTCTAGGCCCGAAACGTCAGCTTTTGTGCTCCTGAGATGCTGCTGGGCCTGTTGTGTTCATCCAGCCTCACATTCTATTATCTTGGAGATGTTATTACACGCTTCTGGAACAGGTGAGACTTGAACTCAGGCTCTCAGTACAGGTGTAGGAACAGTACCACTGCACTACAAGAGCCCTTTGTATGCTTGCTCCAAAATACGCTGAAACTGAGATCACTCAATATCAATTAGCAACAACTACAAACAGCAATTAGCCTATATGTTAGCTGGATTCAAACTCTGGTTTCTCGCGTTTATCAAACTTTGATTGGTACTGGTTCTCAGGCCACATGGCTGTTTTTCCTGTTGGTGGGATTGATATCTTCACTAAGCCCTGCACTTACACATGTACTGAGGGGGAAAATACACTCGAGCTATAGTGTGAGGACAAAAGAATCTAAGTAAGGAAAAAAAATCAAATTCTAGTTTCCATTTTCCAAATGGTTAAACCCCTGAGCGAATTTCAACATCACAGATGGTAGTAATGATGGGAGACCAGCACCTTCATCAAAATCATTTGGATCAAAAGTATGCTTTTTTTATGAAAACAAAGTCACACTTGTAAATGCTTTTGTTTTACTGTCAACCATTTTTATAATTGACCTTGTGAACTCAGTGGAAAGCATTGCTGAGGAGGATTGCTGATTTTGGTTTGACACAGTAAAGAAAGTCATGGACAATAATTGTAACATCAATGACTGACATGTAGAGATACTAATCCAATGTCCCCACTCCCAATCAAAAAGATCTGATTTGGCTCAAATTGACAGCCACATTCTGAATTAAAATATTTATAAATAAAGAAAAAGCACAGATGGCAAAGAAGGATAATCTGGATTTATTTTATTTTATTTGAATTGGTGTTCTGCACTTATCCTTTTTATTCAAGCATGATTTCAACTGTAGGGGGAAGTGCTACAGGATGCTTATGTAACAATAGGTTATCAACTAGATTGTTAGTCTTTTTGTTGATGCATTTCCATAGAATTTCCAGAGGAAATCAAGAGGATCATTGCATTTCTAAATAATTTGTTTACAATATTTCATTTGAACAGGAACTCGGTTTAGCAAAGTTTAACTCTGAATAATGGAATATCATGGGCATAATCTTACAGACGCTTGAATGACATGGACTATGGCAGAAAGATGGCAGAATCAAGTGAAAAATCCATCGAGGCGTCTCCTGATGTCAGCTACAACCTACTGCATCTTTAACTAAGTTTGAGGCATTGAGGTGAATTCTTGCTTGCCAGCAGCAAGTTGCAGATTAAGGGAGATTCTTGCTTGTTAACAAGTTTGAGAACAGCACATCTGGCCTCATTAATGTGCAGTTTGCTATCCTACTGTATACTATGAACAGGCTAGATGTTGATAATTCTCAATGTGAACGTCAGTGCGGATACCTGGTAAATTCAGCTCGCCGCTTACTCCACAGGTCCTCCATGTTGGATACAAGCACCAACATTTTCATGCACACAGGCCAAATTCACACAACATTCATAACATTGGCATCCAACATTGGCCTTTAAGAACCCACACATCTCTGATCTATTTACAGGATGCCTTCTCACTTCAAAGCACCACCCTGGTGTGCAATTGCAATTATTATTGGAATGCTGCAGCTAAAACAAGTATTGTAATAAGGGACATGCACCCAGTTCATAGACTGGTGTAGCTTACTCACTTTGACCTACCAGGGTGCTTACTGAATTCTTGGCTTGCCTTGCCTTTTTGCACCTTGCTCCTCTGCCAGACACACCAGGCTCACAACACTGTTGGCTTGCCTTATTATTTAGTGCAGACATAAAGCCAGAAAACTTGTCATGGTTGTCAGCAATTCTTAGTCAAGACAAAGGAGGTAGCTTTCAGTAGTGGTTTCGGTACAGTATGTAAAAGGCAACCTCTGTTACTTGCACATCTACCAATGTGGTATACTGTATCCACTGTACCCAGTGTAGCTTCCTCTACATTGGGGAAACCAAGCGGAGGCTTGGGGACCGCTTTGCAGAACACCTCCGCTCGGTTTGCAATAAACAACTGCACCTCCCAGTCGCAAACCATTTCCACTCCCCCTCCCATTCCTCAGACGACATGTCCATCATGGGCCTCCTGCAGTGCCGCAATGATGCCACCCGAAGGTTGCAGGAACAGCAACTCATATTCCGCTTGGGAACCCTGCAGCCTAATGGTATCAATGTGGACTTCACCAGCTTCAAAATCTCCCCTCCCCCCACTGCATCACAAAACCAACCCAGCTCGTCCCCTTCCCCCACTGCATCCCAAAGCCAGCCCAGCCTGTCTCCGCTTCCCTAACCTGTTCTTCCTCTCACCCATCCCTTCCTCCCACCTCAAGCCGCACCTCCATTTCCTACCTACCACCTCATCCCGCCTCCTTGACCTGTCTGTCTTCCCTGGACTGACCTATCCCCTCCCTACCTCCTCACCTATACTCTCCTCTCCACCTATCTTCTTTTCTCTCCATCTTCGGTCCGCCTCCCCCTCTCTCCCTATTTATTCCAGTTCCCTCTCCCCATCCCCCTCTCTGATGAAGGGTCTAGGCCCGAAACGTCACCTTTTGTGCTCCTAAGATGCTGCTTGGCCTGCTGTGTTCATCCAGTTCCACACTTTGTTATCTTGGATTTTCCAGCATCTGCAGTTTCCATTATCTCTGTTACCATTCCACAGGTTTGGACATGATCAGTTAGCCATTTGGAGCAGTCAGAGTCGGAATTCTCTTCTCATAAGGGGTAAGGAACTGAATGTTGGATAGCTCATCACACATCTTGATCCTTTCTGTCCTATTGTAGGGACTGTAGGGCAGTGTGTTGGCTCAGTGGTTAGCATTGCTGTCTCACATTGTGAAAGACCTGGGATCTATGGTGCCCTTAGATGACAGTGTAGGGCTTGTATGTTCTTTGCGTGTTTGTGTGGATTTCCTCTGGGTGCTCTGGCTTCCTCCCACAGTCCAATGATGTGCAGGTTAGGTGGATTGGCCATGCTAACTTGCCCATAGTGTCCAGGGATGCTAGGTGGCTAAGCCATGAGAAATGGGGGATTGTCACAATAGGGTAGAAGGATTGGTCTGCATGGGATGCTCTTTGAAGGGGTGGTGTGGACTCAACGGGCCAAGTGCCCTGTTTCCACACTATAGGGATTCGACAGATTGAACTTGGATGTCACAATTTTTTTTGATGCAGGTGGGGGTGATGTCCCAAGCAAGTGAG
Source organism: Stegostoma tigrinum (assembly GCF_030684315.1). Taxonomy (NCBI): domain Eukaryota; kingdom Metazoa; phylum Chordata; class Chondrichthyes; order Orectolobiformes; family Stegostomatidae; genus Stegostoma; species Stegostoma tigrinum. The sequence continues at coordinate 28,491,819 of NC_081366.1, forward strand.
TAGACAGTGCAGGGTTAGTAGTGTCAGGGGCTGGGATTGGTGACAGTGAGAGATGTAAGATATGGTGGGCAATAGTTAGAGTGGTGGTGACTGAGCCTTGGTGGGAGCAGGCTACAGTAGCAGAGATAGAGTGAGTGTAAGAAATCAGACACAAGATGGCGGCAACACTGGTGAACTGAAGCAGGTCATGTATCTTCTTCCTTGAGTGATGTGCATTGCACCAGATGTCTGAGTTTGCACTGACCAGGTGCCAACTTCAGACCAGGCTGGCATAGTCTAGTGTCATGGTCTCAACTGCCATTTCTCACCACTTGCCTTCCCAACTATTTTTGTTTTATTCACAAATGGGAGTATAGTACATTCAAGTCATCATCCAAGTCACTTATTTGTCATCCAAGTCATATATATTACAAATAATGGCGGCCCTAACACTGATCCGTGGTTGAGTGCCATGGCTGCTCACTCGCTTTCTTCATGCATACTCACTTAGTACCTATCTCCAAATCCCTACCTTGCCTTGCCTCTTGTACTTTGCTGCTGCAGACAGAGCTAACCAACACACAGTATTTATATCTTCATTTTTAGCAGACACAAAGCCAGGGTACTTGTCATGGCTGTTCGACTGTCATCAGTTAAGAGGTAGTCATGATGCTGTATACGATGCTATGTGCACTATGCTATGTCAGTCACATGTCTACATGAGACGTCGACAGCCTCTCTGCCAAATACACTGTGTTTGATGCTTCAAAGCAAGTAGACGTGTCTCAAAATCTAAGGAGAGTAGTACTCAGTCATGTCAAGGGAGACACCTTTCAGTCAGAAGATCACAGCAAGCAAGTGAAGGGCAGCCTCTGATATCAGTCCAGCAGCCTATCATTCCTCTCGGCTATTGTTTCTTGTGGGATATTTACTCCTGAAGTGAGAGAGAGGGAGAGCTTGAGCCAAACAAAACTGGGAGGCACAGCTCATGCAGGTGGGGTGTAGATGGTGAAGGTTCCCAAGGTGAGTAAGTAGGCAACACAGGATTACAGAAGTGGAGAAATTGTGTGGGTAGGAGCACATGAGGAAGGATGTTGTATGTAACAGTAACAGTGGTAAATCAAGAACCTTACTTTCAGGGCTTGGGCAGTGGCAGAGAAAGAATGAGCTTGAGGTAGCAGAGAAAAGCTGGTGGTATTTCCCTGGCAAAACTGAGAAGCTCACTGGCCTTCTTTCTACACAGCTGGCCATTCCCCCACACAGCTGAGAACTCACTGACCTGGCAACCTCAAAGCAGGCAGGCAGGGTATGGTACTGTGGCCTCTCCTGCTTGTCACTCCCTGAACCGCTTCATCCACCAGGACCTCTAGGTGTCTCTCTGCAAAGGAGGGAACAAACTTTTCTTTATCTGCCACAACTGGGGCAAATGTCTCAAAGTGCAGAGGGCAGTTCCAGACTGACAGTATTTGGCCAGATGCACAATGGCAAGATACGGTCAGTGCCAGGGAGGGTGGGACATTCTGGCTGTGGTGATAACTTCTGGCTACAGCAAATGGGAGCATTGGGATAGCTTTGGTTGAGGGAGTGCCATGGGGTGCGATAGGTGGTTAATGAGGCAAGTTTGGGATGACAGTGTAAGAAAGCCCTGATAAAGAATTCTTCCATGGAACTTGACAAAAATGTCAAAATTTGGTAAGGTTCTACCTGTGAACTTAATAATGGCAGGGTAGGTCAGAGGGGACAAAATGGCGCAAGTATGCAGACTCGACCCCAGTTTTGTTCACTCAGTAGACCAGTGTAGATGCCGCTTACACAGATGACAGTTTGCAAAGTCCACGAAAGTCTGGGTTTGGGATGGTGTGAGAACTCCTGATGTTCAATCACCTATAGTTGAGAGTGCTACTAGGAAAAAGCACAGGCTTAAACACATACTGTAGGCTGACACATTCACGGACCGCTGCCTTGAAGTTTTCCATCATTACACTGAGACAATTGAAGCAAATTTGCTCTCTCAGGTGAATGTAACAGACTTCTTGGCATTTCACAAAGCAGGGGCTATCATATGTTGAAAGATTGGAGCGACTGGGCTTGTATACACTTGAGTTTAGAAGGATGAGAGGGGATCTGATTGAGGCGTATAAGATTATTAAGCGATTGGACACTCTGGAGGCAGGAGGCATGTTTCCGCTGATGGGTGAGTCCAGAACCAGAGAACACAGTTTAAAAATAAGGGGTAGGCCATTTAGAACAGAGTTGAGGAAAAACTTCTTCACCCAGAGAGTGATGGATATATGGAATGCTCTGCCCCAGAAGGCAGTGGAGGCCAACTCTCTGGATAGTTTCAAGAAATAGATAGATAGAGCTCTTAAAGATAGTGGAATCAAGGGTTATGGGGATACGGCAGGAACAGGATACTGATTGTGGATGATCAGCCATGATCATAATAAATGGTGGTGCTGGCTCGAAGGGCCGAATAGCCTAGTCCAGCACCTCTTGTCTATTGTCTATTGAAGGGTTCCTGATGTCACTGCCCAGTTTATATCTTACACCAAAATTCACTGATAAATTAGTTATTTTCATTTTTCTCATGGTATTTATGGGACCACGATGCACATGAATCTATGATTTTACCACATAGAAGGGCAAAGATAATAGGTACGGGGAACAACACAACCTCCAAGTAATACATTCACTGACTTGGAAATATATCACCATTCCTTCATTGGGTCAACAACCTGGAACTCCCTCCCTACCAGCATTGTGGATGTACCTCCATCGCCTGGTCTACAGCAGTCAAGAAAGTAGATCAGCACCACCTTCTCAAGGGTAATTAGAAAGAGGAAACAAATAGGGGCATTTCTAATCCCACTCACATCCTGCCATGTTTCTTTACATTACAATAATAAGGGATTTATCAGCTCTACAGCACCTCTGGTCTTTCAAAGGTCATGATAAGTATTATGTATATGCAAATTCTTTTTCTAATTATCCATTTTGGAAGGCACTTCATTTGTGGCATAATTATGATAAAAATCTAACAGGAAAATGTGGATTTTTTTTGCAGTTCAAATGAAAGCATGGAATTAAAAATGGCCACTCACCTAACACATAAGCTTGTGATTTTCACAGGTTTTGTATAAGATTTATCATCATGGGCATGTCTGACTAATTTCACTCCTAAAGTAGAAGTTGCAAACTTTCTCCTTGATCTTCCAAATTAATAAAAATTGAAAATATTCACAAACCACCTTTATGCAAATTTGGTTTATGATAAATATTTTTGCTGCCCTAGCAACAATGAAAAATGTTGTGCTCATAGCAGTACGTGATCATCTAAGTGCATAATAGTTCTGAAATGATTATGTTTTATTCCATATTTTCCAAATGCCTGCTCCCCACTATATTGAGGGCTGACCCTCCAGATAAAAAATGTCAATAGCATTATAACTGGTCTTTCTTAACTCACTTCTATCATTGTGGCCAATTTAATATCAGATTAAACATATTTCAATTCTGCAGACCCATACAAACTAATCAGATATTTACTAAACTCATTTTGCATTTTAACCTTCCACTGCCAAAGGGGTCATTGTTCCACCAATATTACTGGGATTCAAACCCATACATCAATGGAAGATGCCAGTGGGCTAATTAATTATAATGCTCAGTCCTTTAAATCTGTTTATAGAGTCATTGAGAGATACAAACCCCAGAAAAAGGCCATTCAGCCTACCGTCTGTGTACCAAATACTCCATTAAAAGAGCAACCTAATTCATCCAGACCCTTGCTTTTTCTCCATAGTCCTGTATAATTCTTTTCCATTCAAGTTGTTAATGAATTTTATTTGAAATGTGCTATTGTATTTGCTTTGACTACAGTGTATTGCCAATTTAAACTTGTTGACATCCTTCCTAAACTATGGTGTTCAGCCTAAATAGTGTTCTATAAAGGCATAACTTCTGTGTTTTCTAACTTTACACAGTCAATAATTTTTGACTATCTTTTAAACTTCTTCCACTATTTTCTACAACTTGTGCACCAGCTCTTAGGAGCTTAACCTTCAAACTTTCAGTTTATTTACATAGTGTCCATTAGCAGGTTTTATGGCATATGATCTAATGATTGATCAAAGAACTGCATTTATTGAGTTCATGGAAAGATGGGCGCAGATTTGGCAGGACATTTCAAGGATTTCAGAGAAGGAGTGACGTTGGGAGATTGGATGGCAGTTTGCAAAGATGGAAGGATCAATGTTTATTTTTGAGGAGCTGGTGATGGCCGAATTGAAGAAGAGAAAAGTAATAGCTGACAGGAAAGAACGAAGAAAAACAGCAGCTAATGTGGAAGCCAGGGTGGAAAGTTGGATCAATAATGGTTTAATTGGATCAATAATGGTTTAATTGGAATAGACAGCAAAAGTTAGGTCTTGTGTGCACGGTGAGCCCTGAAAGATACGTCTGGAGATGGGGCAGGAACTATGGAAACATACAAATTCAGGACAGCATAGGGAGGAATTTTAGAGGAAGTTTAATTCAATAGGTTGGAGGAAGATTGGTAGATTGCAGAGGCTTCTACTTGGATGGTCTCAATCATAGTGGCAAGTGAACTATGACCCCACTGTACTTACATTTGCAGCTGAGGATAGCGGAGAATCATTAAATAAAATAATTTTTTTAGCACAGAAAACAAACCAGCTATTATACTAATGCACTTAGAATAGTGAGCAGTTGTGGTAAGTTCATTTTTGTTTTATTGTGCAGTATACTTTCATTTGAAGATCATGTCAACCATTTGGATGATTTCATCTTCTCGGAGGTTATTCAGAGTGGTTACAATTTATCTAGTTTTTGTGTCTGTGGAATTGCATATGATTTAGTAAAGTTGACTGGATATAAATTTGCTATTATTGTATGAAATGCTACCATTCAAAATACAATTCTTCAGAAATAAAAAAAAACCTGGAAGGGAATATAAATACATTCTTTTCAAAACCAAAGCCTTAGCTGCATTCATTGGCTATTGTAATCTATTACTGTACGTGCTAAATGATCTCAAACTAAATGAAACACAAACAGACTATTTGGAAGCTGTAATTTGATACATTTACACATCATTATTCTAATAGAGAAGCAAAGCATAAAATTCAAAGCATTTCTAAATGATGGGGTAAAGGAGGTTAATAATCATCTTTGACCTTTAGTACAAAAGATAAAAGATGACAACTTTATTGCTGTCACTCAAAATTTTGTTGCATTTTTTTCTTTTGCCCGTTCCCCATAACTATTTTTTATGAAGCCTGTCAAGTTAAGGTAATAACAGCCTTCATGCTTTCAGTTGTCAGCATTGTGTCTCTGGTATATTACAGCTTTGATACATAATTAATAATCCAATTTGAATGAAGAATTATAATAATTCAAATTATTCAGAGCACAGTCACATATTATCCTGGATCTTCTCTGCCTAAGTGCTAACCTGGAGCATTGGACAACCAAACATACAATTACCAGTCCAATATCAGGCTCAATTACATCTCCTATTCTGGTCCATTGAAATGGCCTGGTAAAACCAAACACTGGGGATAGACCTAAGGAAATTGGGAGCCATGCAGGCTCTCCCGAACTCAGGGATAACTGTATTCTGGTTGTTAATGGAAGAAACATGAAGAGTTACTGATTGGAGGAAAGAATAGTGAAACAAAATAAGAACAGCATTGGAAATAAAGGCAGAAAATCCTAAATGCCCAGTCTTTTATCATTGACATGTCTTAGTTCCGACTGCAAAGCTCTATAATGCTAGGGCTGTATTGAAGAGGTGCAAATCTAATTAATTTGTTTCTCTTTCCTGATCATGGCACATAAATATCATTGAGCTCCTGGTTGCAAGGGCCTCTAAAATCAGCCTCTTTATTTCGGGCTCTCTCTCTGTCTCTCTCCATTGACTATATCACAAGATTTCTTGAAGTATCTGTTTACAGCATGGTGATTGTTACGTGAGGGTTTTAGATCCCTGGAGCCACTTAACAATAATCCACAGAGCTGCTTCTCACTGCACATAATGAGCACAATATGAGTGCAGTTAAGGGAAAGGAGAGAAACATGAGGACAGCTAGGCAGAACCTGAAGTCTAGACATGTGAGTGTTCAAAGAGTTTATGGATGGTTTACAACAATGTAACAGTACAGTTAGAGCCTGACATCTCTCTAAATGCTGTGCATTATAGTATTTAGACTTAATGTGTAATAAACGGACTATTATAATGAAGTCCGTGATCCTGACTTTGCCTACTCCTTGACCAGTTTGTCTTGAACCCAAACTCAAGGATATGGGCATAAAACCTTATGACAAAATGTGGTGCACTGATGGGCTCCCTGCCTAGAAAACCATAACAGCATGAAGATCAAGAAACAGACATGAAATCATTTGGCCAAGAGCTCAAGCAACTGCTTTCTTCAAAGGAAAACTCATTGGTGCAGCTTTAAGACTAGTTAGCAACCATAAAAGCCTTTTAGTTGCCCATGGCAACAAAGACTTCACTTGTGGCTCCATTGGAATGCCTGTCTCCAAAAACATAGTTGTATTGAGCGTCTCAATATTGAGTCTTCCTCGCCTATTTTTTAATTATTACGTGGGATGTGGGGCTTAATGTCAAGGCCAGCATTTGTGCCTAGTGCTTTTTAACCTTGATCCGAGTTGCTTTCTAGCTAGTTAAATAGTTAACTACATCTAAAAGCGATAACTATATCTGTGGATATATAGTCACATGCCATTCAAACTAACTTAAGGACAGCAGATATCCTTCTCTCAAGAACATTAATGAATCAGATGAGGTTATCATGACAATCATTTGGTTGTTGCCATTAGACAGACTTTTTAAATTTAATTCTAGATTTTACTTGATTCAAATTTCACCAATTGTCATGGTGGGATTCAAACCCATGTCACCATAGCAATTTAACAAAGTGTGGAGCTGGATGAACACAGCAGGCCAAGCAGCATCTCAGGAGCACAAAAGCTGACGTTTCGGGCCTAGACCCTTCATCAGAGAGGGTCTAGGCCCGAAATGTCAGCTTTTGTGCTCCTGAGGTGCTGCTTGGCCTGTTGTGTTCATCCAGCTCCACACTTTGTTATCTTGGATTCTCCAGCATCTGCAGTTCCCATTATCACCATAGCAATAGCCTGGGGCTTTGGATTACAAGTACAGTGACATTATTTCCACACGATCAGCCCACATCCCTCCAACCCCATGTTCTTGCATTATCAATTGCGGCTGTTGCTAGCGGCAGCACTGCTGAATCGCTGCCTTCATGTGGGCAGTGGTCCTTCCAGCAGTCTGGCTACTATTGGTAAAATTCCTTTCAGTGTTCTGCTGCCCACTGGTACAGTGTTGGCACCTGCTTTTTGACCTGGGAGAAGGATTCAAGTGTTGGGAAAAATTCAGCCCATAGTTTTACCAACCAGTGTTCTGGTCACATAATTTATTTTATTTTACCAAATGCAGTGCAGCTCAAACGTGCAAGCAATCCAACTGTGCAAGTCTGAAATCGATTTTCACTGCAGCAACAAATTTCAGTCCCACTAAAATCAATGGTGCTGCTTCTGCCAACTGACTCTCTTACTCAATCTTACGAGCACAGCATTATTCAGGCCATCAGATTGATTATGGATTTAAACTGACTTCATTACCCCATTTACCCACTTTGGTTGCCATTGGTAATTGCAGAAGATTCACTCACAAACAGCCTAATGCAGTTAATGCATCAGCAGGTTACTGGGTGAGTTTGGACTCCAATCCTTTTAAGATAGCACTTAATGCACTGATCATACTGCAGCGATCATTGCATAATTCATAATTTTCATATTGAACCTGAATCCAAAATCCTCAGATTGAAACTCATTACAGCACTCAAACTATCCAGGTCTTTGTGAGCTGTTGTAGAATATAATTTTGTGGTAATTATGAACTCCTGTATTTTTTAATAGGCATGTCAAATCAGCTCAGAATGTTTGTTTTCTAAGATTCCTCACACCCCGACTAGAAAGTTGGAATAAAGGAGTGAGTAAGCCAGCAAATGGTCAGAATGTTAAAGAATAATTCTGACAAGAGAAGAAAGATCAGCAGGCATCCAGGTCTGGATCGCATTGTACCTCAAATATCTGCTTTCACAATGCCACTGGTAGCAGTGGGATAATTATGGGAAACATTTCAAAGCACAGATGAAGGAAATATAAAGAACAGCAAACTGAAATTTAAATTCATAGTGGTTTTCAGAAGTCTGATTTAAATTCAGAGTCGATTTGGCTTTGTCATGAGGTAAAGCATTTATATAACTCATTGACTTCAATAACAATCCATCATTGTTTATAATCCCTTCTGCAGTCGCTCAAAAGCAAGAAATGCAGGAGGATTTTTAACACAACAATTACCTATGAGGCAAAAACAATATTAAAGGATACATAAAAATAGCAATATAAAAATAAAATGGTGGCCAGGCAAACTTCGTGGTGTGTATAGAATTATAATAAAATGAGGGACAAACAGATCACTGATAATTGAGGAATTAAATGTTATCAATGTCAATATTTCTCTGAATACATAAAACAAATGAAGAAAGGCTTCCGTGGAGCATTGCAGCAGAATTATGTTGTTTGAACATTTTAGGTGGCAGCTGGCAGACACAGCAAGCTGAATTGTATATTTTTTTCTGGCGATGTGTTTTCTGGAGTGAGGTTCATGGTGCCTGATCTGCCATGACCCACTGTGACTTTTCTCGTGTGAGCTTCCACTCTTTGCCTCATTAAAAATGCATCTGTCCTCAAGCGCTCATGGAATCAGCGGAAGGAGAGGCCAAAGAGCCCATAGCTGCTGGGACATTGTGGTGTTCATGCTGCTGACCACCATATTTAAAGCCCAGCTGAACACTACTTCAGATGCTGCAAGCACAGAACTGCCCTTCACACTGATTTCCTGCACCGCTATTGGAAAGGAAATAGCCCAAAGAGACAGAATAACTCCTTACTTCAGCAATAGTGAAACGGAGTTGTTGATGGACATGACTCACTCTAACCCTGCCACTGCACACTCATCTCACTAAGGCTCATGAGGTGCAACTCTCAGTATTGCATGCATCATGTCCAGCCAATGGCTCAAAACCACGTCCTTCACCCCTGCTACAAATCTTTTCCATCCTCAAAGCTTCCTTCTCACTCCACGGAGAGACTTCGTCACCTATCCTGCATCACTGCTAATTACTCATCCAACTACTGTCACTATAGTAACTCCTTCTTATTGCAGGAAAATTTGGCTGACTCCATGGGCTGATGTCTCCGTAGCACCCCAACTGGCCTATGTGTAATTCTTGGACTGATTGCACTCAACTTGCAGGACCGACCACCGCCAAACCATTGCATTGAAATCAAATGAGCTCCTTCACTGACTATAGTGGCAATCCGAGTTCATGGAAGAATCCTTTGAACCCACTAAGGATTGGTCCTTTTGACTTTCACATATAGCATGTTGCTGAATAATTTGTGCAGGTGTGACATTAACGTGCCATGCTGCCATACAGTGACATGTTCACTCTCTTGACTGTTCAATGTTCCAAGCCATGACAAGTTGCCTGCTTCTCCTTTTGCGCTGAAACAAATTCAAGCCACAGAGGGTGGCAGTTCCAACAGAGCAGAAAGTGAAGAAATTTAGCTTAAAACAACTCAATGCATCCTGTGTTTATTCTTGACATGTGTATGTATCCCTGTGTTTCTCAGCTCCAAAGTGAAGCCATGAAGGGCTGAAATTGCATGTGCCAGTCGACCCAAGAACTGCTGATGACAACTTGCTTCAACAAAGGATGGGTGAGGGCAGGGTCTGTGGAGCATGTAGGAAAGTTATGATGAACGACCAGTGAAGCAAAGGGTGAGCTGCTGCTGGCAAGGTATCTGAAGATGTGCATCCAAGGAGGATACAAAAACAGGACCAAACCACAAGCCAGTGACAATAACATGGGAACAACCCATATCATACTGTTTGTATCATACTGTTGACAGAGAAAAGGTTCAAAAGCATGTTACAGAGATAGAATCAGAGAAAATATATCTTAAACCAAAGCAAACTGCAATTGCACAGCCTCACTCGTGACTTATCTTGAACAAAGGACTCTAGGTCACAGGTAATGGGCCATTATTTACCCGTAGGGAATTTGAATGTAAAGGTGAAAGGCTTTTGACATATAAGGACAGCTCCATGTCTTCTATCATCCAATAGTCTGGTAGAATGAGCAGTCCAAACTTTGAGGACAGATTTAAAAGAAACAGCCTACAGCTTCACGAGATACCAAACTGCCCTAGTCCCTATTTGATTATAGGACCAGCCCTCATGCAACTACAGGGATAGCTCCAGCAGAGTTGCTAATGGGGAGAAGACACCAGATCAGGGAAGGGTAAAATGGCATTAGGAAAATAAATGCTGGACATTGTACTCCACTAAACAAGAGAGACAGTTTTGGTCGGGGAAAACATTTCGTGTAGGAACCATGGAAATGGGCCTGCATGGATAAAAGGCACGGTCGACGTGAGGTCAGATCCAGTGACATATGAAGTTCAGGTAGGTGTGGCAGTCCTGAACAAGCATGTGGACCATGTGAAAGCTGCAAACTCATAAATGGTGTGGGAGCAAAATGTACTGGGTTCCTTGACAGTCTTTCTGACAGTTCTGGAACCCATGGGTTCTTCCCTCTCCATTAAAGATTTCTTGGAATCTGAAATGAACACAGCGAATGTTGCCACCTCAATGCCTTTTTCACCTAAAGAGGAGAATTAATTTCTTTCAAGATACTCTGGGTGCAAGAGGTGATATACTATGCAATGTACACTGCCCATATCAGAGGCAGAGTCAGAGTAACCTGACCCAGTGCTGAAACAGCCCAGGAGGAGGCACAAAAAATAAGAACGTAAGAATAAACCCTCACACTCAGAGAGGGAGGGATATAGTGATTGTAACAAGGTTAGTCAGGTGGGTCTCATTGAATATGAGTTCCTTGTTTGGGGCCATTAACCTGGTCTAATCAGGGAACCCTGGCTGGCAGATATAAACTGAAGTGTCAGGAGTTCTGTTCACTCTGGGAGCAGGCTCTGAGGAAGCTAGATCAGTATCAATGGCCTTCCACACATATATAAAGGGTGACTTGGTGACAGGATATCAGCCTCTGTGGAGTTATTTCACTTGGGAATGTTCACTGCTTGATTTATACCAAAACAAAGCAGTTTTCTTTTCAAAAGAACACTGTTATTTGTGAAACCTTGCTTTTGCTGGCTAGTGCACATCTTCTACGTTATCACAGTGACTACACTCCAAAAGGACTTAACTGGCTGCAAAATACTTTTTGATGTTCTGATGTTATATAAATGTAAGCCTTTCTTTATTAATGCATTATCATATTGTTCCTGTGAGAGTAAAATACATGAAGTAAAACCACCTCCCTATAGCTGGGTTGTTCTAAGCTGTACATTTCATTTTCCTCTGACACTCTGATTAGCACCGAGTACTGAGAAACAGGCATGCATGAATAAATGCAATATAGGCATTAAAATCTACTTCCCAGCTTCTGTCTGTTGTATACTTTGACAACTGTATCTGTCTGCTGACTGCTTGCTGTGTGTAAAGGCGAGCTAAATTCCAGTGGTGTTGGACGTGCTTGTACGGCCTTAGTTTGTGGTGATTTTGTTCTTGTCAAACAATCATTGTTCTAAATAAACTTTCAGTTCAGATCTTTCAATTCTGAAATTTTCACTTGAATCTAAATCCAATTCACACTGCAACATCCAAATTGGTGAAAAGACTCATCTACTCAGCAACTGAACTGCTACACTTGTAATAAGAAAATCCCTTTATTCTTAGGAATGTAGAGTGTAAGCTCTTCATTCTATGACAGTAATGGTTGCATAGCATTTACCTGTCAGGTTTTAAGACATCAGGTAGGTTCAGTAGCAGCAATACTGTTACAGACGTGTAGTGTTAGTCTGTCAAATTGTGCTGTTACCATAATCTGATTCTCTCCGAGGAAAGTAGATATCTGAAAACATAACCTTTTTACTCCATGATAATGAAATGTGAGGCTGGATGAACACAGCATCTGCAGTTCCCATTATCACTGATACCTTTTTACTCCATGTTCAGCCTAACAGCCTGGGAGAGTTGAAGCTTTTCTGCATAATAGATGGCTGCTCTTTGATATGACGGTGTCATACAGTTATAATTTTTTTCATGGCCTCACATCTTTGTTACAATCAGTGACAGCAACAGGCTGGATCTGTCAGTTGTTGTCTATTCACCTGTCTGCTGGCACTAACTTGTCACCTGTGCTTTGGTTACAATGACAGCATCAGGTACTCCCTGATGCAAATACTTTGCAGCCTATAGTAATACAGGTGTTGGGTGTGCATTCAGTTTTTGGAGTGTTATTGCCTATCTAGAAGGACTGTAGGATTACCATGTCCCCAAAATGACTTTCTAATTATTTACACTATTTATGAAGTTAAGGAAAAGTACAAAGACCATGTTTTTTGTACTTTTGGTTGTATACTGAAATGGAAAGAAAATGATTGTTTTAAAGTCAAGGATTTTTGAAGGATTGCTACAGTTTTAAAAACAAGTGACCTGACACTCACTGCAAAGTTACATAGGAGAATGTGCAGATAAGCTGTGGCGAAGGACATGTACAAATGGAGATTCCATCAGCAACAAGTAGCTGACTGTTGGTATGTCATTGATGACAAAGGCTTTCTGCCTTCCAACAGCAATGTGATTGGTAGCTGAACAGCTTGGATTGTGAAAAAGATAGGATAAAGCCATCAGATCTCCATTAACTCAGGAGCTCTTTCTCGTCCCTGCAGTAAAAGCCACTCTTAGCCCAATAAAAACCAGTAAACTGTAGCTGTGACTTATAATTAACAAGTCAAAGACTTTTTATAAGTGTGAACTGGTCATTCTGTGCCACCTGCAAAGCAATGGAAGCATTCAGAGAAGGAAAACTAAGGAGTAGTGTTCTGCTCAACACTAGAATCATCTTGACAGCCCTGTATATAGGGACTTCTGAAATACCTTCCCAGTCTTTCTGTCTGCTGTAATAGCTTTATGCTTTCCTCTGTTTGTGTGTGTGTGCGTGTGTGTGTGTGTGTGCGTGTGTGTGTGTGGGGTGGGGAGCGGTGTATGTGTGTGTGGTGGACATTACAAGAGATTAGCATTTTAACTAGTACAGTTTCATAGCTGATGGTTCAGCTGGACTCTACTTACTTATAAGAAATAATCATTCTTCCTAAATACAGAAACCTGGTCCATGCTTTCTGTCAACGTGGAACTGAAAATCAGATAAATTTTCGAATTTGGCATACTTCTATTTAAATTTTTAACACTTATGACGACTCTGAGAATATTGGGACTTGATTTCCAGCACACACCCCCAGAGAAGTGAAACAAATGTTTGTAAAACTATAAGAAGTAGAAGTAGCTGTTGGCCCATTGTGTCTGCTCTGACATTCAATGAGATCATGGCTGATCTTATCATTCTCAACTCCACTTCACTGTCTTTTCTTCATTTCCCTTAACTGCCTTATGGATTAACAAAGTGACCATCTCAGCCTTGAATAGACTTAATTACCTAGCCTCTACTGCCTCCTGCAGTAAAACCTTCTATGGATGCACTACCCTCTGAGAGAAGGAATTCCTGCTCATGGATTTGACCACAGTGCACCTCATGGCTGTATGCTTGCCCACTTAGTGTTCACTCACTTTGTGCCTGCTTTGTAACCTACAGCTGCTTGCTATTGTTGTCAGTAATCCTCAGTCAAGTAGGTGACATGTTGCTATACAGTACTATGCTATGTCAATCTGACACCTGCCTCATATGCAAGGACCCCGTGCAGTAAACACACTTCATGTGCTTCACCAAAATGGCTAAATGTCAAAGTCACAGGGGAGTAGTCCTCTGTCAAGTCAAGAGTGTCTATTGTCAGTCAGGGAATCCAGGTACAGCCAGTCCAGGAGCATTGTCTGTGATTAGTCTAGGGGCCTGGACATGGTCAGTTGTTCATTTGGAGTGATCAAGGTCAGATGTCTGTCACTCTACAGTCCAAGGATTGAGCCAGGGCCAGTCCAGCATCTCTAGTGGGAGATCGTTAGTGATGGTCTTTCCAGGGAGTGCCAAGTAGGCGGAGTCTTTGAGGCTGTGGGTTTTGGGGTGGGCGGTGTCTTGACTTCAACCATGGCCATGGTGGAACAGCCGACAAACTTCCTGAAGATGAGGCTCTCCTACTTACAGCAGTCATAGGGAGGGGCATGCCATGTTCTATACTACTGGAGCTGGCAATGAGGGAATGTGGCGAACCCCAAAGAGCTGGGAGAGTGGCAGCAGCTTGCAAGGTCGAAGATAAGGGCATTGAGCAAGAGAAATATCATCTTCTGCACGACAGACTAAAACAGTATCAGGACCTACAAGCCAGATGGGACTTAATTACCTCTGTTTTGAAGCATTTGAAGGAATGCCTGTATATGTAGGTCCTGCATTGGATAATTATAAGATGCATGGCTACAGTGGGCATTGGAGAAAGAGTAGCAGTGACATAGAAAAGGATCTAACATGGTGAGTAATGTCAGGAAAGCTCTATTACTTGGTGCTTAGAATGATTGGTTTAGGAATGTGCATTTGTATCTGTAAAGAAATGTCAGCTGTGCAACTTATGTGCTGTGCAAAGGAGTGTGTCGTGGATGTTATCCCAGTAGCTGCATTGTGAAGTGCAACATCAGATTACCAAGCCTTGACTGGGTGCATGGCTGGCATTGAAAGACAGTCTCGGGTTTCCTGAGATATTCTACAAACATGGATTATTTCCATCTATAACAAGTGGGAGGATTGGGCAAGCATTAGACAAGGTAGGGAGGAGGCACCACATGGACATTGAACAGTTAATGAGGTGAGTTGTAATGTGCTAAAGATAGCACTTAACTGATTTCTATTAAGATTCTGCCCTTACAAATATCTTCTTAAAGTGAATTACTTTCTAATGCAGTAATACTGGCCTATTTGAAGAGCTGCAAAGGCAATTGGGTTAATTCCTGATTCAGGGATTTGAGGCTTCAACAGAAAACAAGGAATAATCAGTCTGAAGTGTGTGAACAAACTTTTGTTGTTCATGCCGATTAATACCAAACACTTACTCTGCCTTATCATAAGCAACTGGATAATAAGCAACAATGAATGCGTAATCTACATTATATACCCTTAACTTACATGTTCTTGTCAAATTCATAAAATGTTTCATTTCAGCTGCTTTTGATCTTTATAAGAAAACCCTTAAATTGTTGTTCCATAATGTTAGGTTGTGAGTAGGTAGCTACGTTATACACTTGTCGTTAAATTTTTGTTAACTTATTAAACTAGCAGGCAACATGATACAATCATTCTTTTTACAATCACCTCACACATGTATTATCTTGGATTTTTTTTATTGGAATGTGGGTATCTCTGGCAAGGACCAGTATTTGTTGCCTGTTCCTAATTTCGCTTGATCTGAGTGGCTCGCTCGGCCATTTCAGAGGCCAGTAGGCTAGTTAAGAGTTAGCTACAATTAGTCACTTACAAGTATTTGCAGATGATGGGAATGTAGGAAACTGCCATGGACAGGGTCAAGGTGGATAGGCCATCAGAATTGTTGAATTGAAGAACCAGAAACCTAAAGAGAATTGCCATTAACCATTCCATTTAAGGTAGAATTACAGTGATGGGCAGGAATTACAATCTGGTGACAGAACAATAAACAACTATGATGCATTATTCAAACTTAATACCATCAATGGATGAACAACAGGAAGACTGCGTGAGGTGACTGTCAAGATTGTGGTTTGTTTGAGCTAAATCATATAGCTTTCTTTTATCTTCTGTGGTGATAGGACTGACATGAAGATGAATTCTTCAATGACCTTGTTAGTTTTGAGAATATACCACTAACAACCAAGCACCGAAGAAAATATTTTTGATGTGGTTGTTCCATTTTGAGAGTTAGCTGGGCTTTCATCTGGGAATGTGGTCATCACGACCGAGTATGAACAAAGAGTAGCAGGTAGGCATATTTATGAGGGAAAAAGGCATAGTCCTCTTCTTGTTTTCCTTGCTTGAAAAGGATGCTGAGCCTCAGAGGTTCTCCCTGACAAAGGCAATGCCACATGCACATCGATAAGCTCACCCAGCACTAATAGAGGGGATGAAAGAGTCCAACGTGATCACTAGAGGAGTAGCAGTTTAGTGATCTATTAGAGTATCTATTATTGAGAATGGGTCTGCCTTTGTTGATATTCAAACAAAGCTCTCAAATTGAGTCCCTACAAGGCATGGCCACTATAATGTAGACCTTAGGTGCCAATTTGATTGCTGCCTTAAAGAGAATGATTTTTTGTGCCCATGACTTTCAAAGCTACTTGTCTTTTCCAACTGGTCTGCAGCAAAGTGGAGGCAACCGAGCAGTCAATAGCACCAGGGTGCATAGATTTACAATAGGAGTCAAAGGTTTAGCGGAGATTTAAGGATTCAAATGAGACTTGGAGCTTATTGCCTGAAAGGGTGGTAGACGCAGGACTCCCTAACACTTGGACATTCACTTGAAGTGCCGTAACTTACAAGGACTGACAGCTGGAAAGTTAAGAGTAGACTGGATGACCATTTATTGGTCAGCATGGGCACAAAGGGTTAAATGATTTCCACTCATGTTGTGATGTTCAATGATTCGATAATGTGCTTGCATAGGTTAGAGGTAATATTGGAAAGCAGTATAGACATGAGGGTTTCCATTTGTTATCTGTTACCACTGCCTTAGCCTGTGCCAGGCATGCTGTCTTATCT
Organism: Stegostoma tigrinum; assembly: GCF_030684315.1. Taxonomy (NCBI): domain Eukaryota; kingdom Metazoa; phylum Chordata; class Chondrichthyes; order Orectolobiformes; family Stegostomatidae; genus Stegostoma; species Stegostoma tigrinum. Next base: position 28,508,681 of record NC_081366.1, read on the forward strand.
CCCAGGTTCAGGTGCAGTAACCTATGATGGGACCGTTGGGTGCTCCAAAACTCTCGGATTCATGGTTTAAAGCAACTCAACAATTAGTGCAGGGGTCTGAGGGGCATATCTCTATCTCTGCTAAAGCACATGAAATGTAGCATGTAGGAACTGAATGACATAAGGCACTGGATTTCCCATTTCATGATTATAATATTGGAGTGAGGGACAGCAAAGAGAATACAGGCTGCTGCACAGGTATTTAATGGACAACTTGTTATTGATAGCCTGGAGGCTGGACTTACACCCCTTGATAACAGGAGATCCTGTCTCGACAACCCTGAAGCAAAAACTAGTAAAAGAGGAGAATCAAGAGACTCGTCCTCATCTACTCTTCTTCAAAGTAGAGTTCCAGTTGACCATTCCATTCATTTCCAGGTATTACTAGACATTTTACTGTTCCTTCTCTCTGGAATCTGACCAATTAGATATGATCAACTCTCAGGTATTTGGGACAGAATTGTGCAGAGTTGGATGAGGATTTGTAGTGTTGTAGAATACCAAGCTCTCAGACCCTTGTGAAGAGACTGTGGGGCTTGTGAAGCTATAGTTTGAGTGACCTTATGGGGAACAGGTAACCTCAGAGAGATTAATATTTTGGGAGGGAGCTCTCCAATGGCACCAGATGCCTGTTAAGTCAGAACCCACAAACTGCAGCCACCAGCTCATGAAACAAAACCTGCTGGGCTGGCTGCTTGTCAAGGCCCTCTCCTGTCATTAGTTAAATCCAGGCAGCAGCTGGGATCAGGGTAAATGTTATAAATGCAGTGCAGACGAATGTGGGGATGTATGTAATAGGCAGGCCACCTACTAAATTTAGTAAGACCCTCAAATTCAAACTTTGCCAGTAAGGGAGCATAAAGTCCACCCCTAGAAGTCTGAGGAATTTTAAGTGGAAGAAGTTGTAATTTATCAAGGCGATGCACATAGGTTTTGAATGAAATATGTTGTTAATTCTCCTCTTGTTTTATGATGTCATAAAACTTAATGACTTGCAACATTTTCACATCTTGTCCATTATTGCATCCTGAGGGTTAACTTGCCCTTTTATATGTTCTGTGATGAATGCCAGTACATGCTGGGAATAATCAGGGAAATGTACAATTGGGGGATAATTGATAGAAGGATGCTTTTATGTGAAGGGGGAGGGGCTGGTGTTGGTGACGGGAGCAGATAGTGGATATGATTTGTTGTTTCACAGTGGTTGCACCTTTGACCTATTTGTGTAGCATTGGTATCCCAGGCTGCAATGTAAGTAATACAGTAATAGGCATCCCTGCTCCTCCTTTAAGCTCCCCTCAGCCAAAGCTGGGGTGACTAACTCTTTTGTTCTCCTTCAACCGTAAACCTGTCTCTGTTCTGCTTTCTAGCCTAGGTATTGATGTGTCATCAAGCACAACCAATATGTTTCCCAACCTGATCTTGTTAATTTGTAATTAACTGAAGCTCAGAAATGCAGTACTGACACAAACTCTCTATTGTCAGTCATTTTCCAGAAGGAACCAAAACAGTAGCTGCACTAAATGAATTTATATTCGGCTGATACATTATTGGCCCAGATGGGTCCAGCAAGGAAGGTTGGCGTCAGGGGCATTGTTGAGAGGGTGAGTCAGGGTACAGTCTTACTAAGGCATTAAAGTAGGTTTTTAAATCACTGTCTTATCCAGGATAAATATCAGGCCTAGAGATAACAAGGTGCAGAGCTGGATGAACAGCGCAGGCCAAGCAGCATCAGAGGAGCAGGAAGGCTGACGTTTCGGGCCTAGGCCCTTCTTCAGAAATGAAGGATATTCTTCAGAATATTAGGCCTACAAGAATCAGAATCCATTGACATTCCCGACATTTCACAAACTATTTTAAGGGGCTCCAGAAATGCCTATCAAAATCGTCAATTTCCGATGGTGTTAGCTATGTCAGCAATTCTACATGACTGATGTGTGACTCCTGTCTACACTGCTCCAGCAACTGCCTTACCATCAGAATATCTGTGCCGACAAGTTTAAATACCCAACTGAATTAATACTTAATCTCATCTCTGTTGAGGTTTTCTGAACACTATTTAAAATAGACTTATTCAATTTTCATAGCATCATAGAATAGTTATGCCACTGTAAGTGGCCATTCAGACAGTCAAGACTCTATCCAGCAGCAGTTCACCTCACAATACTCCCCCAACTTCTCCCAGTTGTCCTGAGATCATAGTGGACATCTGAAATAAAAGCAGAAAGTGCTTGAAATCACAGCAGGTCTGGTAGCATTTATGGAGAAAGAAACAAAGTTCATGTTTTGAGTCCAATATTACTCTTTTTTTGGAGAATCACTTCTTTAGTTCTGGCACAAAAGAAGGCATTGTGGTTGTTGGAGGTCTGTCATCTCAGCTCTGGGACTTCTCTGCAGGAATTCAACAGGGTATTTTTAAATTTTATAATCTGCCTGTTCAGAGATATTATGACACGTTTCTTTCAGTCTGGTGGGACTTGAACCTGGGTTCTTGACACTGAACCAGCTCCCTCAGAGCCTGCATTCAGAGTGGACAGAACCTTTCCAGTTTATACCTATCAGGCAAGGCAGTCTGAGCATCACCTATGCCTGTGCAGATTTTCGCCCACAGTCCAAAGATGCCCAGGTTAGGTGGACTGGCCATGCTAAATTACCAATCATGTCCAGGGATGTGTAGGCTGGGTGGGTGAGTCATGGAAAATGTAGGGTTGCAGTGATAGAGTAAGGGGCTTGGGTCCAGATGAGATACTCTTCGGAGAGTCAGTGTGGACTCTATGGGCTGAACGGCCTGCTTCCACACTGTATGGAATAAATGATAAGATAGACAGGTGAAGGATTTTTGGAGGATGAGACCAAGGTGGCAAAGGTGCAACTACCTATGGTTGGACAAAGGTTGGTGCGTACAGAAATGACAAGTGAAATGAACAGAGAGCTTAGCTCAGGCTGCACATCAGAAAGAGATCACAGAAGTATGTAGGAAGAGGTGAAACCATGGAGGAATTTAAAGGATTCCAGATTTTAAATTTCAAACACTGAAACTAGGACTCAGTGCTTGTTAGCTTGGAGCAGGAGACTGTCTGTGTTATGCCTCATAGTTAGAATACTGGGGGTTAGTTTACCTCAGTTGGTTTGCAGTCTGATAGTGACTGCATGGATTTAACTTCCATCATTGGCTGAGGTTACCATGAAGGGCTCAAAACCAGTCGTCTCTCTCTAGTGAGACAGAAGCCCTATTGTCTGGTAAGACTATGGAGACCCAACAAGGACAGTTAGAATATTTTTAACAAGCACAATATACCTTTAAAATACATGCTCCTGATATCATCAGCGAATCATAGGATGTAATCTGACAGTATAAAAGTCTCAGGCTCCATCTTAAATTGGGCCATTTGCAGCATAAAAATCTGATGGAAGCAGTCTGCTCTGTGGAATTGAATAGACCTTGCAAGCACAGACATAGATGTGCATATGAATGTAATGTCTGTTTATAATAGTGAGCTGCATTAAGCATCTAGTGGATCTTTCAGTGCCACATTACTCACATCTAGTTCTTATATTACCAGGCATTACATAAACATTATTGCATCAGGTACAAATACCCCACTGGAAGCAAGTCATGTATCAGACACAAGCAGCAAAGATTTGAATAAACTGAATTTATGAAAGATGCAGTCCAAATGACAACAAATCAATCAAGATTCAAATAGTTGTAATTGATATTGAATGTTAACATACAAGTAATAATAAAATATTTCTTAAAATGCACATCTGATGATCTTAAAGTACAGTTATGTTCTATGTATTAGGAAAAATACATCTTTATTCTATTTAGCAACCCAGTTCATACTACATGAATATTACTTATATCTAAATGTGATTTTAACATTATTTCCACATATATGTATCAAAAAAGAAATGGTTTTGTACTCTGGAGTAACGTTAAACATGCTGGAGCAATTTTCATTATGAAATTTAAGGTTTCAAAGTAGCTACTTGTTACAAATTCATCCAAAGTTATTGCAGCGAACATGAAGAGTTATGTGTATATGTGCTGACATCAGAAACGTAAAGATATTGTTCATTTAAATAAACAAGTCACACGCAACAAAGAACATTCAGTGGGATCATTGCAGCTAATCTAATCATCCTTTCTTTTGAAGATAATGAGGACAACTTTCAAATTGAGTGAGATGGGAAACAGGTGGCATGGGATTTGCTATTTGTTCTGCACTCTAATTGGTTTTCCACTCGAGGATATTTTATCCATCAGTTTGTCACCATCCTATCCACCCACCCCATACCCCGTGAGTATGCCTACAGTTAATCCTGTCGTTTACTAATGGATCCTTCTCTACTGGAGTAGTGGGAGATGGCATTAAGAGGTTAGATACAAGCTCACAATCATGACAACCTACTCACTAAACAGCCTGTCTCATTGTGAAGTAAGCTATATGCAGGAGTATGGTGCCATCATGATATTTTATGACGAAAACTTTTCAGTTCTTGCCATTGAGATCCCGTTCTTCAACATCATGATGATACCATAATCAAATCACAGCTTATACATCATTTCATACAATCCCCACGGAATTGAAATGGTCTTTAAATCAGTTGCACTGTTTGAAACAAAAATGAAATTGTGAACTCTATCATAATTAACTTCTTAAATTCATTATTTGCAAGTGACATACAGAGCATCACCTCCTGTTCAATCAGTGGGACTTTATCTCATAAGAAAAAGTAATGAGTGTTGAATCTGTCTGTGAAAGATAATCAAAGCTTTGCAGAACCAAACAACAAATTTGCTGCTTATGGGTTTATCTTGTTCCACAGTACTGCTTTGATCCCAATGTCTTGCTGTTTGTGATACTTTTATCAGATTTACATAGTTAAGACTTTTGAAACTTTGTGTAATATGCAGAGTGGAAAAATCTCCATCACTCCATAAAACTTTTGATCTCAGATTTTGAGTCTGAAGCACTAAGCGCAGCTGCCTCCTCTTTTCCTTTAAGGTTTTAAAGTTTGCATCTGAATTTCAATAGGTTTTGACCTAGGGCCATGGTCCCCAGCACAACCAGGTCACATAAGTCTGTCTCTGAGCAAAGTTTGCTGCATCCCCCATTCGAGGGCATTCTGTTAAAGTAAATAGAAAATTTAAAACATAACCATGTTACACTGCGCAGCAATCATAACCCCCTATTCTCACTATATGTTCTGACGGTACAAAAATCAATTATGACTTGTAACAAACACTTCGTATTAATGTTTAAAGCACATGTAGTGTTTCTAGAATAAATTATTAAGTAGCATAGAAATACAGAAGATAGAAGGAGGAGGAGGCAATTCAGCCCTTGGATTCTGCTCTGCCATTCTTCACGATCATGGCTGATCGTCTAATTCAATAGCCTAATCCTGCTTTCTCCCCATAACCTTTGATCCCATTCACCCAAGTGCTATATCTAGTCGCCTCTTGAATACATTCAATGTTTTGGCATCAACTACTTCCTGTGGTAATGAATTCCACAGGCTCACCGCAGTTTGGGTAAAGAAATGTCTCCTCATCTCTGTCCTAAATGATCTACTTTGAATTCTCAGACTGTGACCCCTGGTTCTGGACACACCCACCATTGGGAACATCTTCCCTGCATCTACCCTGTCCAGTCCTGTCAGAATTTTATAAGTCTGTATGAGATTCCCCCCTCATTCATCTGAGCTCTAGTGAAAACAATCCCAACCTTGTCAATCTTTCCTCAAACGTCAGACACACTATCTCCAGAATTAGCCTGGTAAACATTTGCTGCACTCCCTCGAGAGTAAAAGCATCCTTCCTCAGAGACAGAATTACTGTTCTTTACAAAGTGCACTAAAAATTTTAAAAGAAAATGAAAATTTTCCAATGCAATTTCTCTCAACATTCATTTAGAAATAAATGTTAAGCCTTCAGTGATCAGTGCCTATTTTCACCAACTTCCAAATAGACAAAATCAAACTTCCAAGCATTTTAATTTCCCTATGTTACAAGTAAAGGATATGTTCAGCTAACTGCAACAGTAAGCTCCAGTGCATTCTCAACACCACCAATTAATTTTACATGATAGGCAAGGTTTTTGGATTCAGCTATCAAGGATATCAGAACAAATACCAAATACGGTCACAAAATACTAAAAGATGTTTGCAATGGAAGATAATAAAATAACTGATTTTAAGCATTTTATATTCATCTAGAAAAGAGTAGCTTTAGTCAGTTGCCTATAGTAAATGTTGTTTACAAGCTGCTTTTTAGTCATTTAGTTGTCAATTTTTTTAGCACTATGTCAAAAAGAAAGTTGAATAGCTACAATACATTTTCTACATTGGTATGTTTGTCCCACTGATTCCACTTTCAATTATTGCAAGCAGTAAGCCACACACAGTAAAAGACCAGGATCAGATGACATGCACTGACCATAATTTTACAGTTTTCTTTAAACTCAGTGGTGTGCCAGAAGACTGGACAATTGCAAATAGAACACAGAACATAGAACAATACAGCACAGAACAGGCCCTTCAGCCCTCAAAGTTGCGCCGGCCTGTGAACTAATCTAAGCCTCTCCCCGTACACTATCCCAGCATCATCCATCTGCTTATTCAAGGACTGTTCAAATGCCCCTAAAGTGGCTGAGTTAACTACACTGGCAGGCAGGGCGTTTCACGCCCTTACCACTCTGAGTAAAGAGCCTGCCTCTGACATCTGTCTTAAATCTATCGCCCCTCAATTTGTAGCTATGCCCCCTCATACAAGCTGAAGTCATCATCCTCGGAAAAAGACTCTCACTGTCCACCCTATCTAATCCTCTGATCATCTTGTATGTCTCTATTAAATCCCCTGTTAGCCTTCTTCTCTCGAATGAGAACAGACCCAAGTCCCTCAGCCTTTCTTCATAGGGTCTGCGCTCCAGACCAGGCAACATCCTGGTAAATCTCCTCTGCACCTTTTCCAATGCTTCCACATCCTTCCTGTAATGGAGCGACCAGAACTGCTCGCAATATTCCAAATGAGGCTGCACTAGCGTTTTGTACAGTTGCAGCATGACATCACGGCTCCGGAACTCAATCCCTCTACCAATAAAACCTAACACACTTGTAAGCCTTTTTAACAGCACTATAAACCTGGGTGGCAACTTTCAGGTATCTATGTACATGGGCATGTCCCTCTGCACATCCACACTACCAAGAATCTTTCCAATGACCCGGTATGCTGCCTTCCTATTACTCATCCCCACATGCTTTGTCACCTTCTCAAAAAACTCAAGGAGGTTTGTGAGACACGACCTGCCCTTGATGAATCCATGTTGACTATCTCCAATCAAATTGTTGCTTGCTAGATGATTATAAATCCTATCTCTTATTATCCTTTCCAAAACTTTTCCTACAACAGACGTAAGGCTCACAGGTCTAAAATTACTTGGGTCATCTCTGCTGCCCTTCTTGAACAAGGGCACAACATTTGCAATCTTCCAGTCCTCTGGTACTAAACCAGTAGACAATGAGGACTCAAAGATCAAGGCCAAAGGCTCCACCATCTCCTCCCTAGCTTCCCAGAGCAAATGTTATACCCTTGTACAAGAAAGGGGTGTAAAGTCCAGCAACAAAACGCCAATCAGTTCAACTTTGGTGGTCGGTCTCAAAGTTTGCAAAACATTTAGTTGGGACCAAAATAGTCACATGAACAAATGCGGATTAACTGAAGACAGCAGAGATTTGTTCAGAGAAAATCATGTTTAACTGACTTACTGAATTTTGTTTGTAGACGTAACAAAGAATGTTGATCAGAGTAATGCTGTTGATTTGATGCACATAAACTTCCAGTCTTTTGACACAGTGCTACACAACAGCTTGGGAACACTAATTTAGTGCATAGCCCCACTTGGGACATATTCTGAACAGAGGGACTCTAGTTCAGCACGCAGCAAAACCCCATAACAAAGTCAAGCCTCAGTGAAATGGTTAACATTTTCTTCAAGATCCGGGCTGGCAAGCCATTGTTGCTGCTGCCAATATATGGACTCAAGACAGCAAAAGAATCCCACTTGGCCTGAATTGAGTAAGGGTATCCAGGAGAGGGCACACACTCTGGAATGTCCACTTATATCCGACTTGGAACAGTTAAATTGTTAAGCAATATTTGAATCAGAACAATCAAAATAAATGTCTGATGAAATGGTCACTCGGTTCTAACAGAGGTTGATACTGGGGAGGCTGTATCAGTGATTGCAGAACTAATCTTTAAGAAAATTCACTCCGGACTCCAACCTTTAAGTTTGAGTAAGACCTCGGCTAGACTGAGAATCTGTACCAGGGAACCTTTACAGACTAAGGTACAATTTCATTTCCGACTCTTTTAATATTGTTATCCAAAAGAATCATGAGAAGCAGCTGGTTATCACTGATTGTAGTAAAAACCTGATGGGGTGAAATCAGTAGAGAGAGATTCACTTTGATTGGTTCAACATTTATCAATTAGAAAATGGCTTCCGGAGAGAAGGCCAAATTCCTGGAAGCTTTCTAGGAGGTCAAGGGAACTACCAGAGGAGGAAAGGTCACCTTGCATGTTGACCAGGAAGCAATTCCACAATTCTGCAAGGCCCACCCGCTACTGTTTGCCTTATAGGCAAAAGTAGAGGCAGAAATCAGAAGGCTGGAAAGTGAAAGAATCATCAAACTAGTCCAGTTTGTGGAATGGGCTGCATCAATTGTGAAGCCTGACGGGTTGATACACCTTTGTAGAGATATTAAACAAACTGAATAATCTTGCAGCTGAATAAATACCCCGACCCTACATGGAGAACTTGTTTGCAAAGCTGGCAGGGATGCTGTCCTTCATGAAGCTGCACATGAGCCACGCGTACCTGCAAATACAGTTAGATGAGGATTCCCAGAAGTACGCTACAATAAATACCGATAAGGGTTTGTACCAACATGAGACTGCCATCTGGGGTATCATTAGACTGTGCCATTTTCCAGTGCACAATGGAGAACATTATACAAGGTTGATTACAGGTCACCATTTATCTAGATGATGTGCAAATAATACGGAAGCCCAATAAGGAGCACTTAGAGAACTTGGACACAGTCCTTAGATATTCCTCTCAGGCAGGCAATATGCCTTAGAAGGGAAACATGCATGTTCCAGGCACCCACAATGATCTATTTGGGCTGTAGAGTTGACAAGACGGGGTTACATCTGTGGGAAGATAAAGTGATGGTGATCAGAGGACTCTTGGCTCCAACATCTGTGCAGGAACTTAGGTATTTCCCTGGATTGGTGAACTATTATAGAAAGTTCACATGTAACCTGGTTGCTATCCTGGCACCTTACTTCAGCTGTTGTAAAAGCATCAGCCTCAGAAACGGTCTTGTGGCCAGACATAGCCTTTAGGGAAGTGAAGAAACAACGATCATTACCTAAAGTGTTGACACACTATAATCCTAAGTGAGATTGAGTGCTGACATGCAATGTTTCCTTGCATGGTTTGGGGCAGTATTGGCTCACAGATGGCCCAATGGAGAGGAGTGTCCAATAGCATATGCTTCCTGGACTTTAGCTGATGCTGAATGCAAATACGCCCAGATGCAAAAGAAAGGTTTGGTGGTCATCTTTGGTGTGAGAGAGTTCCACACACGCTTCCAGTCACAAAAATAACATTTGACCATCATCCTCTGTTAAACTTGACGGTGTGCAGAAAAGACTAACATGAATGTTGCCAGGACTGGTGGGTTTGAGTTATAGGAAGAGGCTGAGTGGTCTGGGGCTGTATTCCCTGGACTGTCGGGACTAAACTTGGATGTTTATAAAATCGAGGGACATGAATAGGGTGAATAGCCAAGGCCTTTTTTCCCAGGGTAGAGGAGATCAAAACTAGACAACATAGGTTTAAGGTGAGAGGGGGAAGATTTAAAAAGGACCTGAGGGGTAACTTTTCCATGCAGAGAGTGGTGCTTGTATGGAACGAGCTGCCAGAGGAAGTGCTGGAGGCGGGTACAATTCTAACATTTAAAAAGCATCTGGATGGGTATATGGATAGGAAGGATTTAGAGCGATATGGGCCAAATGCTGACAGATGGGTCTATTTTTGGGGGTGTCTGGTTGGTGCAGACCAAAGAGTCTGTTTCTGTGCTCTATGAATCTATGACTCTGTATTAACACATCTCGGTAACAGGTGGATCTTCAGGCTGAAAGACAGAGACATTGCAACCACATCTCACAAAATCTCTCATAAAAATTATTCAAATTTCATCTTATTTCAAATTTCAGAAAAATATTATTTCAAATTTCCTTCCATTTTGTCACCTTAGAGTGAGTTAATGCTTCAGCACTGGATCACATGTTAAAATATGAAGAAAAAGAAACTAGGTCCAATTCTACAATCGCATTGGAGAAAAACAAGCCTATAATTTTCCCAATGGCCACAAACTGGTTTGCTGCTGCTGTGAGGGCAATTTTAAAAAGCTGGGAGTGGGAAAGTCCTTGTAAGTGCTGACCAGCCCATTAAGCCTCTTAATGGTACTGCTAAGCCAAATCTGCAGATATCATCTGGGATTTTCAGGTTAGCAATTGGACCCCCCACAAAGGTTGATTCCTCACTAATGAATAGCATTGGCCTCCTGGCTGCAAGTCAGGGAGGCAACGCTCCATTTATTATTTTTAAAATGCCTGTGGCTGTGTACATACATCTAGAATCTCTCTATGGAGAGAGTCACCTTCCATGATGGCAGTTGGGCTTCTTCTTACTTTTAGCGTTTATAAAAAGTTTTCAGTGAGTGCTTTCAGCTTGCTGGACCCTCTTTCACACCTACTTACAGTGTCAGCTCCCATCCCTGATGAGCCTCCTGTCTCAGCACACACCCACCATCCTTACTTAGGTGAGGTATCACACTGGCACCTAATTGGCTTGCACTTCTAAAATTTGTTGCACATCAGGCATCAAAATGGGACAGGATCAGGAGCCGGAGATGAACCTGACATCAGGGTCACAATCCTAGGACAAATGTTCAACTTATCATTTTATTTTTCTAAATCAAAAATACCCAGAGGAAGATTGAATGGAATCTATGCTGTCATGGAATCAGTGACCTTTATTCCTGTTAACTTCAATTTCTGTATTGTGTAGTTTCATTCCTGCATCCACTGAGCGAGCATTCATACTTCATCAGCGCTATAAATCTCAACCGAGGCTTAATAGTCAATATAAAACCTTAATGATAATGCCTTTGCCAATTATGTGGAAGTTATTAATTTCACACACTGTTACCACTTGTGTAGGCTTACGCAATGCAGATCACTAAAAAGATAATAAAAGTATGCCATAAATATATTTTACTGTTTTTATCACAATAAAAAATAATCAGTGCTGTAGTAATATAATGACTTGCACATTTTGATGATCAAATTCCATGTTCACTTGTTCCAAGTTGCTGGTATAATATTTATCACACTGATGATTTAATTCATGACATGCAGTACACAGTAGGTGGTGAATGCTTTAGCGATTTCAAAAGGTTTTGTATAGACAGATATTGGATGATCTTGAATTTAATTGAAAATCTGTTGTACATGGAATGACTGTCGATGTAGTCTTGGATTTCACCACATGTTCAGTTCCTTCAGTACTTAGGCAGTTTCATGCAGTGATATTATGCCCTCAATGATATTTCTTAGCTCTTTGGAATCTGTGTGATACATCAACATCATTGAATTTACGATTGAAGTTATCTAAAATTCATTTTAAGGAGTACCTTGCAGGAAACAGAGGAAGAGGAGGAACATCTCATATCAGCTTAAGGCTGGAAGAGATCAAAATCGCAGTGGTGAGAAGATAGGTGCGTTAAGTCATGAGCCACATAGAAGCATATAATGTGGCCCTGGGGGTATACATTTAATATTGACAACAACATTAACGTACATGTATTTCTAGTTGCTGGCACTACAAACCATGGTGTACAGATTTAGAATTTATGTGGCAATGAAGCAACTGTGCTAAGAACAGCAACTTCAATGTATCCATTGTCAGACTTTCAAACAGGACAAGGCAATGAGTAAGAAATAGCAACATACATAGAACTAGAGTTGCTTTGAGTTTCAAATTGGTTTGCCTTGATCTGAGGACTGAAGGTTGGAGATTCCAAAGCTAAGACACTATGAGACCAAAGTGACATAATGTGACGATGAAACATGTTTAATAAGAACAGAGTTAAACAGGAACATAAGAACTAGGAGCTGAAGAAGGCAATTCAGTCTCTTCAGTCTACTTCACCATTTAATATGATCATGTCTGATCTCATCTTAGCCACAATTTGATATTCCTGCTTGCTCTCTATGAATCTTTAACCCATTAACAATCGGTCAATCACCTTCATAAATGTATTCAGTGTCCCAGCATTAATTTCTAGTTCAGAGCATTCAACAGATTCATGATTCTTCTGGATAACAATATTAAAAGAGGAGACTCAGACAACTGTCTTCTGTAAGGCATGATCCCAAATTATTTTTGATACAAATCATATCAAAGTGGAATTTTAAAAAAAGCTATTTCCCCCTCTATGTTTTGATTTTTAATATGTGCTCTTTTATGTGAGGGACAATCATCAGCAATAAAGGTCTCAGAGAGGAAGATGGTGAAACTTTGGCAGAGGGAGACATGAATTTGAGGTGGAAACTACCTTATTTATACACAAATCAAATTCCAATTGGGAAGAGTGAGTACACATAACTTTCACATGCTGCTTAACCTGTCCATGTCACATTTCTAAACCACCCTTTGAATTCTATCCATCATCGCTCTGTTTGGCCCAATGGAAACCATTGTATCTTTTGCCATACGTTTGCTTATAGGGAAAATCAAAGTTAGTAGTACTCAATTCTTCACTGCGAGAAAGATTTGACATCTGTTCATTTTAATAATTCTGTTTCAAAACTCTGGTAGCTCAGAATTTACTTTGGAATCAGCATCAGTAATAGTGAGCAAGTGGAGGTCCTATCTTGTGTAGTACAGAGGGAGTCAGAACATTGTGCTTTTCATCTTCAATTGAGTGATCTTTTCTGCAGCATTCAGCTCCACTCACAATTGTCAGACATCACTGCCAGTAATAGCACTGTTATCATGCTGTGTGATGGTCCCGATTGAATTGGCAAATACAAAGACTTCAAAAAAGTTGAAAAGATGAAATATTTCAATTGGCCTGAAGTGAGACAAAACAGCTTCTCCTCTGCTTTCGAGCTTCTGATTTGCTCACAAATCCATTCAATTGGTATGGAAGAACATATTAGGCTGACTTGAAAAAAAATTTCATAGTTGCTGCTAAATTGCTGAACTTAGCCATGTTGTCAAGGGAAAAGCCCAATCAGAGAACAGATATTTATATCCTTCATGCAGGGAAAGAAAAATCATGGCATTCAACATTCCCAGTTAGGTCTTTTGTATCTCTTAACAACGGCTTTCAGTACGATATAGTTCACCTCAGAGTTGGTTCCTTGAACCACCTTCCTGATGCCCAAGGAGTGAAAAGATGAGGAAACTGAAAAAAAAAGTTAACATTCAAAGCTCTGATGCAAAACAAAAGAGGAAATAAATCTACTTTTCAGCTGTGAATAGTAAAGCACTGCACAAAACTGCATACATTCCATTTATTCTGCAATATTTCCCATACATTCCAACAGTTCTGTTTAGGTGATATGAATTATTAACAATTCCCTATGGTGACGGTAGTTGGAGGATTTAGCAATTAACTAAAGGTCATTCTTTTGACCATTATACAAGTAGGCCATTCATTCTAAGAAGACAGAACATGAATTAATTAGGGTTTTAGTGCCAAATCTCTTTTCTAAATCTGTTAGAAGACCTTCATGGGATATAAATTTTTACTGCTTGTCATAATTTCTGATTTCGCTTATTCACAGTTCATTCTCAATTCTCAACATGTCTACAAAGCTTGAAACTGTACTTTATTTGCTAACGGAACTGAAATGTAAATGCATTTCCTGTTTTACTTTAGATATTTAAGAATGCTCATTCCCAATAATTTCATCACTGAATACCATAATACCATATCAGATTGCTACAGGTTAATACATCATGGACAGTTAGAATTTCACACATGCATGGTGTCAAAGAACAATGCTATTCTAAAGTGAGTGCTTGATCTCAGCTTAATATATTAACTGGGTGATACAGTGCAGCAGTGTGTGATCTGTACGGAGTGTTAGGTTATACGTTCACAGGTAGGCATGATAAGTAACATTAAAGTACTTTCCTATTGAAGCACAAGCTTATAAAAAGCAGATGTATTTCATCTTAACCAATTCACTCACTTGTCTTAATATATGATTACATCGAAGTGGGTAAAATTTGCTAGGGCACTTAGTGAAGGAATATTGTATGCAAGTTCAAAAAACTAGTATGAGAAACAGCAGGAGAAAGGGCTATAAAATCTACAAAATCATGCTTTGAAATATCCTATGTTTGATGTATTACACAAACTTGAAACAGCTAAGAAATACCATTGAATTTACTGAGGTGAAGAATTAAAAGTAGGGTGCAAGTCACCCATGCCTTTTTTTCACAAAACACAAACTACCATGTCTCATGTCATCTTCTACAGCTCTACGATTATAAAAATGTTATGATCGGTAGATGACTGTCTAAAATTTCATTGATGCCACATAAAATCAGATGCTGATATTAACCTTAAATCTGAAATTTCATATGCATTGTTTGATCAAGTAAGGGTGATATTATTGTTCTAGTTATGATCAATGAAGTTCCCAGTCACTACTTTCAATGTGATTTGACATTTTTTTGTAATCTTGTAACCATTTAATTGGGATCTGTAATTATCTCAGAAACAAATAAATACAATAATAGGGAGACATTAGCATATCTCTTGAAGACTGAATGTAACCTGAAACATCTTCATTTTTGATTATTTTGTGGTCTTGTAAAGCAAACCTTTTACAGCCTGGAAGAGGTTTTATTTTATATTTTTCATGTGACGTGGGTGTCACTGGTAAGGCCATCATTTGCTGCACATCCATAATTATCCTTGAACTGATAGGCTTGCTGACTATCTCCCAAGGCAGTTAAGAGTCAACTATATTCCTGTGGATCTGGATTCATGTGTAGGCCAAACCAGGTAAGGACTGTACATTTCTCACCCTGAAGAACTTTAGTGAACTAGACATGGATTTACAATAATCAATGATCATTTCATGATCACCACCGCTAAAGCTAGTTTTAAATTCCAGAGTTGTTAATTGGTTTTAAATTCCACAGCTGCCATTTTGGATTTGAACGCATGTCTCCATTACTTTACCCTGGGGTTCTGGATTACTAGCCAATTGGCAATACCATTATATTTCCAACTCCCAAAACCTGTAACAATGATATAATGCACGCGTGATGTCATGATGTGATTAAACCTGACTAACCTAAAGTTGAATGTTTATAATTAATCTCTGTAGAACTAAAAAATAATCAGCATTAAAAATGAAATTGGCTATTATCCATTCTAACCTAGTCTGAAAATGCAATTTCAGAATTAGGTAATACCAGAGTTTCAGTAGTGTATTTTGTGTCAATTTCGACTGAATGTCAAAATGGTGATAGTTCCTGGCAATAACACAAACCAAAAGACTGTCACATCGCAAATAACATCAATTCTACATCAAATTTAGACAACATATCAATAAAAGTGGCTGGTCAGGAACTCTTAAGTTCAATTCTACCTTTTTCAAATTATGGATCAATTCTACCCATTTAACAAGGTTGAAATGATTTTGTGCATGCTAACAATCCAGTTTTCAGTTAATAAACGCTAGCTGAAAAACATCCACATAGGTTGTTACTAAATTGACAAATTCACTGAAATGTCTCAAGCATGGCTGGTATTGCAACAAGAGAATGTATTTGTCTAGAGTTTGAATTCAGTCACTTGGTAAGTCACTTGGAATATAAAAACACAATGCTGTTTTCAAGGACAAATGGGTGAAGGGTGCTTTAGGCATGGGGTGATCTGGCAAATGGTCCTTTATGGGAAGTTTGCTGCTTACTTAAAATCATAAATTTCCATTTCTTAAATGAGTTTTATGAGATCATGCAATGAGCTGAATACGATATTCTTGAAGATGAACATTTCTGAAGCATCAGCAGATACAAATACAGATTTGCACAAATCTAGTGGAACTTCTTGTGTAAAATTTGTAGGCCAAAAGAGAATGGACATCATAATTTGTGTCTTGTACTTTTCTTAGAAACATTCATAACGTAAGGAACACTTAATGGAAAACAAGAGAGCTGAAAATGATTTTTATATTTTTGATTTTTACAATTTATTCAAACCATTTGGATAATCAAATTCTTTTCACAGTGGCACTTACCATAGGATAGTGAAACAGGAAAGGAGAGCAATGCATGTATTTTCTACCTGGTCTAGAATTAGGTTCAAATAACCCCAGAGGAAACAAGTTAAATAATAGGTATAATAATCAAATCCTTCAAAATGATAGTAAAGGTCAGTGAAAATCTGTCAGATCATGCCATGCACAGTCCCCTTAAATACATCTGTCATAGAAGGTTACAACTTAGAAGGAGGCCATTTGGCCCACTGAATGTCTGCTTTCTCCCCATACTCTTGCAGATTGAAATATAACAATAATTGTCAAATGCCTCGCTGAATGCCTCATTTGAACCTACTTCCACCACACTGGTGCATACGTCCACCACCAACTTGGCACAGGGATTTACACAGGGATGGGAGTCTTCATTGATATACATGTGGGTCAACCATGACGCAGTGTCAGCATCATATCTTCTTTCATTGAGTGCTGTAGTGGAAGCTTAGACCGCTTTCATCTTGGTTTTGAATTAATGTGGTAAAAGATTTATGGCATATCATTGTAGCTCAACGTTCTATTCTCCCAAAAACTACAAGCATTGCTGAGGAATCATCCTGGAGATTGTAAAAACCAATGTGAAACATGAACCTGTTGTTCTCTCTCAGAGAAATAGCATTTGTTGTCCCACTGCTGTCAGTACCCTTTCTGTTACCCATTAACCAGCCCTGACTATGGGCTAGAAAATGGGATTAGAATAGTTAGGTTTTTTTTGATTGGCATGGACTGGATGGGCTGAAAGGACCTCTTCTGTGCTCTAGATCTTCATGACTCTATGACTACTGTCATGGATAGTGAAATAGTGCAGTCTGTCATTGGAGCTATCAGCCAAGAATGAATTGTGATTGTTCTCTAAAGGTGTCTAGTTAATGTGAAAAGAATATGGCATGCCTAAAATTTTAAGAATTGCTTGGAATGCTTATTAGGTTATTTTTAGTTTAGATTGTAGCCAAGTGGATGATTTGATAGTCAAAGACCTAATATGCCCTGATATTGTCCTTCTGGATCTTTTGCAAGAGACCAATGTACTTAATTTTCAAATTCTTCAATGAGAAAATAAATCCTAGTCTATAGTTTAGAGACTATTTTAACTCTGATCCCATGATCATGTTAATAATGGTATTCTCAATACAAATTCCACCATATAACCTTGTTCAAACTTTGAATCACATTGTCACCTTTCTGTGTCACCTGAGGTATGGCACAATCTCATTTCTAAGTAGGCTGCAAGATTATTCATTTGCCCTGATCAAATAACTGCCTTTTCTATCAAAAGCATGTTTGGATCAGACCTTACCTTTGATAGCTATCTGAACTCATTTAATACTAGTGTCTTCTGAACAGGTTGATTAGAAAATATCTCATCATAACCCTGCACTTCAGTAAAACGTAAAGTGTGCACTTCATGTTGCCCTTTATTTAGCCAGCCCCATGAGGCTAGAGGTGGTTAACACACTTCAAAATTATTCTCAAATTTCTGGAGTAACTGCTCTATCTTGCCATTCTTAATGGCCCATGTGACAACTATAGAATGTAAACCGTCTCTGCTCAGCTTATGCTGGATCAGCCCCGCTCAGGGCAAGGGCTTGCCTTCAACTTTTATTCTAACTTACTTCTTTCATGTCAAAATCATTTGCAATTGGGGGAAGAAGTCATTCATAATAGGTGGTCTCAGAACCATATCAAATAAAATAAGAGCAACTGTTCATTTTAATTACTCAAAGTGATTTAAAGCAACACTTTGGTAATTTAAATTGTAAAAACAATAATAATTAACTACAAGCCACATAATAAGTGCTCTGAAGAAGTTCAAATTGATCTATCATTAAATGTCCATTTTGCAAATGTAGCATGCAATTCTTCAACCTTTTTTGCAGAAAAGAACTGGTGTTTTTGCAAGTGCACAAAAAAACTGTAAGCAAAAACAAACACTTGCACATCAATCTTCAAGGTTTTCTGTTGGTCCTATGTCACATATCCATGACTACAATTAATTTCTTCTCATTCTTGGCATATAGAACTTAATCTATCGGTAATGTACCTTCCATGATTATGACCTTAAGCTTGAGGGCCTGTTGGGTTTCCTTTTCGTAACTTAATTTTCAACCGTATACCTCTCTCTCTTTTGGGTCGTAGTTAGTCAATTGTCTTAACACTTGTTAATTTCAACCTTTAACTTGAGCCCGTCTAAAGGCACCAATTCATCAAAATTCTTCCTTATAGCTATTGTCCCAACTTAAGGTTGTTGGTCTTTCAGAGTAACTGGAGCAGTTTGCGCCTGAGCATTTTTAAACAAGTTCTCAATAGCACTATGTAGTATGGGGGGTTAATAGCTATTTTGCAAATTGTTAAGAGTAAATCAGCAATGAAGTCAGATCACATATAGCTGGGGAAAAAAATGCTGTTTGATAAAATCTTGCATCAGTCTCCTTCATAAATAGTTTATTAGTAACCATGTGCTTTCTAGTTCTCTTCTGTTAAAGATATGCAGACCCAGTAATGGTATTAACATACATTATAACACAACTGCCTTCAGATCACATTAAAAGACATGCAACCAAATGTCAATTAAGTTATACAAACAGCTTCCTGCAGACTCCAGGTGATAATTTTTGACTTTTATAGGCTGCTTTCTTGACTATGGATTTCTGATTGCCCTGGGAATTTGGGTGCAGCTTTCGGCTGCTTTGTCCTTCATGTGCCAATCCCTGGCTTTCAATCTTAGTCACCGATTTTTGCTTTATCTTTTTGCATAGTTGGTTTATCATCTCAACCTAGGTATCATCTCTGTATCTGATTATTGTTTCAGGGGTTATCAGCCAGTTGTTATCTATTTGAGAACAGGTCAGCTGAAGAAAGTGAGACAGAAGTTAGAGCAAGTGTAATGGCCCTTACAGCCAGCTGCATCATTCAACACAATCACATCTGGTCATCTACTGAATTCCATTTTGTCACATGGTTCTCATATCCCTCACTTCTCTTCACATCTAAAACTTCAACAATCTCAAACATATTTAATAATTGAGCACCCGCAACTTCCCAAGGTGAAGAGATCTAAAGATATACAATCTTTCATCGAACAAATGTTTCCTCATCTAAGCCCTAATTGGCTTACCCCTTATCCTAACAATTCTGGTTCCAAATTCCCCAGCTTGGGAAAAATGCTCCCAGCATCTAATATTAAACAACTGAATAATGGTATATGTTCCAATAAGACCAAAACTGTGCACAGGATATGATTTCACCTAGGTCATCTACATTGAGAGTAAGACTTTAGTTGTTCGCTATGGTTCAACTGGTAACAGTCTTGCCTCAGTTAGAAAGTTGTAAGTACAAGGCCCATTCTAGGACAATATTCTGTGTTAACACTCCAGTGAAATACCAGGAAAGCTATGCTGGCAGAGGTGCTTTATTTCAGATGTTATCACAGAGGAAAAAAGAAGTAATAATTGGAAATTGTCATAGTAAGACGACATTTTGAGATGAGAGACAAATTGGACCCTTCTGGGATTTTAAATAGGAGCCTCATCTCCCCTCTGAGGCAGATTTTAAAGGTCTCATTCCTGCACGAAGAAATGCAGGAGAGTTAATACAGGTGTCCTGGTCACTATTCATTTGTTAGTAATCATTAAATACAAAGAAAAATCATCTGGTTGCTGTGGCAAAATGCTTGTAGAAACTTATGTTTCGATTGCTTACTGCATTTCCTCTATGACAGTATAGAGTTTATGTACCAGAAGCAACTCATTGGTTGTAACATGTTTTGAAATGTGTGAAGGATGTGCAAGCCACTACAGACTTGTCACAAACCTAGAGCAGCTTGGCAAAATCAGATCCATAACTACAGAGGTTAAGTGCTGAGGGTAGTCCAGGCTTAAAACGAGAAACTGTCTGCTCTTGCCACAACATTGATTTCAGCAAAGGTTGCTGTCACTAAAATCAGTGCAGCTTCATTTGTTTGAATATATACCTTACTGCATAAGAGCATTCATTTTTATATTCCTAGGACAGGAAATGTTGTCCCAGGATTTGGAGTCACTAGCAGGTGGTCCAAGGTTTGATTCCTACTGATTTCCATTAGTGTAAGAGACCTGAAGGAAAAATGAGACATTGCAAAGTATAGGACCTCTACTGATCTGATTTTTATTGGTTGGTTCTGCAATTCATAAATTTTTAATCATTTACTTAATGGAAAGATAATAGATGCATCCAGCTCTATCAAAAGAACATTACACAGTATTGCAAAATTATAAGGGTTTAGTAGTCCATCTAATTTTCATAACAATCAAAACAATTAATTTTGTGAAGCATTTTTAGATATTCTTGAGACACACATGCTGAAATATAAATTCAAGTTTTCCTTTGCATCAAATTTCATTACGAAAATATTTATTAAATAATCACCTTCACTGGTGCACAGATAAGTGTGAATAGTATGTCCTAAGTATGTGCTTTTTCTTCTTCAGTGATCTTCCCTTAAAGGAGGCAATTTATGCTTTTATATGGATCAACTCTGGTATTTGAAGTAAGTAACTGTTTTATACATTTAAATAGCAAGTCTGGGAGCTCGTGTGTTGATGTTAAACATTGAGCCTATCCCACTTATTCTCATAGAATAGCATCACCAATTTATTTTAATAATAGATCTGCAAACCTTCAGAAGCTAATTTATGATCTAAAGACAAATGGCAGCATAGCTCAGGGAAGGTGAGGTTAGCAATGAAATGCCTCCCTTGTTAGATGAAATGATATATGATGCTTGTGTATGCCCTCATCAGTTTTCACAAATTTCTAAGAGGCTGACTAATTTGCACTTGAATGAGCTGAAATCAGATACAAATCATTAATTTTATAATCAGTCAGTTAGTAAGTGAAAATACAGAGTAACACAGAGAGAAAGTTTCACTTTAATTCAGTTTAGCTGCAAACCTATCTTGCAGTAAAGAACTAAGTGAAAATATGTCATCCTATATTAGCTGTTAAAATCACAATTTCCTTTGGTTATCAGTGTCACTGAGCCAGGCCAAAGTTTACTTTGGATCAACTCTGCTCTTGTCTTCAGATAAATGGCCTATGCCTTATTTACCACTCAACAAACTTTGCCAATTAACCTCCTATGTCTTTGTTCTTTTAAAGCCTCTCTGGCATGAAGGTTGTGCAGTTGACATCTGGTTTCTCCTCAACCACAGGATTGGCATTAGAGGTGCCAGATAGATAAGTTACAGCCTCACAAAGAGTGAATTCCTATTAGGCAATTCCGTGCCCTACATTGTGGAATACAGGGGCTCTCAATATCTCATATGAATTTCTATTGAAGGCGTATGAAACAAGTTGATAAATTGCCAATTGTTCCAGATCACTATGGATAATAGTTTCAATGACTGAATAATTAACTCCTGGTTGACCAAAATATTACACCAATTCCCTTCGTCTGGATGGTTGAAAATGCCTATCTCAATCAAGAGACACAAAGTTGTCAAGCACTTTTAGAATTAACCTTAAAAATCCTACATCTGACTAAATATCAGGAATATAGTATTTTTTACTTAACAATATTATTTTAAATTTAAATATTCGTCATGGCATTGAGAGTGGACTGGCATCCTAGCCAATTCCAATCATGTCCTCTTCTAATTTCTTATGTTCTACTTCTCTGGTAGCAACCTTTGGGTAGTGCTTGAGGGTGGGGCTTTTCGTTTTATTCACTCCTGGGATGTGGGCGTCACTGGCTTTTCCAGCATTTATTGCCATCCCTGGCTGCCCTACAGGAGGTGGTGGCGAGCTGCCCTCTTGAACAGTTGCAGTTAACGTGCTGTAGGTAGACCCACAATGCTATTAGGGAGTGGATGCTAGGATTTTGACCCTGCAACACTGAAGGAATGGCCTGGATGATTTTCTCCCTTCCCATAGTATTAACACTGATGAACAGACAAAAACCAAAGCACCATATACAGGGATTCTATTCTTTAAAAACCTGAATGTTTCTTCTCATAGGTGTTGCAAAATTTATCAGCACTTCCTAAGGCTAACTGTGCTATTATGTCAGAGATAATGGGAACTGCAGATGCTGGAGAATCCAAGATAATAAAGTGTGGAGCTGGATGAACACAGCAGGCCAAGCAGCATCTCAGGAGCACAAAAGCTGACGTTTCGGGCCTAGACCCTTCATCACTATTATGTAGTGGATTTACCTTGTCAGCTGCAATCAAGACTGCAGGGTGAACCTTATTTGTGTTTTATTTTTCTCCATTTCATTCAGACTGTGTTTGTCTTGTAAATGTGTACTTCTGTACATCAAGTGGAGAACAGATTACTCAACAAATGCTAAAAACTTGGTGAATAAAGAAATGTATAATTGAATTGCAATTCTCTGAATACTTTCTTATTGTGCCCATTACAAAAAGCAGCTCCTGTAAGTAAGCTCTCTTTTGAAATGAATCAAAGTTTTCTTCACAAAGCAATATCCTGACTGAACTCTACATATTAATCCAGGAATCTCCTGACACATCAGAAGAAATTTTACATTGGTCATGTATTGTAGACTAAACTATTGAAAAAGAAGCACAGATAGCCTTTTTAACTGCAAACTGTACCAATTACTTACAAAGGGAATTGGAAATAACAGAGTAGCTTTGATGATCATGGAAGGGTGAAAAAGGAATAAAAAACATGTCTGCAGAGATTTGGTGCACTTCTTTCAAATCGAGGATAAGCACTAGCTTCTCAGAAATTAAGTATGTACCCCATTCATAGTAATGCCAATTATCGTTTGAATTACATGAGACTTCAAACTTAATGCTGTATGTCTTATCTCTGCATTTGTTCTTGTACCTAACACAAAATGATAATTAACTGACGTAAAAAATGTTAAGTGCTCATATTCATAGAAATCTTCGGGATACTGATGTAATCTAGAAACAGTTTATTCAAACAATAACTGCAATGACCACCAATTTTGAAGAACAAGTGTCATCTACGCTGAACAGGACCAAACCTCACAAATTTGAGGCCACACAAAACTCTAGTGCCCATGTCTTAACTCCCACTGAGTCCTGTTCCCCAATCACATTTATATCATCCTTAATTGCAAGTCCCTCTGCAGCCTTGCTTCTCCTTATCTCTAATTTGCTTCAAACCTGACTCCTGGATATTTTTGTTCAATTGTAATTCTAGTCTCATGAGCATCCCTGAGTTTAATTGCACTAGAATTGGTCACCCTTTTCTCAGCTGTATTAGCTCAATGCTGCAGAATTCCTTCCCTAACCCTTTCTGTCTTTTTCTCCTCCTTTAATTTACCTTTTACCTGGCCTCGTATCAACTTATCGGCCCTGACATAAAAAGAATTGCTTTTGAAGGCGCTTATGAAATGTTTCAGATGGTACTGTGTCAAAGATGTAGTATAACTGTAAGTTTCTATTGTTGCTTTGCTTCTTAGTTGCACACTGAAGCAGGTATATTCTTCCTTAGGCAAGAAGAACCACAACCGTGAACAGCATTCAAGGTGTGGTCTCAACAAAGCTCTATAAAAATTAATGATAATGGGAACTGCAGATGCTGGAGAATCCAAGATAATAAAATGTGAGGCTGGATGAACACAGCAGGCCCAGCAGCATCTCAGGAGCACAAAAGCTGACGTTTCAGGCCTAGACCCTTCATCAGAGAGGGGGATGGGGTGAGGGTTCTGGAATAAATAGGGAGAGAGGGAGAGGCGGACCAAATTCACCAGCTTCAAAATCTCCCCTTCCCCCACCGCATCCCAAAACCAGCCCAGTTCGTCCCCTCCCCCCACTGCACCACACAACCAGCCCAGCTCTTCCCCTCCACTCACTGCATCCCAAAACCAGTCCAACCTGTCTCTGCCTCCCTAACCTGTTCTTCCTCTCACCCATCCCTTCTTCCCACCCCAAGCCGCACCTACATCTCCTACCTACTAACCTCATCCCACCTCCTTGACCTGTCCGTCTTCCCTGGACTGATCTAACCCCTCCCTACCTCCCCACCTAAACTCTCCTCTCCACCTATCTTCTTTTCTCTCCATCTTCGGTCCGCCTCCCCCTCTCTCCCTACTTATTCCAGTTCCCTCTCCTCATCCCCCTCTCTGATGAAGGGTCTAGGCCCGAAACGTCAGCTTTTGTGCTCCTGAGATGCTGCTGGGCCTGCTGTGTTCATCCAGCCTCACATTTCATTATCTATAAAAATTAAAGCTAGCCTTCCTGAATCTTCCATAATAACCATGGCCTTTAGTCCAAGGAGAGGAACTATGTTATCAGTTGGAATGAGTTTCTGGATACAAAGTTACCTATCATAAGTTAAGTAAGAGTAGAATCAAGGGAGAAAAGATGAACTCCATCAACTTGATGAAACTGAAGAGTGTGGAAGAGGGTTGAGGGAGAACGTATACTGAAGGTCACAGAGGAAATGAGCTGTTTGTACCTAGGGTTAGTATGGAAAAAGAAGTAGCAGAACAATGCATCTCAGCAATGAAGACTGTACTTGTTAACAGCGTAGAAGGAGGGTAGAGAGGTTTTAGGAAATGTAGTTAGTAGAAAAAAGAAGCGGGGGTTTAATTTGCTGCAAAGCATAAGTAGTGGGACATTTTGGCAGAAGACAGCAAAGTAAGGAGTTTTGACTGAGGCGTACAAGATCTGATGATGGGTAACTAAACCAGTTATGCCATTGTGTCAGCCAAGCTCAACTTTGCACTTCTTGGATCACAGATAAAAGTGGACGTTCCTGGCTTCTACAGCTTTTTACCACACCATAGGGTGCAGTTACTCACAAATCTGTTAGGAAATGATGTCAGCTAATTCTTCAGTGGTGCACACCACTGGAGAAAATATAATAATTTTTCCATCTTTGCTGACAGGAGTTAAATTATGACCGTGGAGTTCTTATCTGAATTGATCATTATTTGTTTGGTACTGAAGACATCAGCTGCAACAAATGTTACAAATGAATGGTAATCTTATCTATTACTTCACACTATATTGGCAGGTTTGAACAATTTAGCACAGACTGAGTCAGCGTGAATGATTTAACTGCACTTTGGAAGAATCAATGGTATGACATAAGGTTGGGAGAAAACAAGCAATAGAGATAGATGAGTGAACCATCTGTACTAACACTTTGCAAGAGAGAAAATTAGTAAGTTTTATTCCCATGTTTTACAAAGAATATTCACAAATCCAGAGAAAACAAAAGTGGTGCAGTGTACTGACAGAAATGTGCTATTAGATGATAAAAGGGTTCTATTGCTCTCCTGCAGAGTGGCAGTGAGTCGAAGGCAAGTCTTTAAAGGAATGAAATTGTAAAAATGAAAAGATGTTACAGCAATGCCACTAATGGACATCTGTGAGCTGGTGTTGCTCAGCTTGCAAGGTTGAGGGGTGGTTGGGTAAGAAAGACCAGTCTGTAAACAGACATCTGGAAAGCAGGATGAGACAATCAAACGGCAAAGAAGAAACATTTGTAATAATAAATAGATGAAAGGTGAGACACAGATATAAGTTATCAGACGGCAAATGCCTTAAATTGCTAATAAATTCACATTAAGTGCTATTCCTAATTGTACATGATAGAATAAATTTAGTCAAAATAAGTTAATTGCTAACTGTCTAAAAAGACAGTTTGAAGAGAATCATTATTATCCATTCGCGAAACTGAGGCATTTAGAATCTTACGATTTTCAGAATTAAATTTAATATATTTCTCCAAATAATAATAGATATTGTTTTTGTTTCTTCACATCACAGTACATTTCTCACTCTGTAGTTGCTGCCAACCCGCTTCAGGCCTATTGTAGTTAAATCTGCTGAGGCCTCAGAATGCACCACATATTAGCTACATAGTGGCTCTTATAAACTGCATGAGGGTATTCAAAAAGCAATGGAATATTGGGGAAACAAAAAAATGCTGCAGATCCTGCAAATTCAAAATAAACACAAAAAATATTGCAGAAACTCAACAGGTCTACTGGCATCTGTGAGAAAGAATTTGTTAACTTTTTGAGTCTGGTATGACTTTTCTTTCGTACATTCTGAGCAGGAACTTTCACACCTCTTTTGACTGTATTCAGATAATTTTGAGATGTTAAAAGAGAGCTTGGCTGGTTGTGAAAGTGTAGGAAGTTGGTTTACTCCTATGATAAACTCGAGTTTCGACAGGATTGACTGAACCTGACAGTGGATTTAGTTAGGGAGGAGGTAGTATGTATATTGGCAAAGGGAACCACTGTTTTTTACCAGTTATGAGGGTTATTTCTGCTTCTCCTAGTCCAGAGAATTGAAAGAAGTAAAGGTTTCCAGCTGCCTTGTGTTGACACCAACTATTACTTTTAAAGTTAAACTACTATTCACCTGATACAAATAGGTATGATGAGTGTGGCGAACCCTTAGCTTCTTTATCCTTCAAAAAGCATTTGGAGTTTTACAATGTATCAGGGTTTGATTGGTCCAGTTAAACAGCTTCCTGGTGAAAACAGGCCAACAATTTCTGGATTTTTGTCCATTTCACAGATGAAACATGGAGCGGCTATATTTCAAAATATCTATCTTTGAGAATATAAAAATTTAAAGAATAGCAAATAATATAAAAAGTTTAATAAAGAGGGAAAAATAGAAGTTGAGACAAAACGACCGCAGAAATATTAAAACAGATAGCAAGAGTTTCTATAAATATTTTAAAAGAGTAGTTAACTGAGGAGGGTGAGTGTTGGTTGTACAGAAAGTGGAATACCGGTGGTGGTTCTTTGGGGAAAGATTGGCCAGGCTAGGTTTCCTTCAGCAGGAGTATAAAAGAGTAATAGGCAATTTGATTGAAATATGTAAAGTCTTTAGGGGCCTTGACAGTGTAGATGTGGAAAGGATGTTTACTCTTACAGAAGAAAGTAAAGGTTGGAGTCGCCATTTAAAACTAAAGGGCCAACCCCAGTTTAAGATAATGAGGGGAATCTGTTTTTTCTCACAGAGGAACATGCAACTTTGGAAATCTCTCCCCAAAGCGGGTGGAAATGGAGTCTGTGGATATTTTTAAGGCAGCAGTAGATAAACTTTTGAACAAGAAGGTGAAATGTGATCTGAGGAAGGTAAGATTGTGGAGTAATCAGATTGGGTGTAATGCTACTGAATGGTGGAGTAAAGCCAAAGGATTGAGTGGATTACTCTTTCATTGAATTCATACGTATGAATCTCAAGTTTGACTCACCCACATCAGGGGGACTCAAAAAGTTAGGTTTTCTGGTCTAGGATCTCTCATTGCTTGGAGTGGTCAAAAGCTTTTCTAATTCTGATTTAAGTGCTGTTTCTTGTTTCTGAATGAGTTTTTTGAAAAAGTATTTTCAAACATTTTAATAATCAATACAATGACACATGCAGAAAAAGATCTCATTGTGAAGTTGATTTCACAAAAAAGAAATTATCAAATTCTTTGAGGCTATTGAATGACAAATAAAAACAAAAAGAAAATTACCAGAGAACTCCTTGGCAAAAATCAATTTATGACCATTAGTTGTTGACCTTGAGCTGAAGGCTACAACTGAGGCAATGACAGAGACAATCAGTTTTATTATACTTTTTGCATCATCCATGAAACTGCACTCATTGCTGTTTGCAAAGGTCATGGACTCAGCTTGGTGATTGTTCATGCTTGTGAGTTTCCACTGATGCAGAATACAATAAACAGATGAAGAAGCAAGATCTGACAACAGGCATCAACATCAAAAGACCCAACATTAAGTCTAAAGAGTTCAGTGAGCTGTCACTTGGAGCCTGTACTAGTGCGTACAGTGAGCTGTTTCAGCTGATGTCTTTGTTCTCATTCACTTCTACTTCATTTGGTGCAGCTGTCTGTGCTGATATTACAGCCATGAGCTCAACTTTACAGCGTGTCAGTGAAACGACATTGCTGTCATGGATGATAAATAATGTTACCTTGTCAAGCCAACTCAACTCCAAGGATATCCCTAAATTAAATCATAATGGCAGTTTCTGCACTAGCTAACAGGTTCTTCCACCTTCTCTATCACCATTAGTTACCCCCTTCTAGCTGTGCATTGTGCTTTCCCTGTGCTTTTTCTTGAAGCTCATTAGATTCAACCTCCAGGTGGATGTCAAAATATTGATCATTGAATGGAAAGAGATTAAATGTGAAGGTGTTTCTCATATTACAGAGGGTCAACAATCTTTGGATTAATGTAGAGGGTGCTGACTAAAATGAAGATGGACTTTAGGCGTGTCTTGATGTTATAAAATAATTTTTAGTTTGTTGAATTAATTATCCATTAACCATATTTGATTGATGTTGATTTTAATTTATTCATCAGATTAAAGGCCTTAAAACGTGAAGTCCTGTCCTTTGGCCATTGGGAAATTCAATTCTTGTAAAAGGTTATTGGTCTTTACAGAGATCAGAACAAGGTCTAATAAAAGCTTTCAAATGGATCTTGTCAAAGTTCTTGGTGTTACTGATATGTTGCACTATGTGAAAGGTAAGTGGGGTGTTGGGTAATATATATAATACTTAGAGAATTTCTTTTTTATCTCCAAATTGGTTGATAATTTTCCTGTTGCCTTTTTTTTAATCACATGCCTTTGGTAAATGCTTTGACTGCCTGTCCCAACATGATGATAGGGGACAGGCTCGATAGACCAGTTAATTCTGTCCTGCCTATCATTATCAAATGCTTGCATTTCATTCATCGTTTTTCCAATTTGCTGGCCTGATTTTGAATGGCTGTTTCAACTGATGTCTTTGTTCTCATTCACTTCTACTTCATTTGGTGCAGCTGTCTGTGCTGATATTACAGCCATGAGCTCAGCTTTACAGTGTGTCAGTTTCAATTTTAAAAGGTGACTGGCTACGATTTCCATTTAAAATTACCGGAGCAGAATAGCGTTTGATTCTCAATTCAGGTTCTGAGTCGTTTCGACTCTTTAAAGAGGTAATGAATGCGGAAATGCAAGTTTTTAATGATCAAAGTCAGTTGAGTTACAGAAGATATTTACCACCCATTTAGGCTCATATTTACTGCAATGAAAATGTCAATAAAATGTATCTTTAATTTATCAGAAAACAAAACATATTTCTAATGTTCCAGGAAATTTCAATCAATTAGCCGCAGCTTTTTGGAATGCGTTTTTGAAACATAACTCAATTCCTCCAATATCTTGCCAAAAATGAAATAGGCAAACTACTGTGAAAATGGCCAAAAAGCCGATAAGCTAACCAAATATTAAGAAGCAATGATTATCTTCGTAAGAAGCTTACTTACTTCTAAGACTCCACATCATGCACGTAGTTCAGTTTTCATTTCAAATGGCAGCCAGGTAAGAAAGTAGGAATGTACTTTCAGGTCTTGATGTAAGGCTCTGAAGCTTTAAGAAATCTTGTACAACAATTTGCAGTGACTGGGAGGTCTTTGTAACATGATTTCTGAAGAGTTGTCATGGATAACAAAATGGTACAACAGGCTCAAACCCCTGAATGGTTTGCTCCTGTTTCTAAGTAATAATAGAGGCCTTTAAAGTAAATTGGAGCAATTGATACCCAGTTTTCACCTAACGCAACCAACTATAGAGCTCTTCACATGTCTACAATATTAAATTTAGAAAGCAATTTCCAGGCCATTACACTTATTTTCGGCTTTTTTAGTGCTTACTCTCAGAGCGTTAAGAGCTATCATTTGAGTGACGCTTTGTATTTAGCTTGTTTTTTTTAAATGTAACACTTATCTACAGCTGCTCTTGAGCCATAAGCTGATGTATTTGTCACATAGGTTCCCATGTTTCTGTTGCTTATAGAATAGGCATGAATCACATTTTGAGTGGCAGGTTTTTCCTGTTTTTCAGACACTTTCCACGTATACCTGAAACAAACCAAGTTTGATTTGATATTCATAATGTGATATGTTTATTGTTCTGTGATGCGTAGAAAAGGTAGAAATCATATATTCAATCTTAAGTTCCTTATTTTAACCCAGAGACTACGTTTCTTGACTTGGTCTTTACATTGAAGAATAAATGCACAATTTAGTTATTACATTGTGGTCATGGAGTAGACATGAGAAACCAATTTTGTATCAGTGGGAAATGATAATGACAATAAGACCATAAGACCATCAGAAATAGGAGCAGAGTTAGGCCATTCAGCTCATTGAGTCTGCTCTGCCATTTGATCATTGCTGACATGTTTCTTAATCGCCTTGTACCAGTAACCTTTGATCCTCTCATCAATTAAGAGTCCATCTACCGTCGGTCTTAAACAAACTCAATGACAGCCTCCACAACGTTCTGCAGCAGTGAGTTCTTTTGGCTGAAGAAGTTTATTGATTCAGGGCAAAATTGAGAAGTTTTCTCAAAATCAAGAAACCTATGTATTCTTAATCTAACCATATTTTACCACCATTCCTATCATTGCTCATGTCACATCACGGAAGGGAAAATTCCACCCATTATGCTTAGTTCAAATGAAGATCTGATGACAACAAACCAGGGCAACTATATCTCTAATACTACTGGGTTACTAGATTGAGTCGCTTCTTTGAAAATGCCATGTATGGTGAGAGGTAAGCATACGTGCAAACAGAAAAATCACTGATACAACCATGATTCAGCATTAATCAACTATCAAATGGAATCATAATAAAAAAGATCGTAAATTGATTTATAGTTTGATTCCTATGTTGTATATGCATTTATTTCACGTACATAACACAGAGCATCAAATTATGCATATTTGATGTTGATGTAATAATATTTGTAATTCATTCAGTCAATGCGTTGCAGCAATTGTTTATATGTTCAATATACGCTGCGTATTTAAGCTTGAAAATATAGATACCTAGTTGGAAACAATGACTGCTCTTTGGTAGTGGTCAGGGACTTAGAACAATGTAAAAACAGTCAGCAATAGCTTTGTGACCTTACAAAGCTGCTTTGTCCTCCCTAGACAACGATCAGAGGGCAGAAAGCCAGCAATCCAGTTCTGACATGGATTCCCAAGCAGCAATCAAATGGAAAGTGTTGGAAAATGTGTGCCAGCAGTAACCTTTCGATTCACTCCAAATCAAGAGCAGATTAAACAGATTGTGCTGGAATCAACCAATGGATCAAGAATTTAACAACTGGTAACAGGTTCAATGCATTGCCTGAGGACACAACAGCCTATGAAAAATCCTGGGACTTCAGAGACCACTCACAGAATTGTAAATGTTATTGGTTTTGGAGGGAGCAGATGTATCAGGCTCTGAGAAGAGTTATACTGGACACGAAATGTTAACTCTGTTTGTCTCTCCACAGGTGCTGTCTTATCTGCTACTATGATCTAGCACATTCTGTATATAAATATAAGCTTTTATTTCTTGTAGAGTGGTGTATATGTTTTATGTATATCTAGGAACATCCTTTACTGCAATCCATCCAGCTTCTTACTTGCCTAACCTAAACTTGCCACAGATTAATAGGCTAAATTATTCTTTACTAGAGAGATCTGATTCATTTTATTGAGTCAAGGAGGAAACTGCAGAGTTCTCAGTAGTGCTCCTTTATTGTTCGGGACGTTTCGAATGATCGTGTGTTTAATCGTTTCACGAGAAATATTGTAGCAGCTTTAATTGGTTTGGCTGGTTGCAGTCATTAGTGGGCTCTTGGATCTCACCAGGGGCTGATGGCACTGTTTGACAATATCAGCAACGTCTTTGCAATGTTGCTCGCATTGTGTTACAATTATGAGGTGTATAAAACTGTTAGGCTTGGGATTGTGTCTTAAACTTAGGGTAAAATCAAAGGAGCTGTGAGGCTAGTTCTGAAATAAGATAACAAAGTGTGGAGCTGGATGAACACAGCAGGCCAAGCAGCATCTCAGGAGCACAAAAGCTGACGTTTCGGGCCTAGACCCTTCATCAGAGCTCTGATGAAGTGTCTAGGCCCGAAACGTCAGCTTTTATGCTCCTGAGATGCTGCTTGGCCTGCTGTGTTCATCCAGCTCCACACTTTGTTATCTTGGATTCGCCAGCATCTGCAGTTCCCATTATCACTCAGGCTAGTTCTGAAGTCTGCCCAACAGCAAGTCTGGGTGCTCTTTTTTAAGATTAAAGGAGATGCAAATATTTTACAGGGAAGAAAATGCTTAAAGGCTGATATCATTTATATCACAGTAGACTATGGGAAAGCTTTGTAAAAAGTCATTGTTATTTCAGGTTACAGGCTTTCCTAAACTATATTTGAAGGGGAGTGGTGGGTATAGTAGCAATGTCACTAGACTTGTAACCCAGAGACCCTGATTAATTTGTGTGGGACATTGCTTTGAATGCCGCCATTGCAGACAGTGAAATTTGAATTCCATAAAAATCTGGAATAAAAAGCTAGCTTAATGGGATAATGTAATCACTGTCAGAGCCGATCTGGTATGCTAATGTTCTTTAAAATAGTAAACCTGCAACTGATCTAACACCCAGTCTGCCCTATATGTAACTCCAGGCCCACAGCAATATGATTGACTTGTAACTCTTTCTGGGCAATTAGATATGTTTGTCAAATTCTAGTCTAGCCAGTGATACGTCCTGTCACAGAAATAAAAAAAAGAAAGCAGATGGGATATCAGCCAGTATCTGGGACAGAAGGATGATTCGCCCTGGATGATGTTGAGTTTGAGTGTTGTTGAAGCTGTGTTAATTCAAGCAAATGGAGTCACAGTCCTAATTTGTTCTTTTTACATAATGCTCAGGCTCTGGGGAGACAGGAAGCGAGTTAATCCCTGCAGGATTCCTAGCCTCTGACCTATTCTTGTTACACAGTATTTACATTGTTTATCCAGTTTAGTATCTGGTCAATAGTAACTCCCAGGATGTTGAGAATCAGGAATTCAGTTACGATTGAGTGTTAAGGGGAACTGGTTAGATCCTTTCTTGTTGAAGATAATTATTACTTGGCTACAAATGTTACATGATGCTTATCAGCCCAAGCTTGAATACTATTCAGACCATGCAGCATATGGTCCTGGGCTGTTTCAGCATTTGAAGCGTCACATATAATGCTGACCATCGTACAATCATCAATAAACATCCCCACATCCAACATTAGGATGGACGGAAAGCCACTGATGAAGGAACTGAAGATAGTTAGGCCTAGGACACTACTCTGAGGAACTCCTATGGAAATATTATGCAGTCAAGATTATTGACATCCAGCAACCATTACTATGTTCCTTTATAAAAGGTATGGCTCCGACAAGTCCCCACTGATTGCATTTTGCTGTAGGCACTTGATGCCACTCTTAGTCAAATGCTGCTTTGCTATCAAGGCAGTCACTCTCACTTCACTTCTGGAATACACTTCATTCGTACATATATGTATATAGGCTGAGGCTGTACTGAGATCAGGAATGATTGTCCTTCTTGAATTCAAAGTGAGCATCATTAAGCAGGTATAACAAGGTGCAGAGCTGGATGAACACAGCAGGCCAAGCAGCATCAGAGGAGCAGGAAAGCTGAAGAAGGATCAAGGCCCGAAACGTCAGCCTTCCTGCTCCTCTGATGCTGCTTGGTCTGCTGTGTTCATCCAGCTCTACACCTTGTTATCTCAGATTCTCCCGCATCTGCAGTTCCTACAATCATTAAGCTGGTTACTTGTTGACAAGTGTTGATTGACTGGGACTGCTAAGGCTGTCAATGAACTGCCCAGCAAAATGCTAACGATAAAAAAAGGCTGCTTGATATTTCAGCCTGTTGGCATAAGCCACTTTAGGATTTGTCTTGCTTGACTGGTCTCCCAAGTCATCATTATCACAATGGTGTATCTAACAAGCAAGCATTTTGAGGGACAGTTTAACGTACTTATAGAATTAAGTATTTGTTTACTTGACAGATTATTAATCTAGCTGAAATGGTTTCTTTCATAAGGGATTAGTTGGAAGTATTTCAATGTTTTGAATGTTTCTCAATCAGTGATGTATTTAATTTTTAATAGTAGCATCATCAATACATCGATAACTTTATTTCCTGTTGCCATACCTCCTGAAGCATGTCTATAATGGACAAAGGGTACACAGTGAGGGAAGATGTGTTGGGGGTATGAGTTGATGACAGTCAAGACTGACTTTGCATGGGAACTATAAAGGGCCATGCGGACGTCTGGGAACACTGGGCATTTAAAGGGCCATGGGGGAAAGAACAGATTGATGCGGAATAGAATAAAGGGCATGGGGGCGGCAAAGACAGTATGGGGGCTTTGTGGGGTTTGGTGGCAGGTATGGGGCTTGGTGAGTGAGGTGTAAGATCAGGAGGATTGCTTTTTTGTTTCAATCTGATTTTTTAAATCTTTGCATTCTGTGCCTGAATCTCCAGACTGGCATTGCAATCTGCCTGGCTTAGGAACCATCAACCTCCTCTGATCTTTCTAAATCATTTGACCCAAATATCAGTTTAGCCCACCCCCATACCTCATCAAATGGAGAAAACCTCGGAAGTCGGGGGGGGGGGGGGGGGAGCACTTTGAAAAGTTGGTCTATGAAGTAAGGATTTCCTCCCCTCCCGACTGTCTATCTTACACACCTGATCCAGAAACAAAAATCAAGGTTTAAGTCTCAGCTAGTCTTCAAAGTAAGATTTTTTAAAATCATTTTCTGTAAATACATTCAGCAGTAGTATTTACAATTATTCAATAATGCGTAAGCTAAGGTTAAATGTCTGGAGGAACAATTCCTCAGCTTCCACCTAGGTACCTTACAGCCTTCAGGACTCAACATTGAGCTTTACAGTTTCAGAACATGAATGTCCTCGTCCATGTTCGTTACCCATACCCAATCCCCCAACACCCCTGGGGCCTGTTTTATATAGGTTGCTCCCAGCAATCCTTTTTCCACTAATCACACTTCTCATGAGCACCCGACGCCACATTTAGCTCCCTCTCGGCTTACAATTAGCAATGACTTTGTTTGCCAGTCTTTTTCTCTCTCTCTTTTTCCACTATCTCTATGCATTTTACTCTCTCTTTTATCCTACCTCACCCTCATCATCACCACAAATGCTAGTTTTTCCCAGGTCCAGTTCTGATGAAGGATCACTAAACTGAACGCGTTAACTCTGTTTCTCATACAGTGCCAGGCCAGTTGAGATTCTCCAGCACATCCTGGGTGTTAAATGACTTGTTGCAATTATCTTATAACTCAAATATGTTTGCATCGCTTTCATTGCGTAGAGTTACAGACAATGGGTTGTCATACAAATATGTTATGATTCTCTCAAGTCAATTTTGCAACAATTAAGATTGTTGACTGTAGAAGGTTGGCAAATATTTAAACAAACACAAAGCAGGAAGCAACTTCTTTCTGAAATACTATAAATTAAATATGAGGAAATATTTTATCTGATGCTTTTGCATCACCCAGAAGCTAGACATAGCACAGATTTTAAATTGCAATCAATTTAAAGAGGAGCCAACTTCAGAAATACAGCTCAGAATATTAAAAACACTGTTTTTAAAATGAAGACCCTTTTGCTTGTTTTCTTACATACATGATGCTAGAAAATATATATTTGGCATAAAATAACATCAGAATGCTATAATTAGTAGGTTTTGATAGGCTACTGGATTTTTTTATATGTTCTATTTGCCAGGGGAAAGTAAGTTTTGACTTTTCACTTTAGCTATACAAAAGCCTGGTTTGGCCACATCTGGAGTATTGTGTCCAGTTCTGGTCACCTCATTACAGGAAAGATGTGGAGGCGTTGGAAAAAGTGCAGAGGAGATTTACCAGTATGGAGGGGAGGTCTTACGAGGAAAGGTTGAGAGAGCTAGAGCTTTTCTCTTTGGAATGACGATGGATGAGGGATGACTTGATAGATGTGTACAAAATGATCAGAGGTATAGATAGAGTAGACAGCCAGAGACCTTTCCTCAGGTGGAGTTAACTATTGCAAGGAGGCATAGTTTTAAAGTGAGTAGAGGTAGATACAGGGGAGACGTTAGAGATAGGTTCTTTACTCAGAGTGTGGTAGGAGTGGAGACGGTAGTGGAGTCAGCCTCATTTAAGTGGCTATTAGATAGGCATATGGATGATAGTATAAAGTAGGGATGGAGGTTATATAGACCTTAGGATTAGGGTAAAAGTTCAACACAACATTGTAGGTCGAAGGGCCTGTACTGTTCTATGTTCTAATGAAATATGTGACCTATTGTTCTAAAATTATGAGTTTTTCATCAAGTAATATTCATATAACGTGTTCATCCAGCTTCACACTTTGTTATCCAATATTCAATTTACATTCATTACATATTGAAAATAGAAAATCCTCTGTGAATGTAAAGTTACATGAGTAATTGACTACAATAAGTCAGTCTTAACTCAAAAAAAAGAGCTTTGGGTGTTGGAAATCATAAATAACACAGTAATTGCTGCAAAACACTCAGCAGGTCTGGCAGTATCTGCGGTGAGTAAGCAGAGCTAATGTTTTGAAATCAATGTATGGGGTTTGGGGGAAGAGCATAAGAGAAGATACTTAGGGCCTAAAATAATTAAACTTGATATTGAGTCCAGAAAGCTGCAGGGAGAGCCGAAAATGCGACGCTGCTCTTACAGCTTGCATTGAGCTTTTCTGCAGCAATGCGGCCACCCTGAGACAGAGATGTTGGCCAGGGAACATGGTGGTGTGTTGAAGTGGCAGACAACATGAAATTCAGGGTGATTTTTGCACTCAGAACACAAGTGTTCTGCAAAGTGGTCACCCAGTCTGTGTTTGTCTCCTCAAAGTAGAGCCGACCATAACTCGAGCAGCGAATACAGTGGACTAGATTGAGTGAAGTGCAAGTAAATCACTGTTTTAACTGGAAGGTGTGTCTGGGGCCTTGGATGGTGAGGGCAGCAGTAAATGGGCAGTTGTTACACCTTCTGCAGGGAAAGATGCCAAGGGAGTGTGGGGAGCTGTTGGGAATGGAGGAGTGGACCAAGGTGTCTCAGAGGGAATGGTCTCTGCCGAAAGCTGACAAGGGAGGGGAGGGGAATGTGTGTCTGGTAGTGGCATCCTGCTGGAGGTGGCAGAAATGGCTGCTAATGATCCAATGGATGTGGATGGTGGTGGGAAGGTAGGTGAAGACAAAGGGGGCTCCTACCGCTGTTGTGGGAAGGAAGAGAGGAACAAAGTGCAGGAGATAGGTTGTAAATGGCTGATGGCACTGTCAACCACCGTGGTGGAGAATCCTCGATTGTGGACATTTCAGAGACTCCCTTGTAGAAGGATCAGAAGAAATGGAGACGGAGAAACTGGAAGAATGGAATAGAATATTTTTAGGAAGCAGGGTGTGAAGATGTATAATCCAGGTAACTGTGGGAGTCATGGAGTTTCTGGTTGATATTGGTGGCCAACCTATCACCAGAAATGGAAGCAGATGTTGAGGAAGCAAAAGAAGGAATCAGAGAAGGACTAGGTGAAGGTGAGAGTGGGGTGGAAACTGGATGAGAGAGGAAATCAGCACCAATTATGTCATTAAGGTACGGGAGAAAGCATTGTTGGGGCCCGAGTATGACTGGGACAAGGAATATTCCATGTACTCTACAAAGAGGCAGGCATTACTGGTGCCAATGTGGGTACACATGGCCACCCTTTTAATCTCAAGAAAGTGAGAGGAGTTAATAGAGATGAGCTTGGCCAGGCAGGGGTGGGTAGTAGTAGTTGGGGGTGGTTCAGGCCCTTTTTCCAGTATAAAGCAAAGAACCTTAGACGTTCCTGTTGGGGAATGGGCATGTAAAGGAATTGCACAGCCATTGTGAAGATGATGTCTGCAAACTGGAAATTCTGAAAATTACGTAAAAATTCAGAGGAATCATGACTGTAAGCTGGAAAGGGCTGGACAAGGGGAGAAAAAAATGAGTCAAGGAAGGAAGGGATGAGTTCTGTGGAGCAGAAGTAGGCTGAAACAAGTCTACTGGGGCAGTCCTGTCTGTAGATTTTAGGAGGGAAGTAGAAGCATGGTGCTCAGGTTTGGGAGACTATGTACGTGGAGGCAGTTGCGGGGGGGATCGTGGATGGCAGTTTGGTGGGGAGCTGGTGGGGGAGAGATTGCTCAATAAAATGAGGTTACTGACCAATGCAGACATAATAACCTGTTGTTCAATGGTAGGGCCATGGTTCAGGGATAGATAGGAGGAGGTATCTGAAAGAACAAAGAACAAAGAACAAAGAAACCTACAGCACAGGAACAGGCCCTTCGGCCCTCCAAGTCTGCACCGATCAAGATCCTCTGTCTAACCTGTCATCTATTTTCTAACGGTCTGTGTCCATTTGCTCCCTGCCCATCCATGTACCTGTCCAAATATATCTTAAAAGACACTAACGTGTCTGCATCTACCACCTCCGCTGGCAATGCGTTCCAGGCACCCACCACCCTCTGTGTAAAGAACTTTCCACACATATCTCCCTTAAACTTTCCTCCTCTCACTTTGAACTCATGACCCCTAGTAATTGAGTCCCCCGCTCTGGGAAAAAGCTTTTTGCTAGCCACCCAGCCTATACCCCTCATGATTTTGTAGACCTCAATCAGGTCCCCCCTCAATCTCTGTCTTT
Organism: Stegostoma tigrinum; assembly: GCF_030684315.1. Lineage (NCBI taxonomy): Eukaryota > Metazoa > Chordata > Chondrichthyes > Orectolobiformes > Stegostomatidae > Stegostoma > Stegostoma tigrinum. The sequence goes on from NC_081366.1 coordinate 28,547,698, forward strand.
CTAATGAAAATAATCCTAATCTAATCAACCTCTCTTCATAGCTAGCACCCTCCGTATCGGGCAACATCCTGGTGAACTTCCTCTGCACCCTCTCCAAAGCATCCACATCCTTTTGGTAATGTGGCAACCAGAACTGTATGCAGTACTCCAAATGTGGCCGATCCAAAGTCCTATACAACTGCAACATGACCTACCAACTCTTGTGCTCAATACCCTGTCCAATGAAGGAAAGCATGCCATATGCCTTTTTGACCACCCTATTGACCTACATTGTCACCTTCAGGGAACAATGGACCTGAACACCCAGATCTCTCTGCTCATCAATTTTCCCTACGACTTTTCCATTTACTGTATTGTTTGCCCTTGAATTTGATCTTCCAAAATGCATCACATCGCATTTGCCCAGATTGAACTCCATCTGCCATTTATCTGCCCAACTCTCCAGTCTATCTATATTCTGCTGTAATCTCTGACAGTCCCCTTCACTATCAGCTACTCCACCAATCTTAGTGTCATCAGAAAACTTGCTGATCAGACCGCCTACACCTTCCTCCAGATCATTTACATATATCACAAACAACAGTGGTCCCAGCACAGATCCCTGTGGAACACCACTGGTTACAGGTCTCCAATTTGAGAAACTCCCTTCTACTACTACCCTCTGTCTCCAGTTGCCTAGCCAGTTTTTTAGCCATATAGCTAGCACACTCTGGACACCATGTGGCTTCACTTTCTCCATCAGCCTGTCAATGGGGAACCTTATCAAACACCTTACTGAAGTCCATGTATATGACATCTACAGCCTTTCCCTCATCAATCAACCTCCATAATAGAGGTAAGCCTACTGAACAAGAACAACACCAGCCTTGTCAGTAGGGTCAATGACAAAGCCAGGAAAGGATTTGAGGGCACTGAGTGTAATCAGTTCAGAGGGAAATAGGTTCGAATGGATAGGAAGGGGTAGTCAGTTCCTCATGTTCCATTACAATTCTTGTAAAACACAATTAGACAAAGTGTAAAATGGACTGCTGTTTCACCATTATCCTAATTCATTGTATTCATATGAATCAGGTGCAGTCCCCTGGAGTCTGCTAGAATTACCTAGATAACATTACAGTCAAATTCCAGTGCTGATATATAAATATTGACAGATTTACTTTCATACACATTAAGTGATGGTGGGGCATTACATTTAAAACACAAAATTTATAAATCTGCAGTTAAGAGCATTCAGTTGTCAAAGAGACAAGTCAATCTACAATAACTGATTTGATCAGGCTCAGACACAAATGAGCATTATTTGAATCAACCTGATCACTTTTAAAAAATTTTCTTTCGATAGGATGCAGTGTATTTAAATTTATAATAATCTGAGCGTATCAGCTTGATTATGTATAGCAACACAACAGCCCTGTGACTATTGTTTCTCACATTTAAATTTTCTTCTATCTCACTAATATTTACTGACTTTGTGGCTGCACAATTAAAATAGTTGGAGTGCACCCGCTGTGTGCATGAACTTATTTTACAGACTGCATTGATTGACTGCATTATGGGCAGAGTTACGCACGGATCCTTAAAGGGCATTGTAAAATTAAATGGCTGTGCAGGGTGGATAGAGGGTGATATTTAAAAATAATTGCCAACCATTCTAAAAGCTGTACAGTATGTCTGGTTTACGACTCTAGTTCCACACCAAAACATTTGTCTCTTTAAGATTGTCCTCTGAAGTTGCCTAACAAGTTGTGTCATAAAAAAAAACTACTCAAGAAAGCAGAAAAATGAGGAAATATTAGTCACAATTTACAGTTGTAGAAGAAGGTCCTGTAGGGGCAGTCCAAATTGGAGACTCAGCCAAAATGTTTACGAGCTTCATCAATAAAGTTAAAAATCTTTCCAGGCAAGGGGGAAGCTTTAAATTAATTGTGTAAAGGAGTAGACTGGGAAGGAAAGAGCATTCATAATGAGGGCCACTGCCATTATGAGGCACCATAAGGACATAGCTGCTGTGGAGAAGTCATGGGCAATTAGAATTGAGTCACAGCACCAAGAACATAGTGGAGCAGATTTAAGTAATTTAGAGACAGTGTGTGATAGAGAAAGTATAGATGAATTTTAAAGACTAGATTGGGTGATGTGGAATTTAACTTGTGGATATGGCAGGAAGATTTAGTAAGGTCACAGCCACATGAATATTTTCCTAAAATTTGGGAAAGAGATCTGCATTTCATTTTAGGCTGTGAAAGGTTCAAAAGTATCCATTTTACCCGTGATAAAGCAAGAATTCTCCATCTAGACTGCAGAGCGGACTCGAAAGATAGTTAGAGTAATGAAACTGAAAAGGATTTAAAGCTTCAAAAGAAAAGTATTAATGTTGCCACTTTATATAATCAGAAGCAATTATAAAACCAAATACTTCAAAGCTTGTGAAACAGAGATGAGAAAAAACATTGCCATTTAAAAAAAAACTTCCCAAGAAAGATATTAAATTAACATTAATTTTCTGCGGGATTTAAAGACTAAAGCCAGAAATACAGCAGTATTTAGATTGTGCAGATTTTAAAATACTCTTAAAGGAACAAAAATAATCACATTAAGCACGGTTGGAGAAATACCACTATGGAAAGATTTAATATCTGTGATGGGTTAAATTGAACACATGTTTGAACATGTTGGAGAAAAGAAATCTAAAGACACAGAACTGATGTAAAATTGAAGACTAGATCAGAAGCTGAACAATTAAATTTACTATTTCATTCAATAGGAATTATAGCTGAAGACATTATAAATAAGCAAAATACAACGGAAGATACAGATACTTTTGAAGAAGTTATTTAAGCTTTTGATATTAAATTTAATCTTGAGAAGAAACAAAATTCTTGAAAAAGCAAGATTTGACAGAACTGTTCAACAATCAGGGAGTTGTAGACTTATTGAAAACTGTCATTATGGAGCATTGAAATCAGTATTCATAAGAGACACACTTGTTGTTGGAATTTTTGATGAATCTTTATCAGATTTATTGCAGCTCAGGAAGACTTGAATTTTGGGGTAAAGAGACCTATTCAAGTTATGCTGGAAGCAAAACGAAAGTGTTACAGACACATTTTTAGAGGAGTTAAACAAGCTCACTACAGAAAAACTACTTTATTACATAGAAACATCCTACATGCTCATATGACATGCCAACAGAAAGAGGCAGTGGAAGTGCTATGAAACAGAAATAAAGCCTCACAATACAAGTAGCAAACAGCATTGACAAAAGAATAGTATATCTGTAAAGCTATAGATCATTTCTGAAGATGTGCATGGGTAGGACAGTTTTAGAGCAGCAAACAGTCAATATTACAGATGTTAATTTAGGTGAACACCAGCATGAGGAGAAAAAAAACCCAATAAATTCCCAGATGAAATTGGTGATCCAAACAACTTGAGTTTGACAGAATCTATTTACATCAAAATGCAACTCATTAATTTTATGCTTGATGCAGAGACAGGTGTCATTGTTTTATCAGATCAAATACCATGGTTGGACAAACAGATGTTTTAGTTTCCAGCGTTGAATCTACATGGTCCAGGGAGAATAACTCTTAAGATTAAATATATTTTACAAGTAGTGTGCAACACAAAGAGCGTAAGAGAGTCAAGAATGTATATGAAATTCATAATTAACAATTCTCAATTTTTTCAGCCTGCAGACTTGTCTTGACCTCAACTTCATTGTATTAGCAAAAGTTCAAGTCCTTCCAAGTGAACACCTGGTCGGGAAAGAGACTAGTGTTGACCAACAGGTCATCTATTTGGGACTGAACAAGGATAGATCAGGGCATTTTCTAAACAACATGAAGTTAAACACAATGAACGACCAAGGAGACTTGGAGTTCAGGTGCATAGATCTTCAAACTGTCACAAACAGCTGCAGAAATTAATCAAGAAAGCTAACAGAATGCTGTTCTTTATATCAGGAGAACTGGTGTATAAGGAGGCAGAAGTTACATTACAATTATGCAAAACCCTAGTTAGAACCCACTTGGAGTACTCTGAACAGATCTGAGCACCATACCTTAGAAGGATTCTTTAGCCTTGGAGATAGTAGGTTTACAAGAACAATGCCTAGACACCAGGGGGTTAGATATGAGGAGAAATACTACAAATTATGCCTGTTTTCTCCAGTACTTAGAAGATTTAGGGGTAATCTGATCGAAGTCTTCAAGATATTCTTTGAAGAGGTAACAAGTATGTTAGACCAGGGAAACCCAGTAGATGTTATCTATCTAGACTTCCAAAAGGCCTTTGACACGGTGCCTCACGGAAGGCTGCTGAGCAAGGTGAGGGCCCATGGCGTTCGAGGTTAGCTACTGGCTTGGATTGAGGATTGGCTGTGTGACAGAAGGCAGAGAGTTGGGATAAAAGGCTCTTTTTCGGAATGGCAACTGGTGATGAGTGGTGTCCTGCAGGGTTCAGTGTTGGGGCCACAGCTGTTCACCTTATATATTAATGATCTGGATGAAGGGACGGGGGCATTCTGACGAAGTTTGCCGATGATACAAAGATAGGTGGACAGGCAGGTAATACTGAGGAGGTGGGAAAGCTGCAGAAAGATTTAGACAGTTAGGAGAGTGGTCCAGGAAATGGCTGATGAAATTCAATGTGAGTAAATGTGAGGTTTTGCGCTTTGGAAAAAATACAGGCATGGACTAGTTTCTAAATGGTGAGAAAACTCGTAAAGCAGAATTACAAAGGGATCTGGGAGTGTTGGTCCAGGATTCTCTAAAAGTTAACTTGCAGGTAGAGTCTGTGATTAAGAAAGCGAATGTAATGTTGGCGTTTATCTCAAGAGCGTTGGAATATAAATGCAGCGATGTGCTTCTGAGACTTTACAAAGCTCTAGTTAGCCCCATTTAGAATACTGTGTCCAATTTTGGGCCCCACACCTCAGGAAGCACATACTAGCCCTGGAGCGTGTCCAGTGGAGATTCACACGGATGATCCCTGGAATGGTAGGTTTAACGTATGATGAACGGTTAAGGATCCTGGGATTGTACTCATTAGAGTTTAGAAGGTTGAGGGGAGATCTAATAGAAACTTACAAGATAATGTACGGCTTAGAAGGGGTGGACGCTGGGAAGTTGTTTCCATTAGGCGGGGAGACGAGGACCCGTGGGCACAGCCTTAAAATTTGAGGGGGTAAATTTAAAATGGAAATGAGATGACATTTCTTCAGCCAGAGAGTGGTTGGCTTGTAGAATTCATTGCCACGGAGTGCAGTGGAGGCTGGGACATTAGATGCCTTCAAGGCAGAGATCGACAAATTCTTGATCTCACAAGGAATCAAGGGCTACATGGAGAGTGCAGGTAAGTGGAGTTGAAATGCCCATCAGCCATGATTTAAATGGCGGAGTGGACTTGATGGGCCGAATGGCCTTACTTCCACTCCTATGTCTTATGATCTTATGGTTTTATATTAATGAGAAAAAGATAGATAGATACATAGACAGATAGATAGGAAGAAGGAGAGAAAAGCTTAATAGATAAACTATTTCCATTGGCTCTGGAGTTTAGAACTAGGGGCATAATATGAGAATTTAGGCCATATCATTCTGGAGAGATGTTAGGAAGCACTTCTAAACATAAATGGTGGCAGTTGTTTGGAACTCTTCTACAAATAACAATAGTTGCAGGATAAGCTACTGGTTTGAAATTTGACATTAATAAATTTTTGTTAAGCGAAGATATTAAGGGGCACGAGTCAAAAACAGGTATATAGAGTTAGGCCACAGAGCTGCCACAATATTATTGAATAGTGGAACAGGCTTGAGGGCTGAATAACCTACTCCTGTTCCTATGTAATCAAGTGTCTTTATCTGGATTGGCCTGTATACAATTCCAGACCCACAGTAATGTGATTGACTCTTAACTGCCTTCTGAAATGGCCTATCAAGCCTCTGCATTCAAGGGCAATGAGGGATGGGCAACAAATTCTGGCCTTGCCACTGATGCCTGTATCTGATGAAAGCATAAAGAAAAATCTTACCCCTACCATTTCGTCATCTCTGCCTTATCACACCCTGTATTTGCAGTTTCTTTTAGAGAAAATCTTATTATTTCCTTTTGTATTTTCTGATTTTTTTTGTGTTCCTATTACATTTATATGTACAAATCTGCTTTTTTTCACTTTCTCACAATCTACAGCCATAAACATGGAGCTATTGAGTTACTGAAATTATCCATCAGATAGTCAGTGTTGGAGGCATATAGGTTTACCAGACTGGTTCCTAGGAAGGCAGAACTGATGAATGAAGACGGACTGGATCAGATAGGTCTTTGTTCACTGGAGTTGAGAAGAATGCAAAGGGGATTGCATACAAACCTCTCAAATTCTGACAGGACTGGACAGAGTAGATGCAGGAAGGATATTCCTGGTGACTGGGGATTTGAACTCCAGGAGTTACAGCCTAAAGAACTGGAGTAGCCCATTTAGGGGTGAGATGAAGAGAAATTTCTTCACTAGAGAGTGGTGGGACTGTGGTTCTGACTCTGACTTGGTTCTGCAGCTTCAGCAGATGGGCATTGCCCTGAATTTGCCACACTGCCCTCATTTGTTTGGGCCAGAAGCTGCAGAAGAAGCGTAGCCATCTGTTTAATTAGCCACTGCCAGTTAACTGCTAGATCTGTCTCCATACCAGTCCATACCACTTGCCCTTTGCTTTCAATCCCCACAGTGGGATTGTCTTTCTTAGTGAAAACAATCAGCCCAATGTTTTGGTTCAAAGATCAAATTGTCATTACCATTTGTTAAAGTTAGAAAAATAAGAAGTTGATGCAGATCCAGAAACTGGGAAAAGAGCAGTGGAAGAAGAAAAACTGTTCCAGAAGGCTGCAAACAAGTGTTTAATGCTGTTTCCATGCAATATCAATTTGAAAGAGAATTCAAAAATTGTTCTGCCTTCCACACAAATGAGTAACATACAGTATGAATTTCAGTGTCACTGTGAGGCCAGGCATGTGGGCTATATGTTGCAGTGACCAAAGGGCTGTATCAAACAGCTGTGTCTGTTTACAATAGGCAGAATACTGCATAGCCAATCAATTCATGCTTGTAAGGACCATAACAGAAACTTTTGATGTGATTCTGCAATAGGACAATTGTACTTGCTAACAATTCCAATTTTCCTATGAATTATGTAAACCACCAAGTTAAGACTATCAGTTTGGCTTGCAAATGTGGCTCCCCGTTGCATGCTGGAAGACACATATGTTCATACACAAAGATCTGTGCCTCGCTAAAAGAAACACATCCATACATTGCAGTTTTTCAACTAAACAAAAACTTTGACAGACATATCCTTATGCAACTCCCATTGCAATGTCCTATCCAATCAAAATTGACATTTGTGGTTTGACTTTAACTAAAGCTTGACGGTTAGCTGTTCCCTGGCACATTCTCCATGGCAGTGCCTCTATCGCTCAGTCAACTTGCTTACCAATCTGCAGCCTCTCCTTTGTTGTTTCCTTTGAGATTTGGTATTCTGCTTTGATAAGTGCAAGGTATAAAGCTTTGAATGCACTTATCTTTTTCAGCAATTCTTAAGTTCTGTACTTCCATGTCACTATGTGCCTAAGTAGAAGATGAGGAAGTACTGCTCAACCATAAATTGAGTTTCATTGAAGCAGTGCAGGAGGCCGAGGAAAGAACTGGTTGATTGGGTATAGGGTGGAAAATTAAAATAGCTGGAGCCAAGTATAGGGACAACATTTTCTCTATACACTGTCGATGATGAGTCAAAAAATGAGACACTCAAGACTTACTTGAAGACAGTAGGTTAGAAATTGTGTTACAGACAATGAAATGACTTTTATTTTGGGCCTAATGACCCAGGTTCTTTTCAATGCCTGGGATGAAGAAAGTTGAAATGAAAACTGAAAGAACTGCAGACGTTGCAAAACAGGAAAAAAAACAGAAGTCACTGGAAAAGCTCAGCAAGTCTGGCAACATCTGTGAAGAAAAAGAAATCAGAGTTAACGTTTTGGGTCTGGTGACCCTTCCTCAGAACACCATGATGAAAGGTCATCTTGACCTGGACTGAGGGACAGAAATTTTCAAGTCTGCTTGGACCTTTTAGGAGGAAGGGGTGGGAAACTTAAGTGGATGAGAGACATAATGTCAATCTCTTAACAATGAGTTAAATGTTTGGTATTAAATTCTGAGAAACTTTCAGCTAAATCAGCCTTTTGCAATTATCAATATGTCATACATAATCATTCAGCAACAAAAAGAAAGTTGCTGGAAAAGCTCAGCAGGTCTGAGTTAATGTTTCTGATTAGATTTGATTAGATTCTCTACAGTGTGGAAACAGGCCCTTTGGCCCAACAAGTCCACACTGCCCCTTGAAGCATCCCACCCAGACCCAACCCCCAATAACCTACACACCCCTGAACACCATGGGCAATTTAGCATGGCCGATCCACCCAGCCTGCACATCTTTGGACTGTGGGAGGAAACCGGAGCACCTGGAGGAAACATACGTAGACCCGGGGAGAACGTGCAAACTCCACACAGACAGTGGCCCGAGGCTGGAATCGAACCCAGGTCCCTGGTGCTGTGAGGCTGCAGTGCTAACCACTGAGCCACCGTACCACCCTGTTCTGTTCTGAGGAACTGTTCTGAGGAAGGGTCACCGGACTCGAAATGTTGACTCTGTTTTCTCCTCCACAGATGCTGCCAGACCTGCTGAGCTTTTCCAACAACTTTGTTTTTGTTCCTGATTTACAGCATCCGCAGTTCTTTTGGTTTTTACATAATCATTCAAACCTAATCTCTGGAATTAGATACAGGATTGCCAAAATGGGAAACAGGCATAGTCAGAAATCCAACACTATATATTAGATGTACAACATTTCCTCTGAGCTCCAACGAGTATAATACGTGCTCTTTCTGAAACTAGCAGGTTTTTTTTCTGCAAACACTGCAGTGTCTTGAGTATTGGCTGCACATATTAAACAGTTTATCAGAGCTTAAAGTCAGAGGAACGCAAACTTTCACTACTTAACAGATTGCAGTGTTAGGCGTGAAGGCTGACTGGCCCCACTAACTTGCCCAATCAAGGAACCAAATTGGTTTTATCATGCGAAACTGATTGAGACAAGTGTTCCTGAACTCAAAAGGGGGGCAACTTAAAAAGGGACAATAAATTAAATGAAGGTGCAATTTAAATCAAGAGATCACCAGAAAAGGTGGACACAAAGGTTGGATATCTGCAGAGGGAGAAAACAGGAATGTAGAGGAGAGACTCACAGCTATGGTGTAAAAGGTAAAACATAGGTGGCAGGTTGATTTTAAGGGGACTTATGGGGTAACTTGGTGCAGTGTAGTAGGTGGGGGAAATAGCAGTGATACTGAATTGGGTGTTGTAAGGGTTACATTGTGCATAGGAATATCAATGGGACTTAGATTGAAGGATAGGAAGGAATTTCCAGGGAAATTGTAAATGGCCCAAAATTAATATTAATAATGCATGATGGAAGGGAAGGCAGAGGAAATGAGAAAGCAATTGTAAGGAAGGAGGTGGGGGGTGGGTAGCAGAGTGTACAGAAAAGGGGTGAGTGCAAGAGTAAAGAATCAAAAGAAAGATCTATGATGACCATTTTTCTTCTGCATCTTCTTCAAATCAGGGGGCCAGTAAATACGCAAATGATAAGGGTCTCAGTTATAACTACATATGCTTAAGCAGGGCAAAAACCCATCCTACGGAAGATTTTAGAATCAAAGCGAGGAAAAGGCGTTTGCATTGACTGAAGTCTGTATTTGCATTGAAAATTGAAGGTCACTAATGTGCAAAAGCTAAAGCAAAAACAAAAATTGCTGGAAAAGCTTAGCATTTCAGAACTGAGGAAGGGTCACTGGACCTGAAACGTTAACTCTGACTTATCTCCGCAGATGCTGCCAGACCTGCTGAGCTTTTCCACAAATTTCTGTTTTTGTTTCTGATTCACAGCACATATTTAGTGTAAAAGCTAAAACACGCTACCTGCCAGGCACATTCTGTCATTCAGTAACCGTTCATAAGAAAGGCAGCTAGGGTTCCACTGCAATGTTGGGGGGGGGGGGTGGGGGGGGGGGGGGGTGGGATGTGCTAGGGAGAATAATGCACAGTCAGCTGTACAAAATCATCCACGCACTACTGCATCTGAAAGTTAACAATATGGAGATGAAACTGTTACGCAGGCTAAACCTTCTAATACTTAATGGCTGCATTTCAGGACTTAATGAATGGCAACAGTTGTCACATTGTGCTATTTGCTACATGCATGGAAAAGATAGTTAAGATAAAGTGCACAAATAAATGACCCATTCCAGCATTAGGAAAGAGGAAAATTAGCTATTGGTTCTGGAGGATGCATCTCTCCATGCGCTGGTGACAGAAGGGCAGCTTTCAGTCAAGGTGGAAGCATACTGATAAAGACCCAAAGGATAAAATGTCTGCACAACGAAAAAAAAGGTACGAAAAGCATCCATCTCATCTGCGGATTCTCTTCACAGATCAGAACTTTCATGCCAGATGTTGCAAGCACAGAACGTGGCAGCAGTCTTAATAATGGTAAAGCTGAAAAGATAAAGAAGGATTAAAAAAGTGAAGAGGCAAGGAAGTACAATGCTAGCAGAGTCAGAGACATGAGGGACAGGGACTGCAAAAGTGGATGAGCAAGTGGTGCATGAACAGGGGAACTAGGACTTTGGTGAGGTTGACCACTCCATGAAGAAACATCTGTATGCGTACATGAGCAATTTGCCTGCATTGGAACAGGTAAAGGTGTGAATCCCCGGGACTATACTTGTCTCGGTGCAACACATGCAAGAAATATGTGGCATAGATGGAGTTATGAGTAGGAGTTTTCTGAATGTGGTGAAAGAACTGGAGATGATGAAAACGAATGAATCTTTTCATAGTGTGTGTATGACAGATTTTCATGCAAGGTACTCCTCCTAAAGTCAGCTTTTGAGATGCTGCTGATGTCCCCCGCAAGCCTTGGCTGAGAAGCCATATGGTATGTAGGCTCTCCAAGATGTGATGCAAGGCCAGTGAGCTAATAGTGCAAGAACATCTGAGTGTTGTAGCTCCATTTCGGTTTTAAGTGTCACCCCTAGCGAATAGAGGTAGTAGCATTGAGATGCAAATGGTACAACATGGATAGGTGCAATAAAACAATAAAGGCTGATTCATAGAATCAGAGAATCGTACAGAAAGGGTCCTTACGTCCACACTGGCAAAAGCATACTATAAATCTAGTCCCATTGTCTAGCTCTTAGCCCTTAGCCCTTGCCTTGAATTTTACAACATTTTGTAGTGCTATTCCAAATACATTTTTAAAGATTGTGAGTTTTCCCACCTCACCTGCCCTCCCAGGCTGTGCATACCAGATTCCCATCCACCCTCTGATTGCAAAGAAAATCTGCAAATCCCCTCCTGCCCTTCACCTAAAAACTATGCCATCTTCTTATTGACCATCAACTAAAAGGAACGACTCCTTTCTATGTTCATGCCCATTATAATCTTATACACTTCAAGAGATCCCCTCTTAGCCTTCTCTGTTCCAAGGAAAACAACTCAAGCCTATACACCCTGTAATAATCATTTAATTCTCTATCTCGGGTAACATTCTGATGCACGCCCTCCAGTGCGATCACATGCCTCCCTCAATGCACTGACCAGAACAGCACACAGTCTGTGCCATGACTGATAAAGGCAAGTGTACCACACACCTTAACTACTTTAACAACCTGCCCTCCACCTTCAGGGATCTGTGGACAAACACCCCAAGATCTCTCTGTTCCCCTGAGTTTCTCAGTGTCCTGCCCTTCATTCAATACTCCCTTGTTTGGTTTATTCTACCAAATTGCACACGGGGCATGTGATGGAGATGTCTGGCAACCATTTTTATGATTGAAAATCCTGTGCAGATGTAAGAGTTTAATGTCAGCTCACAATCATATGGGCTTGAGGCATTGAGGAGACAGTGGCATTTACCCTGGCAGCGCCCAAGAATAATTCATTCTCTGGCAAGACTGCATTCAGTAATGTCTCTGAGCACTCAGAGCACTTACAGTCACAGCCACCTCTTAAAAGAGGATCTCCCTTCACTTGTGAACCGCACCTCTAGGGAGACCTCACTGAATGCTGGTGATGCTTCATGCCAGCACTGTGACTTGTCAAGGGGTGAAACAAGGTCTCCAGGAAAAGCTAGTCCATGCTCCTGGGTAAGAAAGAATAGTATGCTGTGCAGCATATCTTTAATTGTTCCACCTGGAAGTTGGAGCCTAGAAGGTCATGGCACGGGTGCAGAACTTTCTCTGGCTTGCCACTGGAATTCATCACTTTATGTGCATTTGTATGTAACTAGCTTAAAACAACATAATCATGTGATAAAACCCACCAATCAGCAAATGTAGGGCTACCTCTTCACACCATGCCTCAAAATAAGTCTTTTAAATGTTTTCTCTTCACATGTTGCCTGACCTGAGCATTTTCAACATTGCTTTTATTTTGAGATTTGCGATATTTTCTTTTGTATGAGGAAGGAGCTAAGATGACTGACTGGAACACATTGGTATGGAGACTGGATGGTTCTATTTTGAGCAAAGGCATCTTTTCAGACTGTAGCACTTTCTACGCTTCTCCAGTATTTCTGGGATATTTTTAGATTTATATTGTCTTTCTTCCGGCCCCCATTCGTACGAGATCAATACTGACTTTGCTGATCCTCCATTTGTTATGTTCTTCAATACTTCCATTTGTTCACCAATGTGATTTTTTTTACATTCTCCCATCATTTACACCATTTCAAATTCTGTTTCTACAATAGTTTTTTTTAACATCAGAATGATACTGAAAATAGGAAAAACAATACTACACTTACATATCATTTTCTTCAAATTTGCCTTTTAATCAGCTTTCCAGATAATTATACATATGTAAATTAGTTTTATATTTTTAACAATAAACATTCAATTAATAATCCCATAGTAATTTAAATCTATCCATGCAATGTTAATGTTAACAACACCATTTTCATGCTCTTTTTACCCAATTAATCTGCTTTCAAGAATATTCATCAATACTAGCCATTTAATATTTTGATATATCTAAGCCACATACTTCCTTCCATTTCCAGCTCAACTGTAGTTCTTTCTCCACAGACTCTTGAAAATTACTTCAATGAAAGGTAGATCATGCTGCAGCATCTTTATCTATTGAAAATTATTGCAACTTCAGATTCTTGTAATAACTAATGCATAAATACTTTGAAACTTTGCAAGCCGAGTAAGTTAAACTGACCTGTTAATAATTTCTATCCACAGTCCCCTTCTCCAATCCCCTCCCCATTTTTGACTTTATTGGCTAGGACTGCTCAATAGGTGTTCAACACACATGCTCGAAAACTGACTTTAGCCTACTGCATTTGCAAATGGGAGTGAGAGGGGAGGGAGTGAGGACCTCATGCCAGAGGACGTTGAATTGACCACTTTATGTCCTGTGCTTGCTACGGGGCATTTGTTCAGGGTCTCAGTAAACAATCTAGCAGTCAAAGCTGGGGGGTGCACCTGAAAGGTATTTATACTTGCTTTACTGTGGAACCAGGAGTAGCCTATTGATAGCAGGTGCCAATGGTGCTTTTTAAACTCTATTCTTGAGACCCTCAGCGAATACGTAAACGGATTGAACTGTAGCCTCTCAAAACACAGAAGCTGAAATGGAGAGTGAATGACATCCACAATTTGCTGGTATTAACTTAATGAAACCAAAGACCAATTTGTTTGGGATCCTGCCACCAGTCAGAGAACAAACAGGATCTAATATCCTCTGTGACGACATAACGGAAGTCATGATTAACTGTACCAGCAAAGTAAGCTTACCAGCATGGAACTGTCAAGGAGGGAGAAGGAAGCAAGGAAAAGGACCAAAAACACATACAACAGGAAGCTTAAAAAGTGAAGACAGGATGTACAGGGAAGTTTACTTTTAATTCTACAAGGAAAATAGTTAAGTCCATATGAAAGAAGCTGCTTTTTGAAGCTTTGCAAATTAATATGATTTATTCTCCTCAGGCTCTCCCATGGAATCTCAGAAAACTTGCTCCTATTGGTTTAATGGATCATGAAATAATTGTTCAGTCCAATTTGTAAATCGGCAGACTCTTTCACAAGAGGGTCAGGTGATGCTTGGAGAGTTGAGCTGATGGGGTATTTAGAGGTTTATGTGCCCTCTCCAATATCTCAACGTTGTGTCTCACATTCCTGACCAAGTATCTCAGTCTTTGCTACCCTCCTGAATAAATCTTTCAGTTGGAATTCCAGGAATCAAGGAATTCCCTGGCATGTCTCTGTTTGGCTTGTGTGATTATGGATGTGTTGTCCCAGTCAAATTTGTATCCTATTTTGTCTATGTGTATTGGACCAGTGGGAATTGGTCATGTCTCTTGGTGATAGAGCACATGGATAAAGCTTGGCATTCTAACCGGAACTCCATCAACAAACACACAGAACTGGGCCTGATATACAAACCACTGAGAAACAGAGTTGGAAGTAATGCCAACCACCCCAACAAGCCGAGGCATATAAATAACAGTGGGCCAAAGCACCAACGCTTCAGCAGAGGTGCAACTGAGAACGTTGCCGACAATGGTGACAAAACATCTGATCAAGCACGCTGACTCAGCGAGCATGTCTACAACGTCATAAGTTAGGTCTCAAATGAAACGTGACTGAGTTCTAACTAAAACAGTTGCTCTGGGAATCTGATGTCAGGCAAATGAACAGTGTATAGAAAACTTTTATCGGAAAACCATCACTTTTTGGATAACAAAATACTGTCGTGTTGTAAACATAAAAAACAGTAAATGATGAAAATACTTAGAAGTTCAGGCAGCTTCTTACGAAATGTAATCAATGTGAAAGATTAATTGTGTTTCTCTCAGCAGATGCTGCCTGATCCACTGAGTATTTCTAGCATTCTCTGTTTTTGTCATTGATTTTGCAATGTTGTTTTTATTAGAAATAGAATAACAAATAATCAATTTCAAGGCTTTCTTAATTTTATCAGATGTATTATAACCAGATGGGCATTTAAAAAAATAAGTTCACTCCACAAGTTCCAGCCTTTCAATTTCCAATGATTCAAATAAAGTAATAATGTAATTAACTAATTAATCAACTTCTTCAATGCATACTATTTTTCTTGCTCTGTGAAACAAAAAAGGCTTGAAAGTAAAGACTCCATGCAAGAGAGTTGCATAATAATCACTGAATAATATTTACAATAAAACTATTCTCCTGTGCTGAGAATAACAGATTTTATAAAGGCTAAATTCTAATCTGTTTTAGTCTGTTGATACATGTACATAATTCATTTGAAAACTAATCCAAGCAGAGGATTTGGAAATTCATCTTTAAACAAATTCAGAATGTGAATAGACATCTACCAAAATGCAATTGCGCTTCCTGTCTCCAGCACAAAATCTAGATCTTATTTCCTGATTTTAAGTTCTGTGTTACAATTGTGCAGTAAATTGGTCAAATCAAAGGTCTTAAAAGTAATTAGATTTGCGACTAAAGAAAGCTGCAGTTCAAAAATTAGGATTAACTTAAAGTTTAATGTGATGCATTGCTATAGATATAGCATGGTATAGCCTGTGCACAATGAAAAGCAGAGACTCAAGACTTATCATAAACTGCAGGTGTCTAGTTTAATTAAAACATCTCATTATCTCAACTGAGACATTTTAACACCACCTTAAGTATTACATTTACACAGTGAATACTCAACAGGATATGTAATTGCTGAAAGAAATTATCAACATGTTGTCTGCAAACAAAAAAAAAACTAGCGTGGCAAACAGATTTTAAAATGGCACTCTCTAACAAAAATTTCAAATAGCTTTTCTTTGTTTATAAATCCAACACAAGCAAGTAAGCTTTAAGAATGCCATTTCATGATTTCAAAGTTACAAAAGTTAACTGAAAAAGGTACAATTTTCTTGACTAGCTCTTCATTTTTCTAAAATAATGGAACAGTTTGCCAAATTATTTTGGCATGAAGTCTGTATCAGAATCCAACTGTAATTTCCATTATTTGCTCACCAGGTCTTTTATTGCTTCAAAAACACAATTCAGCATGCTCCAAATAAACTATGTAAAATAATTATCAGGACACTTTTCTGGGACAATGCTTAAACTAACTGGACTATTTCAGCACAGCAAAAATGGCAAAATCACGTAAATTATACCATTGCACTTTAAGAAGCTTGCTGGTTTCCCTTCCTTATGGATAAATGAAAAGAAAGCTGGGTGAGGTGCTTCATAGGTTTGTACTCAGACTCATCTGATTATATGCTGTTTGGTCCAGTGCCCTGACAAGGAAAATCTCCATTTACAAGTAACTAAATGCAAACTTGAGTATCGATGGACATAATACTAAAATCTTGAAGGCTTGTATGAGGTCAGAATGCTGCTTTTGATGAATTTGCCATGCATATGACTTTTCTGCATTCAATCGTTACCCTTGTAAAGAGCTGAAGATTGTTATCATTATAGACAACAGTGACAGCATTTTCAGACAGGCAAAAATGAAAAGGTATATAATAAGTAAACTTCAGTGTAGAAAGGTTACCATCAGGGAGTGATTGGAGAGCATGTTGAGGGCTGATTGTAATAAAAACAATACTTGAAACAATTGCTTATTTTCTCAACTTTAATTGACAATCATTGCCAAACTTGTTATTTGCCCAGCAGGAAGATAGTAATGTCTCCAATGATAACAGGTTTCTATAAACGCTGCTCTGATCTTCATTTCATGCTTACCAGGACATTCTGTAGGGCTCTCAGAATGCTGATTTAATTGCACCATGTTTGCTTTTTGATTAATTAACCTGTTCTATCGAATAGAGTTACAATGATCAGTCCTGCTATGGTCATCATCTTCTATTCGCAAAGTCTTTCTCAATATCTTCTGGACTGGCTTTAAACAATTAATATAGATCACTGCTTCCTAAGTTGACATTTGAAGGCTTGAAAATCCTTCCAAAAATATGCATCAAGTTGGATGCCCAGCCCTGTCGAGGAGGATGATGAAAAAGGTTGCCATTTTTGAAATTAAAAGCAAAATGGTGGGCAATTCAAATTTACTCAATCTGACACATTTTTTGAATTCATTAATTCAACAAGGATATCTTAAACCACAATCAAAATGTCTTTTAAATTGTTAAATTCATTGTATTTGACATAAGATCATAACATAAGAACAGAAGAACTAGGAGCAGGAGTAGGCCATCTGGCCCCTTGAGCCTGTCCTGCCATTTAATAAGATCATGGCTGATCTTTTTGAGACACATCTCCACCAACTTGCCTGCTCACCATCACCCTTAATTCCTTTTACAGTTCAAAAATTTATCTAGCCTAGCCTGAAAAACATTCAGTGAAATAGCTTCACCCACTTCATTGGGCAGGGAATTCCACAGATTCACAACTCTTTGGGTGAAGAAGTTCCTGCTGACCTCAGTCCTACATCTGCTTCCCTTTATTCTGAGGCAATGCCCCCTAGTCTAGTTTCACCTGCTAGTGGAAACAATCTCCCTGTCACCACCTTATCTATTTACTTCACAATCTTATATGTTTCTATAAGATCTCCCCTCATTCTTCTGAATTCCAATGAGTATAATCCCAGCGGACTCAGTCTCTCCTCATAATCCACCTCTCTCAACTCTAGAGTCAATTGCGTGAATCTCCTCTGTACCCCCTCCATTGCTAGTATATCCATTCTCAAGTAAGAATCCCAAAACTGCACACAATACTCCAGGACCCTAACAGCCTCAGCATAGCCTCCCTGTTTTAAAACTTCATCCCTCGAGTAATGGCAGACAAAATTCCATTTGCCTTTTTAACTACCTGCTGCACCTGCAAGAGTTCATCAGATTCTATTCTGAGTCATTTTGGCAGTGGCATATACATACTTATCCCGCCCTGGGTCAGATTTTGTTTGTGGGTTTTAGAGCCATCCATCCTTAACAAAGTTTCTTCCTCTCCATCAATTGAATTGAATATTCCATGTGTTTTCAATCATCTGGACAGTTTGTACACTTATAGCATCCCATAATTTGATGACATTAACAGTAAAAACATTAAGCAGGGCAACACATACATTCCATCATTTTTGAAAGATATTTCTCCATTAACTGTGCACCTATTTCATTTGGTACGAACAGAGTGCGTGAATGACTTGGTGAGGCACACAGCCAAAGGCTGAATTATAGTCCTTAAATCTCTTGTTATAACTGAAATTTTTGGGTGTTGATCTCAACAGCATCATGGAATTTAAAAATGAATAAGTTCTGCTCATTGTATAGACCATTGGGGCAACGATTCAATTGATACGTGTAAAAGCTCTACTAAGCATGCCAAATCAAACACAAAATCCAGCAAGGGTTTCAGAGCAATAACTTTTCAGCATGGTTTTAGCTATAAAGGTTACCCTAGACTTTCATTTTGTTTCATGAAGTCTATTACTGCCATGACTCTTGTGTTCTCAAGCCCAGTTCACATTGAAATTGATGAGTATTTCATCCATTTTGCCAAAATGGCTTGATATTTGTGTTTTTGTTGCAATGTGATAATGAATCATTGGAAACTTGAAACTTTGGCATTGAAAGCTTCTGGCAGTCTCTCAGTAACATTGGTCTTCTGGCACAACACGCGAGATATTCATTCCATAAAGTGGAATGCTTTGTGGAAGCATACAGCAACTAAGTTATTGCTCTGAAACCCTTGCTGGATTTTGAGTTTGATTTGGCATGCTTAGTGTATACGTACTCAATGCATTTCAGGTGATGATGTAACAATTCAGAGAACTTCAAAGCATTTCTCTGATATAGTATTCTTGGGCTCAAGTCCATGGCCCATCTCCATTCTCATGAAAAATTGCCCTCAGGTGTCTTCTTCAGGATAGATGACTACTTCCATTTTCGCTCCAGTTTTTGACTGAAGCGAATTTCCTCACGGCTGGATATTTATTTGATGCTTTAGCAAATATTACAAGTTTAAGCTGACATGGTACTTCATTCTTTGTGCCGGCAGATAAATTTCTGTACCTTATTCACCACATGGTCTAGTGTCGGCACATGTTTTCACCCCCAGTGCAACTTCTTGACAACACAGCCCTAATTGATATCTTGAACGGACTTAAACATTGAGTATGCATGCATTTCTAAGGTGTCAAGTGGAGACAAATAAATGTGAGTAAGGCCTCTCTTAGTGTAAAATGGGTTACGGTTGTCAACCTCTATGCCAAATAAAGCTTTGGATTCAATTTTTTGGCACCAGAAACATGGTGTGCCTTACATTTTAGGGTCAACTAACATACTCCAATCTTTTGAAGGTGATTATCAGTTGACAATGATACAAAGTTTAAAACAGGCATTGTGTTTGCATCCACAAAGTTTTAAACGCATTTATACATAAATTTTGTACGTATCAAAGTGAAACATAAAACAGGCGGAGAATATAGCGTATCGAATGGCAATAACCCATGAGACCATCAATTACTTCCGGGTCAGGGAATGCACAGTCAAAAGCAGAGTAAAACAACCTGTAGTACTCCAGTTTATTTCTTCTACAGTGTAAAGATTCTGCAATTCTGTAAGTGCCTAATCATCAGAAAGTACTCCCTAATATACCAGAGTATGACTGCTCCAAATGAGACTCATTAATTTTACGGATAATTGGTTAATCTTGTGATGTTTTCACTGAAGCTCACAAAAGAAACGTAGAAACATGGAGAATAGGTGCAGAAATAGGCCAGTTGGTCCTTTGAGCCTGTATCACCATTCAATATGATCATGGCTGATCACGTAATCTCAGTATCCCAATCCTGCCTTCTCCCCATACCCCTTGATCCTTCCAGCCATAAGGGTCACTTCCAATATATTTAATGAACTGACCCCAACAGCTTTCTGTGGTGGAGAATTCCACAGGTTCACATCTCTCTGAGTGAAGAAATTCTTCCTCATCTCAGTCTTGAATACATAGACTTACATAGAACATTACAGCACAGTACAGGCCTTTCGGCCCTCGATGTTGTGCGGACTTGTCATACTGATCTGAAGCCCATCTAACCTACACTATTCCATGTACGTCCATATGCTTATCCAATGACGACTTAAATGTACCTAAAGTTGGCGAATCTACTACCGTTGCAGGCAAAGCATTCCATTCCCTTACTACACTCTGAGTAAAAAAACTACCTCTGACATCTGTCCTATATCTTTCACCCCTCAATTTAAAGCTATGCCCCCTCATGCTCGCCGTCACCATCCTAGGAAAAAGGCTCTCCCTATCCACCCTATCTAACCCTCTGATTATTTTATGTGTTTCAATTAAGTCACCTCTCAACCTTCGTCTCTCTGATGAAAACTGCCTCAAGTCCCTCAGCCTTTCCTCATAAGACCTTCCCTCTATATCAGGCAACATTCTAGTAAATCTCCTTAGCACCCTTTCCAAAGCTTCCACCTCCTTCTTATAATGCAGTGACCAGAACTGTACGCAATACTCCAAGTACAGCTGCACCAGAGTTTTGTACAGCTGCAGCATAACCTCTTGGTTCCAGAACTCGATCCCTCTATTAATCAAAGCTAAAACACTGTATGCCTTCTTAACAGCCCTGTCAACCTGGGTGGCAACTTTCAAGGATCTGCGTACATGGACACTGAGATCTCTGTGCTCATCTACACCACTAAGAATCTTACCATTAGCCCTGTACTTTGCCTTCCGGTTACTCCTACCAAAGTGCATCACCTCACACTTGTCTGCATTAAACTCCATTTGCCACCTCTCAGCCCAGGTCTGCAGCTTATCTATGTCTCTCTGCAACCTACAGCATCCTTCATCACTATCCACAACTCCATCGACCTCAGTGTCGTCTGCAAATTTACTAACCCATCCATCTACACCCTCATCCAGGTCATTTATAAAAATGACAAACAGCAGTGGACCCAACACCGACCCTTGCTGTACACCAGTAACTGGTCTCCAGGATGAACATTTCCCATCACTACCACCCTCTGTCTTCTTTCAGCAAGCCAATTCCTGATCCAAACTGCTATATCTCCCACAATTCCATTCCTCCGCATTTTGTACAATAGCCTACTGTGGGGAACCTTATCAAACGCCTTGCTGAAATCCATATACACCACATCAACCAGTTTACTCTCATCTACCTGTTTGGTCACCTTCTCAAAAAACTCTAAGGTTTGTGAGACACGACCTACCCTTCACAAAACCGTGCTGACTATCCCTAATCAATTTATTCTTTTTGAGATGATTATAAATCCTATCCCTTATAACATTTTCCAACACTTTACCAACAACTGAGGTAAGGCTCACTGGTCTATAATTACCAGGGTTATCTCTACTCCCCTTCTTGAACGGGGGAACCACGTTTGCTATCCTCCAGTCGTCTGGCACTATTCTGTGGACAATGACGAGTTAAAGATCAATGCCAAAGGCTCGGCAATCTCCTCCCTGGCTTCCCAGAGGATCCTAGGATAAATCCCATCCGGCCCAGAGGACTTATCTATCTTCACCCTCTGGAGGATTTCTAATACCTGTTCCCTGTGAACCTCAATCCCACCCAGTCTAGTAGCCTGTATCTCAGTATTCTGCTCGACAACATTGTTGTTTTCTAGAGTGAATACTGTTGAAAAATATTCATTTAGCGCTTCCCCTGTCTCCTCTGACTCCACACAAAACTTACACTACTATCCTTGATTGGCCCTAATCTTACGTTCGTCATTCTTTTATTCCTTAAATACCTATAGAAAGCCTTCGGGTTTACCCTGATCCTATCTGCCAACAACTTCTCATGTCTCCTCCTGGCTTTTCTGAGCTCTCTCTTTAGGTCTTTCCTGGCTACCTCGTAGCCCTAAAGCGCCCTAACTGAGCCTTCACATCTCATCCTAACATAAGCCTTCTTCTTCCTCTTGACCAGAGATTCCATCTCCTTCATAAACCACGGCTCCAGTGCTCTACAGCTTCCTCCCTGCCTGACAGGTACATACTTAACTAGGACACACAGGAGCTTTTCCTTGAATAAGCTCCACATTTCTAATGTGCCCATCCCCTGTAGTTTCCTTCCCCATCCTATGCTCCCTAAATCTTGCCTAATCTCATCATAAAATGGCTTACCCCTTATTCTTAGACTGTGACCCCCATGTTCTGTACTTCCCCAACATCGGGAACGTTCTTCCTGTATCCAGCCTGACCAGTCCTATCAGGATTTTATATATTTCTATAAGAGATCTTCTCATTCTTCTAAATTTCAGCAAACACAAGCCCAATCGATCCACTCTTTCCTCATACGTCAGTTCTGTCATCCCGGGAATCAGTATCTTGAACTTTTGCTGGCCTCCTTCATTAGCAAAAATGTCTTTCCTTGGACTAAGAGACCAAAACTGCACACAATACTCAACATGTGGCTTACCATGGCCCTGTATACCTGCAGCAAAACACCTTTACTTCGATACTCAAATGCTCTCTCCAGGGAGAGGATGTAATTAACTTTGCTCACTGCCTGCTGTACCTGCAAACCAACCTTCAGGAACTGCGCCAACCCGACACCCAAGTCTCGTTGCACCTCATCTTTTCCTAAATTACCACGATTCAGATAATAACTTGCCTTCCTGTTTTTGGGATCAAAGTATATAACCTCGCATTTATCTACATTATAATGCATTTGCCAAATATTTGCCCACTCAGCCAGTCTGTCCAAGTCAGCCTCTTAGTATCTTCCTCACAGTAGACACTGCCAAACAGCCGAGTGCCCTCTGCAAATTTGGGGAAATGGTATTCAATTCCTTTGTCCAAATTGTTAATGTATGTTATGAATGGCTGAGGTCCTATCGCCGAACCCTGCAGCACCCCACTCAGTACGGCCTGCCACTCTGAAAAGGATTCACTTATTCCAACTCTTTGCTTCCTGTCTGCCAACCAGTTCTCTATCCACATCAATACATTACCGCCAATACCATGAGCTTTAATTTTCCTGACTAACTCTCGTGTGGAAACTTGTCAAAAACCTTTTGAAAGTCCAGAAACACAACATCTACTGATTCACCATTGTTTACTCTACAGGTCACATCCTCAAAAAATTCCAGAAGATTTGTCTTCCCTGAACTGACTTGACATGATTTCCCTGAACTGATTTGACAGCGACCAAAACCATCATCAATCAAATGTTACAGCAAGAAGGTACAACACTAAGTAGTATTTAATGTTTTATTTGACTTGATAGCATTTATGATTTGATTTATGATGACATGTTATGTCATCCTGTTAAACTTGATTTGATCTGAATGATACTGAGCTGTTCATTTAAGTGTTACATTTCATTCAGATCACCATAGAGCCCAAATTGAAAGTAATCCCTTCTCCAGGCCTTTATTTCAACATTTATTTTGATATTTGCTACAGGCAAGTTCCACAATAAGATAAATGCATCATTTGTAAATTATTCAATAATTTAGTTACAACTTAATTGTTGAAACTATAAATTTATATTTAAAGAACTATTTCCAAATTGGAAGATACAGAGTGGTTTGGACATTTTCTGGGCTGAAAAGTGTTTAGCATGTGGTTCTTATCAAGGAATGAAGTTAGCGGCTGAATATGTGCTATAAACCACCCACTATTTTCGAAAAATCAAGTGACTTTGGAAAAGACAAACAAAGCTTTCAAGGAGACAGGAGACAGGTTTATGGTCCTTAAATACCAGGTAACCCATTTTGAAAAGAAACCTTGGGGGGCTTCAATACTCATAGCTGCCTAGCAGCCCCCACACCTCCTCCCTCACCCACATCCCAGGCCCCAAGATGACTTTCCACATCAAGCAGATGTTCACCTGCACAACTGCCAATGTGGTATACTGCATCCACTGTACCCGGTGTGGCTTCCTCTACATTGGGGAAACCAAGCGGAGGCTTGGGGACCGCTTTGCAGAACACCTACGCTTGGTTTGCCATAAACAACTGCACCTCCCAGTCACGAACCGTTTCAACTCCCCCTCGCATTCCTTAGACGACATGTCCATCCTGGGCCTCCTGCTGTGCCACAACACTGATACCCATAGGTTGCAGGAACAGCGACTCATATTCCGCTTGGGAACCCTGCAGCACAATGATATTAGTGTGGATTTCACAAGCTTCAAAATCTCCCCTCCTCCCAGTGCATCCCAAAACCAGCCCAGCTCATCCCTGCCTCCCTAACTTGTTCTTCCTCTCACCTATCCCCTCCTCCCACCTCCAAGCCACACATCCATTTCCTACCTCCTAACCTCATCCCGTCTCCTTGACCTGTCCATCTCCCCGGACTGACCTATCCCCTCCCTACCTCCCCACCTATACACACCTCTACTGGCTCCATCCCTGCCCCTTTAACTTGTCTGTCTCCTCTCCACCTGTCTTCTCCTCTATCCATCTTCGATCCGCCTCCCCCTCTCTCCCTATTTATTCCAGTT
Source organism: Stegostoma tigrinum (assembly GCF_030684315.1). NCBI lineage: Eukaryota > Metazoa > Chordata > Chondrichthyes > Orectolobiformes > Stegostomatidae > Stegostoma > Stegostoma tigrinum. The sequence continues at coordinate 28,572,252 of NC_081366.1, forward strand.
CCACTCTCCCCATCTCCCTCTCTGATGAAGGGTCTGGGCCTGAAACGTCAGCTTTTGTGCTCCTCAGATGCTGGTTGGCCTGCTATGTTCATCCAGCTCCACACTTGGTTAACTCCTAGATTTTGATTTGCTACTAAGTGTCGGTAATGACAACACTTCAGAAGCTCTCCTGGAAGTATTTTTCATTCAGAGTTCTTTGGAAATTGATGAACCTTTCAAACAACAGTACCGCTGACTACCCTGTAAAATTAAAAAAAAACTGGGCAATGACCAATTTCCAAAGACTCAGATTCAGGAAGATTGCAAAAGGAACAATATATATTCCATCAGTCTGTGGCTATCAGTAATATAATTTAATCAACAGGAAACTGCATTAGCATGAGAAATCATCACATGCTATCCTTTTTAACCAGACCCTTGGCCATCAGGCCATTTTGCCCATTTGGTTAAAAACATCATCTCTGCAGAGGCTGTTTTCTTTTTATATCCTGTGATAGTGTTTGTGTTTGGGATTGAGGGCATATAGGTTTAATTCTGGATCATTGCTTAGATGTTAACCAATGTTTGCCACTTGTTTTAAGTATAAATTTAGTTCCTAATAAACAGGTTATTTTCAGTTTGTCAAAGAAGTCTGGTGAACATTTCTTATTCTGGATAGCAGAATAAAGAAAGATGAAATTGTTTTTTTTGGTGATCGATCCAACACTTACACTAATGCTGCAATTGGTGCAGTAGTGGGTTTAATTATTCTGTGCATCTTTCTGTCAAAGCTGTCACACAGTGTTCTGCCTAGTTTGGTAATAAATCTTGCAGATCAGGAAGATATCTCATTCAACTGCTGATCTGTCCTGATTTAACTAATCTCAGTTAAAGTGAATAGATTAGATTAGATTCCTTACAGTGTGGAAACAGGCCCTTTGGCCCACCAAGTCCACACTGCCCCTTGGAGCATCACACCCAGACCCATCCCCCAACAACCCACACACCCCTAAACACTACGGGAAATTTAGCATGGCTGTTCCACCTAGCCTGCACATCTTTGGACTGTGGAAGGAAACCGGAGCACGTGGAGGAAACCCATGCAGACACGGGGAGAATGTGCAAACTCCGCACAGACAGTTGCCCAAGGCCGGAATCAAACCCAGGTCCCTGGTGCTGTGAGGCTGCAGTGCTAACCACTGAGCCACCGTGCCACCCCAATAGTCTCTTTTCAACTTTTTTAGAGATGTTATTACACAGCTCTGGAGCAGTTGGGGCTCGCACTTGGACCTCTTGGCCCGGAGGTATTGACACTACCACCACACCACATGAATCTTTACGAGTGGAGAACGATAATAAGTATCTACTGCTGCACCTGTTTCTTATATTCTTTTGGTTTTATCACTGTAAAGGTTGAAGGATCTGGAATGCGGGACAGAATTCCCTCTGGGATTTTATTTCACTGCTGCTTTTCTGAAAAGTGAGTGCATACAGTTAATTAGTGAGAACAGGACCGCATGCAACAGTGATGCATTAACTGGCAGCTGGCACTTTATCTCCAGGATCATGAATAAAGAATGGCAACTTAGGCAAAGGTATTACAAATGGGTATGGTATCATACTGTAGCATGTTACTGTTTTCAAGAAGAGAAATGGAATCATGGGAAAAATATCAAGCATCTATTCCCACAATGTAAATAGCTGAGGAATGATTCAGAATGGTAATTATATCTTGAATGTCACAAGTATTCTACAGTAAATCCACACACACACACACACACACACACACACACAACACACGAACACACAAGCGCACACGCAGACACGCACAAATGCCTTCCTTATTTGTCAAATATTTGTAAGTAAATCTTAAGACAGAGGCATTGGGAAGAATATTTAGAACAGAAAATACTGGCTCCAGATATCCTTACCTTTTCCATTCATACCTTGGAAGGGCATGTCAAATTGTACCAGATGACTTTCTGTTGGTCATTATGAAGGTCCCATGATGCCTTAGGCCTCTGGGTGAAAAATGCATTCGGCATTAGTTTCTGCTGAATTGCTGGTTTTTTTTTGCTGGTGACGCACACCTATTAGCAAGTGAGTTGAAAAACAGAGCCCACAGATATTGGGGAGAGGAGGTTTAATATCACAATCAATTCGGGATAGATCCAGACTCATGCTACAAAGATAAAAGAATAGTGTGTATATAGTCCATTAAAACTCATTATATTCATCTAAGCTAGGAGGTCTTGTGGTGCAGTAGGTGGGCATTAAAGCAGGACACTTAGCGAAGTTCAAGATAATCAGGCAGAGTTAATATGGCTCTGTGAAAGAGAAATTGTGTTTGGAGTTCTTTGAGAAGTAACAAGTGTCGTGGATAAAGTGGATGTATTGCACTTAGATTTCCAAAAGGCATTTGATATAATACCACAACAAAGGTTATTGTGGAAAATAAAAGCCCATGTCGTACAGCAGAGCAAATTAGCACAGGTAGAAGATAGGGGAACTAACAAGAAGCAGAGAGTAGGCATTAATAAGTTTATTTCATGTTGGCAAGAATGTAATGAGTGGTGTGCCACAGGGATCAATGCTAAATCGCAAGAGCTTGCAAATAACATAAAAGATGTGGATGTAAAGACCAAAGATATAGGTGCTAAATTTGCTGATTGCACAAATACAGATAGGAAAGTAAGGTGTGAAGAGAACACCAGGGAGCTACAAAAGAAATTGATAGGCTAAGTGAGTGGACAAAGATTTGGCAAATGGACTGTACTATGGCAAATTATAAGTTGTCATTTTGGCATGTAGCACAAAAGGGAAGCACATTATTAAAGTGGCGAGATATTGGACAGTCTAAGATGCAGAGGGGTCTTGTTGTCCTGGTGCATGAATTCCAAAAGGTTAATATGCAAATACAGCAAATAATTAGAAAAAGCCAAAAGAATGTCTTCGCTTAGTGTGACGGAAATTGAATATAAAAGCAAAAGTGTTATGTTTCAGTTATTTAGAACATTGGTAGGACCACACTTGGAATACCGCACACATAATCAGTCTGATTATTTAAGGAAGGATATAAATCCCTTAGAACCGGTTCAAAGAAGGCTCACTAGACTAAAATCCTGGACTGGGTAGGTTGTCTTTAGAGGGAAGGTTTATGTTCGTTGGAGTTTAAAAGACTTGATTGAAATATGTAAGATCCTGATGTGGCTTGTCAGGATTATATGGAGGAGATAGCTCCTCTTTTGGGAGAATCTACAACTCAGGTTCACAGTTTAAACATAAGTGGCTACCCATTTAAAACAGATACGTATTTATTTTTCTGAAGGGAGGGTCGGAAGTCTTGGATCTCTGTTCTTGAAAAAAAACACTGGAAGCAGACTCTTTCAGTATTTTTAAGACAGAGGCGAATGGATTATTGGTAAACAAGGACATAAAGGGTTATCAGGAATAGGCAGAATTATAGATATGAGGTTATCACTAGATCTTATTAAATAGTGGACCAGACTTGATTGGTTGACTAATCTAGATCTGTTCCTTGTTTGTATGAGGCAGAATATTTTGGGTTTCAGTTCTTATTCAGGATTTGACGTCGCAGAAAATGAATTCATGAAGTGGCCAGACAGGTTGATTGTCAACCTGCAAATCCTACTAATCTGCCTTTGGCAGATCATAAGAATCGGAGGGTCTCTTCATCAACCAGGCCTGATGTGGAGTAAGGTTCATCAACATTACCTCCAGCAACTTGCTATCAACCTGAACTAGGAAAAATAAGTGAAGGAAACAAATGCAAGAACATCTTTGTCTGCCTCATACCACAAAGCACAGGAGAGAAGGAAGGAACAGTTCATTGCTAAATGTCTGCCACTTTTCAAATATTTGGCTGTGTCCTGCTAAATTTTAATGGACTGTATAAAGCATACCATTTTACAAGATGAAAAATCATCATAGTATGCAATAAGAAGCGCAACTCATTCAATCATTTTGCATTTGAGCAAGAACTATGCTGTGTGAAAACTTTATACCGTCCCTATTAGGATGTGTTATTTGTAAGACAATTTGGTACTTGGAACATATGTTTGCATTTCAGTTTTCATTTGCGCATTCTTCACAGTTGACATTTTAATTTTACGCTTGAATTGATGAACTAAACGAATAAAATGCTGAAAAAAAACAATCAAACTTTTGGAAATGTTAAATATGTTTACCAGAGACAATGATTAAAGGGCTTCCTTCACCATTTCTTTCTTGATCTTCTCATAATGTGGAACCAAGAGATTAGATAAAGGAATAATGGGAACTGCAGATGCTGGAGAATCCGAGATAACAAAAGTGTGGAGCTGGATGAACACAGCAGGCCAAGCAGCATCTTCGGAGCACAAAAGCTGACGTTTCAGGTCTAGACCCTTCATCAGAAAAAGATAAAGGATCTGTTGCCAGACTACCATCATTGACCACTAGGGTAAAGGTATGGAGGACTCCTCACCCAGTGTTCCATGTTATAAATCTGTATTTCTATTTGCTGCACTGCCATTGAAGTTGGGACATCCTCATGAAAAGGGATCATGAAGTAAAGCCCATGTCAACCATACTAAGGCAAAGTAAGAGCTCCTAAAATATGCCATGCCATGCCAAGCTTGTACCTAATCCATATTTCACATATTTCATAGTTCCTTCACAGTGGCTGGGTCAAAATCCTGGAATTCCCTCACTAATAGCATTGTGGGTCAACCTACAGCAGGAGAACTGGAGCAGTTCAAGAAGGCAGTTCACCATCATCTTCTCAGGGGCAACTAGAGATGGGCAAGAAATGCTGGTCAGCCAGCGATGCCCACATCCCACAAATGAATAGAAAAAAATATGTAGCATCAAAATCTAGAGCCGTATCTGAGAGAAAATAGAGAAAAATTACTGTTACGTCAGATCACAGCTGCATTATCTGATTCATATTTAAATTTCTACATCATGAAGATATTTTTATGTCCTGTGGCACAGTTTTTCACTCAAATTTAAAATGAAACTCGAAAAAATCTGTATATCAAAGAGGAAATAACTGTTAATAAATCACAATGTGATTTATGAACTCTTGATGAACGAAATGAGGCCAATAAAACTCAGGGTTTAGACGATGAGCATAAAATACTTGAATCTATGGATTTGCAATTTGCTACACTAGAGAACTGCTAGGAGGTTCTTGTTTGACATTCAACACCAGGTATTTAACATTCAACAGCAACTTTACCAAGTTAATACAGCACCTCAAAAGCACACACAAGAAAAGATGTAGATAAAGGTGGTTGTAGAGGGAGAAGCAGAGGAAAACGACCCTGAGAAAGAAATAATGTGGAAAATAGATGTACAGAGAAAGGTGATATATATAGGTTTTAAGACTTAAAGGATTACAGACAATGTTCCAGATTATGTTACATTTTTGTGGTTGGTTACACAACTTCTGCAACCAAATGACCAGCTTATTGGAAGTCAAATGTTTGACTTATCTTTCTAATTTCCTATCATTGCTGCATTTATGCAGAACTACTATGTGGACCCTCAGTGCATAATGATAGAAAATAGGAATAAACCAGTAAAACAATTCATTATGGGTTCAAGAAGACAAAGCGAGAAACAAGACAAAAGAAACAGAATCAGCAATAAAACCTCGCACCACAACGGGCACTGACTGAGGTTGGAATGCCCGCAGTATCAAATCATGAGGACTCTATTGATAAAAGTTAGAGGTGATATTGAAATCCACAAACAGGTTTTGTGGGCATCATATCTGGAATATTGACACTGCTAAGCAAGGCTTAACTGGCATTAGACACATATGCATGAGTGTGTTTAATTTTTGCAAAATGGTAGTGCAGGTAAACTGACCGCTGTGTACTAATGAAGTGAAAATCAACTACACAACTGAGATAAAATGTTGAAATGGCCTTCACAAATAGAACAATAGTATAGCCACTCAATTTGATGAATAATACATCAATACCATTACCCAAAAGAGAACATTCCACTTTATTACTTCTTACCATTCAGGAAAAGTGTTTCATAGATTGAAATTAAGCTGTACAATACAAAAAAAGTTGTATTTATAGACTGTCAACTCATGTAAAATAAATAGAATAATAATTCATTAAAATAACATACAGAGAAACAGAATCTATCATTAAGATTGTAAAGTATAGTTTCAATCCATAAATTAGTGTAATTTGTTTCTGTCATTTCTTGCTTATAACACTGGAGGGTGCTCCTTCTATTTTACTACTGATTTTTAGATAGGTATCTTCATCATGCATTGATTATACTATTAAAGCACAAAACTTCACAATGAATATAGATTTAGATGCTGGAAATTAAATGCAGTTTCAGAGATGGTTGGCCAACAGAAACCTGTATTTGTTCATTGTTCTATGCTCTGGATTCTGGCCAAAAATAATTTTACTGTATATTGTTTGCTCTCCATTTTCTGGCCTATAAAAACATTACAGCAATGGTAGAAAGACACAAAAGTTGGGAGTGCTTCTCTTCAGCGGGATCACCCAGAAAGGTTTAATATTTGACAAGGAACATAACAGTTTTCCTTTAATTTGGTGTGAAAGATTAGTGATTGGGAATATGCTATGGAGAGCTGGAATTTGGACACACCAGGATTTCCCAAAAGACTACTGTTTCTGAACATACAAGACAATGTGAAATATGTTCTCACAGGGCAGAGTTAAAAAAAAATCAAATGCTGCTAATCTCAGAAACTTAAGAGGAATTTTATTTCTACTCAAGGGCAATAACAGAGACAAAGAAGCATTAAAGCAGCGACATGGTAGGATCAGAATATTGTTACCAATAAATGTCTGCCAACTTTCATTTCCAATCATCCTCCCCAACACCCAGCGCCACTGCCAGCATTCCTGGGTTTACAGCTGATGGCAATTCCTGTAGAGGCTTACCTTTTAAGGCTCCCATTCTATTCGGAAAATGTTTCGTTGTCACTGGCAATGTGGAAAGCCATCATGTGGTTCCTCAGGAAATCATGTAGATCAGCATCCACACAGGGCTGGGATGCCGATTGGGACCAATAGTATTAAATATAAAGTCACGGAGATCAAGGTTTTCATGGAAAAAAGCATTTCGACAAATTTTCAATCCATTCCTTCCATGATGGTTTTAAAATATAAAATTAACTCACAATCCTCAAAGTTTCCCCTATTTTGCTCTAAGCCATATATCACCTTTAGTGATGTCTTTCTGAAAGTGGCTGACAGGAGACACATAAAAGAATGTCAGTGATGAGGCTTTCTCTACAATCCTCGTGGTCCACACTGATAGAATCCTCAAAGATTTAACATTATGAGGAAAGGAGGAGGAGGTCGAATTCATGTCCCACTGCTGTAACATTGCATGCATACAAAATGAAAAGATTCTTGTCTGGAAATAAGACCACAGCACATAAATAGAAAATTGCCAGAAGCCAGTTTAAGATTTTTGATTTCCAGCAAACGTAAGCAATGAAATCAACACTATCCAACATGATTGGTTGATAATTTGAACTCTCAACACATAAGTTGGCACTTAAAAATTATTAAGCTTATGCTGTTTCAGCATTGTCTAAACTATTTACTTTAAATGCATATTACACAGGACTATGAATGTACTCTCCTTTGACTAGACTTACGGAATGCTGTGTAGAGTTCCTCTAATGTCAACACCCTGTCATTATTGTAATCATCGTACTGAAGAAGATCAAATAGATTGCAGTCAAATGGGTCATTATCAAGCGTATCCTGTGTCATTGCCTGTCAAAATGAAACATGCCTGGAGTGAACTCAAACAACAAATGTTTAGATTTTACAATCAATTTAGTCAAGTATGAATGATCCTGAAACATGATCAGAATCTGGACTGAGTATTACTTTTCACCTTGATCTTCTTCAAGAACATGCTCTGCAGCTCTCCCAACTGAAAAATAGCATAGCTATCATTCTTAATCTTTTGTATCTGCCTGTTAGGAGTTTCATTAGAATAGTCCTAGATAGTGTATCTCTTCTGGTTTCTGAGCAGCAGGGTTTTTGTCTCTTTTTTGGATAAGATTGGGAATTCATTTTACAATGAACCACGTTGCAATCGGAAAGCTACATCTACAATACGTGAATTAATTCACAGCACCACTAGATATCCCTGTACACTGTTTGTTTTAGGTAGATTCCAAAAGTTGAGGATCGTAATATTGTCAATATTCTACTTAATGCAGGCTTTGAGAACTTAAAATCAGTGTTTATTTTTAACAGCAAAAGCAGGAATTTTTAAAAAACCTTACAATAATTCTTGCACACTGCAGTATCTTGCATTATATTGTTCTTTCGTAGCTCCCTTGGTCTATTTTTAATCATCCTCACAAATGCACATTCTGTCTATTTTTCACACCATCTTTCTCACATTCCCACCCTTACATATATGCATATTAAAGCAGCAGTGGAGAGTTCCAGCTCAGTACAGCTCAAACTAATTTTATTCTCAGCACATAGAGCCATATGTCTTTTCTGTCTTTTGTCCAGATTTCTATATTCCCATAGTTTAACCGACAAGTAGGAACCCTGGTAAATACTTCCTTGCCTAATACAGGGATGCTAGAAGGAATCTGAAGAATCACAAAGCACAGAAGGCCACTTGACCAATTGTACCTGTACTCGATCTTTGAAACAGCTATTTAGTTAGTTTCATTCATCTGCTGCCTCCCCCTAGGGCTACTGTTCTTTTTTTTTCAATTTCAGCAAATATTCAGCTCTAACTTTGTAAGTCACTACTGAATCAGATTCCATCACCCTTTCAGACAAAATGCTGAAGATCATAATAACTCTTGATGGAATTCTCACAGAAAGCTTTTTGGAATAAGGACAAAACTGAAAGGAAGACAGCAGGATGAATGAATGAATCACAATAAATAGTAACCAAAAATAATCTGTGCCATTCATTAACTCAATCTGATTGGCAGTACATATTAATTCTGATTGACTGAATTAATTAAGAATGGCCAGACAAGATATCTAAAATCTGTAATTTTTGACTCATATAATAGTACTCTTTGAAAAAAGATAAATATTGTGGATACCATTAGAGTTTTAAAAGACATACATGACTCATTGATAATCCATGGAAAAACAGAGAACAGATTGGTCAAAAGGCAGAAATTAGCTAAGTGTTATGGATGATGGACGAATGGGATGTGAACCATGTGAGTCTTACTGAAGGACCATGTAAATATTTTGTTTTTATCCCTCAACTCTGTTAGGCACCTTTACATTTCTCTATATTAAGGGGTTGGATAAATAAAAGTTACCTAAAAGAGTGTAGGATCTTTGCACCAGAAGCAAATGATTGAGAATGTCGAGCAGCTTTGGTTTGTTAGGCTTTACGTGACCACCTCCTGCTCAGATCAGGAACTTGGAACTCAAACAAGCTGTGTCAACTTTATAAAAAGGATTCCAGCAGAACAGCCCTTTTCTGTTGGAGGCCCTTTGACATGGATAGGTCGACAGAAAGTCATAAATCCACCAATTTGTATTGTTGCAGCAGACCTCCTAGACTTGCAGAAGTGGATGGAATTCAAAACTGTAAAATGCCATGGTGGTGAAATGAACACTTTAAAATGGATGACAGCAACAGGTAGACTATTTTAAATGTCTCCAGATTCAATGGAAATAAAATGTGGCATAAAGGTGAAGTGAGTTGTCAGTTCACTACCATGCAATTTACCCCACCACGAAGTCAAAATTTCCTCCTATGATTCTAAGAAGGATGTAATTATTCAAACTGCTCCAACCTGACAGGAGTCAAGAGGAAACTAACAGCAAAAGAAGCTTTTGTTATAAACTGGAGTATTTATATAATAAAGCATAAGGACATTATTAAATGTGGATACAGTTCTCATTATGCAGAATTTGTGTCTGTGACAAAAGTGTAAAATTTGGTGTTAGGTTTGTCATAAACTGATAGTTCTTTCTGAGGTGGCAAAAGGATGTTACAACTGGTCTCAGGAGTTAAGCTGTAGAAGGGTGGATGGAAAAAACTAGTTAGAATTCCAAGTCCTAAATATCTTCCAGAAGTTACATCAGGAAAGCTATGAGTGCATATACATGTGTATGCATGGAGGGGAACCAAGCTCTTGATAAAAGTGTGAGGGCTTCCGTCAGTAAAGAAGTTAACAGGAAAGTAAATGGGATAAAATTTGATCTTCACTGCTTCAGCCATATTCAGTGAATTATACTGCTTATCTGTGATTAAGTCTGCCTAAATTTCACTGCACAATAATAAAAAAAGCAAATCTACTGCTATAACTGCATGGTAGAATTTCAGAATGAATCAGGAGATTCAATTAAGATGAACTTTAAATAGATGATAGTGGAACAGTTCAGAAATACCAAAATTAAAAATTTAAAGGTATACTTTCTGGTGCTAATTTTTGTCAGAAAGTAAATGTGACTGCAATGGGTTGGGTTTTTTCATTGAGATTTCAGGACATCAGTGTCAGGAGCAAATGCGGCTTCCAAGCCTGAGCTTAGTGACAGTGAGATCTGTCGGACGTTCCTTTCAGAGACAGATTTCTCACTAACAGCTGACGTGTTCACTTCCAAGCCTGTCTATTATAGTACAACCCCAAAGATGGGTACAGTAGGCCAGAGTCCTGACAGGCACTCTCAAATGGCACTGCAGCCAACTTATTTGGCTGCCACTATCTGCGAAGATACCCCTTGAACGTTTGGGAGCTTTCCTGTAGCAAGAATGCAACCAAAGCCATCCTAATGAAGCTTCCCCCAAGTTTTCTACTTCTTGCTTTCTCTGTTACCTCAAACTACTTCTCCATTGGTCTGGGAGGCTACCTATTATATGGGCGCATCTACTTTTTTTTATTAGCATTAGTAAACAGAAACGTTTCAAACAATCACTTCCTTAATGGCAATATATTATGAGACTGATTAGCCCACTGAGTTAGTGTTCAAATCCCATTGTAGTATATTTTGAATCAATCCAATAAATTTGGTTATTTGCAAACCATCCGGATTATTGTAAAACCTCAAATGGTTCAATAATATTCTCCAGGAAGGAAAACCTGGCAGCCATTATGGACCAATCAACATACAACTCTAACTCCACACTAGATATAAATGTTGAATGCCCTCAGATAACTAGTATAACCAGGAATGAACAATGAATATTGGTGTTATTTATATCTCAATAGTAACCTATGCAAACAGCTGGTGCCAAATTTTCTGCTTCGTATCAAATTCTGAAAAAGTCGACAAATGCATGATAGTCTTTCAACTCAACATGGAGAGAAACAGCGTGGGAAAGAAAAAAGAGAAAGAAAGAAAGATTTGTACTTATGTAGCATTTTTCATGAAAACTGATCATGTCAAGAGTGTCACAGTCAATTAAGAGCTTTCTGAAATATAGTCCTATTGTAAAGTGTGAAATATAACAGGCAATATGTGCACAGCAACCTCACACAAACGACGATGTGATAATGACCAGCATTTTTTTGTGTTGTGTTGATTGAGGGATAGATATTGACAAACACCTTGGGAATAACTCCTCTGTTAATTTTTGAAACAGTTTAACTTTTCATTTGAACAGTGCTACGCTCCTTCAGTAGCGCACTGGAATGGCAGGTCTGAAGACCGGTGTTCTAGCCAGAAACTGAAGTTTAACATGGATCTCAGATATTGGAGAGGTATCAATTGGGTAAACAGTCCAATGAGGATTTAAGAAGGAATTAAAGTCAAATAAATAACCATCAAAAATTTTACATTGAAGTGCACAGAACACAACACCCACCTGTGCTAGTTCACTGTTGTCTATAAGTCCATCCCCACTGGTGTCAAAGTACTTGAACATATTCTCCACCAAAACTCTCTTCTGTGTTGTTGTCTCCACTGTAATATTTTCCTCTTGGAAATACCTTCGACTCTGTAGGTCCAGCAACATGCTTTTCAATCTGCTGTAGTCTGCCAATTTACACCGCCCACCTACAGAGAGGGCAAAGTATTCCAAAATAATGTATGATTATTTTGTTGCAGATGAGATGAAGACAGTGATTAGGAACCTCTCCCCTTTGGATAAAAGCAAGGGTCAAATTTGCTCTAATAAACTGAAAATATTCTTCCGTCTACTGTTCTATGTCATTCAGGAAGACCACCTAAGTGTGGGTGCTATTGAATTGTGGGTTCAGTATAGAATGCTTTGCGTTGTAATGACTGATTGCAGGTTTATGCATACAGTAGTTTTGCTTATTGACCATAGCTGTCACGGTGACGATAAAAGAAAAAATAAAATCCCATGAAGTCACTCCCACACACTTTCTGGTGATTGCTTTGCCATTAACACAACTTCTTGGTTACTGGATAACCTAGAAAGTAGACTAGCAATGAATTTAATATTAATCTTTCAGCAGTAATATCAATTTAACATATCAATTCAAAATCAACTAATGGATCAATCTACTTTTCATGTTACTTTCAGATGAATTTATGGTAAATAAATTCCTTCCAAGTGGAAGTTGATAGCCTTACGACATTATTGCGAGACTATTAATCCAGAAATTCTGCTAATGTTCTGGGGAGCCTGTTTTGAATCCTGCCAATTGAATGTCATTTTAAAAAAACATCTGCCTCACTCATGTATTTCAGGGAAAGGAATCTGCCATTTCACCTGTTCTGGCCTACATGTGACTCCAGAGCCACAGCAATGTGGTTGACTCTCAACTGCCCTCTGAAATAGCCTAGCAAGCCGCTCAGTTGCAACAAATGCTACAAAGTGTCAACAAAGAAATGAAACTGGATGGTCCACCTGGCATCGAACCAGGCACTGGAGAAGACAATGACAGAAACAGCCCTGTCGATTCTGCAAAGTCCTCCTTACTAACATCTGTGAGCTAGTGCTAAAATTCGAAGAGCTGTCTCACAGATTAGCCAGGCAACAGCCTCATGTAGCCATTCTCTCAGAATCACACCTGATAGACAACATCCCATACACCACCATCACCATCTCCAGAAATGTCCTGTCCTACTGGCAGGACAGACCCAGCAGGCTTGGTGGCATAGCGATATACAGTCGGGAGGGAGTTGCCATGGGAGTCCTCAACATTGAGTCCAGGCCCCATGAAGTCTCATAGCTTAAGGTTAAACATGGGGAAGGAAACCTCCTGCTGATTACCATGTACTGTGCTCCCTCCCATGTACTATTAATGAATCAGTAGTCCTCCATGTTAAAGAATACTTGGTGGAAGCACTGAGGGTGGCAAGGGTGCAAAATGTACTCTGGTTGCGGGACTTCAATGTTCATCACCAAACATGGCTTGGGAGCACTACTGCCGAATGAACCAGTTGGATCCAAAAGGACTGAGTCTGCAGCAATGGTAAGGGAACCAACAAGAGGGAAAAACACTTGATCTAACCCTCAGTAATCTGCCATCTACAGATGCATCAGTCCATGGCAGTAGTGGAAAGAATGTACACTATACAATTCTGTGGAGACAAAATCCTGCCTTCACTTTGAAAATACTCTCCAGCATGTTGTTCAGCACTATTATCGTGCTAAATGGGGCAGGCTTTGAACTGATCTAGCAACTCAAGACTTTGGCACCCTTAATGTGCTGTGGGACATCAAATGCTGCAGATTTATATTCCAACACAACTTGCCTGGCTTACTCCCCACTCAACCATAGCCACCAAGCCAGGGGATCAATCCCCTTCAGTAGTTCCCAGCATTACAGATACCAGTCTTTAGCCATTTTGATTCACTCCACGTGATATCAAGAAACAGTTGGAGGCACTGGACATCACAAAGACTATGGACCCTGATAACATTCTGATAATAGTACCGAAGGCTTGTGTCCCAAAACCTGCTGCTCCCCTAGCCAAGATATTCTGGTTCAGTTACAGCATTGGCATCTAAATGACGATGTAGGAATTTGCCCAGGTATGTCCTGTACATAAAAAGCACTACAAATCCAAACTGGACAATTACTACCCCATTAGTCTACTCTTGATCATCAGTAAAGTGATGGAAGGTGTCATCAACAGTGCTATTAAGCAGCACCTGCTCAATGCTACGCTGTTTGCATTTCACTAGGGCCACGTATCTCCTGACTTTAGGTCAAACATGGACAGCATGAATTCCAGAGGCGAAGTGAGAGTGGCAGAGCCTGACATTCAACTAAGTGTGGCATCAAGAAGCTCAAGCAAAACTGGAATCAATGGGTATCTGGGGCAAACTCTCTGCTGGTCGAAGTCATACCTGGCACATAGTAAGGTGGTTTGTCTTTGTTCGACGCTGGTGATCTTCAGCTGCCTTCCCTCCATCATCAGGTCAGAAGTAGGGATGTTCGCCAACGATTGCATAACATTAAGCAACATTTGCGACTGTTCAGATATTGAAGCACCCTATGTTTAAATTGCACAAGATCTAGACAATGTCTAGGCTCCAGGTGACAACTGGCGATCACATTGGCACCACACAAATGCCAGGCAATGACTATCTCCAACAAGAGACAATCTAATCCCAGCCACTTGGCAATCCATGGTGTTACTATTACTGGGGTCTCCTGCTATCAACATCCTGGTGGTTAATATTGACCAGAAACTCAACTGAGCTCACTACATAAACATAATGGTTTCAAGAGCAGGCTAAGAGGCTAGGAATACAGTGGTGAGTAACTCATCCTCTGACTTCCCAAAGCCTGTTCACCCTCTACAAGGCACAAGTCAGGAGTATGATGGAATATGCCCCACTTGTCTGGATGGGTGCAGCTCCAAAAACACTCAAAAAGATTGATACGATCCAGCACATGGAGCCCACTTGATTGGCACCACATCCACAAAGATCCACTTGTTAATCACCAATGCTCCATAGCAGCAGTCTGTACTATCTACAAGATCCCCTGCAGAAATTTAACATTGATCCTTAGACAACACCTTCCACACCCAGGACCACTTCTGTCTGGAAGGACAAAAGCAGCAGATACGTGGGAACACCACCACCTGCAAGTTCCCCTACAAATCACTCACCACCTTGACTTGCAAATATATCATTGTTCCTGTCGCTATCAAAATCTGAAAGGCATTTTTGGTCAACATCCGGCATGTTGATTGCTTAATAAGACAAATCACCACTATCTTTTAAAAAGCAGCTAGGGATGGGCAATAAATGTTGGACAGTCAGTAACGCCTATGTCCTATGATTGAACTAAAAACAATTCTTAAGCTGGTTATTATATCTTACATATGCAAATAATTCAAAACATATTAAAATCACAGAGACACCCTTTCAATTTAAATGAAAAGTTTATTCCTCTTCTAGTTTTAATCCCATCTGGAGCTAAGAAAATGAGCAAGTTGATTGGAAATTCACACAAGGAAATCAAACCCAGAGAGGGTGGCTTTGCTTTTGAAATGGTGGATTAGGAAACACAACAGCCTGAAGAGCAGTACGAAGCATTAATCTACATAAATTAACATAATAATAGTCATACATTCGTTACAGTGTTATATCAATGATTATTAATTGGTTAGTTGTGCTGTTTTGAGCAAGTAACACATAAAAAATGGATTTTCAATTTATTTATTTAATCTTCCAGTTCGTGAAGGGTGTTATATTATTTACAGTGCAAGTCACAGTTTCTCTAAAATGATTTATTGTCCCTTTCTTATCACAATAGTGTGTTGCTGCTCTGTTGAGTATGTTTTGAAAAAAATATTTTTTTCAATCATCATTGTTGGCATGAGAAGAGGGATGACAATCTTAAATGCAGTGTTGCTATAGGAAACCAATCAATGTGATCTTTATAAGAGTACAATTTATATTACAATGTCTTAACATGTATTGTTTTTACAGATTAGAATAATTTGTGGTCTTCCTCTTTTCACAAAACAGTGTGGGTGAAGTTTTGTTTTTGGAATACTGTGTTATTAAAAAGATGGAAATAAGCTTAATTCTCAGAACATGAGGCTCTTTAGCCCTTGAAATTATTCTGCAGTGAATTAGATCATGGTTGGTATATATTTTAACTCTACCTATTTGTCCTGGTTCTATAACCCTTAATAACTCTTGACACTATATGTAAAAGACCAAGTACCATCCAGTACATCACACAATATCATTAGGTCAAGTAATCTTAAGACGCTTTAATTGGCAAGAGATCAATCAATTATTCCAAGTCTTGAAAATTCCATATACAAACACTTTCCTTTCTCCATTCCTCTTCTGGGGCTACTCACTTACCAATTCACAGATTTATACAGTACAAAAGAGGTTCTTCAAACTGCCAAGACTGCAATAACAAAAACTACGCTAAATCTACACTAGTCTCACTTTCTAGCACATGACCCATAGCCTTGAATTTTATGACATTTTGAGTGGTCATCCAAATATTTATTAGCAGTTGTGAGATTTCCCACATCAACTACCCTCCCAGGCAATGCATTCCAGATTTTAATCACATTCTGGGTGAAAATTGTTTTTCTCAAATCCTGTCTAAACATCCTGCCTTTCACATCAAAATGCTACCTTCAACTAAGGGGAACAGCTACTTTTTATCCATCCTGTCCATGCCCCTCATAATCTTATCCACCTTAACCAGGCCCTCTCTCAATCTTCTCTGGTCTAAAGGAAACAACACAAGCTAATCCAGTCTTTCTTCATAGTGAACATAGAACATAGAACATAGAACAGTACAGCACAGAACAGGCCCTTCAGCCCACAATGTTGTGCCGACCATTGATCCTCATGTATGCACCCTCAAATTTCTGTGACCATATACATGTCCATATACATGTCCAGCAGTCTCTTAAATGACCCCAATGACCTTGCTTCCACAACTGCTGCTGGCAACGCATTCCATGCTCTCACAACTCTCTGCGTAAAGAACCTGCCTCTGACATCCCCTCTATACTTTCCACCAACCAGCTTAAAACTATGACCCCTCGTGCTAGCCATTTCTGCCCTGGGAAATAGTCTCTGGCTATCAACTCTATCTATGCCTCTCATTATCTTGAAACTGCTCTGTCCAAGGCAACATCCCAGTGAATCTTGTCTGCATCCCTTCCAGTCTAATCACATGCTTCCCATAGAGCAGTGACTGGACTGCACACAGCACTCTAGCCATGGCCTAAATACAGTCCTGTACAGCTCCAAAATAATATTCCTGCTTTTATAATCAATGCCATGACTGATAAAGACAAGTGTGCCATTTGCCACCTTAAGATATTTGTACACAAGCGCCCCAATGTCCCTCTGTTCCTCTGTGCTTCTGAGTGTTCTGCCATTCATTGAGTACTCCCTTGTCTTGTTACTTCATGCAAAGTGCATTACTTCACAATTAAAAGGATTAAATTCCATCTTCCACTGATATGCCCATCTGGTCAACGCCTCAGTTTCTTCATCACTTAAGTCCTCTTCCTCAATGTTAACAACCTGGCCAATTGTTTTATCTGCAAACTTAATTCATATCACCCCCACTTTCTCTTCTATATCATTTATAAATATCAAGAACCATAAAGGATCCAATACTGATCCACGTACTATTCCACTGGACACTGACTTCTGGTCATATAAACAGCCCCTCACACCATCCAGTGTCTCCTATCAGGAAGCTAATTTTGGACCCAATTTGCCAAAATACCCTGGATCCCATGTGCTTTTATCTTCTCTATCTGTGTCCTATGTGGGAACTTGTCAATGGTTTTGCTGAAATCACTATAAACCACACCAACAGCATTAACCTCATCTACATTCCTGGTCACCTCCTTGAAAAAGTCGAACAAATATGTTAGATCTGACTTCCCTCTGGCAAAGCCACGCTGCATATCAAATCACCAGATGGAGATTAATTTTCTGTTTCAGAATTTTCTCCAATGGTTTCGCAATCATTGATGTGATATTTGTTGCTCTGTAATTCTGTTTTATCTTTACCACGCTTCTTGAAAAGTTGAACCACTTTAGCTGTCCCCAGTTCTTTGGCACTTCTCCTGTACTCAGAAAGGAATTAAACATTTAGGTCAGAACCTCTGTAATTTCCTCCCTTGCTTCCTATGGCAGTCTGGCATATAACTCATCCAGACTTGGTGATTTGTCCGCCAAAACCCGCATAGCTCCTCATTCACTATATCTATCTGCTCAAAAAGATCACAGTCCTTCTTCCCAAATCTGTACCTACAGTCCCCTTTTCCAACACTCTACCCATATCCTAGAAGACTCCAGGCCTAGCTTATCCTCTTGGTCCCTACTCTTTGCATGGTTGTCCTCTTCATCTTAAATAACTAATAGATTATCTTGGGATTCTCCCTAACTTCAACTGTCATTGTTTTCTCATGCCTCCTCTTTGCTCTCCTGATTGCTTTTCCCTATAGTTTCCATTCGCTTCTCAGGCCTCTATTGATTTGCCCTCTTTATATCTGCTAAAAGCCTCTCTTTTCCTTCTATTCAAGTCCTCAATATTCCTAGACATCCAGGATTCTCTGGACTTTTTTGGTCGAGCATTTCATCCTAAAAGGAAACACTTTAATTTTTCTATTTCCTTTTCATACACCCATCACTGTTCCAATGTAGATTTTCTCACAAGTAGCTGTTCCCAGTCTAATTTGTCCAGATCACAGATCATAGATAATAGAATCCCTACAGTGTGGAAACAGGCCCTTCAGTCCAACAAGTCCACACCAATCCTCCAAGCATCCCACCCAGACCCATCCCCCTATAACCCACAATGTACACAGCCCTGAACACTATGTGCAATTTAGCATGGCCAATCCAACTAGCCTACACATCTTTGGACTGTGGTAGGGAACCGGAGCACCCAGAGGAAACCCATACAGACACATGGTTTCCTCCGGGTGCTCTGGTTTCCTCTCTTGCCTTATTTCAACAAAATCTGCCTTCCTGAGAAGCTGCCCAGACGTAGCTGTTTGCTTGACCCCATCTCTGTGATGGCAACAACATCATAGTACCAACTATCAATGCATGCCTTTAATTTATCTGACTTAACTACAATATTCCTAAGGTAGAGTCCATCCATCCTCACCTTATTCCGTTGGAACGTAACAGGGCTGAAATCTGTCTACTTTGGTTTCTTTACTAGAGTATGATGTGCCCCTGTGGTACTAAAATTCTGGGTCCCCTTCCCTTGCTGAAACATTTTAAATTCCTCCCGGCAGCAGTAGCGAACCCACCCACAGAGATGATGGTCCTGTTCTTGTTCAGGTACAGGCCATCACACATGTACAGGCCTCACCCTTCCCAGAAACAGTCCGGGTGATCCAGGAATCCCAAACCTTCCCTTCTGCACCTCAAGCCACACCTTCATCTGCCTTCTTCTCCTTTCTTTTTCCATTTTGGCATACAGGCTAAACACGTTGGGCTACAAACAGTTTCCTTCACAAGTGCCCATTATAATATTCCTTCATATAACTATTATACTATATGGGCCATCATGAAGTATTGCAAAGACTACACTCTTATGAGTGAACATTTAACAGGCGTTTCTTAAACAGAACACCTTACAAGGCATGGTGAAAGAGGGCATTCTGCTGTGAAGGGACAAACTCAGGTACCAGTTCCACATTATTTGACATCATTATCAGATAGCTTCATTCGCACATGTTAAGTCGCTATTTTTGGGGAAAAAAGTTCTAATTAACCTTTACTCTATAAGCTGCGATTGCCATCAGTCTTTTTCTTTCTCAAATTCTACAATACTTCAGTTAGCTGCCACGCCTGTCAATATGGGAAAATGTTCTAACTCTTTGATGGAAGAACCTACAGTTGTGACAAATTGTTGAAGGTAAAAGTAACCTTGGACAAAATCTGAACTTTGACAATGATTTGGCTCACAGCCTGATGGACAAGGATTGGATTTATAGAGCGAACTGGGTCTGACACCAGGGTTGGGTGGGTGCGAAACTGTAGCACTACTGACAGGTGTTCTATCCTACCTCCCACGCAATTTACCTGGAGACAGAATACTGAGGCTGGCAGGGTACCAATTCAGTTTTCTTGGCTGACCAAATTGAAAGAGGCTGACTGGGATTGTCCAGACAGCATGCAGATCTCCAGAGATGGTGGGAGAGAGTTTAGCTTCACAGAGATGGTCTACCAACAACAGACTTTGGGGTCAAAATTTGAAATAGGCAAAGAGCCCTCCCTGCTTGTATATGTGTAGCAGCAGCTTGTGTAGAAAGACTCCTTACACATACCCACTTTCCCAGCAATAGCCAGCCCCCAAAGACTATTTCTCATTTAAATTTTGAAAAAGGAGGAGAGAGGAAACTACAAAAGAAGACAGCACCGTGGCTCAGTTCCTCCGGGTGCTCCTGTTTCCTCCTACAGCCCAAAAATGTGCCATGTTAAACTGCCCACAGTGTCCAGAAATGTGGAAGTTAGCTGGATTAGTTATGGGAAATGTAGGGTACAGGAATAGGATAGGGGGCGGTTCTGGTGTAATGCTCTTTGGAGGAATCAGTGTGAACTGGAACGGCTAAATGGCCTGCTTCCACACTGTAGGGATTCTATGATTCGATGAAGGGATTTCAGGTCATGTGACATTCAGTGTGTAGAAAGAAATACTCCAAGATGGTCATGCAGGGATCTCTCCATACTGTGTATATAATGTACATTATTCAATGAACAGTCCTGGCTACTAAGAGCTGCGTCCCATCCAGCTGTGAGCACACTTAAAAAGGGTGGCAAGAGTGCAACTAAAATAACTTGCCTTGGTGCTATGGGAAATGGCATCTGGTACCCAGACTGATGTGAGAATTTAAAGCAAGGACAAGCAGCAGCAACAGTCATGTTTCATTACCAAAGCAGGATAATTCAATTCGCGAGAAAGCTGGTTTACAAAGCAGAGTGATGCCAACAGTGCAGATTCAGAGGGTAGGGGATTTCCTCCACCATCTCCACGAAACAATAAAATCAGATAGCATCGCATTGGGACAAAGGGCAAATTTAGCAGGGTATGGAATATTGCCACATTCCTGCCCCAGAAAATTTTACACAGTACAAAATACAAAATTCAATGCAACTTGAGATCCCTAAGTAAATTTCACTTCTGTGTTGTGGGATACCACTTTCTTCCAAAGCAAATTTCTCACTAATGACAGACGCCAAGTGTAGAATTCAGTAGAAATATTACCTGTCTCTCAGATTTTTCAGAGCTATGAAACACTGTAAATATTTTAAAAAGTACATAATTGGCAATTACTGATTTCAAAATTCAACTATTTTATAGACAGAAGATTATTACAGAATGCATACAGTATGCAAACAGGCCCTTTAGTCCAACAAGTCCATACTGACAATCAGAGCACCCCACTCAGACCCATTCCCCAAATGCACTTAATCTATACATCCCCGAACACTATGGGCCATTTAGCATGGCCGATCCACCTAGCCTGCACATCTTTGGACTGTGGGAGGAAACCGGAGCACCTGGAGGGAACCCACACAGACACGGGAAGAATGTGCAAACTCCACACAGTCAGGCGTCCAAGGGGAATTCGAACCCAGGCCCCTGGTGCTGTGAGGCAGCAGTACTAACCACTAAGCCACCATTATTTGAAATGAACATAATGTGAAGAGAACCAGTATGTCTCTCTGTCTCTTTCTCTCTCTCTGGCCACTGTTCGTAATCACGACACTCACATTCTCTCAAGGCGAACAAAATGGGTAATAACCAAGTGAAACAGCCGATGGCTGTTTGCAGAAAAATAATCAACATTTCTTGCACAAATTCAATTTCAAAAAAAGAGTTTAATCTGGAGATATTCCTCAACTTTGCCACCTGGGGAGTAAACTGGTATAGCAGCTTTCCTGTTCCTCTGATGCTGCCTGGCCTGCTGTGTTCCTCCAGCTCCATACTGTGTTATCTCTGACTCCAGCATCAGCAGTTCTTACTATCTTTGGTATAGCAGATTGCCAGCTTCTTGGAGGACCTGGGCAATTTTCACCCATTGAGCGATTAATAAGAGCTAAAAACCATTAGCTAGAATTGGAAGAGTGATGAAAATGTTAATAGTTTTCACACCTTTATGGTCAACAGGATAGTGGTCTGTAACAGTCATGTTTGCTCTGCATCCCTACTCTGAACATTGCCATTTATTAAAGTTACATGCATTCAAGTTTAAATGTCATTCTGCTTTTAAAGTATCTTTATCGCAATGGATTCCAAATCAAGGGGAATCATTCACATTGAAGTGAGGTCTGCTTTCTATAAAAAAGAAATTCCTACCTGCTGTCCTCGCAACAAAAATACTAGGCTTCATTCCAGAATCAATAAAAAAAAGTTTTTAAAATATGTACATGGAGAAGTGAAGCCACTTCTGTTTTTTGAGTGAATCATTCTTCTAATGTATTCCCAGATTTACTCCAATGTATTCTCTATCTAACAAAGTTGCACTAAAAGGAAAATGAACTTTTACAAGTTGCTTACTCATCATTATTCTTTATTTCTAAAATTTAAGGGTAATTTTGTGACAACATTTTAATGTTTGTCTGATGGGCAACAAGAACTAATTCTGAAGGATGCTTTAAAAATCCATTTCAACATTGGTACAAAAGCAGAGGAACTTAAAGGAATGCTGAAATGTAAAAAAGACTGCAGACAGGCACCTGAATTGAAAACAACCTTCACTGCCTGCAGAAAAATTGTGATGAATTTGAGAATTTGATTTCTAAAGTGGGGGTAATGGTTTTTTAATTGTTCCTTCTGTGAAGGTAACCGGACTGATTTTAAGCATCGGAAACTTTTAGCAATGAGTCAAAACAGCATTTCCAAGAAATCATGTGACTTAGCTAAATGACTAGACAAACTATACCTGATGAGATAATGGTTGAAGCGTTTACTAAATTAAGATATACAACCCTAAGAGATACAGGAGGCCAGAGGCAGATTTGGTTCAGAAGAAAAAGGATCCATCTCAGCTATTACCAAATTGCCTGTTTAACAGCCTCAATCCTGTCAACGTAACTTGATTTTTCCTTTGGATCTGTTCAGAAATGACAGTGAATTAGCTTGAGTGTCTCAGGGAGAGAATGTAATGGAGAGAATCAGATCAGGCGAATGGGCAGAAATGAAACACTTAATAACCTCATCAATTGAGTAAGAAATGAATATGTCAACATAGGAGTGACACTTCACTGGGTTTCAGTGTTCATAAAAGATATTCCTGCAAAAAAACTTCTCTTTCTGTTTTTAATCAGATCTTTCAGAATTGTCTCGTATCCGTATTTAGCGAAATTGTTTTTATTTTCTTTTGTATAATAAAACTATTGTTCTTCTGCTAAAAGTACAATGTATAAGAATCATATAAATATGTTCAATGACTGACCATCAGGGTAACCAAATTAAAGAAAATAAAACTTATGATCAATAAAGACACATTTCACTCTGGGATCTGACTTGACCATCAGCTGGGATCATGACGAAGTGAAGAAGTAGTTAAGATTATCAAGGCAGAAGAAAATCCTACCATACGGATATTGACACGTGCTGTTGTAGTCTTTGGTCTCCAAGGCCATATCACTGGCACAAATGAGCCAGTGCCCCTCTCCCTGAGTCAGGTATACCAATCCAATGTCAATAAAATACTGATTTGGTTGCAAAATGGCCCTCAAATATGTTGAATATTCATAAGGGTCTGGTCAAGTCTCGATGGGAGTACTGCAGACAGTTCCGATCACTACACTGTTTGAAGTATGCGGAAGTCTTTAAGGCAGTACAGAAATGTTCCAGAGTCGCAGGGATTTTATTGACTTTAGGTTTGAAATACTGTGATTTGTTCTCCTTGAAGTGAAGGAGGAAGATAGATAGAAACGAACAAAATTACAACCGATTAGAATAAACAATGAAAATCTCCTCCTATTAGCTGAACGTACAAGTACTATAGAACACAACATTGGGCAAGCAGTGCAGAGAGAGCATGATGAACATTTTTTATGCAGTGAGTGGTAATTACTTGGAATTCATTGCCCAACCAGGTAATAAAAGTGGAAACAACCAATGATTTTCAATGATAATTCAATGACCATCAGAGAACATTGCAGGGCTATGGGCAATGAACAAAAGAACCAGGTTGACCGAATTGGGAATTGCTCTGCTCATAGAGGCATAAACTCAATACTGAATGACTTCTCTGTACCTATTAGAGGCCTTCACCACTCAACTCTGTAGGTGAGCTTGCACCTGGCAAACGTCACCAGAGGCCAAAATGCATCTGTAAACTGGCCTGATGTGTTTCTTCATTGTTTTATCTTAGCTCTGACACTAAGTCTGGCTCCATACAGCCAGAAAACTTCTGCTTCGTACTTCATTTGGATGATGCTTCATCAGAGGCAGAAGATAAAAATGTAACCGCCTTTAGAACGTACATGGGTAGGAAAATTGAAGGGAGTGGATGGAATGAGAAGACAAGGCATAAAAGTCTGTGATAGATGGAAGTCAGGAGCGATTACATGACAAAATGAATGATTCTTTTCTATCATATGATCCCGCTGCTTACATCCTTTCCTTTGTGAGCTTTCTTCCTCTCTCCTTTTTCCCTGTCTCTGCATTCGCTTAGAAATTGATTTGTCCAGATCTGCTCAAAGGTCACGGGCCTGAAATGTCAATTTTAGCAGGAATTTTTCAGAGGCAGTGACACCTCTCCTGGCTGAAAAGTTGAGGACATGTCAAGCTGGATGGCTGCAGTTTGCTTTTACAGATATCAGGCTATTGTATCAATATTTCTGCCTCAATGCACATCTCAGAGTTGCTGATCAATTAACTGGCTGGCAGCTTTCTAGTCCCAACAGAAAGTGGGAGTGATGGTCACTGCAAGTACTGCAGCCAGTCCAAACTGAGGAGCAGCACAGGCGCTGGATTTAGAGATGAGTCAAGGCAGCTTGGCTGGGGTCAGCAAGATGGTTTCCAGTAAAGGTGTTGGTGTGAGGGCTGTGATTGCAAGGTATAGAACAAGAGGGGGTCATGGCAGTGCAGGTAGAGGATTGTTCCTCCCGCATGATGTATGAGGTGAGGGATGACATTAGTGTCCCATCCAAATACGCCTGCAGGAAGTGCACCTAACTCTTGTTCCTCCAAGACTGCTTTAGGAAACTGGATCGGGAGCTGGATGAACTTCGGATCATTCGGGAGGCAGAGTCAGTGATAGGCAAGAGTTACAGGGAAGTAGTTACTCCTAAGCACGAAGAAAGCTAGGTAACTGTTAGAAGGGGGAAAAGAAAAACAGTCAGTGCGGGGATCCCCTGTGGTCGTTCCCCTGAAAAACAAGTATACCCTTTTGGATACTGTTGGGGGGACAACTTACCAGGGGCATGCAGTAGGGTGCAGGTCTCTGGCACAGAGTCTGTTCCTCTCGCACAGATGGGAAGGGGGGATAGGAAGAGAGTGATAGTCATTGGGGACTCAATAGTTAGGGGGACTGATAGAACATTTGTTGGGAACGAAAGAGACTCACAGTTGGTATGTTGCCTCCCAGGTGCCAGGGTCCGTGATGTCTCGAATCGTGTCTTTGGGGTCCTGAAGGAAGAGGGTCACCAGCCCCAAGTCATGGTCCACATAGGCACCAATGACACATGTAAAAAGAGGGATAGGGATGTCAGGCAGGATTTCAGGGAGCTAGGGTGGAAGCTGAGAACTAGAACAAACAGAGTGGTTATCCCTGGTTTGTTACCCGTGCCACGTGATAGCGAGGCAAAGAACAGGGAGAGATTTCAGCTGAACACGTGGCTGCAGGGATGGTGCAGGAGGGACGGCTTCAGGTATATGGACAATTGGGGCTCATTCTGGGGAAGGTGGGACCTCTACAAACAGGACAGTCTCCACTTGAACCAGAGGGGCACGAATATCCTCGGTGGGAAATTTTCTCGTGCTATGTGGGTGGATTTAAACTAGCTCAGAAGGGGGATGGGAAACTGAGGTGTAGTTCCAGTACACAGGAGGATGAGAGTAGGGAGGACATGGACAGCATCTCACTGTCACAGGAGTGTGCTGGTAGACAGCAAGCTGAATTGAAGTGTGTCTACTTCAATGCCAGGAGAATCCGGAATAAGGTAGGTGAGCTTGCAGCATGGATAGGTACCTGGGACTTCGATGTTGTGGTCATTTCGGAGACATGGGTAGAGCAGGGTCAGCAATGGATGTTGCAGGTTCCAGGGTTAAGGTCTTTCATTAAGATCAGGGAAGGTGGTAAAACAGGGGGAGGTGTGGCTTTGTTAGTCAAGGACAGTATAACTGTGGCTGAAAGAACTTTTGATGAGGACTCGTCTACTGAGGTAGTATGGGCTGAGGTCAGAAACAGGAGAGGAGCGGTAACACTGCTGGGAGTTTTTTATAGGCCTCCGCAAAGTTCCAGGGATACGGAGGAGAGGATTGGCAAAACTATTCTGGGCAGGAGTGAAAGGAACAGGGTGGTCATTATGGGAGACTTTAACTTCCCTAACATTGACTGGAAATGCTATAACTCTTGTACAGCGGATGGATCAGTTTTTGTCCAATGTGTGCAGGAGGGTTTCCTGACACAGTATGTCAAAGGGCCAACAAGAGGGGAGGCCACACTGGATCTGGTACTTGGTAATGAACCAGGCCAGGTGTTTGATTTAGTGGTAGGTGAGCACTTTGGCGAGAGTGACCATAATTCGGTTATGTTTAGTTAAGCGATAGAAAGGGATAGGAACATGCCACAGGGCAGGAGTTATAGATGGAGGAAGGGCAATTATAATGCAATTAGGCAAGATGTAGGAGGCACAGAATGGGTTAGCAAAATGTAGGGGATGGGGACAATCGAAATGTGAAGCTGGTTTAAGGAACAGATATCGTGTGTCCTTGATAGGTATGTCCCTGTCAGGCAGGGAGGAAGCGATAAGGTAAGGGAACCATGTTTTACTAAAGAAATTGTATCTCTTGTCAAGCGGAAGAGGGAGGCTTATGTGACGATGAGACGAGATTGTTCAGATGAGGTGATGGAGAGTTACAGATTAGCTAGGAAGGATTTAAAGAGAGAGTTAAGAAGAGCAAGGAGGGGACATGAGCAGACATTAGCAGGTAGAATAAAGGAGAACCCTAAAGCTTTCTATAGGTATGTGAGGAATAAGAGGATGATTAGGGTAGGAATAGGGCCAGTCAAAGTCAGAAGTGGGAAGTTGTGTGTGGATCCAGTGGAAATCGGAGAGGTGCTAAATGAATATTTCTCATCTGTTTTTACTCAGGAAAAGGAAAATACTGTAGAGGAGAAGACTGAGTTAAGGGCTTCCAGAATTGAATGGATTGAGGTTAGTAAGGAGGAGGTGTTATCAATTCTAGAAGGTGTGAAAGTAGGTAAATCCCCTGGGCCAGATGGGATTTTTCTGAGGATTCTCTGGGAAGCTAGGGAGGACGTGGCGGAGCCTTTAGCCTTGATCTTTGAGTCCTTATTGTCTACAGGTTTAGTACCAGAGGACTGGAGGATTACAAATGTTGTGCCTTTGTTCAAAAAGGGCAGTAGGGATGACCCAGGTAATTATAGACCTGTGAGCCTTACATCTGTTGTAGGAAAAATTTTGGAAAGGATTATAAGAGATAGGATTTATAATCATCTAGCAAGCAACAATTTGATTGGAGATAGTCAGCATGGAATCTTCAAGGGCAGGTCGTGTCTCACAAACCTCACTGAGTTTTTTGAGAAGGTGACCAAGCATATGGATGGAGGGTAGGGCAGTTGATGTGGTGTACATGAACTTCAGTAAAGTCTTTGATAAGGTTCCACATGGTAGGCCATTGGAGAAAATACAGAGGCACGGGATTGGGGGAGTTTGGATTAGAAACTGGCTTTCTGTAAGAAGGCAACTAGTGGCGGTTGATAGAAAATATTCAGCCTGGAGTCAGCTCACTAGTAGTGTGCCTCAAGGATCTGTTTTGGGCCCGCTGCTGTTTGTCATTTTTATAAATGACTTGGATACAGGCATAGGTGGATGGATTAGTAAGTTTGCAGATGACACTAAAGTCGGTGAAGTGGTGGACAGTGTGGAAGAATGTTGCAGGTTGCAGGGAGACTTGGATAAACTGCAGAATTGGGCTGAAAGGTGGCAAATGGAGTTCAATGCGGATAAATGTGAGGTGATTCACTTTGGGAAGAACAATAGGAAGGCAGAATACCGGGTCAATGGAAAGATTCTTGGTAGTGTGGATGTGCAGAGGGATCCTGGTGTCTATGTACATTGGTCCCTGAAAGTTGCCACCCAGATTGATAGCGCTGATAAGAAGGCGTACAGCGTGTTAGGTTTTATTGGTAGAGGGGTTGAGCTCTGGAGCCGTGATATCACGCTGCAACTGTACAAAATGCTAGTGTGGCCTCATTTGGAATATTGCGTGCAGTCTGGTTATCCCATTACAGAAAGGATGTGGAAGCATTGGAAAAAGGTGCAGATGAGATTTACCAGGATGTTGCCTGGTATGGAGCACAGGCCCTATGAAGAAAGGCTGAGGGACTTGGGTCCGTTCTCATTGGAGAGAAGGAGGCTAAGAGGGGATTTAATAGAGACATACAAGATGATCAGAAGATTAGATAGGGTGGACAGTGAGAGTCTTTTTCTGAGGATGATGATGTCAGCTTGTACGAGGAGACATAGCCACAAATAGATTTAAGACAGATGTCAGAGGCAGGTTCTTTACTCGGAGTGGTAAGGGTGTGGAACGCCCTGCCTGCCAATGTAGTTAACTCAGCCACATTAGGGGCATTTGAACAGTCCTTGGATAAGCAGATGGATGATGATGGGATAGTGTAGGGGGAGGGGCTTAGATTAGTTCACAGACCGGCGCACCATTGAGGGCCGAAGGGCCTGTTCTGTGCTATATGCTGTATTGTTCTATGTTCTATGATCACTACTGAGGTGAGGGGTAGGAACTTCCTTTGGATACAAGATGTCAGGACACGAAGGACCACTTCAACAAAGCCTGCAGCCAACTTGCCAGGGCATCCTGGGTGCTTCATTTCTGCCTAAAAATTCCAGCGTCTGCAAATTTCTTGTCTGTTCCATACTAATTCATGTTAAAGTAAAATACTGCAAAACACAAATGGAGTTCCTTCTCTTATGGCATATAGCCTGCCTTAAAAGTGCATGGGAGAGCCCCTACTGACTCAGAGGTGACATAATCCAGGAAGGGAGTATTAAATGTAATTTCCCAACAGGTGAGCTTAAAATGTTTCGCTGAATAGTAAGGTTAATTTAATAAGAAACAGAATTGTTATAAATGCTCAGTGTGTCAGGCACCATCTGTGAACAGGGAAACAGAGTTAACGGGTTGCATTTATATTCTCCTGCAGGCAGCTTTGAAAGCAGGAGTCGGGGGTTATGTTCAATCCAACAAGTGACCTGTCCACCATTCAAACACCACCCTTAACATGTGCCACAATTTCACCTGAATTTTAGTGGCAGGCATAGTATCCCACCTGCCAGTTGTTTGATCGATGCTCACAAGGGTTTCAGTCGCTGCCCCCATGATTTAAACAGAGTTCCACTTCAAGAGATCAAATTTCCTTCTGTAGGTTGATAGCAGGCAAAGGTAGATCCTTCTTAATATTTGTGAGATTAAAGTACTACCACCTCCATATTCCTTTTTCCTGCATGGCCTCTCAAACCCTGATCCCTGAAAGTTTAGTGCCGAACTAAACAACCAGCATCTGATCATCTGAACAAGGAGTAGGCCATTCAGCCCCTTGAGCCTGTGCACCATTTAATAAAATCATGGCTGACTTGATGGCAACCTCAAATCCACATTCCTGTCCACACCAATAACTTTTCCATCTTTTTCTTGCTTACCAAGAATCTATCCACATCTGCCTTAAAATATTTAACATTCCACTTTCAGGAAGAGTTCCAAAGGCTCACCACCATCTGAGAGAGAAAAATAAATTGTGTCACCTCTGCTTATGGGATGGTGTCGTATTTTTAAACAGTGACTCCTCGTTCTAAGTTTTCCCATAGAAGGAAACATCCTCTCTAAATCCATCCTGTCAAGGTCTTTCAGGGTCTTATATGCTTCAATCAAGTTGTCTCTTATTTTCCTAAATTTCAGCAGGCACAATCTCATCCTGGCCATTCATTTCTTGTAAGGCAACCTGGTCATTGTAGGTATTAGTCTGCTAAGTCTTCTTTTACATTCTTCCTTAAATAAGGAGACTAATACTGCACAAAGTATTCCTGATGTGATTATACCAATGCCCTGTAAAACTGAGGCATAACATCTACACTTTAGAATTCCCTTTGCACAATATAATAACATTCCATTAGCTTCGGTAATTATTTACTGTAGTCTTGTGTGACTTATGAATTAGGACACCCAGGCCACTTTGCATCTCAGAGTTCTGCAAGCCCCCCCTCCCAATCTTTTTTACTCTTCCTGATAAAATGGACAATTTGACACTTTCCCACAATCTGCACCATTTTACTCCATTTACCAGATTTTTTTCCCCGCTCTGTGTTTCCTGGTAGATAGTTAATCTTCTATTCATGATGCCATGTTTTGTGATCCAGCATAACTTGCTTTCTTATTGTCTGGGTATAGGGCTGGCAGTAATCTTCCATTTCTATTAGCACTCCAAGTACAAGAGAGCCAGAGGTCTTTGAGTGACTGGCAACTGAGATGGAGTCCCCTGTTCCCCAGGGTTAGAAATCACACTTAAAGCAAAATTAAAAGTCAATTAGCTGTGGAACAAGTTTTGGCGGATCGAGGGTGTATGGTTTGCAGGATATTTGGCACTCCATAAAATGCAGTCTAAATTTTCAGTTCAGTAGGCTCTTCACATTAATTATGTTTCTCTTTTCTTGGCTAATGCCTGAGCTACCAAGTAATCTCACTATTCTCTCTGTTGTTTTTTATTGCAGAATCCTGACAACTCCAGCATTTTGGTTTGCCTTTACATAATATTTTGGTGCTTCTTCTCTTTCCACATTGCTGAAAGCCACGTCAATTCTGGTGGTGCTACAGAGTTTTGATTTTGTCTTTGTCATTCCTGCTCCACTCAAAAAGATCATTAGATTTGTGAACAACGATTCACTCTGTGTCCAACTGATATGTGGAGCCAATCATTCGATCTTACATCATTGGGCACCAAACAGACAGTTATTGTGAATCTTTTGTTCTAAATTATATCAGCAACCTACCGATCAATCAATATTCAACAATTTTTTTCCTATTGGTGGAAGGATCAGGAGCCAGGGGCACTGATTTAAAGTAATTGATTTTAAAAGCAATGGCAATGAGAGGCGCAACATTTTAATGCTGTGAGTGGTCTGGAATGTATTGACTGAGACAGCTGGTGGAGGCAGCTTTGACCGAATCTCGGAAAAAGGAAATTCCTGCAGGTTTATAGGGAGTGGCAAGATGAATTACTCCTTCAGAAGGCCAGTACAGACGCGACAGGGTCGAATGACCTCCTGTTTGCTGTAAATATTCTATGATTCCCAATTTAACATAATTCACATTGCTTACTGGTGATAGGAGGCTGAATGACTGTTCAGTATCTGAAATACCCTCTGCATCCAGAGTTCATGCCTCCAGTTTGTTTTCATACTAGAGTTGTTCACCACTGATACAATGTGTCCTGTACTCCAATGAATTATCACTGAGACAACCACAGGAATTTTGAGTATAATTTCTTAAAAATTACTACTGAAAATCAGTACAATGACCCAAATTAGACAACTGAATCCAAATACAAACATACAAACTAAAAGCAGGAGTAGGCCTTACAGCCCATCAGCCTGGTCCACCATTCAATAAGATTGTGGCTGGCTTGTTTGTGTTTTGAATTCTGCAACCTCATTTATTCCCCATTACCTTTGATTTCCTTGCCAAACAAAAATACACCAACTTCTGCCTTAGAAGTATTCCTTGGAGAAAAAAGTTTCTCCAACCTTTTTTCTTAACACATACTGCCCATTCCAGTGTCAATGTAGTAAACCTCCTTTGAATTGCATCCAACTCATTTACATTCTTCCTTAAATCAGAAGACCAAAACTGCGTGCAGTATTTGAGATGTGATCTCACTAACTTGTTACATAAACTGAATGTTTTATAAAAAAAAACTGAAAGAAATGCGGATGCTGTAAATCAGGAACAATAACAGAAGTTGCTGGAAATGCTCAGCTGATCTGGCAGCACTTGTGAAGAAAAATCAGAGTTAACATTTCAGGTCCAGTGACCTTCCTCAGAACAGTTTGAAGGAAGGGTCACTGGACCTGAAAAGTTAACTGTGATTTTTCTGCACAAATGCTGCCAGACCTGTTGAGCTTTTCTGGCAACTTCTGTTTCCAATCATTATTTTTATGTTCAATTCCTTTTGTAATAACAGACAGCGTTCCACTAGCCTTCTTAATTACTCGCTGTATCTGCACTCTAACATTTTGTGACTCATACACCAGAACAACTAAATCTAACTCCACCTCAGAATTCTGCAGTCATTTTCCATTTTATAATATTCTTCTTTGTTATTCTTCCTGCTAAAGACAATAACTTCAGATCTTTCCACAATACGTTCCATCTGCCAGATTTTTGCCCACGCAATTGACCTATCAATCGCAGTCTGAAAACTCTATGTCCTCTTCATAACATACTTTTCTACCTGTCATTTTGTCATCAGCAAATTCTTTACAGGCAATTAGATCTCCAGAACTACCAAGGTTCCCATTAGTACAGTAATTCTGTTGTTTCCTCTTGTCATAATTTGCTCAAAATATTATTGTCATATCAAATTTGCAATGAAAAAATCCTCAGTTCAAAACAACTTTATGTGCCTTTATAATGCTTTTTAGAACTTAATGTAGACAGTTCGCCTGCTTTCAATAAAACTCCTACTTATTGTCATTGCTACATTAAATATAGGATCATTTGTCATGTCAGGTTATTGCATTCCAGCTAGAGGAGCAAACTGAAGATGTTCCTGTTTCTGATTGTCTTCTCTTTAAAGGAAATTGAATGTGTGAAATGCAAGCAAGATTTTCTTCTCAAGGCAAGAGCACATGCAGTAAAAGAGCACATTCATGTCATTAAAATCTTTTAATCTTTATTTCCACATTTGGCTGCGAGGGAAGACATTGTTATGGGTTGAAGAATGAGGTATGAAGTCTTTTGTTCAATTGTGAATAATTCAGATATGTAGAACACAGTGTTCAAACGTAGAAGAGAAGACAAATGAACTTGTGAACATATGCTATCGCTCAATTAAAGCCAGCAGCCCTTTCTGCCAAGGTGACCTCCTCCTTTTGGGCCTGCACTGTGTCATTTATAGATTTTCTTGTAAGACTATAAGACCATAAGACCATGAGCAAGCTACTTGGCCACTCAAACATGTGCCGTTATTCAATAGGACCATGGCTACTCTGACATTCCTCATGGCCAGTTTCTGGTCCTTTACCCATAACTTTTGAATCCCCTACTAACCAAGAATCTATCTACCTTGACGTTAAGCATACAAAAGGACTCTGCTCCCACAGCTTTCTGTCGCAAATCATTCCAAAGGTTCATAACCCTCTGAGGAGAAATTCTTCTTCATCCCAGACTGAGATTTATTCTGAGAATATATCCTCTGGTCCTAGACTGTCCCAGAAGCAGAAATATCTTCTCAGCATTTATCCTATCAAGCCCCTTCAGAATCCAACATGTTTCAATGGGACCATCTCTTGTTCTTCTAAACTGCAATGAGTTGAGTCCCAACCTGTATAACCTTAGCTCAGAAGGCAATCCCTCAATACTAGGGATCTTCTCGTGAACTTCGTGCTAGGAATTCTTTTAAAATAAAGGATTCAAAATTGCTCACAGTACTCCAGATGAGATCTCCCCAGCACCTTGTACAGTTGAAGTAAGATTTCCCTGCTGTTATACTCCAAACCCTTTGGAATAAGGGCCAACATTCCTGACTACCTGCTGTACCTATGTGCTCACATTCTGTGTTTCATGTACAAGTATTCCCAAGTCCCTTTGTGTTGCAGCTTTCTGCAGTTTTGTTTTCCATTTGAATAATACTCTGTTCACTTGTTCTATCTTCCAAAATGATAAACTTCACATTTTCCCACATTATACTCTGTTCGCCAACCTTATGTCTGCTTACTTAAACCATCAATATCACTATTTAAGCTATTTCAGTCTCTCTGGCAACTTATCTTTTCACCTCTTTTTGTGTTAGGTGCAAATTTGCTAACAGTCCATTCACTTCCTTCCTCTGAGTCATTAATGTATATTGTAAACCATTGAGATCCTAGCACTGATCTTTGTGGAATCCCACTTGTCATTGGCTGTCAATCTGAAAATGAACCCCTTCACTCTTTCCTGCCCATGATTCAATTCTCTATCCATGCTGCTGAACTATTTTCAACGTCGCGGGCTCTTACCTTGTGAATTAATATCATCTCATTTACAAATGCTTGGCACTGCTTTACTGTTTTTCTGTCAAAAATGCAATAATTGTAATAATTGGAATCCATTTGGTGGGGTTGGTGAATTGAAGAACTATAGAGCTCAAGATACTTCAATGACAGAAATAGTTGTAGTAGATAATTACTAACCGACAGCTTTAAGCCTAGATTTTCTGTGTCTTTCCCTTCCCCTTCCTCACAGTAGACCGAAAAGTTTAGATAATGCTGCAAGACAATCCTAAATATTTAATGATGGACCTCAAAAAGGCTCAGTCACTGCAAAGGGCTGGGTCGTCTTTGTGGATGGGATTGCAAGAGTGAACCTGCCATGGATGAAGACTAAGCTTTCTACATCTAACATATTAGATACAATCAAGATTACAACTTAGGATCCTCAGGGCTCTCCTAGCAAGTTATCCAGAACACAGATAAACAGTTTGAACTTAGTAATGTATTTGGACAATTCTCTAATTGTTTACATGTTAATATTTTTATCTGAATTATGAAAAAAAAGACAAAAAATTAATCAGAGATAATAGGAACTGCAGATGCTAGCTAATCCGAGATAACAAGGTGTAGAGCTGAATGAGCCCAGCAGGCCAAGTCAGCATCTTAGGAGCAGGAAAGCTGACGTTTTGGGCATAGACCCTTCATCAGAAATGGGGGAGTGGAACGGGGTTCTGAAATAAATAGGGAGAGAGGAGGAGGCAGATAGAAGATGGATAGAAGCGAAGATAGGTGCAGAGGAAATAGACAAGTCAAAGAGGTGGGGATACAGCCAGTAAAGGTGGGTGTAGGTGGGGAGGTATGGAGGGGATAGGTCAGTCCAGGGAGGACGGACAGGTCAAGGGGGCAGGATGAGGTTAGGAGGTAGGAAATGGTGGTGGGGCTTGAAGTGGGAGGAGGAGATAGGTGAGAGGATGAACAGGTTAGGAAGGGGGGGGGTGAGCTGGGCTGGTTTTGATTTGTGGTAGGTGGAGGGGAGATTTTCAAGCTTGTGAAATCCACATTGATACCATTGGGCTGCAGGGTTCCCAAGCGAAATATGAGTTGCTGTTCCTGAAACCTTCGGGTGGCATCATTGTGGCACTGCAGGAGGCCCATGATGGACATGTCGTCTGAGGAATGGGAAGCGGAGTTAAAATGGTTCGCGACTGGGAGGTGCAGTTGTTTATTGTGAACCGAGCGGAGGTGTTCTGCAAAGCGATCCCCAAGCCTCTGCTTGGTTTCCCCAATGTAGAGGAAGCCACAACAGATACAGTGAATGCAGTATACCACATTGGCAGATGTGCAGGTGAACATCTTCCCCCAAGATGTGGGAAGTCTTCTTGGGGCCTGGAATGGGGGTGAGGGAGGAGGTATTGGGGCAGGTGTAGCGCTTCCTGCGGTTGCAGGGAAAAGTGCCTGGCATGGTGGGGTTGGAGGGGAGTCTGGGGCGGACAAGGGACTCATGAAGAGAATGGCCCCTCAGGAAAGCAGACAAGGGTCGGGGGGGAAAAATGTCTTTGGTGGTGGGGTCGGATTGCAAATTGGTGGCAAGCCCGTAGCTACCTAGAATACACCTCCTCTCACCCACCCTCCTGCAAAAATTCTATCCCCCCTTCACAATTCCTTCACCTCCACCACATTTGCTCACAGGATGAGGCACACCCTGTCCCCGCAAAAACAACCAAAAAAGAATCCCCCTCATCCTCACGTACCACCCCACCAACCTCTGGATACAACGCATCATCCTTCAACACTTCCGCCATGTGCACTCCGACCCCACCACACAAGCCAATTTTCCATCCCCACCCTTGTCTGCCTTCTGGAGGGACCACTCTCTTCGCGACTCCCTTGTCCGCTCCACACTGCCCTCCAACCCCACCACACCCGGCACTTTCCCCGGACGAAGTGCCACACCTGCCCCCACACCACCCCCCTCACCCCCATCCCAGGCCCCAAGAAGATATTCCACATTAAGCAGATGTTCACCTACACGTCTGCTAATGTGGTATACTGCATCCGCTGTACCCGGTGTGGCTTCCTCTACATTGGGGAAACCAAGCGGAGGCTTGGGGACCGCTTTGCAGAACACCTACCCTGGGTACGCAATAAACAACTTCACCTACCAGTCGTGAACCATTTCGACTGCCCCTCCCATTCCTTAGACAACGTGTCCATCCTGCACCTCCTGCAGTGCCACAACGATGCCGCCCGAAGGTTGCAGGAACAGCAACTCATATTCCATTTGGGAACCCTGCAGCCCAAAGGTATCAATGTGGATTTCACAAGCTTCAAATCTCCCCTCCCCTTACCACAATTCAAAACCAGCCCAGTTCGTCCCTGCCTCCCTAACCTGTTCTTCCTCTCACCCATCCCTTCCTCCCACCTCAAGCCCCACCCCCATCTCCTAACTACGAACCTCATCCCGCCCCCTTAACCTGTTTGTCCTCCCTGGACTGACTTATCTCCTCCCTACCTCCCTATCTACACTCACCTTTACTGGCTCCATGCCCACCTCTTTGACTTGTCTGTCTCTTCTCCACCTATCTTCTCCTCTATCCATCTTCGATCCGCCTTCCCCCTCTCCCTATTTATTTCAGAACCCCCTTCCCTTCCCCCATTTCTGAAGAAGGATCTCGGTCCGAAACAACATCCTAAGATGCTGCTTGGCCTGCTGTGTTCATCCAGCTCTATGCTGTGTTATCTTTGACAAAAAATTAAACCTATTTATCAGTAAATATCATTTTAAAGCTTTGTAAAACATTATTTTGAAATGGGATGTGGCTTTCTTTGTGGAAAGTTCAAATTATGTCATTATTACTTCTAAATGTGTCAATCCTTATTTTGCAAACAAGTAATGAAACTTGTAAACTTAAGTTACCTTTCTAAATTTAGCAAAGTAGAACGAGGAATATATTGGATTTGAAATTTAATAGCTAGACTGGATCATAGTTCCTAAAGTTTGATTTAATTTCAATAATTTTTCAAAGAAAAAATGCACCCTGTACTGTTGTTTTGGGGGCATTCACACAAAAATAAATTGAAATGACACCACTTCTCTTTTCTCGTTTTCCACCGATTTAACGTCAAGTGCTTTGACACAATATTTGGTGTTGTGAGTTTACCCCCTGCTATACACCATATTGTACAATAATGTGAATTGACACAAACATAGCAATTAATTATGTCACGACAATATGAGTTTCTAATAGGTAATGCATAATTGCACTTCAAAGGATTTCACTCATTTTGAGGGTCATTGTAGATGGTTATTTTGGCCAGCAATGTCATTATAATAAATTCTACTTAGTATTTCAACACCCTTAAGCAGATAATTCATTGACAATTTTAAAGAAATAACGCATGATTGTCTTTCTTTGACACAGTATGTGAGATGCTGTTATTTTCAAGTCAAAACTCTATAATGAACCACATTTATCAAACCTGCATACTCCCATAAAGGTCAGTAATGATTTTAAACTAAGTTGTTATGACAGATCATTAATCTGAACTCTTCAATTATCTTCTTCACTGAGAGGTCTCAAACTCAAGTGGAGAAATCCAGTTTCTTCCATAAATTGTTGCTGACAATTACCACAAAGGCTTTCCTTTCTAACAATCCATGCAGCAAGTGCAAACATTGACCTTTGCAATTCGTTAGAAGGGCTGGTAAAATAATTCTAGGGCTGGTAAAATAATTCTATCTGAAAAGTTGCCTTTAATTATCAGTGGTGAAATAAAGTAAAAGGAGAATCTGAATATCATTACAAACTTAACTTTGGGATGGCACGGTGGCTCAGTGGTTTGCATTATTTCCTCTGGCACCAGGGAGCGAGGCTTGATTCCAGTTTTGGACAACTGTCTGTGTGGAGTTTGTACATTCTCCCCATGTCTGCGTAGGTTTCTGCTGGGTGCTGCAGGTTACTTCGTCAGTCCAAAGACAAACAGGTTAGGTGGATTGGCCATGTTAAATTGCCCATAGTGTCTAGGGATGTGCAGGCTGGATGGATTAGCAATGGGAAATGCAGGGTTACGGCAATAGTGTTGTGGGCTGTGGGTAGCTGGGATGTGCTTTGGAGGGTTGGTGCAGATTCAATGTGCCAAATCGCTTCTTTCTGCATTGTAGTGATGCTAGGATAAACAATGAGACTTGTTGTTTGTAAACTGCGTGTGGCATTATACGCTGCTTGTATGGTAAATAGACAAAATGAACATTATGTAACGTGAAAACCTGTTTCACTGGAAGACTCGGTGGCATGAGGGGTTAGACATTGAACAATTCAGATCCAACTCAAGCTGATGCAATTAAAGTCGCTTTTGACTGTTCACATCCCACGAGTTATTCTTGACTTTTATTCAACGTGTAATGGATAAGACTCTTACACAACTAATAGGGTGTCTGCGCCATAGGTTTGACTAAAGTGGCAAAATGGAAATATTTCTGAAGTTGTGGGGGAGGAATGGAGCTTTCCTCTGCATTAAACCTGACTTCAAAGCTCATTATGCTCACATGGGTATTTGAAATTAAGAGTTCAATTCCCAATGCTACTGGCTTTAAAAGAGTCAAATTTAAGTTGGTGTTATATTGTTATAACAAAAGTTGTGATAGCTCATCAGATAATGTATCAACAAAACAATCCAAGTGGTTCTTCAACAGCAGTTACCCAATCACTATGCTGTCTAACTGCCTCCTCAATCAACTCAACAATGCTCCCAATTCAGGACAATTTAAAGTTAGAAGCATAATGAACGTATGAAACAACAGAACCCATAGTGAGGGACAGTCAGGAAGAAGAACCTGCTCATTTGCCGAATGTGATAACAGATGTTATTTGATGGAGATGTATTTGACAGCAATAGGGTTAGGGAAACAGAGTGAGGTATTCACAGTTTAAATCTGCATGGCATCAAGTTGACCTTGTAAGACAACAAGCTGAGATCTTTTGCTCTCATGCTAAGCTTCCATGAGAGCATTGAGATGTTGCATGGCTTCTGCTAGTGCTCGAGTAGAAAGTGTGACAGGAACTAGCAGTTGTGGATCACAGCTAGGTCCACAAGTTGTCATGGGTTTGGCCACCATTCTCACATCGGGAAGCATGGGCTCCAGACTTTGGATGAAGTCCTGCGCTATGTTGGTGGTCCAATCCTCCATGCTCTTTTACATTGAAAATATTCTCACAAGCAGGCTTGTCAATGCACTAAGCTTCACTGTGTGCATTACTGTTCTGTGTTTTTGGAAGTGTTTTTGGATAAAATAGTTTTGTTTTTTTTTTGTAGGTGATTTTTATTTTAAAGCTGTTTTCATGAGTGCCGGTGTACCACAGATGCATTGAAATGTAAGGACATTTTAAAGAATAAAGAACAGAACAGCACAGGAACAGACCCTTTGATCCACTGAGCCTGTGCTGACACATGATGCCTTACCAAACAAAAAACCTTTCGCCTCCACACAGTCCACATCCCTTTATTCCAAGCCTATTTATGTAGCTGTCAAAACATCTCTTAAATGTTTCAACTAAATCTGCCTCCACCACCTTCATTGGCAGTGTTTTCCAGGCACCTACCACCATCTATGTAAAAAAAACTTCCTTCTCACATCTTCTCTAAACTTTCCCACCTTTACCTTAAACCTATGTCCCTTATTTCTACCCCAGGAAAAAGACTCCATTCTATTAATGCCTCTCAAAATTTTGTAAACTTCTGTCAGGTCGCTCTCCCGGCTTCTGTCGTTCATGCAAAAACAAACTAATCTCTCCAAGCGGAGGCTTGGGGACCGCTTTGCAGAACACCTCCGCTCGGTTCGCAACAAACAACTGCACCTTCCCAGTCGTGAACCATTTCAACTTCCCCTCGCATTCCTCAGGCGACATGTCCATCCTGGGCCTCCTGCAGTGCCACACTGATGCCACCCGAAGATTGCAGGAACAGGAACTGATATTCCGCTTGGGAACCCTGCAGCCCAATGGTATCAATGGGGATTTCACAAGCTTCAAAATCTCCCCTTCCCCCACTGCATCCCAAAACTAACCCAGCTCGTCCTCGCCTCCCTAACCTGTTCTTCCACTCACCTATCCCCGCCTCCCACCTCAATCCGCACCTCTATTTCCTACCTACTAACCTCATCCTGCCCCCTTGACCTGTCCGTCCTTCCTGGACTGACCTGTCCCCTCCCTACCTCCCCACCTATACTCTCCTCTCCACCTATCTTCTCCTCTATCCATCTTTGATCTGCCTCCCCCCTCTCACTATTTATTTCAGAACCCTCTCCACGCCCCCTTTTTCTGCTGAAGGGTCTAGGCCCGAAACATCAGCTTTTGTGCTCCTAAGATGCTGCTTGGCCTGCTGTGTTCATCCAGCTCCACACTTTCTTAATCTGTCCTCATAGCTACTACCTTCCAAACCAGGCGTCATCCTGGCCATGTGTTTCCATACCCTTTCCAACACCTCCACATCCTTGTGGTAGTGTTGTGACAAGAACT
Organism: Stegostoma tigrinum; assembly: GCF_030684315.1. Classification (NCBI taxonomy): domain Eukaryota; kingdom Metazoa; phylum Chordata; class Chondrichthyes; order Orectolobiformes; family Stegostomatidae; genus Stegostoma; species Stegostoma tigrinum. The sequence goes on from NC_081366.1 coordinate 28,613,120, forward strand.
GTAAGCAATATTCCAAATGTGGCCTAATTATAGTTCTGTACAGCTGCAACACAACTTTTTTAAAAATATTCTATGCCTGACCAATGAAGGCAAGCATTTCATACAAATTCTTAACCACCTTATTCACTAGTGATACCACTTTCAGGGAACTGCGTGCCTGTATCCCTCTGCCTAGATCCCTCTATGTTAGAATCTCTATGGCTTCTGCCATTTAATATAGCTCCCTCCTGTACTAGACCTTCCAAAACGCAACACCTTGCATTTGTCTGGTTTAAATTCCATTTTCCATTTCTCTGCCTGAGCCTCAAGCCTATCTATATCCTGCTGTGATCTCTGGCAATTTTCCTCACTATCTGCAGCTCCTCCAATCATTGTGTCATCCATTAACTTACCAATCAAGCCACTTAGATTCTCTTCCAAATCATTTATATGCTGCAAACAATAGGGGTCCCAGCATTGATCCCTGCAGAACACCACTGTTCACAGATCAACTATGAGAATGACTAAGCCAGTTCTGTGTCCATCTTAACAGTTTAATGCTGATCCCATGTGAATTCACCTTCTGTATCTGCCCACCATGAGAGACCTTGTTGAAGCCCTTGCTGAAGTCCAAGCAGACAACATCACCTCCCTGCCCTCATCAATCATGTCATTTCCTCAAAAACCTCAACTAAGTTTGTGAGACCATAAAGCCATGCTGCCTATATCTAATTAGTTCATATTTTTCCAAATGTGAGTAAATCCTGTCCCTAACAATTTTCTCCAATGATTTCTCCATCGCCGACTTAGGAGTCATAGGCCTGTAATTTCCTGGATTATCCCCGGTGCATTTCTTAAACGAAAGATCATAATTGGCTAAACTCCAGTCCTCTGGGATCTCTTTTGTGAACATAGAGGATGCAAGCATTTCATACAATGCCCCAGCAATTTCCTCCGTCACCTCCCTCAGTATTCTAGGATAGATCCCATCAATTCTTGTGGACTTGTCTACTTTAATACTTTTCAAAAAAAACTTGACACGTCCTCCTTTTTATGACCAATATGCCCTAGAATATAAACCACACCCCTCTCACAACTCACCATCTACCATGTCCTTCTCCATTGTGACTACCAATTACTCATTCAATTACTCAAGTACCATGCATAAATTTCCTCTTATTTTTGAGGAGCCAACCATTTCCCTAGGTACCTTTTAGCTTTTTATATATGGATAAAACGCCTTGGGATTTTCCTTAATCCTATTCACTGAAGACATTTTCTGGCCCTTTTAGCCCTCCTAATTTCTTGTTTAAGTATTTTCCAGTATTCTTTATATTTTTTGAAGGCTCTGACTGTCTTCAGTTTCGTAAACTTTATATACATCTCCTTTTTCTTTTCGACTAACCACACAATTTCTCTTGGATCGAGGTTCCCAAATCTTGCCGTCCTTGTTCTTCATTTTCACAGGCATGTGCTGGTCCTGATTTCTAACCAATAGACCTTTAAAAGATTCCTACATGACAGATGTGGATTTACCCTCAAACAGCCACCCCCAATCTACATGTCCCAGTTCCTGCTTAATATAGTTGTAGTTAGCCTTCCCCGAATTTAGAACTTTCACCCAAGGAGTACTCTTTTGAGAATATCCTGTGCCCACTCGGTGACATCCTTGACCCTGGTACCGGGGAGACAACACACTATCCTGGGCTTTCTTTTGCAGCTACAGAAATACCTATCTATGCCCTTAACTATGGAGTTCCCTATTGCCACTGGTCTACTGCAACTTTGTACTCTTGTACTGTGATGCAGAGCCAGCTGCGGTGGTATCGTTCTGGCTGATGCTGTTCCTCATTCCCTGAAAGGTCATTCCCCCACAACAGTCTCCAAACCAGTATACTTCTTAAAGAGTGATAGCCACAGGGGACTCCTGCCTGCCCCTTCTGGCAGTCACCCAGCAGTCTGTCTGAACCTTGGAAGAGACCATGTCTCTATATCTCCAGTCTATGAAGCTTCCCACCTCCTGCATGTTCCTAAATGTGCCCAATTGCTCCTCCAAATGATCCATCCTCTGACAGGAGCTGCAATTGGACACAATTCCTGCTGATGTAGTCATCTGGGATGTTCAAACTGTCTCTGACCTCCCCCATTCCCGAAGAAATGCATACTATCGTGCTGACTCAGAGATAGTAAGCATTGCCGATGCTGGAGTCAGATCTGATCCGAAATGTCAGTTTTCCTGCTCCTCTGATGCTGCCTGGCTTGCTGTGTTCATCCAGCTCCACACTGTGTTATCTCTACCCTGCTGACTGCTATCTTTACCCTCTAGCAACTAGTTAATTAAAATAAATTTCTACTAAATTAATTTATATGGCTCCTAAATGGTTCCAGTTGTTAGAATCCTTAGTGTTAGATTCTCACTAGAAAACACTAAATACACTATTCAGTTAACAACAGTCTAGCTATTATTCTAAATCCCAGTACAGTATTATTCAATCACTAGCCTAAATCTTATTATCCTAAAACTGGATAGGTATAAAAATTAATGAAAACTGTGGAAAGGTAAGATAGAAAAAGGATCACCCGACTGCACTTACCACTTTTGACGTTGTGATGTGATGAAGTACAGTTCCCTGTGTAGGATCGAGGTCAATGCATCACACTTGAGTTTTTACCTGCTCCAATCACTTGCTCCTCCATTTGCCTCTCTCCTTCCCTTTCCCTGGCTGCTGATCAAGGTAACACTACTCCTCAAAACTAGCAGTCATGGTGGCTGGACTGACTCACCTCAGAATCCTCCTCGATGGCTTCACACTGGCACTATCTCAATTGTCATGAGCAACTGCGATGTTGGTAGAGATGACACTGTTAGCAAATGAGAAGGCGAGTTAGGGGGCTGGCTCAGTTACCCCAGCCAGAGCATAAAGACTCCTGGGCCCTTCTTCCTGAATCCTTTTCCTACTCCTTACGCTGCCTCTGAACACCTGGTGGAAAGGGCTGTGCCTTTATGATAGCAAAGTTACCATCGACCAGAACAAATTTAGCACTCAATTTTGTAAGCATTACAGAGCATTCTCTGAGCAGCCCAGGCAGTAGAAGCATTGTTCAGGGTGTTGAAGCTTACTCCTCAGCATTCTTTCTTACTGCATCATTCTCATTTTAGAGAGTTCTCACAGAAAGGTGCCAGAGGAAAGATGTATCCGTTGCAATGTTAAATGAGTAAAATAATTTCAAAATGCAACATTTTTATTGTATAGGTTCAACATTTTTCAGGGCTCTACACTTTGAGAGATATATCCAGGTGTGGGACACAGCAGATACTATTTGAAAGAGGTGTGCGGAAGTTTAAATCAGCTCTTTACACAGTCCTTGCCAACATATGCAATTATTCTGCAGGGGAGCCATGCCCAATGGGAACTGTGTTTGAATGACTGAAAGATATCCATTATTGGATTTTCACAGTTGACGGAGGGATTGTTTTCAATTTCATCCATCTGTGTTGGATAAAATCTACATTTTAGGATGAAAGGACAGATTCTAATCCGACACATCTTCAAAATCAAACTTAAATCTTTGATTTTATTTAAGGAACTCAATTCAACAAGAGGCACAGAATCATAGCATAGAATTCCTTCAGTGCACATACAGGCTATTCAGCCCATTGAGTCTGCACTGACCATCCAAAAAGCATCCCACCCATACCTACAACACAGATCCTTTCCCTGTAACTCCACATGTACGACAGCTAGTTCACCTAGCCTGCACGCTATGGGCAATTTAGCACGGCCAATCCACTTAACCTGCACATCTTTGTGGGAGGAAACCTACAGACTTGGGGAGAATTTACAAACTCTGCACAGACAGTCATCCAAGGTTAGAATCGGGCCTGGGTCCCTGGTGCTGTTTGGCAGCAGTGCTAAGCACTGCACCCCGAAATAAAATGCAATGATTCTGATCTTAAAGCTATTGTCCCTCGATTAGAAGAAGCCAAAAAGTAAATGGAATATCTAAAGTTGAAGCTTGAGAGCACAATTATGCATTCACTCTTCATAAAACACTTGCAACAATTATAAGGGGGTGAGAGGGCAAGCTATTTTAAAATGTGTCAATTTGTGTGGGGTTTAATTCCTGGAAAAATCTGAGTGTTTTGGGAATTTGTCTGCGACCACTTCAGCTCAGTAAGCACAAACTCCTTTGTAAAGGTGATTTGCCTATTTTAGTACATAAATCAGTCAGTTACAGTAATATTAACATGGCTTTTATTAACTGTTGGTATATGGGCTTTCTGGAACTCATCAGTAGAAACAAGGCAAGAACACAACCGCAATTGAAGGAGCTGAAGATATAATGGAAAATGAGTACTGGCCCCCAACAGCTCCCTCCTGAGACAACAGGAACTGCCAATGCTGTAGAATCTGAAGAAGGACCTAGACCCGAAATGTCAGCCTTCCTGCTCCTCTGATGTTGTTTGGCCTGCTGTGTTCATCCAACTCTACACCTTTTTAGCTCCTTCCTGAGCTGCTTTTCTAAAAGGAATGATTCATAGTATTTGTGCTTGAGAAATCATGTTTGCAACTTTGAGGGGCACACCACACTTTGGAGGCTGTAAAAGTGTAATTTGCATTTGTTCTGATCTATTTGACTAGCAAAAGTGTCACCGATGTTAACTTGGACTCAGATGAGACTAAAATGAGCAACAGTAACAAAGGGAGGAATAGCAACCAGCCTGTAGGTCTACAGAAGTGAGGGAATAGTACCAGAGGCCAAACCAGCACAAAGGATCTAGAGGCAGGTTGGAACACTAATGTCTTCTAAGAGCCAGTAGGTGAAGGAAGAATCCAGGCAGTGTTTACTTAAAATAGATTTGTTATGGAAGAGTCTGATTACCTGTTTATCAAGGTCAGCAGCCATGGATACTGTCCCTGTGATGGCGCTAGACAAAATGAGAAGGGATTCAAATGCACAGCATTATTGCCTACAGGTGGAATGTTATGAGATCTTGAGGGATGTGGTGATTGGAAAATATATGGCACAATCAGACAACAAGCTACACTCCCTTAAATTCTGCAGGCACTGCACAAAGCTCTGAGGTCTGTGTGCAGCAGCAGCAGCTAGAGAAACTGGACATGGCTGCGTTGGCACAGCCTCGACACACCAACCAACATCTGTGAACGTCGGAGCAGCTGCGGGGCTGGGAAACTTAGAAGGAACATGGAAAACAAGTGCAATGAGGCTCATCTCATCGAGAGCAACCCATGCTATCTTTTATAATTTCAACAAGCAATGTAGTGGATTCTTATTAGGCAATGGCAAGATGCCAATTGGCAGCAATTATTGATTGTTAAATGCCTTCTTAAAGGCACAACTCACCTCAGTAATATTCAGCCTCCCATTTTATCAAATTCACCAGACAAACTTTACATTAGATGAACGCATCAAGCAAATAAGACTAGGTATCTCACATGCTCAGCTTGCTCTGTACAACTTCCAAGTCGTCTATGACTCAACCACAGCTGATTCATGAACCAAGGGCAAGAGTTGCACACCGCTCTCATCCACGAAGCTGGCATCTGTCAACATGTCACGATGGCTCTCCGATGCACTGGCAGTTCACTCTGCCAGCACAGGCTTGGGTTGTAGGGTTTATCAGCAATGGGCATTTAAATGCTGCAAAAAGGACATTTTGTGGCAGGCACCCAGCTCTCAGACTTTTACCACTCACTGATTGAGTGAATACCTGCGTGTTCACAGTGTCCCTGCTTTACTTTGTCTTGTCAATGCCAGTTATTGCAACGATAAAAACCATAAATAGCTTGCCTTGTTGCCAAGGCAGCCTACATCTCGTAGAATGGCAGTGTGCTATGTTAATTATGCCTGCTCAATCTGCCAGTGGCTTATGCAGAATGTGCAGTGAGCAAGCTGCCATATATACAACTGTTAGAATAATTTTCAATAAAGTCCATGGAGGTATCCATCAGTTTGTGGGTGGTGGGGGAGGGGCTGCTGGGTACGGTAAGTTAAGGGCAGCCTCTTCTGGGAGTGCAACAAGTTGACCATTGTCAGACATCCAGCTAGGGAGTCTGTAGCTCTGCAATCCATGAGAAGTGGGTCACTATCAGTCCTTTGGCACTGTAGCAACCAGTCTGGGGAACCCACGGCTGGGGAGTTGAGTACACCCCAGTCAGGGTTTCGGCATATGTTGCTATTTAGTTATGTTAGTCAAGGAGAAGGACCAGACAGTCCGTCAGGTCTGTCCACAGAAACTAAGGAGAATCGGGGGGAATGTGAGTACAATTCCACCTTCTGGTGAATGTGTGGAGTTTGCACATTCTCCCTGTGTTTGCATGGGTTTCCTCCGGGTGCTCCGGTCTCTTCTCACAGCCCAAAGATGTGCAGGCTAGGTGGATTGGCCATGCTGAATTGCCCATAGTATTCAGGGATGTGTAGATTAGGTGGGTTATAGGGGGATGGGGTCTGTATGGGATGCTCTGAATGTTGGTGTGGACTTGTAGGGCTGAAGGGCCTGTTTGTACTCTGTAATTATTCTTTTTTAATAGAATCCCTAAAGTCCAGCCCATGCCATTGGATTGAGTCTCAGCAAGTTACCCTCCAGCACTAAGGCATCAGTTCTCTGGGGAAAGGGTGCAGTATAATTTAGAAGGGGAGGGATTGGTAAGGCATGGCTGGTAAAGGTGTAATGCAGTAGGGGATAGTCACCCATGGTCAGGAGCATCCTGGCTTCAAGGTGGGAGGCAGTGTCTGACCACTACAGGTATGGTGGTCACCTCATATTCCAGGAGCCGGCTGAGGACATGGAGAAGTATGAAGCCTGTGGGTATATGGGATGGGCTACTAGAAGAGAATTCAGATGTTCAAGGATTAGTGACACATTCAAGCCAAGGCGAGATGCCACTGGAAGAAGAGCACTCATTGTCACCTTCCATTATGCTGGAATGTGGTAGAATGCAAAGGGGAAGAAGACAGCTATGAGCACACTTAAAGTGGGTACAGTAAGTGACTCAAACAGTGAGGGGGTGGCTGCAGCAATCACTAATCAGAGGGTTTTTCAAGGGAAACAGTATTGGCCACAGATCTATGAAAGATAGTGGACATAGACCTAAAGGCTGCCTATGGTCCTGACTTCCAACAGCTTAAACCTCTCTGTACATTGCACCTCCCTGCACATTGCTGCTGAACAACTGATCAACCCCGTGCACACGGGAAGTTAGCTTGACCTAACGATATGTACATACATTGCTCCCCCTGCTTCCAGGAGGGTCTTACTGAGGACCTCTATCTATGGAGCCACAACGTGTTGCTGGATGGTGTGAAAATGTACTTAGTGCCAAGTATGTGCTAAAATCAGCAACATTTATGCATAAACTGAGAACAATATGCATGTCATTTTCACTCATTTAACCAGAGTGCCCTCACTAGATTTTCTTCTTTCTCTCCCTCTCATTAATTTTATTGCTCTCCCTGGTTTCATAGCTGGCATGGAGGGCATCTACTCAGCAGTATCTATTCAGGCCACCTACTCTTGAGGTTTGGTGGGGAAACCCTCTATGTAGACTGGCTGGATGTGCCAAGGGTGTTCTTGTCATCAGAAAGTTAACTGACATCAGTTTTAACTTCTAAGGGTTGGAGGCAGATTGTCAGGTTGAGATGGAGAGCCTGGTCATGTCTGCATTGTCCCAAGTTGAAAGTGCAGAGGAGTCTGACTGTGTTTCTAATACAAGCTGGGTGCATTGGCTCCACACTTGTGCAGCAGCTGCCAGTGGGGAGATGGCTGGAAGGCCAATAAAAATTCTGCTGGTCACAAGTGTTCTGTGCTCCACCTATCACTCTCCCTTCTAATTATGTCTGTTCCTCTTCAACCTAATAATTTATTTGACAATGATTCCATTAAAGATGTAAGGCCCATCTAAACTCTGTGGCAATTGGTGAAACACAGAGAATACCTCAATTTAAATCAAACTCTTGTGGCATACAAGTATCCCTTGATTTCAAAGTCTGCATTTCAACTCAGGAGATGCATGATATATAGAACTAGTAAAAATCTAGTTCCAGTTTCCGGTTCAGATGTTGCATTTTTTGTTCTAGATTAATGGAGTTATATAGCACAGAAACAGACCCTTCAGTCAAACTCATCCACACTGACCAGGCATCCCACTTCCGTTGCCACATTTGGCCCATGTTCTTCTAAACCCTTCGTATTCACGTACCTATCTTGATGATTTTTAAACGTTGTAAAGGTACCAGCCTCCACCACCTTCTCTGGCAGTTTTTTCCACCCTCTGCATGAAAATGTCACCCCTCAGGTCCTTTTTTAAGTCTTTCCCCTCTCACTTTAAACCTTCCCCCACCACTCTAGGAAAAAGACCATGGCTATTCACCCTAACCACGCCCCTCATGATTTTATAAATCTCTATAATGTCACCACACAGCCTCCAAAACTCCAAAAAAAAAGCCCCAGCTTATTGAGCCTCTCCCTATAACTCAAACCCTCCAGTCCTGGCAATATCCTTGCAAAACTTTTGTGCACCCTCTCAGATTTAATAATATCCTTCCTATAGGAAGGTGAGCAGAATTATTGTGTAGTTTTCTAAAAGTAACTTCATCAATGTCCTGTACAGCCACACCATGACGTCCCAACTCCTACACTCAATGTGCTGACCAATGAAGATAAGCACTCCAAATGCCTTCTTTACCATCTTGTCTACCTGCAAATCTATTTTTAAGGAATTATTCACCTGCACCCTCAGGTCTCTGATTGGCAACATTCCCCAGGGCTCCACCATTAATTGTATAAGTCCTGCCCTGGCTTGCCTTACCAAAATGTAACGCCTCACACTTACCTAAGTTAAATTCCATTTGCCACTCTTTGGCCCATCGGCACATCTAATGAAGGTCCTGTTCTACTCTGACATAACCTTTTTCAATGTCCACTATACCAGCTATTTTGATGTCATCTGCAAACTTACTAACCATTCCTCTGATATTTACATCCAAATCATTCATATAAATGATATAAAGCAGTGGGCGCAGCACCGATCCTTGTGGTACACAGCAGGTCACAGGCGTCCAGTCCGAAAAGCAACCTTCTACCATCATCCTCTGTTCCTTACTTTCAAGCCAATTTTGTTTCTGATTGGCTAGCTCCTCCCCTGGATCCCATGTGATCAATCCTTGCTAAGTAACCTACTATAGAAAACCTTGTCAAACACTTTGCTGAAGTCCATATACCCAATGTCTACTGCTCTGCCTTTATCAATCATTTTTCATCTCTTCAAAATACTCAATCAAATCAGTGTGAGACACAAGCCATGATGACTACCCCTAATCAGTCCTAGCCTTTCCAAATGCATGTTAGTCCTATCCCTCAGAATCCCCTCCAACAACGTACCCACCACCGATGTAAGGTTCGACAGTCTATTGTTTCCTGGCTTTTCCTTACAGCCTTTCTTAAATGATGGTACTACATTAACCAACCTCCAGTCTTCCAGTGCCCACACCTGCAGCTATCGATAATGCAAATATCTCAGAAAGGGGTCCAGCAATCACTTCCCTAGGTTCCCATAAAGTTCTGGAGAACACTTGATCAGTTCTCAGGGACTTATCTATCTTTGTGTACTTATTGGCCTCTAGCACCTCCTCTTCTGTAACATGAACTTTTTTCAAGACATCACTATTTATTTCTTCAAGATCCCCAGCTTCCATATCTTTCTCCACAGTGAATGCTACAAGAAATATTCATTTAGTCTCACTCATCTTCTGTAGTTCCGTACATAGATAGCTAAATTGATCTTTACGGGGTCCAATTCTCTTCCAAGTTACTTTTTTGCCTTTAACGTACTTGTAGAATCTCTGGATTCTCCCTAACTCTTTTTGCCAAAGCTAACTCATGTCCCCTTTTGACCCGCCAGATTTCTCTCTTAAGTAATCTACTACACCATACCCATCTTGGGATGCACACGACCCTAGCTGTCCAAACTGGAAGAATGTCTCTTTTTCTTTCTTGACCAGAGCCTCAATATGTCTAGTCATCCAGCACTCCCTACATCTACTAGCCTTACGCATCACACTAACAGGAAGGTACTGCCTCTGAACTCTCATTATCTAATTTTTCAAGGCCTCCTATTTCCCAACCATTCCTTTACCTGCAAATAGCCTTCCCCAATGAACTTTTGAAAGTTCTTGTCTGATAACATCAAAATTGGCTTTCCTCCAATTTAGAGCTTTAACTTTTAATCTGTTCTAGTCTTTTCCATAGCTGTTTCAAAACTAATAGAATTATGATCATTTGCCCCAGAGTGTTCCCCCAATGACACCTCAGTCACTTCCCCTGCCTTATTTCCAAATAGAAGGTCTAGTATTGCTCCTGCTTTAGTAGGCATGTCTACGTATTGAATAGGAAAGTGTTCTTGTGCACACTTAACGAGTTCCTCCTCATCCAAACTCTTAACGCTATGGCAATCCCAGTCTCTGTTTAGCAATCCACCATTGTAACCCTGTTATTCTTAGAGACATCTGAGATCTCAAAAGACTATAAGGCCATAACACATAGGAGCAGAAATTGGGCCATTTGGCCCATCACATCTGCTTTGCTATTCAATCATGACTGATATTTTTCTCACCCCCATTCTCCTGCTTTCTCCCTGTAAACTTTGATCCCCTTGATAAGCATGAATCTATCTATCTCTGTCTTAAATGTACTCAATGGCCTGGCCTTTACAGCCTTCTTTGGCAAGAATTACATAGATTTATGACTCTCAGGCTTGAAAAGTTTCTCCTCATCTCCATTCTAAAGGGTCTTCCCTCTACTTAAAGGCTGTACTCTTGAGTCTAGTCTCTCCTGCTAATGGAAAAAGATTCCCAATGTCCACTCTGTCCGGGTCACTCAGTATTCTATAAGTTTCAGTTGGATCCCCCTCATCCTTCTAAACTCCTTGGAGCACAGACCCAAAGTCCTCAATTGTTCCTCAATATGTTAAGCCTTTCTTTCCTGGGATCATTCTCATGAACCTCTTCTGGGCCCCCTCCAGGGTCAGTACATCCTTTCTGAGGTATGGGGCCCAAAATCTCCTTCCATATTTGCTTCTCAATTTCCTACTGACGAGCCTATAATACAAACCAAACAAGGTGATCATCCCTTTCTTATTTCTCCATTCAATACACATCACTTCACTATGTCTAACTGTAATGTTGTCCGTAACCTGAAACGCCCCTCCTTCTCCTTTCTTGCCTCCCTTTCTATCCTTCCTATAGCATCCATATCCCAGAGCATTAAGTTGCCAGTTCTGTCTATCCCTGAGCCACATTTCTGTAATTGCTACGATATCCCAGTCCCACATTCCCGACTATGCCCTAGATTCACCTACCTGTCGGCCCTCTTGGATTGACATAAATGCAGTTTAACTTCGCTCTCTAATCTCATTCTCTGCCAAGCTCTTGTCTTGACTAGTTGACTTGCTCCCCTTATCTGCTGTATCAGCCTCAGGCTTTTCTCTTTTCACACGATCGTTTCGGTTCTCAGCCCGTGCTGACTAGTTTAAAGCCTCTTGAATGGCAGCAGCAAATATCCCTGCAAGGATATTGGTCCCCTACAAAGTCAGGTGGAACCCGTCCCTCTTATACAAGTCATTTCCGACCTTGAAGAGATCCCAATGGTCTAAAAATGTTTTATAGTGGAAAAATAAACCAAAATTAACTGCAGCTATATCTTGGAGTTGTTGGTTGGTTCACCGAGCTGACAATTGTTTAGTGAGAGATATGTAATGCTGCACGAAATTATTGCCACACCATTTTTGGTATGTATTAGAATCTTTTGCTATAGCTCATTAAACTGTGTTTCAAAATAAATAATAATATCTGTATACAACATTTCTGAATCAAAATTAAGCAAGAATAATATTACACAAAAGGAGGAGTGGTTACAATGCAGTTTCAAGCCAAAGACAATATAGTATTCTCCACAACTTGCATTGAGGGCCTGTGGCTTGGAATTTAGAGGACCTCTGCCTCCAAAAACATGTTCTCAACAATGGAGTGTCACTCTTTATCAGTCATCAGTTCTATTATCCTTTAATTGAAAGTAGAGTTTAGACTTCATCTATTATCAATTTTTGCTGTGAAGTAAATGTAAAGCTTTACAACAAACTCCAGAGACTTCGCAAATTCCTGCCTCAATGTTAATAGTGGCTTTACAATGAGAGAGAATTTAATGGATGAGATGCTGGCACAGCCTAGTTGCTATTTCTCATCTTGATGTTGACAGTTTCCATTATATAGCAGAACATTGTAGAGCTTTAATTTCAGTACCGTCCAAAATCATGAGAGGCAACAGCTTACCAAGCCCAGCTTGCAGACTTTCGTAAATAGCATTTATTTTAATCAGTCCCCTGAGCGAAGTTACTTCATAAAATAGAAAAAGGAGACATATCTTCATATATTTTAGTGAATGTTGAACAGATTTATGAGTACATAAAGAGTCACCATATAACCTTTGCTAAATAGGCACTCCACCTATGCACTGTTGCAGCACATTCTGCTCACAGTCGATCTTGTTAAAAGTAGTTTACATCCAGCAGTATCAAACCAAGACTAGGTTGAGAAGATATAGCTGCTTCATGTTTTAACGATAATCTGCAGCTTGGGTTGCAGATGGAATTGGTTTGTTCACTGCATTGCACAGATTTAATGGGTAGCAACATAGCATCAAGATAATTCATCCAGACATTCCAACAATCCTCAAATACAAACCTGCTCTAGCATTTTACAAGCACTTTGTCATGTGACACTGCATTTCGAAAGACAACAAACAACAATTTCCATCAAGCACAAAGGGTAGTAAGTCAAACGTTGTTCTGAAGTTCATGTTATCAGTTACATGTCTTTTTTCTGCAAAGTTAAAGTGCAAAGATTGGAAAAAAATATCCTGACTGATATATTCTTATTTAAAAATGATGCATAAAAGTATGTTTAAACAAAACATCGCGCTATTCAAGGCTCACATCTGTAATGAATGATATCCCAAAGGTGCAATTATGTTTCTTCCTTTCTTGTGTTTAAATTAATTCGTGGAAAATCTATTTAATGTTCAGTGAGATATTAAGATGTCTTTTCATTTATTCTGCAGATCTGTGTGTGTTAGATAAGTTTATCAACTGAATGGTATGTCAGTGTGGTGATAGCAGGAGATTTCCTGGAACAGGCTGCTGCCTATTAACTGACATACAATAGGCAGTATCACTAATTGGAAATTAAAATAATATTGTCTTCTTTTGAGTACAATTTAGATTTATTTTCACAAAAATTACTTTTTTCATTACCAAGGTGAACATCTTCAACAGCAAGGACATTTTCACAAAAAAACAAAGAATGCAGCTATTGGAATTCTGAAAAAGAAACAAAACATGTTTGAAATACTCAGAGCTTCCAGAGAATTGGTGAAGAGAGAAACAGAATAAACATATGGAATTTAAATCTCATGGCAGTGGGCCCATTCACTGGCTGAGAAGCTGCGGGAAATACCATCATGATGTTCTGTTCCCCCCACTCAATTTTTGCAGCAATCAGGTGCTTAACTGGACAGAATCAGGGTTCATGGCATCTTCAGAGAGGATATCCTACATCTCAGGGTTGTCAGCCATTCTAAGGATGGCAGTTCTCCAGTAATTTCAGAGCCTCTGGGAGCCATAGCCACCACCAACACTGCTCGAGCCTATGCATCACTGCAGCCTGGAATGAAGGTAGATAAGGCAGGCTCTCTGGGGCATATTGATCTTTAACTGCAACTTCTTTAAAACAAAAGGGCATAGAGCCAAAGGTTGAGTGCCAGTGTAAATTTAGTGATTACCTGGACAGAGAGGAGAGAGAATGTCACACTTGACGAGGTGTCAGAAAAGCTTTTTAAATGCACTACAAACCAAACTTGTAACCTTCATAAGTAAATGAGACTATGAACATGATAATTAAAAAAGATAGCCCACTGAAGACGAGAAACATTTTTGCCTTTTGCCCATGTCGGTAACAAAGGGATAGGTGTTAAAAGTAAGCTTCGGCCTTGACATGTGAGAGTTAGTGGCTTGACTTCCCAGTTTGTGGGCTAACGTACTGTGTGGATCATAGTGAGAACAGCTATTTAAACATCCCTGCAGCATAGGTAAAGACAAGAGAAAAGACTTTTGTGTATTCCGAGTGCTGCGAGTCAGCTACTACTGAAATAAATCTGGAAAGAAATGTTTCAATCAACCGACAAACCCAAGAATCTCAAAATCAACTGCTGAACTATTTGAACGTTACTGCTAACATCCAGTGGAAATGACGACACTGGTTAACAATCTGCTCTTCAGAAACTGATATGGAGGCTGGACAATACTTTTTATTTTGAGTTTTGCCTTTATGGATTCAAGTCTCATTTCTAATCAATGTGTACGTGACTATTTTTCATGTTTGGTAATAAATCAATACAGTTGTTTTGTTAATATGCAAAAGTCTGGTGAAATTTTCTCCTTTTAAAACATAAACTCATTAGGATCTCAGAGAACGGTACCTACAAGGAATGGGATCCTTTCAAGATTAACTTTTGTTGCAATCAACCAAAGTGTCGGCTAATAAAAAAGCAGAGCTAGTTCACACCTACGAGAGTTTAACAGTTTGAGGTACTTTGTCTGTAACTGTACCAAATGGAAGAACCTCGCCAAGAGCCAAGACCTAACTGCACAGAAGGCTTTTCTTATCCTTTCAATCCCTGGATTTATTCATGGGAAGTCACAAAGAAAAGAGAAGGGATACAATAGGGTGGAAGGCAGAGGAGAGTAGATAACAGAAGAGGTGATGGTTCAAAGCAAATTGGTGTGATATTGGGGTCTAGGGAAGAGGCATGAGATTGTCACGAGGTAATAGAATTGGTGCAGGTACAATGGGCTGAAAGATCCCTTTCTGCCCTGCAACAATTCTGTGATTCTATAGTGGACCAAAATGTAAAGAAACAGAAGCTTGATTAGCGATAGAATGAGGGGAAAAATAAAACCATTGTAACATTTGCTGCTCAGAAAAATAGTGACATAGGTTGTATTTTGAAATTGTTAACTTGGTGCTGAATCTAGAGAGCTGTAAATTTAATGCCAAAGTGAAAGATGAGATGTTACTTCTTGAGGGGTCTTTCTCATGGCAGAGTAAATGCTGAGAGGATGTTTCCTTTCATGGGAGCGTCTGGCTCCAGAGGACATAGTCTCAGAACACTGGGGTGCCAATTAAATTCTAAGATGAAGAGGAATTTCTTCTCTCAGAGGGCTGACAGCTTTTGGAAATCTTTGTCACAGAAAGCCGTAGGGACAGAGTCCTTGTATATATTTAAGGCTGACATAGATAGATTCTTGAACAGTATGGGAATCGTGGATTACAAGAAAAGGGCAGCAAAGTAGATGTGAGGATTGTCAGATCAGCCATGCTGGAGCAAGGACTGAATGGCCTACTCCTGTTCCTACTTCTAAAGGTCTATTGTTTTATGGTCTCATGCTCAAATTCTGTACTTGGTATTGAGTCAATGCTACTTTCCTAAAACATCAGTCTACGGCAGATCAAAGCTGATTCCAATCCATCTTAACACTGAGGGAGAATTATATTGATTATTTTACTTGGTGATCCCACAAACATTCTCAAATAGGTACGAGTTACCTTTCCCCATGTCATCTTGATCCTGCACTCAAATTAGCTTCCTTTACTGCAGCAGTCACAATCAGTCCTTTTAGTGAAGTGGACAAGACAGACTACTGCTGATAAGTCAAATTCATTTTGTGCTGAAAATGTTTGAACAATATTTCAAGTGAATTATGGGCAGATTAGTGCCATGATACCAGACATTAGCTTATTTGGTGAAATATGTTTTGCAGTATCTAGGTGATAAAAGTGATGTAAATTTCTATTTTTATTTCAGAGCAGTTGTCATTCTCAGTACTTTAATCACAGTCATACAGCGCAGAAACAGACTCTTCAGTCCAACCAGTCCTTGCTGAACATAGTTCTAAACTAAACTAGTCCCAAGTGCCTGCTCCAATCCTTTCCTATTCATGTACTTATCAAAATGTCTTTTAAACAATGTAATAGTACCCACATCCACCACTTTCTCAGAAAGTTCATTCCACATGTGAACCAGCCTCTGGAAAACCCTACTGTTCCACATCTAGACTGTTGACCTTAGGTAACATGACTGGCAGACTCTGAGCCAGCTTCATTTTGTGGATGATGATACTCTCTATTATCTATCCACAATTCTCTTTGTTCTACAGATACAATGGTGCTGTCAGAAGCCTTTTTAATACAAAATTTTGATTATGTTATAACTTTTTCTTTGTAATATTTGGAAGATTAAAGAATTCCACAACGTTCAGCCTTCTTTCAATTGACCACATCTCATTCTGTCCACTCTTTCAAGATGAATTGGACCAAACAAAAACTTGACGTCTTAGTAAATGCTACCTTTAACTTCAAGCTTCATGTCATTCCTTCACTGAGTCTATTTACAGATGCTCCCTCACAGTGGCAATCTCTCCAGAAGACAATAGAAAATAGGAACAGGAGTAGGTAATTCAGCCCTTTGAGCCTGCTCTACTATTCAATTGATTATGCCTGATCCAACATTTTTCATGTTCACTTTCCTGTATTTTCCCTGTAACCTATGCTCCTTTATTTTATGATCTTATGATCTTAATTCTTTCCCTCTTATGCCTGTTCACCAAACAAACTTTCATCCATCCTTCCATTATCTTCAGACTTGAGCATTCCAGGGCTTGTTTCTGTTCAGAATATATTCTGTAAACTCCAGTGTATTATCATCACCATAGGTCATAACCCTAGGTCGGCTATGGACATAGCAAACTGCTTGAAAAATAGCAGATAAAGGAATTTGGTCTACGACAACTGGAGCTATTTTGCAGGAATCCTACAACCAAACTGTAATTCTGTGAAAAAGCTTGACTTCTGCACCAGAGAATGCAGCGATGTTGGCAAACAGAATTGAAGGAAGGAACATGAACATTTCCCTTTTCCAGGGCCATTTGGAGTGTGAACTGGTGTCAGGAAAAGTGACTGTGGCAGTCATCCCCACTTTGCCTGTGAAAAGGACAGGTCTCTTCCTCAACAATGTCAAAGGAAATAGCATCCTTGGTGGTCTCTGTGAAGTCCATTGAGATCATGGAGCCTGAACAGTTACAGGAGAAAATGTCTGACATGCACTCTGATTATGTGGTTATATACAGTCTGTGGTCTATAACAAACAGAAGCTGATGTGGCACTGCAAAAACAAGATTCTCCCATCTGGTATCTGAAACATTTTTTGAGAGTCTAGACAATTGCAACAATAAACATAGTTTCCCAGATCGCCACCCAATTAGCTGACCCACCATTAAAACACATTAGCTCAGACTTCTCACACTGAAGCTGAGGCACAAGCAATTCCTGATTGTGGCTCCTTTAAAAATGAAGTGCCAATGGGGAAATGGAAACAGTCTCACAGATTTAAACAGGGATTAAGCCAAGTGGTCTTCTCATTAAGGCTCAGTAATGGTTGTTCGTCTACTACTGTAAAGTAATAGGCTCTTAGATGCAGTAAAACTAAAAGGAATTGTGCCAGAATTCTAACCACAGATAGCACATGGTGATCAACAGCAGGTTTCAAATGCTTAATATTACAAGGTGTAATATTGGAAAATTCCTTTGGACTCAGGAGAAGAAATTTTCAGATGGTCAAATGAGTTTACAGTCTTAAAGACTTTATTGCTTTTACAATTACTCATACAGATTGCTGCAGGCACTTGATCAAAGAAGCAGTCAGCAGGAACTCTTAGAATGGCCAACAAGGGAAAAACAGTACTCCAGACTATAACTTAAGAACTAGTGCCAACTGATCATTACAGGTTCTGTAAGGAAGCAAGGATCTTTGGAGCATTCCCTGATTCAAGGTTTGGCCATGGAGCAAATGTGTTGGAGCTCTGTAGTCACAGTTAAAAATCCCTGTTGGGCAAGGGGAGAAACTTTAAATAAACAGTGCAACAGAAAAAGCTGACATGCCTAGAAGTGAAAAGAACAGCAGTACAACTATTAATGAGTGTGGCTGCCAGGGTGAATGGACACCAGGAAACACAGCTATAATAGGGAAATCAAAGACGACTGAAGTAATTCATGCCACAACACTGAAAAGAACATGAAGCAGAACTAAGAAAACAAAAGTGACAATTTCAAAAGCTAAAGAAGAGAGGACATAACGGAAGGAAATAGTCAAAAGATGTCTGAGGCTCTGTTTCTGCACTGTACATCTCTATGACTCCATAAAATCCTGGTCAAAGCAAATGGCACTCCATGTAACATTTTCAAAATCCCTTCCCTCTACTTCTGAGGCGTCGTGGCAGCAGTATGTACCATCTACAAAATACACTGCAGTAACTCAACCCTGCTCCTTCCACAGCACCTTTCAAGCCTGTGATCTCTACCAAGTAGAAGGACAAGGACACATGGTAATATCAGCATTTGCAAGTTTTCCCAACAGTGATACATTTTCAGGGTTCCCATTGATTTCATTGTTGTATGTTCTCAGATGCTGCTTATGGCCAAACATTACCTTCAAGGCAAAGGCAATCACTTTCACTTTACCTCTAGAGTTTAGTACTTATGTTCTTGAGCAAAATATGGACATATTGAGGTCTGGATCAGAGTGACCTAAGACGACCTCAAGTTGTATAATCAGTGAGGAGGTTACCAATAAGTGATGGTGACTGGAGTCCAACAGCCTGCCTTTAGCAGACAGATAATGGAAGAGTGGTGCAGTAAACATTAATATCTGGACTGCAGCAACAAATATAGGAAGAGAGAATCTTCATTTAGGATGCATTAGCAATTATTGCTAAAATTACATCTTTTAAGTCATTCTTTCCTCCCCTTTTGCTTAAATGCAATGATGACAAATGCAAAATCAGTCATGGAGCATCATAAAAAGTACCAGCTGAGATACTTTAAGAATACTAACTTCAAAATTTGACTGCTGAGTATTGTTGGAATGAAAACAAGTCTTTTAAAACCACTGATAATCCTCTCATAGGGAATTATTTAAAATGAATTGAATATACAACTAATTGCCAATTTAGAGACCAAGGTACAGTAACGGGCTTCAGTAATTTTCAAAAAATATTTACAGTATCATATTTTTAAGCTGGCAAGGGTTCAGAAGAGGTTTACCAAGATGTTGCCTGGTATGGAAGGTTTGAGTTATAAAGAAATGCTGGATGGGTCAGAATCGAAGATTCCCAGCACCATTCTTGACAGGGGCCTCAACCGGGACCGACCCATCTCTCGCACTTACACCCCCACCCTTTCTCTTCTATCCTGCAACAGCGATAGGGCTCCCCTTGTCCTTAACTACCACCCCACCAGCATCCACATCCAGAAGATCATCAGACCCCATTTCCACCACTTCCAGTGAGATGCCACCAATCACATATTCCCCTTCCCTCCCTTGACCGCCTTCCACAAGGACTGCTCCCTGCAGGGTACCCTGGTCCACTCTTCTTTCAGCCCCAACTACCTCCCCTACAGACCTTCCACTACCACCTGCGAAGGTGCAACACCTGCCCATTTACCTACTCCCTCCCCACTATCCAACATACCTTCCAGGTGAAGCAACACTTCACCTCCACTTCAGAATCTAGTCTGCTGAATTCACTGCTGACAATGAGGAAACAAAGTGTAGACTCGGGGACTGCTTGACAGAATGTTCTGCTTGCTAAAACGACCCTGAAGTTTCCAGTTGCCTGCCACTTTAACACCCTGTTCCCTGGCCAAAATCTCTGTCTCAGGCTTGCTGTAGTGTTCCAGCGAAGCTCACAGCAAGCTGGAAGAACGACACCTCATTTTCCACCTGGGCATGCTGCAACCCTCTGGACTCAATATCGAGTTCAATAATTTTAGGGCCTAAACTCTCCATGCTGAGATACAGTAAAATGGTTGAGGCAGCTTCCAGACAACCTTGCTTTAGTTGCCATTCTTTGTGTGAGCTTAAATAACCCCTTAGCTTTCTACCATTTTGGGTTACGAGATAAACCCCGAGCCCTACTTTCACCATGTGTCATTTATTATAATGAATTCCAGTATGACTTGACTTCTCTGGCTCCTAGTTGATAACAAACTTAGCAAACAATTTTGAGTTAGGAGGAACAGGAGTGCTTATTGCATCCCCCCCCAAGTCATCACTTGGCTCCCTGGCTGATCGTAACCTCTCATTTCCTCCATTGTCTGGTCACAGCCTGTATTCAGTATCCCTCCATATTCATCCAGGAAAAGGATATTGAGGATTGTATGATTTGTGTGGAGCATGTTAATATGCTAGAGCATCTTGAAATCAAGAAAGAGGTGCTGTTGGGTCTCTTGAACAGCATTAAGGTGGATAGGTCCCCAGGCCCCAATGGTATCCACCTGAGGTTATTAAGAGAGGTAAGAGAGGAAATTGCTGGGGACTCAGCCAAGTTCTTTGTATCCTCACCAGCCAATGGAGAGATCCTGGAGAACTGGCAAATCAGTAATGTTGTTGTCTGTTTAAGGAAGGAAATAGGAATAATCCAGGAAACTATGGACCAGTGAGTCTCACATCAATGATTGGGAAGCTATTGGAGAGATTTCTTAAGGATAGGCTTTACATGTATTTGGAAAAACATGGCCTAATTAGGGACAGTCAACATGGCTTAGTGTGGGGCAGGTCATGTCTTACTAATTTTATTGAATTTTTCGAGGAGGTTGCAAAGGTGATTGGTGAGGGTAGAGCAGTGGATGTTGTTTACATAGATTTTAGTGAGGCTTTCAATAAGGTCCCTCATGGTAGGCTCATCCAGAAAATTAAGATGCATGGGACCCATGGTGTCTTAGCCGTGTGGATTTAAAACTGGCTTATGCATAGAAGGCAGAGGGTAGTGGTGGAAGGGTGTTTTTCTGGCTGGAGGCCCGTGACTAGTGGTGTTCCAGAGGGATCTGTACTGAACCTCTGCTGTTTGTGATATATATACATAAATGACTTGGAAGAAAATGCAGATGGGCGGGTTAGTAAATTTGCAGATGATGGTAAGACTGATTGAAGGGTCGCCGGACTCAAACATTACCTCTGATTTCTTTTCATAGATGCTGCTAGATCTGCTGAGGTTTTCCAGCAACTTATGTTTTTGTGTCTAAGATAGGTGGAGTTGTGAATAGTGTAGAAGATTGTAAAAGATACAGCCGGATGTAAATCAATTGCAGATATTGGTGGATAAATGGCAGACTGAGTTTAATCCAGGTTAATGTCAGGTGCTGCACTTTGGGAGATTAAATGTTAAGGGAAAAGGTGTACAGTTAATGGCAGGGCCCTGAACAGAATTGATGTACAGAATGATCTTAGGGTTCAAGTCCATAGCTCCCTGTAAGTGGCCACACAAGTACATGGGGTCGTAAAGAAAGTAAATGGCATGTTTGCCTTTGTTGGTCAGGAAGTTGAGTGCAAGAGTCAGCATATCACATTTCAGCTTTATAAGAGATAACCAGGCGTAGAACTGGATCAACACAGCAGGCCAAGCAGCATCAGAGGAGCAGGAAAGCTGACGTTTCGGGCCTAGACCCTTCTTCAGAAAAGGGTTGCTTCAGGTTTCTAAAGAAGTATCTAGGCCTGAAACGTTAGCTTTCCTGCTCGTCTGATGCTGCTTGGCCTGCTGTGTTCATCCAGCTCTATACCTTGTTATCTCAGATTATCCAACATCTGCAGTTCCTACTATTTCTGCAGCTTTATAAGACTTTGGTTAGGCCACACTTTGAGTATTGCGTTTAATTCTGTTCATTATCTTACAGGAAGGATGTGGAGGCTCTGGAGAGGGAGCAGAGAGGTTTACTAGGATGCTGCCTGGATTAGAAGCTGTGAGCAATAAGGAGAGGCTAGCAACTATGGATTGTTTTCTCTGGAGCAACAGAGGCTGAGGAGAGACTTGAGAGAAGTCTATAAAATTGTGAGATACATTGCAAGTGTTGACGTCAGAATCTTTTTCCCACAGCTGAAATATCTAATACGAGGGATCATGCATTTAAGGTGAGAAGGGGAAAGTTCAAAAGACAGTGGTAGGAGTCTGGAATGTGCTGCCAGGGGTGGTAGTGGAGGCAGATACAATAGGAGCATTTAAGGCACTTTTAGGTAAGCACATGAATATGCAAGGAATGGAGGGATATGGACCATGGGCAGGCAGAAGGGATAGGTTTAATTTGATGTTATGGTCAGCACAACATCATGGGCTGAAAGGCCCATTCCTGTGCTGTACAGTTCTATGTTCTATGGTCAACCTGCTGCTCTACCCCAAAGTAAGCCATGGCCTTTGATTTTCCCCATCACATGAAAAGCTCTCCCCATTCACCATCAAGCCACAATCTTCAACTCAGTAAATCTGCCAAGCCGATTTGTCTTTGATCACTCGACCTCCCACAGTGGGCTCTCTTTACATCCAGTCCACAGAACCCAATCGCTGGTTTTCCCTGGTGCAACTGATTGTCAGAGACAATCTCTAAGTGAGTCTGATTATTGTCTGTTGCCGGTGAGATTCCTATCAGATTCTAGTGCCCAGCAGCACGTCCACATCGCCAGCCTCAATATAATTTATGGTTGCTTTTGGCCTCTGCAGTCCGTTCCCTGCCGCCTCAAAAATATCAAGGTTATGCATTTAAGCAATCAGGTCCTTAGGTGAAAGGCAAGGAAAAAGAAAAATGAATTAACCAAACAAGAGAAAAATACTGAGTTCACACATTTTCAATGCTACTCAAGTTTGCAAAACTGGCATTTTATATCAATGTTATGGATTTAAATTCAATATTTGGTTCTTAGGAAGTGATTAACACTTTAAGATAGGTAAATCCAATAATGACACATCAAGAGATTCCACACAGTAATACAGCATGCCTGATTCCGAACACTGATTACTTGCAAATGACTCAACAGAACAATCATTTAAACACAACAAATTCTGTATTTTAGCACATGATGTTCTGTTTCCTTCTTGGTCTGTCAAATCACGTTCTGATTCATCCAGCTAGCTGCTGTTGATTCAGACTGTGGATCGGCAATAAATGTGGAAAGCTGATGTTTACTCAGCCAGAGCTGAAAGAATGTCAGTAACTGAAATATAATGATAGGTGGAATGATCCAATTATCCTGACCCTCTGCATGTTGATCTTTTTGAAAGGGCAACGCGGTTACAGAAAGTATAATCATCAAGGCCCTCTTTCGTTGGCATTAGACCGCTTTTTGAGACTTGAGCCAAAAGTAGAATCTGAAACTGTTGAACACAAACAGATATGAACAAATACGAGGCAACATCCAACAGCCAGGCTCAAAACAGTCTTTTTCACGTTAATGGAAACATAGGAACAAGGTAGGCTATTTAGCCTCGCAGCTTGCTTTGATTAAATGAAATCATGGCTAACTAGTCACCTAAATCCATAATCCTGCCTTTGATCAAGATACCTTAATACATTTGCTGAATAAAAATCTATAAATCTCACGTTTTTAACTAATAGTGATCTAACATCAATGGTTGTCTACACCGGGAATTTCAAATTTTCTGCTTTCCTTTGTACTTATGTTTCCTACTTTTACTCCTCCAAGTACTGGCTCAAAATCATTGTACACAAAATTGCAAAAATAGAAGCAAGAATAGATCATACGGCTTATTGAGCCTGCTCCACCATTCAAGATGACCATGGCTAATCCTGGTTTCAATGTCAGTTGCCCATCCTCTTGCCATGTCCCTTTGAATTCCCTGAAAGACCAATCATCTATAGATGCCAGCCTTCAATGTATACCACAATGGGCTACTGATAGTGCTCTTGAATAGAAAATTCCAAAGCCTCATGGTTCTCTTTACTAAATTATCGTCCCTGTATTCGAGACTGTGCCTCTATGTTTTGCATATCCCAGCATGCAGATACCACCTCTCCATATCAAAAGTCTTCTTACTGTTCTTCCATTAGTCATACATCATCCTGATGGACATACCACAGAGATCAACATATAAGTCAACTATTGAAGCCTCTACAAATCACTCCAAAATAGTGGTTGATTGATATGCAAAGGATAGAATGTGCACCGCCAGTATGAAGGTTGGCAGAAGTGGTTTTGAAATGTGAATAAAAGCACCAGTAATTTATTTTGAATTAATGTGATATGGTTGACTGTGTAAAGTAATTGTACAAAGATACTTTTAACCACAACAAAAATGTTTTGAACCATCAAAGTTCATTTGGCATCCAATGCAAAGAATTGAATCAGATGCTGTGCTTCTGGTTTCATCCCTCCACAACAAAACATCTTCCTCTCCATCCGGTGAGTCGACATTTTCTGCATCATCAGATGACAGTTTGTGCATTCACAGCATCTCACCATTTGAGAGTGAAACCACACACAAAAAATATAATGGTGGAACGAGAGCAGCGTGGATCTTGCAGCTAACTCCTGGGTTGCAGGTTTTTCTTGTGGGTTAAAGGTTTGAAGGGATATGGTCCAAACACAGGCTAGTGGGACAAGTTTAGTTTGGGAACATGATCGGCATGGACTAGTTGGACCGAAGTGTTTGCTACCGTGCTGAATAACTCTATAACACTATAACATCAAGTAGGCAGTGTACATATTTCAATCCATTGTGATGGCATTTTTGCCCTGATAATCATTCAACTATTCCACTTGGCAGAAGCATGATCCTTGAATGTTTTTACAAAGCACACGTCCAAAGGTTGAATACATGTTACATCCCCCAGTGTAACTGGGTGTTGGGTGCTATTCTTCATAGGATTGCTTGATCTCATTGGCTGCATATTACTGGAACATGTCTGCCACTGATAAGCTACATTCTTTACTTAGGTCACCAGGATGCCTACTCCACGCTTTGTCGATAATACTTCAGTCCACCCTCATTCATGTAACTACTGTTATGGACATGCACAGAAGGTCCTCTCGGGAATGTGACTTTTGGTAGAGGGTTTTACACTGGAAAATTAGCGCAGCTTTAATTTTGCTCTGTTGGCAATGCAGGCCATTACCACTGTATATTTTTTATCTTCTCACGTCTTATGGTTGTCAGCGAACCTGTCTGCAAACCTTTCTAGTTTGGTTGCAGGTTGCTTTCCGAAATCTAATGGAAATTTCATCCAATTTGTCAATGTGGTATAAGAGGCACTCAAATGTTTGGCCACTTTCTGATGATAAATTGCAGGGAACTGGTAATTTTGACCTTCTGGTCTTTTTATACTCTCTAAGCAATCTTGTCTTCTGCCATTAATGCCCATAAGACATCGGAGTTGAAGCAAGCTACTCAGCTTATCAAGTCTGCTTCACCATTCAATAAAATCTGATAAACTTCAACTCCACTTTAAAAACGTGATTTTTGAGCCTGGGTGCACGATCAATGATGGATTCAATTTCCCTCACCAATTCTGAGTCAATGTTTTGAACTTCTCGATCTAATGTATTGCAGGAGTACTATCATTAAAGGGACTGCAGCCTTCCTTTAGTGCTTCTTTAATTCTCTTCTGTATTTAACAAGAAGACAGAAGCTACTCAGGCCATGATGACAGAAGAGGAAACTGTTCAAAATTGAAGAATGAAGAATGCAGGCAGACAATATCAGATGTGCAGATCAGTGGAATCTGGAATTAAACCCTGCAAATGTGTGGAGTGAAACACTTCGGAAGAAGGAATAAGACAAGGGAGTACTCAATGAAATGTCAAGACACTCAAAAGCTCAGAGGAACAGAGGAATCTTGGAATGCTTCCCCACAGATCCCTGAAGGAGGTAGGCAGGTTAATAGTATAAAGAAGGCATATGGTACATTTGCCTTTATCAGTCATGGCATAGATTGTCAGAGAGGGGAGATTATGTTGGAGCTGTATAAAGTGCTGGTTAGGCCACTGCTGGAATACTGTGTACAAGTCTGGTAACTTCACTATAGGAAGGATATGATTACTCTGGAGCGAGTATAGAGCAGATTCATCAGGATGTTGCCTGGGTTGGAGCAATTTACCTCTAAAGAGAGGCTGGATAGGCTGGGTTGTTTTCTTTTGAGCAGTGGTGGCTGAGGGGGACCTGAGGTGTATAAGATTATGAGGGGCATGGATAGGGTCGATTAGAAGCATCTGTTTCCTTTAGTTGAAAGGTTTTTTCACATAGTGTGTGGAGGAATCTGGAATGCACTCCTTGGGGGGAATTGTAGAGGCAGGGAACCTCACAACTTTTAAAAAGTATTTGGATGAGCACTTGAAATATCATGGTGTTCTGGAGTATGGGCCAAGTGCTGGAGAGTGGAATCAGTGTAAATAGATCAGTGCAAACTTCCTGGGCTGAAGTATCTCTTTGTTGCATGACAATATGGCTCTACAATTTTATGTTGAATAGCAGAGTCGGCTCAATGGGCCATGCAGCCTTCTCCTGCTCTTATCTTTTCTGGCTGTTAGATTGTGTTTTGTTTGCAGTAGGGTTGCGTCTGTTTAGCTTCTCGTTTGAGTCCATGCGATGAACCCTCGCTAGATCTCTTAAAGTTTCATACCAAACTCACCTCATTAACTACCTTCCCCATTGCTATTGCACCGTCTTGCCCAAGTCTAACCATTTGTTACCACATGCCATTCTTGGAACAATTTGTCACTGCCAGGATACCCCAGAATTGACTGGTACTGCTGGTGCTGGTGCCATCTTTCAAAATCCATTGCGCACCTGAACTAGCATTGTTAGTCCAGAACTGCCCTGCCTAATTCCTGGCATTGCCATGAACACAATAGAGAAAGGAAAATTAGCACCACCTTTGGTGAGCAGGAACTGAACAAGCAGAGTGGTACATACACAGAGTGTAATCTTCCCACAGAACCAGCAGGGGATGCCAGCCCAGTCCAAGGGTGTCCTCCAGATTATGTGTAGTCACAGCCATCTGGAGGATCACACAGCAATGTAGGTAAGGTCAATGACATTCTCCACTCCACCAGCAAAAGGGCCAGCATCTACTTTCTGATACCTCACACTCACTTCATCTCTGCTACTATACCCATGTTGCACCAAGCGTCATGCTCTACCAGGGTCTCACTGTTGTTTGTACCATCTTCCATCACTTATTTCCACCTACCCCAACCGTGACAGCACTAACCCTCTATGTCCTCTGTGCTGCCTCCTCATCCAGTTGGGGCACTTTCCCAACTGCACCAAAAGTAATAACTGTGCCAACCATTTACATCTTTGTTAGTGGCCTCTTTCATTCCAGGAGGAAAACAGCTCTCGATAGGATGGAAAGACTCAACATGAGTAGTTAGCTGGCTGAGATTCAACTCTTCACTCCTCATGTGGACAGCATCCTGACTGTGACTGTCCTGAGTGGCTGACTGATTTATTCCCAGTCCCTGTACTGGTACCAGAGGCTGCCCTTAACTTATTGTGCTGGCACTCCAGAACCAGAGGATATCTCCTTTGACTTGGCTAAGGATTCCACATAACCAGGACAAGCTTCCATGTTTTGTGTCTGCACTAAATGTCAAATTAAGATAGTAATATGCCTGTGAATCAGTGATTCGCAGTCTACTGTTAGTGAATCTGTAAATTCTCAGTGCTTTTTATAATTAGATTTTTTGACATGTTCCATTGAGTGAAAATAATCTCAGAAAAAATCTTACAGAAATAATCACGTCGTTTCCATTCCAATAGAGAAATGCATAAATAATACTTTTGTTGACTTCCTATCTAATTTCTTTCTCTGAATGGTCCAGTTGTCTTCAAAATTCAAACTGGTATTTGACATTTACAATGCAATAACTCGCACCAATTTCTGCAATCGAATTGCTCAAACTCCTAAGAGAGGCAACTAATGCTTACATTTTCATGGACAATTAACAACTTCTGTGTTCTCCAATCCCAGTCAGTAAACCTAATATTCATTGAGAATTAATTAATGTTAGTGCTTCATGGACTAAGCAATATGTATGCAAATAGCATCACACTTATTTTTGGAATGCAGTTTTGATTTGCTTACTGGATTACTCTTGTGAAGTTGCTAATTCAGAAAACTTAGTCTTAGGACTTCCCTCAATGTTTGTGGATTGCTCTTTCATACTGACGCATACAGATGAGGAAAAATCTCAAATTCATTTCCTGGCTTCTACTGAGTTACACAGGGAGAAGAGAAGTCATGGTATTACTTGTCCTTCATGTGTATTATCTAAAGAGGATAGAAAAATTATCCTGAGTTCTGGATCCTGATCATGTTTGAGTGTCAGATCCTGTAATGAGCATATAAGCTGGTATCAAAAATGAACCATACTCTGACATCACACTGTAAAGATGTCCTGTCAACAAGCCTATAGCCAAGTCTCGGTCCCATGTAGGCAGACAGTGAGATTGCAGTGTGATACTAATGGCAGCTGTCTAAATAAACACGGGCTGCTTGTCCCTCAGAGCTACTTCCCCACCAAAGCACTTTGCAACTCTGCAAATCATTGCAAACTCCCGGGCACTCATGAGCTCTGCACCAGGACACAATTGACCTCCCTCATGCATAACCTTAGTGGATAACACCAAAATTGGTGGCATTGTAGACAGTGAAGAAGGTTTTCGAAGATAACAAAGGGATCTTGTTCAAATGGGTCAATGGGCTGAAAAATGGCAGATGGAATTCAATCTAGATAAATGTGATGTATTTCATTTTGGTACAACAAACAAAGGTAGGGCTTACACAGCTAATGGTAGGGTTGTAGAACAGGGGTTCCTAGGGGTGCAGATACATAATTCATTGAAATTTGCATTACACATATACAGGATGGTGAAAAAGGCATTTAGCATGCTTGCTTTCATTGCTCAGGCCTTTGAGTATAGGAATTGGGATGCAATGTTGAGGTTGCACAAGACATTGGTGAGGCCTCTTCTGGAATACTGTGTCCAGCTCTGTCACGCAGTTATAGGAAGGATGTTATCAAGATACTATCAAGCTGGAGAGGGTTCAGAAGAGATTTACCAGGCTGTTGAGTTATAAGGAAACGCTAGATAGGCTGGGACATTTTCCCATTGGAGTGTAGGAGGTTGAAAGGTGACCATACATCAGTTTATAAAATAATTAGGGATATAGATAGAGCTAATGATAGTTGTCTTTTCCCTACAATGGGGATTTTCAAGGCTGGGGGGCACTTTAAGGTGAGAGGAGAGAGATTTAAAAAAGGAACAAGAGGCAATTTTTTTTACACAGAAGGTGGTTCACACTTGGGATGAACTTCCTGATGAAGTGGTGGACATGGGTATAATTATAACATTTAAAACACATGTAGATGTATATATGAACAGGAAACGTTTGGAGGGATATAGAACATAGAACATAGAACATAGAACATAGAACAGTACAGCACAGAACAGGCCCTTCAGCCCACAATGTTGTGCCGACCATTGATCCTCATGTATGCACCCTCAAATTTCTGTGACCATATGCATGTCCAGCAGTCTCTTAAATGACCCCAATGACCTTGCTTCCACAACTGCTGCTGGCAACGCATTCCATGCTCTCACAACTCTCTGCGTAAAGAACCTGCCTCTGACATCCCCTCTATACTTTCCACCAACCAGCTTAAAACTATGACCCCTCGTGCTAGCCATTTCTGCCCTGGGAAATAGTCTCTGGCTATCAACTCTATCTATGCCTCTCATTATCTTGTATACCTCAATTAGGTCCCCTCTCCTCCTCCTTTTCTCCAATGAAAAGAGACCGAGCTCAGTCAACCTCTCTTCGTAAGATAAGCCCTCCAGTCCAGGCAGCATCCTGGTAAACCTCCTCTGAACCCTCTCCAAAGCATCCACATCTTTCCTATAATAGGGCGCCCAGAACTGGACGCAGTATTCCAAGTGCGGTCTAACCAAAGTTTTATAGAGCTGCAACAAGATCTCACGACTCTTAAACTCAATCCCCCTGTTAATGAAAGCCAAAACACCATATGCTTTCTTAACAACCCTGTCCACTTGGGTGGCCATTTTAAGGGATCTATGTATCTGCACACCAAGATCCCTCTGTTCCTCCACGCTGCCAAGAATCCTATCCTTAATCCTGTACTCAGCTTTCAAATTCGACCTTCCAAAATGCATCACTTCGCATTTATCCAGGTTGAACTCCATCTGCCACCTCTCAGCCCATCTCTGCATCCTGTCAATGTCCCGCTGCAGCCTACAACAGCCCTCTACACTGTCAACGACACCTCCGACCTTTGTGTCGTCTGCAAACTTGCTGACCCATCCTTCAATTCCCTCGTCCAAGTCATTAATAAAAATTACAAACAGTAGAGGCCCAAGGACAGAGCCCTGTGGAACCCCACTCACCACTGACTTCCAGGCAGAATATTTTCCTTCTACTACCACTCGCTGTCTTCTGTTGGCCAGCCAATTCTGTATCCAAGCAGCTAAGTTCCCCTGTATCCCATTCCTCCTGACCTTCTGAATGAGCCTTCCATGGGGAACCTTATCAAATGCCTTACTGAAGTCCATATACACCACATCCACAGCTCGACCCTCATCAACCTTTCTAGTCACATCCTCAAAAAACTCGATAAGGTTTGTAAGGCATGACCTACCCCTCACAAAGCCGTGTTGACTGTATTTGATCAAGCCATGCTCTTCCAGATGGTCATAAATCTTATCCCTCAGAATCCTTTCTAACACCTTGCAGACGACAGACGTGAGACTTACCGGTCTATAATTGCCGGGGATTTCCCGATTTCCTTTCTTGAAGAGAGGAATTACATTTGCCTCTCTCCAGTCCTCAGGTACGACTCCAGTGGAGAGCGAGGATGCAAAGATCTTCGCAAGTGGCGAAGCAATTGCATTTCTCGCTTCCCAAAGCAGCCGAGGACAAATCTGATCCGGGCCTGGCGACTTGTCAATCTTAATGTTTGACAAAATTTTCAGCACATCAGCTTCCTCTATCTCTATCCATTCCAGCATGCACACCTGCTCTTCAAAGGTTTCATTCACTACAAAGTTGGTTTCTTTCGTAAAGACAGAAGCAAAAAACTCATTTAGGGCTTCCCCTACCTCCTCAGGCTCCACACACAAGTTCCCTATGCTATCCCTGATCGGCCCTACTCTTTCTTTGACCATTCTCTTATTCCTCACATAAGTGTAAAATGCCTTTGTGTTTTCCCGGATTCCTTCTGCCAAGCCTTTCTCGTGCCCCCTCCTGGCTCTCCTCAGACCATTTTTGAGCTCCTTCCTTGCCTGCATGTAATCCTCTCTAGCTGAACTTGACCCTAGCTTCCTCCACCTTATGTAAGCTACCTTCTTCCTTTTCACTAGAAGCTCCACCGCCCTCGTCATCCAAGATTCCTTAATCTTACCCCTTCTTGCCTGTCTCAGAGGGACATATTTACTCATCACTCCCAACAACTGTTCCTTAAACCATCTCCACATGTCTATAGTTCCCTTACCATGGAACAACTGCTCCCAGCCCATGCTTCCTAACTCATGTCTAATCGCATCATAGTTTCCTCTTCCCCAATTAAATATCCTCCCATTCTGCCTCATCCTCTCCTTCTCCATAGCTATGTAAAATGTGAGGCAGTTATGGTCACTATCACCAAAATGCTCTCCCACCACAAGATCTGATACCTGCCCCGGCTCGTTTCCGAGCACCAAGTCTAGAATGGCCTCTCCCCTCGTCGGCCTGTCAACGTACTGCGTTAGGAAACCCTCCTGAACACACCTTACAAAAACAGCTCCATTCAAATCTTCTGCTCGAAGGAGGTTCCAATCAATATTAGGAAAGTTAAAGTCACCCATTACAACAACCCTACTGCGTGCACACTTTTCCAAAATCTGTCGACCTATGCTTTCTTCAATCTCCCTGCTGCTATTGGGGGGCCTGTAGTAAACCCCTAACGAGGTGACTACTCCCTTGCTGTTCCTAATTTCCACCCATACTGACTCAGTAGGCAGATCTTCCTCGACAAAGGAAGCTTCTGTAGCTGTGATACCCTCTCTGATTAGTAGTGCTACACCTCTTTTTCCCCCCTCCCTATTCTTTTTAAATGTTCTAAACCCTGGAACATCCAGCAACCATTCCTGCCCATGAGAAACCCTAAAGAAAGGGAGATTATATCTAGAAAAGAAATCCCATTTATGGTCAGAAATTATGATGACTGAAATGTGAAAATTGGTGTAAAACATGTGATAGTTATCAATTTTTGGCTTTAATAATTTTGCAAAGGGAATGACATAGCTGTGAATAGTTAAATCATAGATCCCCACCACTCTGGTACACAAATCCATCTGGTACATGGGATATGGGCCAGGAGCAGGCAGGTGGGACTATTTTAGTTTGGGCTAATGTTTGGTACGGGCTGGTTGGTCTGAAAGGTCTGTTTCTGTGCCATATGGCTTGATGATTCTATAACTTAAGCAAGGCAGTTGCTTGCAAGGTAAGTGGTACTTGAGAAGGTGAGGTGAGGGCTGACAACCATTCCAGAATTTTTGGATAAGATTTTCAGGCCATCTTTGCCCTGTCTTTGGGCTTCTGCTCACAAAGCATTGATTCTGGGACCAAAATTGGGCCAAGCCCAATTGACCATTATCGGTCTTTAGAATTTAACACCTCCAAACCTGAATATCCAAGGGCTCCTAATGGCAGATAAAATGCCTTGAAGGAAAAATGCCTCGAGTGTTTGCTGAACAATATCTTGCTATTCCACTGGCAACTTGGTGCCTGCCTACACTTAATAATGCTGCTGACCTGCTATCAAAAGCTTATCTGCAAAATCAGTGTCAACTTGAACAAGTACATTGAGGTAAACATCAGAGATATTTCTCTCCAGTAAAATGACAAGACCAGCTGAGGTGTGCACTTGAACCTGAAGACTCATCTGCAACTGAAACATGTTCTGAGCCAAGCAAGATTAACACAATGTATGCTGAGACCAACCCCGAAGAAAATTTGTTTCTGAATATTGTCACGTGTGTCACAATTTGGTAATATTCATAAATAAAAGTCTCTTCCTTTTTGCAATTTAAAATAAAAACAAATCATAACTGGAAAATAAAATGTAATTTTGTCATGTTTATTACTAGATTGAAGCTAGTGTCATACTTTACCATCAAGAAACACAGAAAATGCTTAACCTCTATCTGGTCCTAGAGAGATATAACACAATTCAAGATTGTCACTTATGACCTAACATGACCTGTGCAGAGTAACTGGATTGGGAAAGGTCAGAACAGACTCACAAAAAAAGGCATACTCAGACCTTTTTTGAGAAGGGTCTATTTGGTACATCATTAAAGATGAAAAATGTGATCCTACAGAATCCTTAATAGTTAAATTGCTAGAATGCTGGTTAACATTTGTTTATTTATTTTATTGTGGAATAGTGAATGTTTTCTTCTACTACATGAGACCAATCAGGTAGTTTCCTATCAGGAAAAAGATGGTGCCAGCAAATGTACCAGATGGATTTGTGTACCAGAGTGGTGGGGATCTATGATTTAACTATTCACAGCTATGTCATTCCCTTTGCAAAATTATTAAAGCCAAAAATTGATAACTATCACATGCTTTACACCAATTTTCACATTTCAGTCATCATAATTTCTGACCATAAATGGGATTTCTTTTCTAGATATAATCTCCCTTTCTTTAGCCTCTGCATTGAATGATTTCTTGTCCTTTGGATTTCAATCTTCTTCTTAGATGTCCCCTTAAATTTGCTTTTATGAATTCATTGACAACCTGCCTGTAATGTTTATGACTGCCCTTTTGGCCTCGCCCTAGCCCAGATATTTTATACTGTCATCACAAATAACGCCATTTCCGTCACCTGCCCATGCCTCCATTTCTTTGCTATAATCTTTCTGTGTCTATCACCAGGAAAAATAACTTTTCCCAATCACTGTCAATTGTTCTTCCTACGTTTCAAATGAATAACTGTGGATTCCATTTGCCACAATATTTAACTAGTTATCAATCTGCGAAACCAACTACTCACATTTGATAACAAAGTGTGAAGCTGGATGAACACAGCAGGCCAAGCAGCATCTCAGGAGCATAAAAGCTGACGTTTCGGGCCTAGACCCTTCATCAGAGAGGGGGATGGGGAGATAAATAGGAATAAATAGGGAGAGAGGGGGAGGCGGACCGAAGATGGAGAGAAAACAAGATAGGTAGAGAGGAGAGTATAGGTGAGGAGGTAGGGAGGGGATAGGTCAGTCCAGGGAAGACGGACAGGTCAAGGAGGCGGGACGGGGTAGTAGGTAGGAAATGGAGGTGCGGCTTGAGGTGGGAGGAAGGGATGGGTGAGAGGAAGAACAGGTTAGGAAAGCGAAGACAGGCTGGGCTGGTTTTGGGATGCAGTGGGGGAGAGGGAGATTTTGAAGCTTGTGAAGTCCACATTGATACCATTGGGCTGCAGGGTTCCCAAGCGAAATATGAGTTGCTGTTCCTGCAGCCGTCGGGTGGCATCATTGTGGCACTGCAGGAGACCCATGATGGACATGTCGTCTGAGGAATGGGAGGGGGAGTTAAAGTGGTTCGCGACTGGGAGGTGCAGTTGTTTATTGTGAACCGAGCGGAGGTGTTCTGCAAAGCGGCCCCCAAGCCTCCACTTGGTTTCCCCAATGTAGGGGAAGCCACACCGGGTGCAATGGATACAATATACCACATTGGCAGATGTGCAGGTGAACATCTGCTTGATATGGGAGGTCATCTTAGGGCCTGGGATGGGGGTGAGGGAGGAGGTGTGGGGGCAAATGTAGCACTTCCTGCGTCTGCAGGGGAAGGTGCCGGGTGTGGTGGGGTTGGAGGGGAGTTTGGAGTGGACAAGGGAGTCACGGAGAGAGTGGTCTCTCCGAAAAGCAGACAAGGGTGGGGATGGAAAAATGGCTGGGGTGGTGGGGTCAGATTGTAGATGGCAGAAGTATCGGATGATGATGCGTTGTATCTGGAGGTTGCTGGGGTGGTATGTGAGAACGAAGGAGATCCTCTTGGGGCGGTTGTGGTGGGGGCGGGGCGTGAGGGATGTGTTGCGGGAAATGCGGGAGATGCGGTCAAGGGCGTTCTCGATCACTGTGGGGGGAAAGTTGTGGTCCTTGAAGAACATGAACATCTGGGATGTGCGGGTGTGGAATGCCTCATCCTGGGAGCAGATGCAGCGGAGGTGGAGGAATTGGGAATAGGGGATGGAATTTTTGCAGGAGGGTGGGTGGGAGGAGGTGTATTCTAGGTAGCTGTGGGAGTCAGTGGGCTTGAAATGGACATCAGTTTCTAGCTGGTTACCTGAGATGGAGGCTGAGAGGTCCAGGAAGGCAAGGGATGTGTTGAAGATGGCCCAGGTGAGCTTGAGGTTGGGGTGGAAGGTGTTGGTGAAGAGGATGAACTGTTCGAGCTGTTCTGGGGAGCAAGAGGCGGCGCCGATGCAGTCATCAATGTAACGGAGGAAGAGATGGGGTTTGGGGCCTGTGTAGGTGTGGAAGAGGGACTGTTCCATGTAACCTACAAAGAGGCTGGCATAGCTTGGGCCAATGTGGGTACCCATGGCCACCCCCTTTGTCTGTAGGAAGTGGGAGGAATCGAAAGAGAAGTTGTTGAGGGTGAGGACGAGTTCGCCTAGGCTGATGAGGGTGTCGGTGGAGGGGGATTGGTCGGGCCTGCGGGACAGGAAGAAGCAGAGGGCCTTGAGGACATCTGCATGAGGAATACAGGTGTATAGGGACTGGACGTCCGAGGTGAAAATGAGGTGTTGGGGGCCAGGGAATTGGCAGTTCTGGAGGAGGTGGAAGGCGTGGGTGGTTTCACTGACGTAGGTAGGGAGTTCCTGGACCAAAGGGGAGAAAATGGAGTCCAGATAGGTGGAGATGAGTTCGGTGGGGCAGGAACAGGCTGAGACAATGGGTCGACCAGGGCAGGCAGGTTTGTGGATTTTGGGAAGGAGATTGAAACGGGCCGTGTGGAGTTGGGGAACAATGAGGTTGGAGGCTGTGGGTGGGAGGTCCCCTGATGTGATGAGGTCATGGATGGTGTTGCATCCCAAAACCAGCCCAGTTCTTCCCCTCCCCCCACTGCATCACAAAACCAGCCCAGCTTGTCTCCGCTTCCCTAACCTGTTCTTCCTCTCACCCATCCCTTCCTCCCACCTCAAGCCACACCTCCATTTCCTACCTACTACCCCATCCCACCTCCTTGACCTGTCCGTCCTCCCTGGACTGACCTATCCCCTCCCTACCTCCCCATCTATACTCTCCTCTCTACCTATCTTCTTTTCTCTCCCTCTTCGGTCCGCCTCCCCCACTCTCCCTATTTATTCCAGAACCCGCTCCCCATCCCACTCTCTGATGAAGGGTCTAGGCCCGAAACGTCAGTTTTTGTGCTCCTGACATGCTGCTTGGCCTGCTGTGTTCATCCAGCTCCACACTTTGTTATCTTGGATTCTCCAGCATCTGCAGTTCCCATTATTACTCACATTTGATATTGCTTTTCCCACTGAAAGCCTTTACTCTCACTAATGCTGTCAACCTTCCTGGCATGAATCACATCTTTGCTTCCTAAGTGATGCAGAGTATATCCAGTACTAGTCAAGTACCTAGATAAATACTGAATCTGGCTGGACTACATCAGGGACTCATTGAGCATCATTCTCCTCAGCCAAAACTATTCACTGCTCCAGGATAGTAAAGATAACCACAGATTAACTTCCCTAGCTCCCTCTATCCTTGTACTATACTGAGTGTTTTTCTAGTTTCACTATACTCCCTTTCTGAACTCATCTTTCATAGAGAGGAACGTTATCGTTGGACATGAGTAATGGAATACAATGCAACCATGGGTTTTTGTACTGCAACTTGTCAGGAAAGCAAAACACATCAGACTACAAGGGGGTTCTGGTGACTCAACTGGAATTACTGCATATCCAAGAGTTGATACCAGTCCCCTGGATTTCCTTGATCCACAAGTTTGGCTCGCAGGGGCTTAATTTCAAAATTTGTACTTAAAACAAAACTTAGAGATACTGTGAACTGTGAGAATGATTGTGACCACTCTCAACAGGACATAGACAGATAGGTGGTGGATAAATTTAATGTAGAAAAGAATGAAGTGATGCATTTTGGTGGAGGGTACAAGAAAAGATAATAATGAGTTAAAGGGTTAAATTCTAAAGGGAGTGAGGTTTATGTGCACAAATCATTGAACAGCAGTTTGGGAACTTGGTAAACAAAATATATAGCGTCTTAGGCCTTATAAATAGAGTCCTGGAGTACAAATGGATGAAGCTATAATGAACCTTCTTAAAAAAGAATGGTTTGACCTGAGTTAAAGGATTGTGTCTAGTTCTGGAACCACAGTTCGGCAAGGTTGTGAACTTCACAGAATCTACAGGAAAGATTCATGAGAATGATTTCAGGGATGAGACACTTCAGTTCTATGAATGATTGGAGATGATGGGGCTGTTTACCTGAGGAACACAGAGTTGAGAAGAGATTTGATAGAATGTACATAGTCATGAGGGGTCTAGATTGTGTGGAAAAGATAAACTCCATTGGTGGAATGGGTTGTCAAATGGAGGTCTCTGCTTTCAAATGACTGTTAAAAGTACCAAAGATGACACTAAGGAAAACATTTCATTTTCATGCCAAGTGTGGCTACAATCTGGAATATACTACCTGAGAGCGCTATGGAGAAAGTTTCAACTCTGGCATTCCAAAGGAAATTGGATAAGCACCTGAAGAAAAACAAAAATCAGGGCTATAGGGATAGAAAGCAAGGAAGTGGGAATAACGAAGGTGCTCTTGCAATGAGCCAGCCTAGCACAGTAAGGAAAAATGTTGTGCTATTATCATTATCATTTTCAGTTGAGAGTATTGACCATTATTGGTCTTTTGAATTTAACAACTCCGCACCTGAATATCCAAAGTCTCCTAATGCCAGGTAAAATGTCTTGATGGAAAAGTGCTTAGTGTCTGTTGAACAGTATCAACCAGTATATCCCATGATACAGTAACAAGGAACATGATGAGATATGTTTTATTTTTTGCAAGTAAAACCACCCAGAAGCACTTAAATCTTGATGATAAGCTCTATTTATCTATTGCATTGCATTACATAAACAGTATGCATCAGTTTTAGATCCAACAATTCTGAAACTATATTCAACTTTATCTTCCGTCTCAAGTATAAAGTGCATACATAGTCCATCACCTCACATTTCTTTGAATCTCTAGCACTTATTGAATCACTTGATGGCATTTGCAAAGCAAACTCGCTTACTCTTCCTGGGCAGGATTGTCTCAATTGGCGTATGAGCAAGTTGCCAGAGGTGGCAAGGGAAAGATGGCTGAAGCAGCTTTAAGTGATGAATAAGCTGGTCTTCAATCTCCTCCTCCTCACCGCACGATACAAAGGCAAAACAAAATCCATTTTGTGAAAAATCTCCCCAGTTCTTCTTCTTGATGTGCTTCATTATCATTATCGTCATCTGTAGCCCCAATTTATGGTGGATACAGGAAAGCATTAAAGGAAGTAAGAATGGGTAAGCATTATTCCTACAATATTAAAGAGGCAGAGAAAACAAATTGCAGGTTGTAGATTCATGTAGATGTCAGGAACAATGTAGAAGTTCAGTTACTTTTGTAATGCTGGTAAGATACTGCCACTTTGCTTTCACAATC
Source organism: Stegostoma tigrinum (assembly GCF_030684315.1). Lineage (NCBI taxonomy): Eukaryota > Metazoa > Chordata > Chondrichthyes > Orectolobiformes > Stegostomatidae > Stegostoma > Stegostoma tigrinum. Next base: position 28,651,801 of record NC_081366.1, read on the forward strand.
AGCAATAGTCAGATGAGTGCCTATTGGATTCACGGCCTTGTCTACAAAACATGCATTTGATTTAAATATGAGCAATTGTGTTTAATGATTGATATATCTTATCAAGTGGTTAGTTGTGGTGGGCATTGTGCAACAAGCATTGCTGCAAAAAAGAAGTTAAGGCTGAGCAACGTGTGCCAAGTAGTGTGGAGAAGGTGGTGTAATATATATGGTGATTTGAGGGCACTAAAGTATTGCTAAGTGTTTTATACAAGTCAGTTACTGTGTGCCTTGTTTAGCTGTAACATAATCACTTTTGCAATTTCTTCAAATTGCACAAATTAAAGTTTTACGAATAGTAATAAGGTAAATGTGTTGATAATCTGTTTTAATGGCTTTGGTTAGAGATTAAGTATCAACCAAGATTTATAAATTCACTAACGATAAGCAATGTTGAAAGAATTTGGTTGCTTGATTATTTGGCCACATCTGTAGAATAGGACACCATTCAAAGCTTTCTAATGAATTCAATACATACTGCCTGAATGGATATTTATTTAATTGGCTGTGGTCACAGCAAAAGGGTATTCAATCTCAAACGGTCAAAGCTCTGATGCCCTTATTGAGCAGAAGGAATTCATTCCACAGCAGAACTTGGCTAAACTACATTCTGGTTAGTGCATATAAGGTACGGTGTCACAATTCTCTCAATAGCTCAATGAGATTAACCCACTAATTCTTCGATTCACCCCACAGGTTTGCAGAAATGGGCTTAACTCGATATAAGATGTATAGAACATGAAGCATGTAATGCAATGCAATGTAAATAAATAGAGATTATCATCAGATTTAAATGCTTCTGGGCGATTTTACTTGCAAAGAATAAAACATATCTCATCATGTTCCTTGTTTATGTATCAAGGGATACACTAAATGGAAAGTTTACTAAAACAGAACTGACAAGTTGTCAAAATGCAACACCGAGGATATCACTTGATGATTCTCATAGTTTAAATTAGACTCCTGTGTTGGAAGAAATCAATTTCACTAACCATCAAAGGCTGCCTCTGTTTATTGGTATCATAAGCATTCAAGATTAGTAACTTATCTAAGTTACAATATTGAAACTTACCAGTCTCACAATTATGAGCTAACTGTACTTGCTAGAAACTAATCTGATTGGCAGATTATACATAGGTATTCTCATGGATAATAGATTCAGTGTTCTCCATCACAGCTCAGTGAATGGCTGTACTGACCATTCAAACACATTAATCACTGATCAAAACATTTAGCTATTTCTTAAAGAGTTTCAAAATTTGAAAAACAGTAAAAACTCTAAAGTCCTTTCTAGTCACTTCATATTCATCTTGTGTCCTTCGTAGAGGTCATCTTTTAGTTGCCTCATCTCTCAGTGAATAGTGTAGATTTTTTTTGACCTTAAAATTTGGCTTTGTGAGTATTCTATGCATTGGCTTTGGATTTGAATTAATGTCTCACGTCTTGATCACAAAACTGCATCCAATTCCTTTGGTATTACCCATGCTTTGGGCCATTCAGTTTTATAATGATAACTTTTACATCACACTAATTTATTTGATGATATGGTTCATTGATAAGTTCACCTATTGTTGGTCCACACAATAAATGCAGAATCCAGGTCATGTCCAATGATTGCTTCTGCTTTAACTCAAGCTACCTAAATACCACTAATGGGGCATGTATACCTCCTTGGGTCCCCCAGCTAGCTAATTCCAACATTCATATCCACACTGAAAATTCTCTGTTGATGCCTACACCCCAACATTCTGAGTTCTACACTGGAAGATTAATCACTAAACCCAAAAGCAGGATAAAATAAAACTGAACTGCATACATCGCACACGTTCTTTAGATAATAATCTTTGAAAATGAACAAATGTTATTCAAATTACATGTGACATGAACAGTTAACAAATTAACAAATTCATTGAATATAGTCATGGAGGTAACTTATAAAATTGGTGATTGCTACAGTTAGCAAAGTACGGGATAGCCATTTACATTAATCATATCTCTTATAAAAAGGTGCAGCTACCATTTGCCACCACCAATCCTTCCTACTGATAGTGGTCCAAGCTACTGATACCTTATGTGGAAAGACGACCATAGAATGTCTCAGGCAGAAGATAGGCTCAGTCTTGATGAACAGTAAATAGATATTTTACATGTTACATAACAGATCTTTACACAAGCCAGATTTTCTGCTGGCTGAACAGTTGTTATTTCAGCACAGGTAAGAAGTACACATGAACACCCTGCAGAGTCCCCATTGTAGCATAGTCCAATGGATTTACCTGGGAAGTTGAATTTTCTGCTGGACAATTCCTCTATACCTGGAATCCTCTGAAAGTCTCCATATGAAAGGGTTGGCATGGTGGCTCAGTGCTTAGCACTGCTGCCTCACAGCGCCAGGAACATAGGTCTAAATCCACCCTTGGGAAACTGTCTGTGTGGAGTTTACACATACTCCCCACTTCTGCATGGGTTTCCTTTGAGTGCTCCGGTTTCCTCCCGCAATCCAAAGATGTTCAGGCTTGGGGGGCTGGCCATGCTAAGTTGCCTGCAGTGTCCAGGGATCTGCAGGATAGGTGGCTTAGCCATGTGAAATGCAGGGTTATAGGGTAGGAGGGGTGGGTTTAGGTGAGATGCTCTTTAGAGGGTTGGTGTGAACTTGAAGGGTCGAATGGCTTACTTCCACATGATGGGGATTCTGTGATTCTACATAAATCAGAGATTCTGAAGAGTTCTGATAAAATTAAGTAAAATGCTATGCAATAATTATTAGAGTATTAAATACATAGTTTAACTCCTGACAAATTACTTAACTCAAGTTGCCTCAAACACCCAGCAAAGCCCTCCTAGACCATTACAACCTTCGACCTTGACTGAGTCTAGTACACCATCCTCTCAGAACCCTGACATCACACTTCGATTCTCTACTTACCTATACTTAATTACCACACGTACCCCCAACCCACCCACAACAACTGTCAAAGTGGCTGCCAAGAACTTTACATTTTAGAATATGGTAACTGACTGCTGTGAAAAAAGGGTGCATGGTTTGCCTTCTCCCAACAATTCTATGTTACAGAAGAAGTGTCAGAATGGAAGGGCATCTCTGCATTTCTGAAAGAGCCCTGAGTGGAATCTCCTCTCAGAAATGTAGAGCTTCAAGAAAGGCTGAAGAGGAAATGTGTGCGAAACTGCCTTTCCAAGGAAAATACAGCCTGTTACATCAGAGACAGTTGATGTTCTCTAGTGAGATATCAGGGTCAACTTAAGAGTGATACAAATGACTACTTTAGTCACATGCTATTAACACGAAAACAAACATTGAATCATTGGTAGGGTAGACACAACTCTTCCCAAGAACAGACCTTCATATATTAAGTTGGAGCCTATCTTGTGACGATCGTTAACCTTTTCAGTACTGTTTTGTACAACGTTACCAATTGAGGTTAAGTACATAGAACATAGAACATTACAGCACAGTACAGGCCTTTCGGCCCTCGATGTTGTGCCGACCTGTCGTACCGATCTGAAGCCCATCTAACCTACACTATTCCATGTACGTCCATATGCTTGTTCAATGATGACTTAAATGTACTTAAAGTTGGCGAATCTACTACCGTTGCAGGCAAAGCGTTCCATTCCCTTACTACTCTCTAAGTAAAGAAACTACCTCTGACATCTGTCCTATATCTTTCACCCCTCAATTTAAAGCTATGCCCCCTCGTGCTCGCCGTCACCATCCTAGGAAAAAAGCTCTCCCTATCCACCTTATCTAACCCTCTGATTATTTTATATGTCTCAATTAAGTCACCTCTCAACCTTCTTCTCTCTAACGAAAACAGCCTCAAGTCCCTCAGCCTTTCCTCATAAGACCTTCCCTCCATACCAGGCAACATCCTAGTAAATCTCCTCTGCACCCTTTCCAAAGCTTCCACATACTTCTTATAATGCGGTGACCAGAACTGTACACAATACTCCAAGTGCGGCCGCACAAGAGTTTTGTACAGCTGCAGCGTAACCTCTTGGTTCCGGAACTCGATCCCTCTATTAATAAAAGCTAAAACACTGTATGCCTTCTTAACAGCCCTGTCAACCTGGGTGGCAACTTTCAAGGATCTGTGCACATGGACACCGAGATCTCTCTGCTCAGCTACACTATCAAGAATCTTACCATTAGCCCAGTACTTTGCCTTCTGGTTACTCCTACCAAAGTGCATCACCTCACACTTGTCTGCATTAAACTCCATTTGCCACCTCTCAGCCCAGGTCTGCAGCTTATCTATGTCTCTCTGCAACCTACAGCATCCTTCGTCACTATTCACAACTCCACCGGCCTTAGTGTTGTCTGCAAATTTACTAACCCAGTAGTAACATGTACTAACATGCAGTGGAGGTCATTATTATTCAATGGTTACTTGATGTACTTCCTCTGCCATAAAGTAGAGATTCCAATAGGGCAAACAGAACCAGGTTTGTCAGAGGATCTGACTCTCACTAGCCTACTGTTTCTTCTTTTCTATCTTACATAGCACAACAGTTAAACTTAGGCCAAACCTCATCCTATTCATTTCCGTCATATGAATTTCCAATAGGTTAACTATTTCCCATTCTTTTCTATTCTGTAGAACACGATAAAGGGAGGGGATAGAGGAGGTGCTGGTCTAGTGGTACTATCACTGCTCTACTAATCCAGACACCCAAGTAATGATCTAGGAACTTGGGTTTGAATCCTGCCACGGCAGATGGTGACATTTGAATTTGATAAAAATCTAGAAAAAAAAGCCTACCGATGACTGCAAATCTATTGTCAATTATTGGAAAAAAACCTATCTGGCTCTTGAATGTCCTTTCGGGAAGGAAACTGCCACCCTTACCTGGTCTGACCTACATTTGACTATGAGGGATTGGCAATTAATTAGGGTTGGGAAATAATTGATATCCTCATTCCATGAATGAATAAAGAAGTACATTTTAGTTCTCAGTTAACATGCCTTATTCCCAAATGTTCAATTTTTGCACAAAATAATAAATGCATTAGAAATAATTATATTCAATCTAGAAACATGAAGTTCCCGGCCAGCAAAAGGCTGATGGAAAAGGAAACCAAAGACCATGTCAAAATGAATAGATGCATTTTTAGAAAAAATTCTTGTGCCTCAAGGCCCCAAAAGAATATCTGAAATCTTTTCTTTTTCAACTTTGTTGCTGCAGAGACTGGTGGTGTGGCTGGATGCAAACTCAAACCAAGTCTGATCAAAATGACAATCAGGAGTACCATCCATGCCCTAGAGTTTCATTTTTCCAAATGATAAGGATGTACCATTTGCAACATGAAGTAGCCAGGCTGTTATAAAATTGATAGCAGCTAATCATGAGTATTGGCAGATGATAAAGTAACAGCCCAAGGTTTAACTAGGTTTTTATCCTTACAGAAACTGGTGTCAACAGGGGTTATGTTAAAATTACTTTGCACAAGTTTTTAAATGTCAATGAACTAGCTATGAACATAGAAGGCCAAGCAACATCAGAGGTGCAGGAAAGCTGATGTTTCAGGCCTAGAGCCTTCTTACGAAAAAATAAGGTCTGAAGAAGGGTCTAGGCCTGAAACATCAGCCTTCCTGCTCCTCCAATGCTGCTTGGCCGGCTGTGTTCATACAGCTCCACACCGTGTTATCTCAGATTCTCCAGCATCTGCAGTTCCTACTATCTCTGTGGCTGTTGTGTGTTATGTTGAATAACCATTCTGTCGTGTTGCATAGCAGCAGGCACATAACAATGCATTTTAATCACTTGTCCTTATTGTAATAAAATATCCCATCTCCTTTATAGAAACATTGAGGCAGAATTTAGCACCAAGGCACATAGTTAGCAGGCCAGGTTCCAGAGGATTTGGTCAAAGAGGGAGGTTTTAAGGAACAATGAAAGAAAAGGCAATTATTGGAGGGATCTGGGCGAGACTTGGCAGTTGAAGTCAGGGCCAGCATTGAGTAACTAAAACTCAAGAAGTCAACAATGGAGAAGCAAGGATATCTCAGAAAGTTTTATGACTGGCGAGATGATAGAAGTAGGGAGGGCAAGGGAATGGAGGGATTTGAATAGGTGGTTAACAATTTTAATAGTGAAATGCTGCTGGGCTTGATATATTAATGTCTACCAAAGGGATATTTAAGCAGGTCAATTGTATTCTATTCCCAATATTAAACATACTGTCGAAGGAAAATGTGGAAAGAAAGCCAAGCACCTCTGAATTCCTCCCGTGACTTCCTGACCATAGTTATACTGAGAAACAAGCAAAATCTGAAGAAACAATTGGCTTCTGAGCTTTGGTTGTGGGTAGTATATTGCTTGCAATACTAGAGAAGAAAAAATAATGCGACAACATGTGAGGGTAAATTAAAAAAAATTGATATAAATTGACAGCAATGTGTAAAATAATCTCATAGATCTTTTAAAGTGGGGAAAAGAGTCCTGCTCAGCTTCTGGATATATCCTGGACTAGAACCCTCTGAAGATGTGAGTTTGTGGAAATTACGTTGGACTAAAATTCACTGAACTTTTGGACTCAAGAAACCATGGGCCTCAACTGACCCATGAAACACTGGTTGGGACAGACTGAGTAATATACAACCCCAGGGGTAGATGTCTGGAACAGGGGTTAGCTTGCTGAAACTAAAGGAGACAATGGAAGCCAGGCTGCAGGGAATGAACAACTTTAGACCTTCTGGAGCCTACAGAGGTACAAAGTCATTCAATTCCCAACCAGTGCTCAGGCGTAGAAATGCTGAATATTCCACACCAATGTTCTAGACGTAAACTTTCTCACCTTTGGATGTAAGAATATTCACGTTGCTGGTCAAACCTAATGGATACCCATCCAAGGGAAATATTGGACATTCTAAACCTTCAAAACCTTAATCAAAAAGTCATTCTCACCTCCTCTGGTGATCTGGAAGCTCATTCAGCCCCAAGAGGGGGAGCAATAGCTTGGCGGCTGAAACCACATTTGGCGGGAGATAAGGGGCCTGAAGTTGAGCATAACTGGGGCCCTGATCCCAACACTGTGCACTGTGCGATTCCAGCAACACGCTCTAATTCCACCCTGGTGTGTGTTCTGAGATGGGCTCTGTGTGTGACCCATGTGAGTGGTTCGCGAAAGGAGTTCGAGGGCCCGAACAAGAAGCAGGCCCCGCGTGAGAAGGGATCCTTGAGCTAAAGCCATGAAGAGAGGATATGAGATCAGTTGGACTTGCCGATCGAGAGACAAGTTCCCGCAGACTCCTCCGAGCCAAGGACTCTGTGAAACCCCTCACGCTGAGAGCAACCCTTGCAACCACCGAACACCATCCACCAACCATCAACCCCCCCACTCGATGTCTGGAGGTAACTGAAAGCATCTAGATCCATAAGACTGGGGCAACACCAGCAGTATCTACCACTATACAAGATAACTACCTGCTTGCACGGACCACCAAGAAAGGAAAGAGATCCAAAGTATTCACCTGGTAGGTCCAACATGCCTGGCCATATCAGTGGGCACCACCAGACTGACAGTCATCAGCACTCGCAGTCCTCTACAGAGCCCCAGCTGCGGCAAGAGACTATGGACAACAGCAAGTTGAAACCGAATCAAGGGGTCAGCCTAAGGTCATTGAAGCCATCTATCGGAGCTTGACTCATCTTAGAGAGGGTAAGGTGGGGTCTGGAGGCAAATGGTGTAGGGCACCACTGAGGAAGGGAAGCAGGGTAGGACTTCAGGTTCGCAAGTAATCACTCTTTCTTTCTTTCTCTCTCTCTCTCTCTCTCTCTCTCTGTCAGCCATTAGCTAACAACCACTCACTGTAACTATTAATCCCATGTATCAAGTCTTACCCATAAGGCTTAACTGGGAGCCAGGATAACTGTGAGACAGATCTCAGTAATAGTCGCGTTTGATATTCACTTGCCAGTTTTTATGTAAATATATTCAATTTGGTTTATTTTTACAATAAAATCAGAGTTTTCTTTGCCTCTGAAACATCTGCATGCTATGTCTTCCAACGTACTACATTCCACTACATAAGCCCAGTTTCAGAACGAGGAGCTGGTGAACATTGAACCAGGCAGCACTCCCTACAATCTCTGAGACTACACTTCAAATCTAAAATAATTCAGGATATTGTAGAAATTAGAAAATCAGGATCTATTTTCATGGAAAATCTTATTTAGTTAATATGTTTAATGAATCTCGAGACATGCCCTATACTGAAATATTTACTTAATAATTACAATAAGCTACCGGGTTGCTACTTTGACCAGTGCAAGCATTTCATTTGAGCACTGGAGCCTTGGAGTGACAACTCTTAATATGGTCAGGATTTCCATTTACAAAAGGTGTCTCATGGGGAAGTGTCCAATGAAGGGGAAAATGAATAATTTAAGTCAGGTGAAATTAGCAAGGAAGTTAAAGACATAGATCAAAGATCAACACCGTAGCAATTGCAAATCAAAACAAAGCAATATATGCACTCAACTGAAATTCACTAATGGATTCATGAATGTGAAACAATGGTTAGAAATTTGTTATGGCTACTTTTCCAAACCAAATTGGCAAAGTGAACAGTCTCAAAGGGGAATCACATAAGATTCCGCTATGTGTTAAATTGTTTCTATTTGGTTGCATTCCTGGACAGTTGATCACTGGAACAGGAGGCTTGGAGTTCAGGGCCTACCCATAAGATAGAGTTTCCTAAACTCAACTCAACTACAACTCCCTTGGCTTGAATGCAGGACAGGATGATATTAATTGAATGTTAGAAGGAACAGTACAAGAGAAAGCTATTTAGCCCCTAATGCTGTGTTCTTTTCAGTGACATCCCATCCCCTTAGATCTGTAATATTCCATTTCTGCAAGATTTATTCCATTCCCTTTTAAACAATGCATTACCAATTGAATTTCCCGTCTCTCCAGCACTGCACTCAGATAAGTACTTTGGGGAGCGATGGGTAGAGCTGGAGAGCTAAAAGTTGTTGGAGAAAGCCTGTTCCTCCTCAATTCTCGTTGATCTACATAAAACAGTTACATTTACCTTTTCAATATGTGGCTGCCACATCAATATTTGGAAAAGCAGAGCAGATCCAGTATCAGCTATGATCAGCACAAGTGAATTTCTCAGAGGGGTTTTAAAATAAAAATCCTGTCACACTCCTCTAGTTTTAGGTACCTACTGTAGGTACCTGAAACATATAGCTGAGCTCAATTAGCTTGGATGATTATCGGGCATCTGGGAGGACTCTAAAGCTGTTTATTTAACATGGTTAAAACAGATGTATCAAGGTCAAATTTCTACTTATCCCAATAAGAATTTCTAAAATCCTGTTCTCTCCTCTTCATTGGTGCTGTGTACATTTCTACACATAGTGACAGCCCTCTGGTGCTTGTCAGAGATGTTATTCTTCAGCTACAAACCTGGACTTTGGAGTTGATTACATTATGTCATTGTAAGGGCAAGAGGAGAAAGGGGTCATAGTTGTAAACATCAATGAAGACAAAATGAAATTCAAGAGTCATACTTTCCAAAACATAAATATAAAATTGGAATTAATATCTGCATTTCTCCTACCTAGAACACCCCTCATAGGTCAATTGAATAATCTTCCCTCTGCCTTAATTGACATTCGGTAGTTCAGCATAAGAGTGGGGACCAAATCTTTCATACTCCAAGATCAAAACCAAATCAGCTTATTGACCAAGCCATTAGCTGTGTTGTAAATTCTTAGCAGGGGTGAGTTGTTTTACTGACAATCTGAATGAAGGCCAATCAACTACAATGCAAGGGTATACCAGCTCTGGATCCCCAACTGATTCATTCTCTGTAGAAAATCATCTCTATTTAATGCCGGCCTTCACAACCTGTGGTGTACTGAGCTAATACTTTACAGTCGCAAACGCTCAGGTGCCAATGGCTGCTGTGGATCTCCAACTGAGTGCTAAAAGCCACGTGGCACCTTGAAATTGTCAGAGGTTTTTTGGAATGTATGTTGTCTCGGCAAGTTAACTTTGAAATGTGGATCATGTCTGGAAAAGCGCTAAGGAGGAGTAGGTGATCTCCTTTGTCATAAAAACTCTCCAAATTTAAAATACACCACCCCCTGCCTACTCTCATATCTACCCCCACCTCACCAGTTTCAGAGGTTCCATTGACCCCTACTCTCCTACTCTCTCACACTTTCACAGTTCCCCCAAGTTCCTCACTCTCAGGTCTTCCCCAGCTCTCTGGTCTGGGGTCAAAGTTATTGTTAAACACAAAAATGAAGTCACAATGGGACGAGTTTGGGAATCACTAACTTTTTGCAATTGTAACCTTCCTTTCTCAATTGAGATAGTGATCATCATGGGAGAAATGAACACACAATCTGCCAATTCCCTACAAGGGTGCATTGCTACATTCTTGTCCGACTCAATCCCTATTTATAATTTACGGCTGTACTTCCTGGTTGAAATACATGGTTTCTTAACAGATTTACTATTCACACACAAAAACTTTTTCTCGCTTAATTCTGCTCATTGGCTTAGAATAAAAATTAAGCCATACCTACTGTATATAATCTGATGAAGCTACTTCTAAAACATCTGCCTCACCCATCCAAAGCATGCCAGACTAGCAACAGAATGATTAAAATTTATTCTCCTTATATTAGTAATCAATGAAAACAGATTAGAAGAGAGATGAGCAAGGATTTAAATTAATTCTAATGTATCTGGAATCACCATCTCACAGCACCATGTGACCTACTGAGTTAAATGCACTAGTAAAATAATATTAGCTTCCTAATTTCCATTTTTTACGAAATTCTTCCTCTGAAATTCCTGCAAGCGGAATTATTTTAAATAAACTGTTGAGCGGTACAGTTAATTCTCTCTCTTCTCCCCATATCTTTTTCTCCCCAAATTTTTTATATAACAATTTGTTCTGACAAAGTTTATGTCACAAAATATGATCATGTCCTTTCTTTTTGACCTGTTGTGTGTAATTTCTACTTCCATCTGGAAAGACAAGGGCAGCAGATACATGGGAACAAACACCACGTTGAAGCTCCCCTCCAAGCCACTCACTATCTCCTCACTTCACCTTGGATAAGCATATGGATAATGAGGGGGTAGTGTAGGGGGAGGGGCTTAGATTAGTTCACAGGTTGGTGCAACATTGAGGGCCGAAGGGCCTGTTCTGCGCTGTATTGTTCTATGTTCTATGTTCTATCCTGACTTGGAAATATATTGCTGTTCCTTCAGTGTTGCTGGGTCAAAGACCTAGAATTCCCTCCCTATTGACATTGTGGGTCAACCCACAGCAGGTGACTGCAGCAGTTCAAGAACACAGCTCACCACCACCTTCGCTATTGTAACTAGGGACAGGAAACAAATGCTGCCTGGCCAGCGATGCCCAAATTCCACTAATGAATAAAAAAACAAAATCAGAATTTAAGATTTTCTCTTTGTTGTTGTGAAATCTTTCCATATATTGTTGCTGAGAGCAAGGGCCTGATTTTCATTTTCCTTCCTGGCCGGAACAGGGCAGGTAGGGAATTAAAATAAAGTGGGCCACTTAGCACCTCCAGAACTGTTGTCTTCCTTTACTGTCCTGCTAGTAACCTGTTCTTTGACCAGGTGAACAGAATGCTTCCAGGAAGCAAGGAAGCTTCAACATTAGAAACAAAAACAGAAGTTGCTGGAAAAACTCAGCAGATTTGGCAACATCTGTGAAGAGAAATTTATTTCTGATTTACAGGCATCTGCAGTTCTTTCAGTTTTTATTAAGCTTCAACATTAAACAGCTTGATTAGGTCCTATAATATCCATGAGCCTAATCTAAAATTTCAATCTGTGATCTGAGCTGAGGACCAGTTTTGGTTTCTTCTCAGGTTAAAATTGTCTGCAACCTGACATTGTGCCACTTGGGGCTTCAAAGGCAACTTTTACATTTCTTTCTGGGTCACAAGTATCAGGAATGCTCCTCTCAATGTCATGGTGCGTTCTCCGCTTGGTATAGCGGCAAACCATTTTGCCTTTTAGATTCCTGCCAATGGTCTACCCCACCCACTTAATCTTTCAGTTGACTCCATTCCTCAACTGGCTGCCAAGACCATTCATGTGACCTCCCACTACATGTCTACTCCCCGTCCAGACGTTAAGTGAAACTTTGCAAAATTTAATTTCAAGAAACTGCATTGTCAAGTTCATCAGGTCCAATGTATCCTCAGCTTTACAAGGTCTGTTGTCTTCTATTTCCTATCTCAGTACTCAATACCATGAAAATGAAAGTCTTTGTCTCTGAATTTCTTTTAAAGTTATTCTCTTCTATCTCCAATTTATTGAAAACCTAGTTGCTTTAGGCAACTGATGGTGACATGATGCTGTGCTTATTATAATCAAAGTTTGGTGTCAACCTAAGGAACACTGGAGAAATGGCAATTTGAGACAAGAAATATAAATGTCCCAGCTGATTCTCACCACTTTGCTGTATCGTTGACCAGCATAATAAACATGGTGAGTGGTGCCAGCATTGTACAAGTCTAAGGATGCGCTGATCCTTTGAAATAGCTCAAGAGGTTTGATTTCTTCCATTCAAAATCTTATTAGCCATTGGAAAATAAAATAAACCAATGACCATTTATTCAAGCAACTTCAAAAGTACCATTGTGTGTTTGTGCAGTTTTGCAACAGAAACTTGTTATAATGTTTGACTGAATGCCAATCATCACAAATGGATTCAACACAGCAGCATGATTTTTAGATATGAAATGAACCACGTTGTTTAATTGGCACTTTTGTGGTCAATTAATAGAATTAAAACATTTTAAGAGATTTTTTTAACCAACTTTGTTTATTTTGATGGAATTATGCGCACTTAAAAATAATGGGTTTTTTCAAGTGGATTTTAATGACATGGTTTTACTTGTTCTATGAACTCCGAAGAGAATATTTTTGAAATAGTCTTTGAATGGATGATTGTTTTTGTGTTTCATGAATACTTTAAAGACCTTCCTGTGTTATTATAGGCCCCAAAATATCTGCCCATAGTGCAAACCGATTGAGTAGTTTGAGAGGGTGGATGGAGAAGATATGGAATATATCAAATTATAGAGAAGGGAGAAGGCTTCGGAGAGGTGGAGGTTGTACAATGGGATGGAGATTGCATGGAGATATAAGGGTACATGAGCAGTATGGCAATTGTTAAGAGCATGGGGACAGGAAACCTAATAGTCAACCATAGAACTAGGCTAATGTCCAATGAACACATGTGGCCCTTCTAACCTGCTAAACTCAGTATCCATTTAACCCTTTACCATATCAGACCAGTTCTCAGAGATTGAGGTCCCAACTTCAAGCAGATCTCAAGGCCCTGAGGATAAAATAACTGATGCAGGCAGATTCATCCAGAGGTTGGTAACACAATACTGGGGGATAGCTAACTTGTGGTTTTGATTTCTGAGTCTATAATGAAATTTTAGCCCAGGAAGTCAGTTTTGACTCTGGCACAGTTGTGTCAAACTGGATTACCAGACGCCTCTCCCACATCCATGAAACATTTTGAGCAGAAAATTAGTCCTCATGTGAATTTTTAAAAAATATAAACAATATTTCTAGACTAAATGGATTGCTTTGACACATAATGTGCTTTAACATAGAACCTTTGAGAGATTTGGAACACCAAGGAGAGAATTTTACAGAAGAATGTGGGATGAGAGGAGCAAAATTGCCACAAATATTTCTGATTTCTCATTTATCATCAAAAACCCTGTCTTCAAAATGACCAAACTTAGATATTATATCCATTCAGTTTGGAAGGATGGCAAACTCAATCAATCATATTAATTTGGTTTTCATTTGACCATCTGGATTTGACTAAATACACGGTAAAAACTTTAGAAAGACCAAGTTTTCTTTGCAGAGTTTGGAATTAAATTAGGTAGGGTCTAAATAAACTATGAGAAACTGATTTAGGCCATGAAACAGATGTCTCTTTCTAATTAAAGCAAGTCAAATATATTGCTAACTTTAGTACATTGCCGATGGAGGGAAACATTACAGAGCCACTGAATATCATTGTTGTAATTAAAATGAATCAAACATTTGTTAGTTGTCAAAGTCAAGCTTACCATGTTTGCTTTTGGTCTAAATAGTTGATGGCAGAAAAGTGTTACCGTCCTTGTTTGCTCATGTGGCCGGTACAGCAGGTTGTCAATTCTGGTTTTCACTGCAAGGTGTTGAATCCATGCATAGTTGATATTTTGAAATGAAGGATCAAATCCTATAATAAAGGATCAAGTCCTATACAACTGTAACATGACCTGTCAACTCTTGTTTTCAACGCCCCATCCGATGAATGAAAGCATGCCGTATGCCTTTTTGACCACTTGACCTGTGTTGCCACCATCAGGGTACAAGGGACCTGAACACCCAGGTCTCTCTGTACATCAATTTTCCCCAGGGCTTTTCCATTTACCATATGGTTTGCTCTTGAATTGAATCTTCCAAAATGCATCACCTCACATTTGCCATTTCTCTGCCGAACTCTCCAATCTATCTATGTTGTGCGGCATTCTCCGACAGTCGCCTTCACTATCTGCTACTCCACCAATCTTACTGTCTTCTGTAAACTTGCTAATCTGACTATCTATACCTTCCTCCAGGTCATCTATGTATGTCACAAACAGCAGTGGTCCCAATACGGATCCCTGTGGAACACCACTGGTCACTGTTCTTCATTTTGAGAAACTCCCTTCCACCACAGCCCTCTGTCTCCTGTTTCCCAGCCAGTTCTCTATCCATCTAGCTGGTGCACCCTGGAGACCATGTGACTTCACTTTCTCCATCAGCCTACCATGGGGAACCTTATCAAACGCCTTACTGAAGTCCATGTATATGATTTCCACAGCCCTTCCCTCATCTATCAACTTTGTCACTTCCTCAAAGAATTCCATAAAATTGGTAAGACATGACCTACCCTGCACAAAACCATGCTGCCAATCACTAATAAGCCCATTTTCTTCCAAATGTAAATAGATCCTATCCATCAGCATCTTCTCCAGCCATCTCCTCACCTCTGACGTCAGGCTCACCGGTCAGCAGGAGTTGAGAACATTGGGTCTTGTATTCACTGGGCTTTAGAAGAATAAGAGATGACCTTACTAAAACATGTAACATCCTTAGAAGGCTTGACAGGGTAGTTATAGAGAGGTTGATTCCCATTATGGGAGTGCCTTGGACCAGAGGGCTTAATCTCAAAGTAAGCAGTCACTCATTTAAGCCAGAAATGAGGAGGAATTTTGTCACTCGAGGGGAGAGGACTGTTGAAATTGATCATTAGGAATATTTAAGGCTAAGATAAATTTTTTAAGGAGTTAAGGGTATCAAGGGGTGAAAAGAAAAGGCAGGAAAGTGAATTTGAGGATTATTAAATTAGTTGGGCAAAATGACCTTCTTCTATTATGTTATTGTGTTATGTTATCTTCTGTATGTTACTGTCCAAAATGAGATGTGTTCTTTCTGAAACATATACAATGAGACCTGTCTGGTGGGTGCTACAAAGTTGTATCCATTTTTGAACTGGGGCACACAGTTTAAAAATTAGGGGATTTCCCATTTAAGGCTGTTAGGAGGAGATTATTCTTTCTCAAGGGTCATTAGTCTTTGGTCAGCTCTTCTCCACAGACTATTGGAGATTGGGACATTGAATATAATCAAGGTTGAACTGGACAGAATTTTGACTGACAAGAGTGTCAGAGTTTATGACGGTAGAGCGAAAGACTTCTCGAACGGAAAGTAAGTTAAGGTCACAATTATGTCATCCATGATCATATCAATGATCATATCAACCTGATGGTTGAATGCCCTACTTCTGTTTCTAATTCATGTGTTCTTGTCCGTTGTCCTGAGCTAGTAAGCTTGTCTATTTTTCCACACTTCACACTTTGCAAATTTCTATCATCAGTGAAATCTGTAAAATTCAAAGGCTCTGTGTAAAGTGTCTATGATGACGCTTCTATTAATTCCATTGTGGCTCCAGACCTTCATTTTGAGAGGAATATGGGTTAATCATAAATCACAGTCATATTATTTTGAAAAAGAAATAAAAAGACTGTTCCAGACCAGCTGCCTTTTCGATTGACTGATTTAAAGTCTCTGAGGGGTGGAAGTGGGAAATGAGAAGCATGCCACTTTAACAAGACCAATATCAGCCCACTTAACAAAAGAAAAATAAGGAGTGTTATTTTCATCGTAAAAGCCATTTGGGAAATACAATTTTTTACTCTAAAAGTATTCCTGAGGCTATTCTAATTTTACAAGTTCAAGTATCCTTTTATTGGCCTAGATAGAACATATTTGAAAGCCCCATCAAAAAATTATATCCTGGAACAAATGTCTAATTTGCTCAAATTTTTCAGGTTTGTTCTTAACTGGCTGTGCCACATCAGAGTAATTTCCATAGAAATTTAGAGAAAATATTCCTGCAAAGTAGCAAAAAATTTCTTCAAAGATATGTTCTTGGTCTCTTGGACATCAACTTGTGAGTTGAATAAAATGATATTTTCTCAGATGTTATACCATTCAAAACAATCAACTGAAATATAAGATGCATTTAAGCATTGTAGCAAATGACACAATACTATTATACAGTTGCACTTCCATGACATTGCTCATCTTTCTTTTTGGAACTATTTGCTTCTTTTGCATTGTCTTACACAATCTGTGTCTCCATTTTATGATTGTATCCCACTGTTTCCTTCTCGAGCTCTATGACTCTCAAGAACTACCCTTATTGTTATATCTCTCTTTTTACCTGAACGCAGTGAAGTCTGGACCTGAGACACAAAGGCAGAACTTGGAAGTGTGAACAGTGCAGCAATGAATTGAAAAAACATGCTGTTTCTCAAATGGACTTTTGTAGCTATGAAACAAATTTAATGGCATCCCGGTGACCAAACAGACATTTTCCAAAGATTGCTAAAAACCAGAAAATGGATTCTGACATGAGGAGCAGGAAATTTGCACAGCATCGTCAAAACAGTAACATTCTGAAGTGAGAAAGTTCCATGAATGAAACAGAAGATACAGGGCTTGCAAAGGGTATTTGTTTCAATGAGCAGGGCAAGCAGTCAAATCTTAAATGGGCATCTGATAACAAATAAATACTAGTAATAGGAAACAATCAACTTGTAAAATTTAATAAAAAGCCCATAAGACCATAAGACATAGGAGTGGAAGTAAGGCCCATCGAGTCCACTCTGCCACTTAAATCATGGCTGATGGGCATTTCAACTCCACTTACCCGCACTCTCCCCGTAGCCCTTAATTCCTCGCGAGATCAAGAAATTATCGATCTCTGCCTTGAAGACATTTAACGTCCTGGCCTCCACTGCGCTCCGTGGCAATGAATTCCACAGGCCCACCACTCTCTGGCTGAAGAAATGTCTCCTCATTTCCGTTCTAAATTGAACCTCTCTAATTCTAAGGCTGTGCCCATGGGTCCTAGTCTCCCCGCCTAACAGAAACAACTTCCCAGTGCCCACCCTTTCTCAGCCATGCATTATCTTGTATGTTTCTATTGGATCTCCCCTCAACCTTCTAAACTCTTAGGAATACAATCCCAGAATCCTCAGCTCTTCATTGTATGTTAGGCCTGCCATTCGAGGGATCATCCATGTGAATCTCTGCTGGACACGCTCCAGTGCCAGCAGTCCAAAAAGGACACTGAGGCAAGGAATATTTAAAACAGCCTGCAGAAAGGTAGAATGAAATAAAGAGAGATAGGGAGTATGGGGTGGACAAATGTAAAGGACATGGTTTTAAACTAAAACAGCAAACTGTAAACAAGACACAAGAATGACAATCCAGTATCTGAACAAAGGAGGATAAATATGATGCCCTTCCGGTAAAGTCTAAGTTGAGGTTTTTAGACAGTCTCATGCCATGAGGCCTGGTGGGTTTTCTTACTGGATCTTACCAAACTTCCTTTATTAATTACCCCCTGCTCCCCTATGGTATTTCTCATATCTGAATTTCATCCCATCTTACCATGCACCATTCCCACAACACACCACTTAGCAGATATCCAGGAAATCACTGTCACCCTTGACAGTGCCATCCCTAAAAGCACATTATGAACCCAGACAAGCACTGCCAGCCTGGAGGTGCTCTGTATAGTTCCTGATATTTTCTTGGAACGTGGGAGACTGGGAAATTTGGTGCCCTACTTTTCAGGCAGCATCCTAGAGGCCCTTCTCAGTAGTACCTCTCTTGCCCAAAACTAGCAGTAGAGGTGATGATACCAGACCATAATGGCCTAGTCTGAACTTGCTATCCAGGTTAAAGCAGTTTCAGACAGGAAAGGAGGAAGAAGATCAATGGCCTTCAGTCCACAAGCATTCATGTCACCATCTTCTCTCCGATACTTCAGATTCTATCTTTGCTACCAGACCAATCTCCAACCAAGACAGATGCTTTTCCACTCACACTATCACCTACTGACAACTGTGACAAGTTTCTAGACTTTGTATCTGCACCAAATGGCATGAAAAGACAGCGGTAATATGTGCCTGTTTGTGGTTGTGGGAGCAATATGTAAAAAGGTAATATGTAATGCAGGGATACTGTTCGCATCCACATAGGCACAGGGTCAGCAAACACCACAAGATCAAGTAAAGAAATTAGATATGCAGTCTGGTTCAATCCATGAGACAGGTACCTGCCATTGAGTGTAAAACATGCTTGCAACAGCATCGTAATTATTGTTAGCAGTGCTACGTGATTATCAAATTGCGGAAACATCCTGCAAATGGATCATAGATGTGCCATGAGGGATCTTAGAGGCTGGTACATGTTGAATGCCAATTCCCAAGGATGTGAGGTGCATGTGGCTGGTGCCAATTGACAATGGCCTGGGGTCTTGGTACTCAGTTTCCAAACTGGAGATTGTTTGGAGCAAGTGACAAGCTGAAACTGTTGGGTGCTCATTCTGGTTTTGTTGAATTTCCAGTTTTCCTAGCTTATTTTCTAAGATGAGAAGCTGAATATCAATGAGACATTTGCTGTGAACAAGGCATTTGTAAGAATGCCAAGTGAGAATCTTGCCACACCATTGGTGAAAAGCATGAAAGATGGTGCAAGTTGCTCGCAACTTGAGAATAAGACTCATCCAGTTCTGACTGACATCTTGCTATAATTTAAGTCACTCAGACCCCATTATTAAATATTATTAAATAATAAAAGGGTTAGTAAACATCTTCATTTTAGAGTACTGGAAAACAAAGAAGTCACATATTATTAGGTTGTTGAGTTGATATAATTCTCTGATCAGTCAGCTGAAAGAACATGTTTAGAAAACATCATGTATGCTGTGAAATGCTTGATCACACATTCTTCAGCATGTGAGTATTATATAGTTCAAGAATCCTCTTGATGGAATTTTCTCTTTTGATAAATTACTTAATTAGTTATTCTAAAAGATTCTACCAGAAAATAATTTATTTCAAGGCTTGTTAGATAATTAAGTGTCAATGACCTCCTGGTAATTCCTGCACAAGAATATAACTTCACAAGTATGTGCAATAATATGAAACAGTAACTTGAATTCAGCATGTTCCACCTTCTCAATGTCCACGCTTTTTTTTATCCTTTACACTCTAAATTTTCCTCAGATGAAGTTCAGAGAATGCACTTATGAATTGGATTTGAAGACAAATAGAATCTGGCGTATTAGATTTAATGGAACATCAATTGGTCACACAGCCTCTTTGTACAACCATTTTCCCTGCCAAAACATACCATAACACAGAAAGACAGAAAATTAATCTTAGAGTCCAAACTGATAACAGAAAAGCAAGTGACAACATTAACAAGTCAGTCTTTCACTCATAAGATCAATCAATACTGTGATTATGTTTCACAGAAAATGTTGGCCATGTATTGTCCAATCTTGCACAGTAAGAAATAAAATGCAAATTTAGGCTAGAAGCTTAAGACAATTTAAATATATTTAAACTGTGATTACAAACCTAAGTTTTGAGTCCTCTTTATTCAAGATGAATTAAACTAACGAAGTAGTGCGTGGAAAATGTTTATTATTTCACACAGCTAAAATTGGGAGCATTTTCGCTTTCATTATTAGATGCATTATATTAAAGAATCAAATCAGGCTACCATGGCAGTAAAAGGCCCAATTTTCATTAATTCTTGCCTTGCCAGCAGATAAAAATGGAAACTATACTGCAGAGGCCAGCTTACAGAGGAGGGGAGGGAAGAAAATATTTTTATACTTTTAGAATGCTGTTTTAATGCTAGTGGTGGCTACCAGTTGTCAGTTCAGATAGGCTTTAGGGGCACAACAGTTTCTTGCTTTCTTGCCATCAAGATGTTCAAATGGACAATAGTGGATCATAATATATGGAAACCTCGGTAATATAGTGCTGGAAAGAAATAACTGAGGAGTACACGAAATCTGAAAATGAAATAACAGCTCTGATGGTCAGATTCTAATACAGATGCACTGGGACTCATTCTCTTTGGGTGAATTGAGCTTTGTCCTACAACATGAGACCAGTTATTTGCTATTACATCACTGGGTACATGTGAGACTGAAGGAATATTACTTTCGATCCCAGCCCTTTTGAAAGAGAAGATACCAAATGTCAGAAGTAAGATGTAAAAGCAGAACAACACCATCCGAATACACAGGTTTGGAGATAGCGCTCCTGAGATTTTATAGAAAACAACTGACCTCTTTGGAATGTAAAAAGTTTGAGTTAAATATGGTCAAAACAGTGAATGCTGTCTCACCTCTGGGCCAAACCCAGAAATAGACATAGATGACCCATAATCTTATTGGGCTCAAGATGATGACCATGCTCAATAATATTTACAATGTACTTCATTTCATAACGCATTAGGGATGAAGTAATACTTCATTACCATTTCACTATAGATTGCTGCAGTGTAATGGAAGGAAAATGCGCACCAATCTGCCAACTGTTCAAATACTGATCAATTGCATAGATATAGAATATATATGTACATATGTATTCCCTTGACATTTAATGCTATCACCATTGCTAAACACCCAACTACAAACTTTGGGCATTAATATTGACCAGAATTTGGCCAGCTGTATTAATACTGACGCGTTATGAGTGGTCAGGCACTAGGAATTCTTTTTATAATTCTTTATTCTTGTCTGGTGGTGTCGGTGCTGCTGGTACGACTGGCATTTGTTAATGATCCCTAGATGCCCTTGAACTGATTCAAATGGCCTAGAGAGCCAGATAGCAGTTAAATATCAGCCATTGTTGGCCACATTGCTGTGGGTCAAGTGTCACATGTAGGCCAGATCAGGTAAGGATGGCAAATTTCCTTTCCTAAAGAGGTACAGTGAACCAGCTGGGTTTTTACAACAATTGGAGTGATTCTATGAGCACCACTGAATTGGCTTTTATTTCCAGTATTTTTCTGAATTAAAAAACTTTGCCGTCTGCCTCAGTGGAATTCAAATTCCCAGGACATTAGCCTAAGGTTCCTGATCACTAGCTCGGTAGCATTACCCCACTGCCTCCCTTAATTCTGCAGCAAGTAACACACTTCCTGTCCTCCCAATGCATGTCCAACACCACATGACACTGTCCAGTTCCACAGATAAGTGAAGTTCCAACAACACTCACAAAGCTCAACACTGTCAGGGCAAAACAGCCTATTTTATTGCCACCACAACCAACATTCACTCCTTTCATCAATGGCACAGCGTAGCATTAGTTTGTACTATCTACAAAACACACACCAAGTCTACTCTGATAGTACCTTACAACTCATGAACTCTACCACCTAGAAGGAAAAGGGACACAGATGCATGGGAAGGCCTCCATCTGCAAGGCCCCAATAAAGTAATGCATCACCCTGACTTGGAAATATTTCACTGTTCCTTCTCTTTTGCTGGGTCAAAATCTGGAACTCACTTCCTAACAGCATCATGGGTGTCCCTACCCACAAGCAGTTGAAGAAGGCAGCTCACCACCAGTTTCTCAAGGGCAATTAGGCATGGTCAATAAATACTCGGCTGGCCAGTGACACTCACATCCCATTACTTAATGAAACAGATGGTGTTTGTTGATTACATGCAGCTAGAGCATACATCAAACATCCTACCCACCTGAAGCTACTGCTGCTCCTAGCTGATTAATTTGCTTTCTCAATTTCTGACATATAGTCCTTTTCTCCTCACTTACAGAAGGTGGCAGAATTGTGTAAATGTGCTGTTAACACACCAGTGCTTCAGTTCATTTCCTGTTGAATGAATCTGTGTGACAGTTAATAACCTCTTTCACCACTTTCTGGGATGTGGGATATTCATGCAAGAGCATTTGATATATAATCAGTAAGATAACATACAATATTATGATTACCAATCAGATTTGTCTGCTCAATAAGAGGAATTTCTTCTCTCAGAATTTAATAAGTCTGTAGAATTTTTTTAGCACAGAGTGTTGTTGTTACTGTATTATTAAGTGTATTTGGTGTGTTAGGACCCCCTGAGTGAAGGCAATATCCCTTGACTTGACTGAGGACTGTCCTTGCATCTGTGCTAAGCAAAAAAGCAAGACAGAAACATTGCGAACCAGGTACCTTTGGCTGGAGATGGGGGAGCCACAAAGTGCAGAAAGGCAAAGCAAGTCAGGAATATGATCAACATCCAGGTAGGTGCAGAGTGAGAATTTTGACAGTGAGCTCTGAGTAAGTTCAGTGTGTTCAGTGAGGTCTGAGACGTAACCTGGTTGAGCTTGGTGCGTATCCCTGAGCACACAGTGTCCTCACTGCAGCAACAACATGACAGTTACCAATGCGACACAAGCATACAGTGTCGATGTGCAGAAGTGTACATTGAGTGGATTAGAAATTCTGAGAAGCTCATACATGAAGGATGCCAATTTCCATGAACATGGGTTGTGTGTGGCCAGAATCCATGGAGTGTTTCTGGGAAATTGGTGCCTAGTATCAAACATGGAAGCCCTTTGGAGGAGGCAATGAGCTGAATTCACCAGGTATCGACTTTGGTCTTCATGTTGAGTTTTCTCAATGACCCACTTGTTTGATGAGTTTAAGGTATAAACTGAATACTAATGAGCCAAGTTGGGATGTCAAAAAGGCATCGGACAAACAAAAATCCTCCTTCACTAGCAACTTGCAAATACTAGATGTCTCAACTCTGGCACTGAAATGTGCCTCACTGGATATCTATCAAATTCTGCTAAAGCCCACATTGCTCAGATATCTGTAAGATTCTGTCCATAGGGCTTGATTTACAGCAAGGAACCTAATGGGTGGGAGAGGGCTTTGAACACAGAACTTGTTTGTATCTGTACTTTCGAAACTAATCCAGTACTAGTGAAGGGAACATGACAAGCAAACCCTGACCTATTTGCTTGAAGGTTTATGGATGGATCTCAACACTAAGTGCCTTAACAAGGGATCAAGTATCAGAACAGGGAGGGGGGTTACTGCATCCACAAATCACCAAGCTGCTTTTGTTGGTTATCCTCTGGTCTCCCCGCTTCTCCACTGGTTTCCTCACCCTGCTACTTCCTCTACGCAGTCATCCATACATCGTCTGGACTTCTCTTGAACTGGGGCCCAGAGTGAGTGTTCTACTGGCAGCAGTCACTGTCTATTCAATGATACTGCTGTGCATGGAAGAGATACCAGATTCTGATTGTTCAGTTATTCATAGCAGACAGAACTTCCATTCGAGGATCCTTGGTCTGGGGAGAAGACCCTCTGGTGGGTTGGTAAGCTCCTGAGTGACAAAATATGCTTTAGTATTTCCCATAAAAAGGGGATTTTCAGCAAGAGGCCCCTTTGACCTTGTCCAAATTCCACTCAGTTAGCTAAAGCACTGAAGGAGGTCATTTGGCTCAACAAATCCATACTGGATCACTCAGAACAATCCAGTCAGACTCATTCTCCAGTATCATGAATGTTCATTTCCTTCAAGTGCCTATACTATTCCTTTTTGAAATCATTAATTATTTCCACTTCTACAACAATTATGGACAACACATTTTGCCACTTACTGAATAAGAACATTCTTCCTTAAACTTTCTTTTCATCTCTTGCCCAGAATCAAAACAAACGGTGTCCTCTAGTCCAACTAGGAAGTTAATGGAAATAGATTTTTTTTTGTGAATACCTGAACTAGCTTGACATAATCTTGTTCAGCAACGTCTCTGCAATTTCCCTTGCTTTAAAGCAAACAACACCCAGCATTTTCAATCTCAGCTTCTAACTGAAAGGCCTGCTCATGGAACTATTCTGGTAAATTTCCTTCGCATGCCCTCAAAGACTTTTGCATTGTTCCTAAAGTAGTATATTGGGAACTAGATGCAAAACTCTAGGGATGCAATCAGAATTTTATATAGCTCATGATAATTTCCCTGCTTTTGTACTTAATGCCTCTATTTATGAAGTCCAAGATCCCATATCCTTTGCTTGCCTTTTAGTATCATAATGAAAATGTGGCACATACTTCGGACTCATCAGACTACCAAGACAGACTTGCTCATGCATAACTATAAAAGTATAAAAGCTCTGGTGAGATATTATTTTCCTCCAAACCTATTCGCTTACACAGGAAAAAATCAAGCTCCTTACATCCACAAATTGTTACCAAGCCAGATTTTAATAGCTGCGAAATCTATTCGAAATTTCACATTCTGAAATTAAAAGGTTAGATTTGCAATTAATGGTCACTTTCAGAATACATTTTTTCACACATTTAATGGATTCTCTGGTAAACTTGGAAATGAATTTGAACTTCTGTGAAAGTATGTCAAAAGTTAATATCTGCTAGGTCACATCCGTACAATTGTATTTTACCTTTGACATCCATTTTTAATGGAGACTCTGTGACCTAAAATCTTCTTCACTTACTTTTTATGATATGTAATCATAATAAAATTGGGACATAAGAACTCAAATCTTTTCTCCAGAACAATTACAGCATGGAAAACATAGAAACATAGTAGATAGGAACAGGAGCAGACCATTTGGCCCATTAAGCCCACACCACCATTCAACATGATCATTGCTGAGCCGGCATTACAATGCCATACTACCAACACTCTCCCCATACCTCTTACAATCTTTAACTACTAGAAATCCTGGCCTCCACAGACTTCTGTGGTAGAGACATCCATAGGTTCACTACCCTCTGAGTGAATAAATGTCACTCAACCTTTCCTCATACAAAAACTTGCCATTCAAGGAATCAATCTGGTGAACTTTCACAGCGCTCCCTCTATTGCTAATGTATTTTCTCTTAGTTAAGGAGATCAAAACTGCATACAATACTCCAGTCATGGTTTTACTAAGGCCTGTACAGCTGCAGTAACACTTCCTTGCTCCTGTACTCAAACCCTTATATATGGATATCAACATAACATTTGCTTTACTGACTGCTTGCTGTACCCGCATGCTTGCTTTAGTAACTAGTGTACAAGGTTAAACTTTGTACTTTAACATTTCTCAAATTATCACTATTTAAATAAATTTCTGCTGTACTGTTTTTCCTCCTGAAGTGAACAACCCGTCATTTATCCATGTTATCCTGCATCTGCCATGTGTTTACCCATGCACCACTTAACTTCTCTGAATGAGCTTGAAGGTTCCTCATGTTCTAACCACTTACTGTCCACTTAGCTTTGGGTCATCAGCAAACTTAGAACTACTGTATGAGTCCCTCATCTAAATCATTGATATCTGAATAGTTGCGCCTCAACAACAGGCACCTGCAGTATCCAACTTATCACCACCTTTCACTTTGAAAAAGGTTTTTTTATTCTTACCCTGCTTCCTATTAACTAATCAATTCTCAATCTGTGCTAACAGATTACCACCAATCATATGTGCTTTGATTTTGAATACCAAACTATTATGTGGGGCTTTAGCAAAAGATCTCTGAAAATCCAAATACAGCACATTCGCTAGTGATCCCTCATATATTCTATCAGTTGCTTCCTCAAAGAAAACATTAATAAATTGTCAAATATAATTTTCCTCTCATGATTCCATGTTGACTTTAGGTAATCCCATTGACCTTTTCTAAATTTCTTGCTATTGCATCCTTTAGAATGGACTCCAGCATTTTATCTTTTGTCAGACTGACTGGTATTCAATTCTCAGCTTTCTCCCTTTTCCATTTTTGTAAATAATGGGGTTACATTTGCCACTCTCCAATCTTCCAGGAACATTTCAGAATCTATAGAAGTTTATAAGATGGAAACCAATGCATTCACTATTTCCATGGGCACCTCCCTTACTACACTGGGATGTCGATTATCAAGCATTGGGAATTTATTAGCACTCAGTCACATTAACATTTCTGGCACTTTTTCTTAGGGTCTTTCAATTTCTCCTTTACAATAGATGTTTGCATCTCAAGTACTTCTGGGAAGTCACTTTTGCGTCTTCTGTGAAAACAGACCTGAAATAGTTTTCAGAGATAATGGGAACTGCAGATGCTGGAGAATCCAAGATAATAAAATGTGAGGCTGGATGAACACAGCAGGCCCAGCAGCATCTCAGGAGCACAAAGTCATTCTGCCATTTCCTTATTCTCCATTAATAATTCTCCCATTTCAGACTGAGATTGGCCTATATTTGTTCTTACTAACCTTTTGTATATTAGAGAATTTTTTAAGCTCCTACAGTTTGCTTTAATATTCCTTGCAAGTTTACTCCAAACACTATTTTTTCCCTCTTAATCAATCCTTTGGTTTTCCTTTGCTGAATTATAAACCTCTACCAGTTCCCAGGTATGCTGATTTTTTTTCTAGCAACTTTATACGCCTCCTCCTTGAATGTAATAATTGCTTTTGTTAACTATGTTTGGGCCACTTTTCCTGCTGTGTTCTTTCATCTGAAAAGAATTTATAATTGAGAATCACTTTGATTAGCATGGTGTATTTCTGACTGTAAAACTAAAGGCTGATAATTAAGATGTATCATTGTAATTAGTAGAAAGATACAAAGGAATTCAAATATTTGTTATGTTCATTATAGACTTTATGAATGCAGATATTGATTTTGAATTGTTTCAAGAATGTTACTGCAGCATCAACAGAGTTGAACTTTTGATGTACATTTTTATTGCCAAAGTATAGTTAAAGTGTGTTTGGGAATTAGGGTCTAGGCCTGAAACATCAGCTTTTGTGCTCCTGAGATGCTGCTGGGCCTGCTATGTTCATCCAGCCTCACATTTTATTATCTTGGATTCTCCAGCATCTGCAGTTCCCATTATCACTTGGGAATTACAGTATTGCTTCATCTCATACCCGTAGATGGCGGATGACATCAGTGCAGTAATTATTATCCAGCCAGCGGTAATTTCAAAACAAAAGGCTGTGCTACAATTGTTTCAGGTCTCATTTATGTAATACCAGCAGTTTTCAACACATGTCATGTACCAATCAATGATCATCAGTTCTTTTGAAATTTAAACTGAATGTTAAGTCGATATTGCTGTATTATTGAGGTGTCACATCAAAGATAGATGTTTGACGTTCATTTTTGTTTGAAGAAAATAATAGTTGTTTGACATTTCTGCTTAAATGCTATTTCCAAAGGATGTAATGACAGGCTCTGATGTGATTCACACCAGCATTTTTGCACACAAATTAAAAATGTCTGCCAGGTATGTTTCAACAAAAGCAGTCCTTTAATTTGACTAGGATAACCATAAGATGGAAAGAGTCGAATGTATTCACTATTGGATTATTTTCGATGTAATTTTGCCAATGAAAAGTTCAGACATTAAAATGTGCATTTAAAGAGAGCAAATATAAATAAACATTTTGTAAAAAATATTCCTGGGCAGAAAGAATTCTGATCATAGAGTACAGCTACTCTGAAGGCTTTCAATCATAAATTCATTATGTAGAATGTATACTTTCTATTTTTCTTTTCAGTATGCTCTGTTGTATTTCTTACCCTTCTTTTCCCAAAGGCAGTGACTCATGCTGGGAGATGTTTTCATAAGCAGCAGTAGGATTCCAAAAACTCATTCAAACATTATTTGTCATATATGAGTCTTAACTTGCCAAAACGGTAAAACGTGCCAATGGATGAAAGGCATTACAAAAGCATAAAAAGTGGAGCAATAAGTGTCTCTGATGATACACTTGCTCTAACCTTGCAGTTTATTAATTTGCCAGTCTGAATTTAAATTTATTTGATCAATGATTGCGGTTTTATTTAATCTCAAAGATACTTCGTGTAACTTCAGGTGTTAGGTGAATTACACATTACAGAAAATAATGGTTAAACATCATATACGAGATGTGAGGTCCTTGCCTAACATCTCTCAATGTCGAACAGCAAACTTTAACTAATTACTATGTCTGTTCAACTCAATTAAAATCACCAACTGAAGCAGATCAGAATAAGTTTTACATGAAAACAAAATCCATACACCATGCTCTCAAAAGTGCTGAATTTACAAATCAAATTTGAAATAGTGAAAAATGCCTGCTTTCTTCTCTGCAAAGAATAGAAAATCAGAGAATCTTTGCGACTTATGATGAATGTTGGTTTCCATGGAAGGATATTCCAGCTGGCTTGAATCACCTCCCTCATCTATTATCTTTGTGAAGCCTTGCTTTGTGACGGTCACAGTAGGTGATAGGGTTATTGCTCAGGCAATCAAACTCCAGGCTCCTTGGAGATAAGAGGAATTGAAAAATCACGGGAATCCTTGGAAATGAAATTTCTTACAGTTTCCAGTACAGTGGATTAGTGTAAGAAATTTCTCTGATTACAAAACTTTTCTGAAATGTATTCCTGATGTAGCTGCTGGCTTGGATATTTTCCAGAACAAAGGCAAAGTATCTGTCTCAGAGATAGTAGGAACTGCCGATGCTGGAGAATCTGAGATTACAAGGTGTAGAGATAGTAGGAGCTGCAGATGCTGGAGAATCTGAGATAACACGTTGTGAAGCTGAATGAATACAGCAGGCCAAGCAGCATCAGCGGGGGTTCACAGTGGGGTTAAAATCGAATTGAGATAGTAGGAACTGCTGATGTTGGAGAAGGCTTCGCAGTGAGGTTAAAATCAATTCAGAGATAGCCTGCTCCTCTGATGCTGTTTGGCCTGCTGTGTTCATCCATCTCTACACCTTGTTATCTATGTATCTTTCTGCAAGTTTGTGTCACCTTGTTCTCAAACTGAGCGAAGCTTGGGGGTATACTCCTGGTTGCTTTGGAAATCATTGCATACTGATTTATCTTGTAAGTCAATAGAGTGAACAAAAATAAGATTTGCAAAACATACCAATTGGGATAGCAAAAATTATCTAGAGATGTGGAGTCACAAGTTTAAAAAAAAGGTACTTAGCGTTATGCATTTAAATTGTTGGTTTGAGGGCTGAGAGTCAGGGCTGAACTGAAGCATTCCTCCAGCAGGAAACAAAATAATTAGCTATGGAAGTTTTATAAGCAGACACAGATTGTGAAGCGGTTATCAGTGAAGAGTGAGATAGCAGTCTAAAAACCTTTTATTGCCAATGTTATATAGTCCCAGTGGTCAGGGGCTGGCAGGGGAACAAAAGCATTGATAAAGCCTGCCTTGGAGTAATTAACAATAATATGCCATTCTATTTTTCATTTTGCCTGATTGAGAGTCTTTACGTTGACAGCTCATTATTTAGAGATATTTACACTGGTTAAAAACTGCAGAATCTGTAGGTCAGCCTAAATGACCATCAAATGTTGTGCAGTGATCAGAGCTTTTACCCACTACAAAACCATTGCATTGGTAAGTCTTGAATGGTTCTTCTAAGAGCCTCATTGCACCATGATCTTTATAAATAATAGTGCTTAAACTATTTGTGAATTGATTCTATTTTTATTGATTTCTAATTTCTGTACCAATAATATCTTACTGCATCTAATAGCTGCTGAGCATTTGTAGACTTGCAAATGAATTTTATTTCATTTTAGCCTAGATAAAGATTTGATTGTGCTGTCTTTCATAGTGGACAGCAAAGTGTATGGCACATCTCATGTGGTCCTTGTTGTACAATACTTTATGTTAAAGTGTGTTGGTTGTGTGACACACTGATCTGGATTTTGCTGTTGGCAGGGCACTTGTTGACTTTGAAGAAAGCCTCACTGAGAGATCTAGTGATCCCTACAGTAAGATTCTTAATTTTTCCATCATGCTTTTTATTTCAAAGGTGTTCCTAACATTGTAGTGATGCTTTCAAGCTGTCCAAATAGACAATCACATTAAGGAATTTTCATAGATAATTACCATGAAAGTAAAAGCATCAATAACCAAATCACTTCCAAAAAAATTACACTGACCATAATAAAGGTTGGGACATACATATGTGTGAATTTATATCATGATCATTTTTTCAAAATATAATAATTGGAAAGACTTCTTTCAAAATCAAGTGGAAAGCAATAGTATTGTGGTAATGTCACTGGACTCATAAAGCAGAGACTCAGATGTCTGGAGAATACGGATTCAAATCCCTCAATAGAATCTAAACCTTTAAAAAGAATAATAGTGACTCTGTCGCTTCTTTGATTGTCACAAATTTCTATTTGTTTCATTAATGCCCAGTAGGGAATGAAATCTGCCATCCTTACCTGGTCTGATCTCCATATGACTTCAGACCCATAGCAATGTAATTGCCTTTTAACTACCCTCTGAAAGGTTCAGCAAGTAACTAATATCAAGGATAGTTAGGGATGGGCAGCAGGTGCCAGCTTTGCCAGCGATGTCTATATTCCATGAGGAATAAAAAATTCTAATTAATCCTAATGGAGATATTTAATAACAATCATTCGCGTCACTTTTTTAATGACTAGATTAATTGTTCAGCATTAGTTTTTACTTAGACTGCAGTTAAAAATTCCAGTTACACTCCATTGAACAAGGCTTGATTCATGATGAGGTGGCTGCATTTTACATGAAGTCTGACCATGAGGACTCAGAGATGGAGAAAGCTACTGTTCAACCCAGTCACGAGAGGTATATTCCTTGTGGTGGCTAACTTAGTGGCTACTGTCAGGGATAGTGTCCTTATTGAGCTCAGCACCCAGTCCAACTGTGTTGTCAATCAATGGTGTGGCATCTCAACAGCCTCAATAGTGCCACCACTATCAGTGGGCAGTGCTGATGTTGCAGGTCTAGGATGAAAGTCTATGAATAGCCAGGCACCCTGAAAACTGATATGTGAGATCAGGAAGCTACAGTGTGGTAGGTAGCCCCTAGTGTTTGTTTGGGGTTGGTGTTGTTGAGGGAAACCTATGGTGTTACCACAGTCGTGACTATTGCCACTGGAGGGTGGAGTCCCCTAAATGAGCCAATGGAATGCTCGAAAAGGATAACACCACCCAGGGCTCATTAGCAGGTTGCCAGGTTTCACTAGATTGGTTTCCTATGCAGTGGCAGGTGCCATGTAGTGGTGAGTTGAAAAGAGTAGCTCTTGGTAAATCGCTGATTGTTGTCTCTGGTGAGAAGATGTCCATGGCACAGCCTGAGGTGGACTCGTGAATGACAGACTATAACTTCAGGATGCTTGCATCCATGTAATGTTGTGCTGAATCTGGAGGTTCTGTGATAGCAGAAACAAACCAATACATACTTAAATGCTCATTAGGTGTAGTACCAAAGCACAACATGAATTGTCTGGGGTTAAGGTAGGCACTGGCTGGCAGAGCGGAGTGGACACAGTTTTAATTCAGGTATTTAAGGGGGCATTATTTAAATAGAAAAAAAACATGCAGAGTTGCAGGCAATAGTTACCATGCAACTGATAGTCAGCAGTGTACCCTGATATGTTGGTAGTTGGCATCCAAGATGGAGCAGGCGGTGAGCTGGGGACATGCTCTCACTTTCCCGTTGGAAATGCTCGATGTCTAGTTTCTATCTGGTGTCTGGTAGAATAGGAATTTGCATATTAATAAAGTGGTAGTTGGTGTTAATGAAGGTGATAATAAGCAATAATCCCAGTTGAACATCTTGCCACTCTCAAGTTAAGATGTCATTTCAGTATTTGGAGCTCAGCTGAAAAAGGCGATTTGTTGCCCCCTACTTCAAGAAAGCTCTCTTTTGATCTCTCACATGTTTCTCCCAGATTTCTCGCTGTGGCCACATTGTTCACAGTGCTATAAGATTCTGCCCTGTAATTATGATTAGATTCAGAGGGACAAATAAGTCTCCAGCACAAGAGAAGGTGTTAATGTAACCAAAATATGCACCACATACTTGAATTCTCTCACTCAGTTAACCTGTGAGCAATTTGGATACCTTCTGTATAGTCAATGGCTTGATAGGTCTGTCGAGCTCGTGTTACATAAGCATGCTTAGAACAGACTCCTAAAGTACAGATTCATATCTCTTCATAACAAAACTGGGACATAAAAAAACACACTGAGATTAAGTTGCTTGCAGCAATAATTCTACTTCTAAGAAAAGTTAGCTGGATGAAATACTGCCAACAAAAACAATGGAAAAATTTGGTACTCGACCCTATTTATAATTAGAGAATATTTTATGGATTTATCAATGTGCTACTGCATTTCAAAGGCAAATCAAAATAGATGTTAGTGACTATATTTTCCCTCAGGCTATATCAATGCTTTTGGGTGGAAATGTTGTAGGACACAGTTAAATGAGGCCATTGTCCCTTTCTGCATTGATTAAAATTTATGATTGAAATGGAAGGAGCCACACACTACGTTTGTTCACAAATTGAGATATTATCCAAATGACCAAATAATGCTTGGCATTTATACCCAAGGATTGCATTCACAGGGGACATGACTGGATTCCTGATGACCTGTATTAACGGCTTTCTCAGATGAGGAT
Organism: Stegostoma tigrinum; assembly: GCF_030684315.1. Lineage (NCBI taxonomy): Eukaryota > Metazoa > Chordata > Chondrichthyes > Orectolobiformes > Stegostomatidae > Stegostoma > Stegostoma tigrinum. The sequence goes on from NC_081366.1 coordinate 28,684,731, forward strand.
TCAAATTTTAAATGGTTACTATCTCTACAGCCTTTAAAAGCTGTTTCAAAAGTGCCAAACTTAAATTTTAAAGGTGATGCTAGATTTAATGCTTTATAAAAAAATATTCAAGTGGAATAGTGACTAACCAATACATTGGGTGCAAGCCAAAGCAAAATTCCAGCCAACTCATGCTGCTTTTAAACACTAATAATGTAGGTAGAACAGAGCTGATAGGGTAGTGCCATGGGACCAAAGACACGTTGAGGCATTGCTGCACATTGGCTGTTAAAGAAATGTTCCTGCATATCCTCTACCAAGCATCTTTTATTTGCCTATCAGGTCTTTTCCAGGAAAAATATACATCTTTAAAATAAAGAATTTTTGTTTAAAAGCTGGAAAAGCTTTAATAAAAATTGAATGTGCTAGAGAAGCTCAGCAAATCAGACAGCATCTGTCGAGAGATAAACAGGAGTTAATTTTTCGAGCTCTGTGAGACTTTTTATCAGAGTGGAAAGTAGCTTAGAAATTTATGGGTTTTACACTCAAGATAAGAGGGGGACGAGGAGCAAGTGAAATCTTTTTTGCCTACATCAGAAAAGCCATAATTTTCCAGCTCTTTTCAGTTCTGAAGGTGGCATACCGAACCTGAAACATTCACTCTATTTTTCTCTCTCTAAAGATACTGTCAGATGTGCTGAGTTTCTCCAGCACTTTCTGTTTTTATTTCAGATTTCCAGCAAGTGCTTCTGTTTTAGTTTAAATAACTTGGTACACTGGGAGCAGATGTAGACAGAAACCAAGTTAAGATGGCAGGTCAATGAACAGAAGTGGGTAATTTAGAATTTTTAAGTCAATGGAAGAGGTGGAATATAGGGGCTGTACTATAGACAACTTTGCAGATCAAATGCAATGAGTCCAGGGTTAAAGGTACATCAGTTGGTGTGCTGTGATGATATTAATCCAGGCAGTGGGTTGTAATCAATATTGGGATTTGGTCAATCATGGTCAGTTGGATTATCAGTGGGCAGTCCATTATGTCCTGAGGAAAAGAGGGAACTCCAGTCTTACTTAAAGAAAGATATACTTGCTGTAGAAGGAGTGCTGTGAAATTTCACCCAAGTAATTCGTAGGGTAGTGGGACTGTTCTGTGACTGGAACAGATTGTCTGGAGATCAGAAGACTAAGAGATGGTCTAACAGAAATACAAAACTCTAAAAGGAAACAACAGAGCACATGTAGAAAAAGATACTTCTCCTTGCAATGGGGTTTAGAACCAGAAGCTGCACAGTTTCAAAGTAAAGGTCAAGTCAATTAACACTATGGCGTGGAGAACATCTTCACTCAGAAGGTAGGGAATCATTGTAAGTTTATACTCCAGAGGGCTCTGGAAGCTCAATTGTTTGGTAAATTCGAGACAGAGATTAATAAAATTTCAGTTACTTTATGACATCAAGGAATATAAAGATAATGTAGGCAGCCCTGAGGTGGATGATCAGCATGACTTAGAATGGCAGAGCAGGCTAAAGGGGCAGAGATAATGGGAACTGCAGATGCTGGAGAATCCAAGATGATAAAGTGTGAAGCTGGATGAACACAGCAGGCCAAGCAGCATCTCAGGAGCACAAAAGCTGACGTTTTGGGCCTAGACCCTTCAAGGCTGGGACTTTTGCCAAGTAGTAATCACTGCTTGGCCTGCTGTGTTCATCCAGCTTCACACTTTATTAGCTAGGCTGAAGGGGCAGGCTGGCTTACTCTTGCCCCTATGTTCCTGTAAAAAGGGGGAATTGGCACCTCAGTGAAAAGGAGGGGTCTGGGAGCTCTGGAAGAACAGGATTCAAACAAGTCATGCTAATTTTGGATGATACTTGGGAAATCTGTCGAACCAACAAGCACATGGGACTCGTTGGCACGGAGAATGAAGGCACAGTACTAATTACATAAAGAAGTTAAATGAAAGTAACCAGGAGGGTTGAGGCTGCAAATAAGATTAAAGACAGGGACAGCAACACAAATAGGACTATGAAGTGCGGGGAAAATTAATGTATAGTCTGCAACACACACAGAAATGACGCTGAAGCCTTGCCATGTTGGACTGACAGTCAACTGCACAACTAATACACAAAATGGTTTTGCACTACATGCAGAATAAGTACTGCTTTTCCTTTTGGCAGTTGAATAAATCTTCAGGAATTTGAGGGTCTGCAAGAGTCAAACTGCAGTAACTGATTAGTAATAGCGGATATCAATGTACACATCATTGGTCAATCATTCATTATTTAAGAATGGGCATTAAAAGTTATGGCCTCAAGCAATCATGCTCCTTACCTTGACCTTATAGAGCATGACAGCGACCTCCTTGGGGAGCCTCCATGCCATACTATGTGAAGGCATAACATCTTCACTGTCACAGATTTTAGGACTCAGGATTTCCTTTAGAAATATTGTGTTATCTTCTGATATTTCCCATGGGTTGTCTGCTGAAGGTCTCACATGAAGATCCCTCGCTAGAATCCTTGCGGCCTGGGTGCAGCTACAAAGGCAACTCAGGTGCATGATTTGGAGGTGCTGGTGTTGCACTGGGGTAGACAAATTCAGAAGTCAGACGACACCAGGTCATAGTCCAATAGGTTTATTTGAAATCACAAGCTTTCGAAGCACTGCTCCTTCACTAGGAGCAGTGCCCCAAAAGCTTGTGATTTCAAATAAGCCTATTGGATTATAATTTAGACGCAGACAGTGATTACTACTTGGCAAAAGTCCCAGACTTTCCAGCTTCCCCTTACAACTAAAACCTTCAAGTCTCTGTAACATTCTTTTAAGTCTTTTTTACACCCTTTCCAGTTTAATAACACTTTTCCTAAAGCTTGGAAAACCAGGTGGTGGTCCTCTGGTGACTGTGGGCTGAGGACAGCCAATTGTCTCCTGCCCAGATGCAGCCTCATCACTGTTTAGCTTGATCTGCTATAGGGAGGGAGATAGAAGCTAGGCATCTCTAAAACTGTCCAGAAGGTGGGTCTTGGTGGTGACCTGTGGTTGGGTGCCGGGGGGGGGGGGGGAGGTGGCAACACTTTGTGTTGCTCCTCCTCCCTGAGAGTGAATGCTTTACCTTTTTTTACTTTGACAGCCTATTTTATCCTGGAGGGCAAATTAGGCAATACTCATCTTTTTACCAGACAGCAGCCTTGCTGCAATCAGGAACCATTAGTTAATAAAAAAAAGCATCTTGCCTGATGTACAATTAAAGCTCAATGTTTATCACTGTAAAGACCACGTTGCATATGATGGCATTTAATCAAAGATATCCTGCAAAATTAATGAAATCTGAATTCAAACATCAACATAAATACTTCTGTTATTATCTGAGCACTAATTTGTCCAACATTTTGATATCTGAGGAAAATATATTTCTTGCCATGGCTCGGAGGGAGCAAAAACCACACTATACTTACACATGTTTGTAGAATAAACCCTGTGATACAGTTAGTGCAAGTTCAAAAACATTGCATGGAATAAATTTGTCATGTAGACATGAGCACAATTAAATACAATTGTAACTTGTTTTATTGTAATATAATGAAAATATAAAACTGCGGAACAACAATCACCATTTTCTGCAAATACGTTTGTTGTTAAATCAGTAAGTAAAATTAACTTATAGAACAGTGAATAAGTAATAGGGAATGTTCAGAAAGAGCAAATGTTGAGTATTATTTTTGCCCTGCCCCTGTTTTGTTGGTGCTTGATGTCTTTCATAAATTAGGACAAAATTTCTTTTGTAATCTAGATGCACTGTTGTATCAGAATTGACAGGGCTAAATGTAAATGATATCTAATGGCACAACACCTATTAAATGTCTAACAGAATACTGAAGATCATTCAGAAAGGAAAGTATGCTTTTTCATCATTTCACTGCTGAGGAGACAGTAGGAGCAAATATGTTTAGCTAGCTAATTGAGGCAACCAGAAATCGGTCAGGATCCAACTAGCAGGCTCCTTTTGGATAACTGATTGACCTTTGTAGTTTATTCATTCAAGGGAAATGGCACCAGAGATCATGTTCCATATGCATCTGTCTTTCATATCTTTGTTCACACAATTGGTGAGTCACCTATTTCTTGCTAGGAGTTTGTACAAATTGAAATTCTCACCCTTAATTTCATTTTGAACTTTGATTCAATCCTATAATAGACATGATGCATTTTTTTAAAAAGTAAAGAATAGGTGAAAATTATTTTCAGAGAATGAATTTTCAAGGTACGTTATAAGTCTTTAAAACACAGCAGAATGAGAATGAAACGCAGTGTGGACATCATCCAAAGGCTGGATTGAACTACTTCAAGATCAGTTACATTTTGGTTGCTGATTAAATCTAGGTCATGACAGAATTAGTACTAAGCATAGGTTACATTCCCTCACCTTCACAGCTGGAAGCTCAACAAAAGATCATAATTTTAAAATTTTATTCATATAACAGAACAGTTTATCCTTCAGACTGTCAATTTACAAGGAATTAATTAAATCCATGCTCTTTCTGCTTCATGTTAAAAGGCAATAAAGTGCTATGGTATGTTTATATTTTGATAGGGGGATGCACTGAACATTAGTTTGTGAAGCAAGACCAATTCTTCAGCAAGATGAATTACCCAGGCCTATTAGAACTTGTATGCTAATCCAGCAAGAGGCATACTTTCTATTTCTCTTCACCAGCTGAAAGTCCATGCAGAATGGATTGGAAGCATTAAGAAGAATGCACTTTGTAACATCAAGACAAGAGGAACACCCTGAATACTAAGATAAATGATCACATTATTCTTAATTGGTTGTACAGGGAAAACTTGGTACCAAACTGACAAGCGTGTTCACTTGCAGAATGTACTCAGTTGATTAGCTTATTTAAATTAACATGATGTTTTTGCATCCTACTTTATCTTGTCCCTGTAGATGTATGTTATTTGTGACAGTATTATGTAAATTCACAGCACCTCACTTCTGATGATCGGAAATGTAACTCCTTTGAAAAGGTTGCCAAGCATAAATTACAGTCTTGAGCAGTAATAGCACATTATCTTAGTTGTGAACATTTTAATAGTTGCTTCATTTCCTGAATATTCTTGCAATTCTGACATCTTTATAATGGCAGAATCTTTGTGATAATTAAGTTAGCAACGAGTTACACAATCATTAATGGTAGAGATAGTATAGGTGATATGAGATATTTTTACGTAATTATTTTCTTGCTGTCATATACATAGTTCAAGGGAAGGAAACAGCATAGGAGATATAGGAATATGGGAGAAAGAGATGAGTGAGTGACAGGTAGGAAGATTAACCCATTAAAATGACAGCACAAAATCACGCAATAAATATGACGGCTACATTGTGAGTTATTTATTTGGTTGAAACCAACTTTTATACAATAATACTAAGTTTTCACCAAGTCTCTCAATTTTGATGACTCAAACAGACTTAATTGTAAGGATACGGAAGAAAGGAGAAAATGAACAACTGAGAATGCAAGCTGTGTTACTGTCATATCGTCAAAATAACAAAAAAACCTCACATTTAATTTGTGCCTTTAACACAGCTCAATGTGTTTCAGAAGGTGTGTTACCAAACAAAATTTGGTGCGTGACTTAGGAGATTTTAGGACAAAGACCAAAAGCTTGGTGAAATTGTAGGTTTTTGCAAACTTCTTAAAAGAGACATGGATCAAGGAGGGAGCTCTTACAGCACAGGTGCCAGTTGAAGAATTCAGAGATCACAAAGAATTAGAGGCTGGAGGAAATTACAGAGACAGAGAGAGGAGAGGCAAAGATTTGAAAATAAGAAATAGGATCTCAAAGTTGAGAATTTCTGGAATTCAAGAAAAAAATGAATTGAATTGAATTAGCTTTATTGTTACAATTAAGCTTAGGAAAAACAATTCTGTCTTAACACACAAATGGAACAATAAATATACCAACAAGATAAATTCTTACCTATTCATCTTTTTGTAAATGAAAATATACCAGTGACAGTTTATTTCAATTAAGAATGACACCTAGAGTACACTGAAATAAGCTAAATGCACTCTTCATAAAATAAGTTTAAAATAAATCAGTTTCTTTGGATAAAAGCCAAGAGATCATTCTTTCACTTTGCTTTCTGTAGTTTTCTTCACTACCTACAACAGATGATGGCTAAATCTTGATGAGAATAGGAAAGAATGAGCTGGTCAGAAAAAGAATTACTGATTCTAAAGTCTGATAGCATTTGTCTTGGAAATGAATAAAAGCCACTGTGCAATGTCTGATTCCACTAAACAGGTGCCTCAATCGTGTTGTTACTCGACAAATGCCTAATTGTGTTCCCAATTAATAGTTATCAATAGATATATTGAGTGGCAGATACCTGGAATCCATGAACGTTCCAGTTTTATTTCATTAAACGAGCACACCAACCAAGGTTAGGTGCTGAAAAAGAAATCCAGTATAAAAGATTTCCTTAGATATGTTGCTTTTTTGTTTTTAATCAACGTAGTTCTGTCCACTTTAGGATCACTTGAACCACCGATGTGTTCCGAAGACATAGATTTCAGGAGCATTTCTGTCATAAAATGAAAAGGAACTAGCACCTCCGAGAGAAATCAGCCGAGGTATTACTGCTACACACACAGTGAGAGATCATTTTTCCATCTCATAGTAATTGTATTTGACAGTACCATTGGTTAGTTTTGAGCTTTTCTCACACAACCTCTGGCATGTAGATCCTGTGCTGTCAGGATATCTGAATGGTTTGGGGGGATACGCAAGAGGATGCCACCAAAGCAGGTTGTTCATGGCAGAGAGAAATTCATCCTATCTTCAACCCTACTTCCTGACCTCTTAAACCAGTCTCCATTCTCTACCCAATTAGCCTAGATCTCCAACTCCCAGAAGCTCCTCAGCATTTGGGATTACTGGCTGGAATTACAGAGGTACTGGTCAATCCAAGTGACTGGCAGCCTCTAATAGGTGCAATTTTCTCATGAGAAAGGATGGGCATCTCACTTTAAAGCAATTAATGCTGTTTTCAGTATTAAATTACAGCGAGGTGGCCACTGGTATTATGAGTGGGTGCTTCCCCCAGCTTGCAACATTTTAACCAGGACCAGGGCATTCAAAATTCCACCCAGTTTCTATTGTCAGGTCAAAAGGGATGATTGCCAGTTTAAGTGCTGTCAATATTGAACAGGAAGGCAGTGCCTGATATTCTATTACTTGCAACAAGAATGGTAATTCAAGCACTGATTCTGATAATTCCAGACCATGTTCCCTGGAAGCAACATTCTGCAGTAGACCACAGCAATTTACTTAACTGCAATACCAGCCTTGGAAACTTCAGTACAGTGTTTAAAAAGTTCTAAGATGAGAGGATTTTTGCACTGAAAGTAACAAGCATAATGCTCTGTAATTCTTAAACCACGATGTGGTCTCACTGTGTGTGAATCAGATTAAATACATAACATCATTGGGAGGGACAGTAAATTCTGACACATTACAGTGGGGTCGAGTTTCTGCTCATTTTTTCTAGATATATCAATACAATCTAGATGGAAAGGATAGAAACAAATCAAAGCATCAGGAAATTTTAAATATGGGTTAAGATAAAAACTGAAACTTTGTATTTTATATTGTTTCAAGCTTCAAGAAAAATGAGATTCTTGACATCAAGAAAAAAAATCTAGTTTTCCATTCAAGTCTTAACAGCGAGATGAGAATCTCACTATTGTGTGACAAGGGGCCAATTTGCATCATTAACATCTCATTATTACTTAATTTCACCTCATTTAAATGCCGTTTACGACATTCCAAGTCAATGGACGGAAACTAAATGGTGATCATTCCTGACGTGAAAGCCTGATGCGTACCTGGTGACTTCAGCTCATTGGCATCTTCTCCAGGCCACCACCTCGGCCAGAATGCCCCAATATTTCAGGACAGTGAACACCTGCAACAATCTGTCCATGGGGACCGGCATCAGCAAAATGCCAGCTTCACAATATTAGGGCACATTTGAGATTCATTTGTAATACAATCCAGTACTTCAAGGCCGCATTTTGGAGTTCATTGACACATTTAATTGTGCTGATGCTTCCAGGTTGTTGAGATAGGCACACATTTCATCATCAGAACAGGATGCAGCTTGAGGCTTTTATCTTGGCTTCTTTGTGCTCACTCATTTTTGAATGCTCACAGAATTGCTGACTTTTTTTTAGCCCAGACAAGTAGCCAGGCATCTTGTCATGTTTGATAATAATAAACAAGTAAGGGGGACTATGGCTATTCAGGGGCTGGTCCATCTTCAGTCAGGAAAGATGAATGAGGTGTCCTGAGGTAGGAAGTGCAGAGACCAAGAAGGGCTAGTCATTTGGGGAGATGAGTGGGTGAGAAACATTAAGGAAGGTTGCTGCATGCAATGTTGTGACTGGCAGCCCATGAGTCTTGGTGCAAGGTGAATGTAAAGGCAGGAACGGAGTAATGTGAAGAAGCTGAGACAAGAAAGTGGCAATTATCCTTGCAGAGCGCAAAAGTGGATTAATACTCTGCTGGCCATGCTGCACATTGCTCCAGACCAATGGACGCTGCTTAGACGTCGGTGGGTATTTTGGATCAAGTTGACAGTGTTTGACAGTGCACAGGACAGTCCAAAAAATGGCGGATGCAGCATTTATGCCAGAAGCTCGCAGCATTAGTGAACATTTCAGTGCTGCTGATTGCAAGATAAGAGCAGTGTTATAATGGCATGGTGCATCTTTAATGAGGTAGGCAGCGTAAACATAGGGGGGAAAATATGTTTAGGGATCACTTAGAATTGACGCTTTGTTGATTTTTGGGAATATTTAACTCAGTTTTATTCAGTCACTTTTAGTGATTCTACGCCTGCATGCATGACACAATATTGACACAGGAATAAAGGGCCATGAAGGTTATTATCGGCATCTTAGGTTGACATGCTAGGCTATAATGGTGGGTAAAAGCCATTGGATTGCATGAAGTTCGTGCAACAGGGTGAAGGGATGGTGAGAATGGAAGAAAGGAACTAAAACAAAGTTGCTGGAAAAGCTCAGTAGGTCTGGCAGCATCTGTGGAGGAGAAAACAGAGTTATCATTTTGGGTCACCGGACCCGAAACGTTAACTCTTTTTTCTCCTCCACAGATGCTGCCAGACCTACTGAGCTTTTCCAGCAACTTTGTTTTTAATCCTGATTTATGCATCTGCACTTCTTTTGGATTTTATTTGGTGAGAATGGAAGGTTGGGGGACTTCCTTTGTTTCATTATTCCTGTTTAGATTTTGGACGCAGTGACAAAGTTGCAAAACTGACCAGCTGTCTAGTCAACCTCAGCAACCAACATCAACCTTGTTAATTTTGGAGCTTCCTGCCCTGACTTTGAATATAACACCCTCTGCTCTATCCTTCCAAAGAGCATCTGAGGTCTAGGAGCCATTTTAAAATGTCTCGCTTGCCAGAAATTCTGATTCTGCGCATCGAACTCACAAAGACTCAAGCCTGTGTTTAACACATAGTTAAAACACATCTGGACATTTACTAACTTAATCATTTAACTAACGCATTGCATACACAGATTAGATGATGTACGATTTATGTTCCAATCACTTTCAGTCTTTTAAGATGTGAGAGAGAGAGTTCCTTTTGTCAACTGCAAACGTTATGAAACAAGTTATTTTCTGTGTGAATTAACCACTTAAATGGTATATGTCAACAAAGAAAAAACTTCTAATTATACCAGGGCATCATCCTTGATAGAAAAACAGTACAATTTCCTCTCTGTCACAAAGATTCAAGCCCCATTCTAAAGTCTTCAGTGTTTAATTGAGACTGAGACCGTATTGTAAAACTGGGGGAGTGTTACACTATCAAAGTTGATGCCTTTCAGGGGACACATTAAATCAAGCCTGAGTCTGCCCTTTCAAATGGATGTAAAAGATCCCACGGCACTATTTAAGGAACAGCAATGATTTGGCCAATATATAGCATGACAAGTCACATTACTGAAAAACAGTGTGTGTGGTAATGTATCAGAGGTCAGAGACTAGAAATTCTGGGGTATCATAACAACAGATTAGAACGTATTGAGCTTTTAATGACAGTATGTCTTTTCCAATGAGAGTACATAATGGCAAATTGATGACTGCAGATTATGACAGAATACTCTCCATTTACTTGAATGAGTGCAACTCCAACAACACTCAAGAAGCTCAAAACCATCTAGAAAATAGCAGCCTGCTCGATTGGCATTCCATCCATCGTCTTCAACATACACTATTTTCATTACTGATGTACGGTAGCAGCACTGTGTACCATCTGTACAGCTTCATCCCATCAAGGTTCCTTCAACAGTATGTTCTGAACCTGTGTCCTCTGCCGAAATAGAAAAGGGCGACAAATAAAGGGAACACTACCATCTGCCAGTTTCCTTCCAAGTCACATACCATTGAGATTTGGAGTAATACTGTTGGGGATTTGTGAATCTATCTCCAGGACTGCAGGGCTTCGAAAAGTCAACTCACCAACACATTCTGAGTGGCAGTTAGGGATAAACAAAAGATGTTAGTCTAGCCAGCAATACCAACATTTGATGCATGAAATAAAATCTCATAGGAAGGATATACAACAGGGTGTAATGGGCAGTAAATGCTGGTCACCCAATGATGCCAATGTCTCACAAATGAATAACAAAACAAAAGGCCTTAGAGGGAGACCAACATAGATTTGCAAGAATGATACAAGGACTTTAGAGGTTACAAGGGGTGATTACACAAATTAGGCCTGTTTCCTTGAGAATTTAGAAGGTTAAGAGGTGATCTGATCAAAGGTTTCACGATAATAACTGGAAACGAAACTGGATAGATAGAGATAAACTATTTCCATGGGTTGGAGATACTAGAAATAGGGAGCAAAGCCTAAAAATTAGGGACAGGCCATTCGGGAAAGATGTTAGGAAGCACTTCCACATACAAAGGATGATAGAGATTTGGAACTGTCATCTACAAAGGGTAAATGGTGCAGGATCAATTGTTAATTTTAAATCTAGATAGTTTTTTTGTTAAGTGAAGGTATTAAGGCATATGGGCCAAAGGCAGGTGTGTGGTGTTAGGCTACAAATCAGCCATGATCTCATTGAATGGTGGAACAGGCTTAAGGGGCTGAATGGCCTCCCTGTGTTGTATGGGGAAACATCCTGAGATTATGGATGGTGTCACAAGAATTCAAGTTCTCTTTCTTCTCTGCTGTTAATATATTTGAATTCTTGACGAAACAAGCTGATAACTACATTTTTCCTGAGCTCTGAAACACACTGTACAATATTATTTGCCTTATGGAAATAATAAGAATGAAAAACAATGTTGTGCCCGGTTATACAGAAGGGATCTGAAAGTGGACATGAAAAGAAAGCAAACTGTCAAAGGCTGTATAATTTTTTTTTGGTTGAACCTAAAAGCTTATGTTCTCCGTGATTTTTTGAAAAGTTATTAATGTTGCGTATATCTCACTAACACTTCGCTCATCTTGAGCTGCATACCTGAATACTGGAAGGATAAATGGTAGAACTATTGAAGCCTGTTGGCCTGTTGGTGAATTACTGACCTGTAGATTCAGAAGTACAGTATTAATCAAAAATACAACACTGCACTTGAGCAGAAGAAACATCCGTTTGTATTTACAACAATGTCAGATAACTTGATTGATAGTAAAGAGAGGGGGAGGAAAGACTATAAGACAGTGCTGCATCATCCAGATGTGATTCGGAAAATAATATTCTGGGCAGAAATCAGAAGAAAATTTGGCTGGACTGCAGTCTTACTCATTGCAAGCCTCTCTCGTAGCTATACCATGCTGTGGATGCGCTAAATTGATTAACAGTGGTGTTTCTACTCCTCTCTCGGGAGGAGATCTTGTCTGTTGGATGCTTGCAGCCAGGCTGTAGTGGATACTGCCAGTATAGCAGGAAGGAACGTGAGAGAGAGGGAAGGAGGAGAGAGAGAGCGAGAGAAAGAGCGAGGGCGAGAGCGGGAGAAAGAGCGAGGGCGAGAGCGAGAGAAAGACAAGGGCGAGAGCGAGGGCGAGAGCGAGAGAAAGAGCGAGAAAGAGAGAGAGAAAGAGAGAGAAAAATGGGGGAGGAAGGGATGGGGCCCAAGGTCAGTTGTCTTGTGCTGAGGAGGAAAGAGTGGGGTTGGGATCTCAGAGGTTCAGACAGTGGGAAGAAAAGGCGAACAAAGCACTGGGTGAACTTTTATCAACCTCGAAGTTCCTACAATGTTCTGACTTTTTACCATCCAAACTCATATGACATTGTCAGATTGGTTAATGCTTAATACAGTCTCAAACATCAGGGCTTTCAAAACTGTTACTTTATATAACCAGAGATAGTGCCAGAAACGTTGCCAATCATATTTTCCTGACTGTGGCCCCTGCAAGATGGCCTACAGGGAAGCATTGTACATGTTACTCAGTTGTTTCCAACTGCAGTGAAAGGGGATGAGTCTGTGCTGACCCATTAAATATTCCCAATCAATAAGATTCATTGAGCTAAGAGTCCTGAGATCAAGTATATTTCCATAGATTTCAAAATAATACATCACAAATGCCAGATTTAATAAATCAAACAAAACATCTTGTTATTTTTTACAGGACTAGAAGTAGAGCATTTCCCTGAATCAGGTATTTAATACATTCCATATTTTTGTGGCAGGAGTGGAAATTTGGTTATTGCTTTTGTTGTGGCAACATTTCAACTAAACAAATGTACCAAATTTTAAAAATGAGATATCCCTTTAAAAATAACTGAAAATTGCTCAGATATACTCCTTATCTCTAGATTCTTCTGAAAGCCAAATTGCATTTGAAATTTATGCAGCATCACCATCACTATCCAATACGATAAAGTACGTTATTTATAGCGTATGTCAGAATATTTGGCCTTTAGGCACTCAACTATGAAAGGACCTTTCACAATTGGAGCCTTCTTACATAAATATCTTGTAGTCTCTGTTGCAATCGATGTACATGCAATGTCTATTCCACTCCCAGTTTCAAATTGCATCACCCCCAACTGGAATATTTTCTATTCACTTTGAAATAGCCTGTCAGTCAATAGGGAAATATGAGTGAGATTCTGGGTGCGCCTCTGGCTAATACTACAGAAAAATGTGTATCATTTTTCAATGTGGGATATTTGATGATATTCTTCAGAGATGCACTGCTCATCAATATTGCAACACAATATATTATAGGAGGTATGGGTCAATAAAACAGTTACTGAAAATAAAATATTAAGCCACAGCAGCTCTCAAACAATCATGATTACATGTCAAGTCCAACATAATTAGAAATGATTAGACCTTTTCTTGAGGTTCCTCTGATGTGACCAGCAATGCAACTTTATTGCTGTATTTTCTTCTATTTCAGTTTCTTGTTTTTGGCCCCTCCATTTTATTTCTCCACAGCTTCAGCTAACCTCCGCTCAGGAGTTCCCTTCAAATTTTAACAGATACAGATATCTGTGTTTTTGTGTGCATTTTCTAAGTAAAAGATACTGGAACAGCGGAGAAATAGCAGACGCATCTAAGGATGAGATGAGTTTTTTTACAGTCCATCAAACTAAGTGTGATTCAACAGAGTATTTTTCCTTTTGATAAGATGCACCAACAGTTAAGCCAATGAAAAGACTGAGTTGATTCTATGGTACTGCTCTGGCATGAGTTGGAAAGTCATGCACTCAAGCCCCACTTGATATCATCAATGTCTAAGTTCTGACACAATATTACATTGATGATATTATTACAATGTTACATTGGTTATCCTTTGGATGAAATGGTAAACTGAAGCTCCCATTGTGTTCTCATTACCATGACCAATTATTGCACCAGGGCCTTTTCATTCTCTTGAATCTTTTTTTAAAATATAATACACCATATCTCCAGAACTAACTTCTGTCTTAGCACATTCAAATGTGCATAAGAAACCTATACTAATTGTGGTGGAGCAGGAGGGCTACCACACAGCTTAGCGAGCAATTTCAGATGTAATCTAGTCTACCTGTAACTTTGATGCAATTATTCTCTGGTTCCATGTTAGAAAGCCAGAGAAGACTCATGTTGGAGCTAATCTTTACCCAATCCTATACTTAATTGCAGAGTTAAACATTATAAGCATAGGTCCTCTTGTGGCGCAGATGTAGAGTTGATAACCCGAAACCAGGAGGCCTACTCTAGAGGTACATCATAAAATCTCTGAACATATTGATTAGAAAAATAGATATACTGTTACTATCGCTTAATATGATGTTAAATATCTCAGATTTAAAGTCAACAACCCAAACAATTGTATTAAAATATACAGTAGATTCCAATACAGTTCCTGCCGGCTTCAGGTCAAATGTATATTAAGAAGAGTCAGTCAGAAGGTTTGCTGGTGTGTGGTTGGTCAAAATAAAATTCTTGAATAGTGGTGATTGGAACCAGCTGGATCTTACTTACGATGAGATTCTTGATTGGGGTTGCTAACCTGGGCCAATCAGAAAATCCCTTGCTGACCAAAGTAACAAGAGGGTTTAGAATCTCCTCAGTTCAGGGGACTGACTCCGAGCTGGCTGGCCACAGCCGGTGTACTGTGCACAAATACATAAAGGGTGACTTGGTGATGGGATACTGATCTCTGTGCAGTTATTTCAACTAGAAAGTGTTTGTGCAGACTTTGACTAAAAGCATTTAACTTCTAGCATACTGCATATACCTCCTATTACTAACCACCCCAGATCCAGCAATTGCCTATTTATATGTGCTTGCGAAACTTCAGTAAATACCCATCAGCTCAACACAATTAATATGCAATTAACAATACAGTCAGAATACAAGAATTACCTGGCTTCTGATTACTTTTTAAAATTGCTATCTGTTAATATCTCTGTTGTTACACAATGCTGTCTGAAAACTATTTCCAAAGTAACTGTGTTGTGGACCGTATGATAAAAGATTAGAATTGTTACATGTCACACTCCTTAACTGATAGATAAATTATATTTTAAAAAATGACAGGCTAATCTAGTTCCTTTCTTTAGTGATATGATTTTAACTACCTTTTGATCTTTGACTGTTATTTAAAAATTACAAATGTAGCAATTTCCTTTTTAGTGAAGCATCTGATACTCCTTAAGGAGACTACAGTACCACAGGCGCATAGTTACAAACCAAGGATATCTGAGAGCACTACCTTTAACTTAGAACAGACCTATACTGCAACGCTCACAGAGGCAACAGAATTGTGGTACAACTACGATACAAAGAGGTAAGTGAGATTGGAGGATACTGGAAGGGCAAAGCTAGATCAATCTTAAGAAAAAGACAAGAAATGGATAAATACAGAATGTTAGTGAGTGAGCTGACACCCTGTCAGCTGACCAGTATCTAACTACTACATAATTGTCACTCAGAATTCTTTTTTGGCTCTATCTTCATTTAAGATGAAGAAACACACAGTACGAAACTTCAGGACATTGAGAAAATGGTGGAATTTAGTGGTGTGATGTGGATTACCCACCCCCCGGCTTCATCACTCACCAGTTAAAGAACTGGTAGAAGCCCCAGAGATAACAAGGTGTAGAGCTGGATGAACACAGCAGGCCAAGCAGCATCAGAGGAGCGGGAAAGCTGACGTTTCGGGACTAGTCCCTTCTTCAGATTTCTGAATTCTGACCTTGTTGTTTCAGGTTCTCCAGCATCTGAAGTTCGTACTATCTCTGGTAGAAGCCCCATGTTGCTTCTGTCCAGGAGAGATTTAACTGTTCAATACGGGGGCTCCTGCACGATCAAGACTCCAGTTGGGCTGAAAATCCCAAATCAGAGGGCCCAGCCCCAGTCAATGCCCAGGAGTAGAATCTGAACTGTAGTGAAGCCTTTTCTAGGGTCCTCACTGGAATGCCACAGACAGAAAAGTGGGCAGAATGAGGGATGCTAGAAGTGAGGTAAGAGTGTTACAAAGAGCAAAGAACAGTACAGCACAGCAACAGGCCCATTGGGCCACCAAGTCTGTGTTGACACATGATGCCTATCTAAAGTAGATACCTTTTGCCTCTAAGCAGGCCATATCCCTCTCTTCTACCTGTTCAAGTATCTGTCAAGATGCATCTTAAGCATGTCTATTGGAATTGCTACAGAGATAGTAGGAACTGCTGATGCTAGAGAATCTGAGATAACAAGATGTAGAGCTAGATGAACACAGCAGGCCGAGCAGCATCAGTGGAGCAGGAAAGCTGACATTTCGGGCCTAGGCCCTTCATCAGAAAAAAGGATCTGAAGAAGAGTGCAGGCCTGAAACGTAAGTCTTCCTGCTCCTCTGATGCTGCTCGGTCTGCTGTGTTCATCTAGCTCTACAGCTTGTTATCTCAGATTCTCCAGCATCGGCAGTTCCTACTATCTCTGAAATAAAATTATCTTGCTATTGGGAATCGGAGCTGGGTAGTCCTGCCCAGAACATCAATGCCAATCCACTTCATGCATCCTGAAAAGTCAGATATATCTGTCCACTTGGAAAAGAGCTGAGAAAAAAATATTCTGTAAGTCGGGGAACATCAATGAAATCAGTAAAGACTTAACATGAAAGAATAGGTTACTTTAACTTCAGCAGTGGGAAAAAGGGCAAGTGACACAGTGAATAAGCTACCTATTTCTCTGCATACAATCTGGTCACGCTGCTATCAGAAGGATGTTATTAAACTGGAAAAGGTAGAAGAAAGGGTACAAGGATGTTACCGAGACTGGAAGATTTGAGTGACAAGGAGAGGCTGGATGGGCTGGAACATCCTTCCCTGGAGCATAGGAGGCTGAGTGGTAACCCCAGATTTATAAAATCATCAGGAGCATAGATAAGCTGAATAGTAAAGGTCTTTTCCCTAGGGTAGGGGAGTCTAACACTAAAGGGCACAGGTTTAAAGTGACAGGAGAAAGATTAAAAAGAGACCTGAGGGATACCTTTTCACACAAGAGAGGGCTGCGTATATGGAATGAGCTGTCAGAGGGAGTAGTAGAGGCAGATATAATTACAATATTTAAGAGGCATTTGGACAAGTACATGGATAGGAAACATTTAAAAGTGATATGGGCCAAACACAGGTAAATGGGGCTAGTTCGGTTTAGGAAATGTGGTCAGCATAGACAAGTTGGACAAAAGGGTCTCTTTCCGTTCTGTATGACTGTATCGCCTGAACTTTATTTCATTAAAGTCAATAAAAAAGAAACTGAAGCATGGCATAAAACGGAGGCTACTTTGCTCATCCTCATTTCTCACCAGGTAATTAAAGATTAAAGATACCTCTCATATACGTACAAAGTCTTTATAAAAATTATAATTACATTTTTACATAGGAAGAATTCTTTCATCCCAATAAATGTAATTTTAACTACATCCTTAGGTAACAATAACAAGCATGTATTTTGAAACAAGCATGCATTTTGCCTTAAGCACTCCAGAACATCCCTTCATTAACAATTTACATAGCAGGAGGTAAGCCTATTTATATTTAATTTATAACTGATGAATGGGAACAGTAAATTGAAATCGAATTGTGTTCAATTTTAATTGCATTTAAGTGTATTTTTAAAGGAGTAACTTTTATTTTATCTTCATGACAAATGCTGATAATTATGACGTGCTACAGCAAACTCCTGTTGCGATTATTTTTATGAAGAAAGGCACATGGCATTTTGCCAGGCTTTTTGCCAATGTTGTTGTGCTAAATGATAAGTTCCCTCTTCAAATTTCATGCTCTCCATTTGCTAAGGAGCTCAACTAGGCTCATTTTGAAATCTAAATGCGATCAAAAACCTACTGCTTGGTGAATTATACGCAAACATATCCACATCTCACCTGCAGTGGAATCACATTTTTTTTCTGAAACGCAAATTGTACATTTGCGAGAGAAAGGGCTATGTCTGTGTAAAGACAGAACTTGTTGGAAAAACTCAACAGGTCTGGTAGCATCTGTGGAAAGAGAAACAGAGGGCTGAATCTTGTTTTTGGCCGAAAATGAGTTGAATCAATTCATTTGGACAAATTCAGATTCAAATTAATTTCTGAAAAGGCACAATGGATTAGTGATCCATTATCTTAATCTCTTGGCCACTTCATCAAGAGGATAGGTTGTGTGTATTTGTGTTAATTTGTCAATTCTAGAAATGGTAATTGGGTCATGTTGAGGCAGATGCTACATGGTGACTGCAGAAATGGATTTCCATCAATTAGCATCATTTCCATGCACATAAATCAAGAAACGCACAAAAGTGTTAAAAAAACGAAGAACTGCAGATGCTGTAAATCAGGAACAGAAACAGAAATTGCTGGAAAAGCTCAGCAGGCCTGGCAGCATCTGTGAAGAAAAATCAGAGCTAATGTTTCAGGTCCAGTGACCCTTCTTCGAAACTGGTGGACAGTCCTGAGCAAGAGTCACTGGGCCTGAAATGTTAACTCTGATTCTTCTTCACAGATGCTACCAGACCTGATGAGCTTTTCCACCAAAACCTCTGTTTTTGTAAACAAATGTTAATCCTGTTAATCAGGAGGCTGAGTGGTGACCCCAGATTTATAAAATCATTAGGAGCATAGATAAGCTGAATAGTAAAGGTCTTTTCCCTAGGGTAGGGGAGTCTAACACTAAAGGGCACAGGTTTAAAGTGACAGGAGAAAGATTTATTGCTCGACTATCATAATGTTTTCGCTATCTTCCTTTTTTCCTGCATATAGATGGAAATCATATGAAAAGACAAGCTTTCTAATTATTATAGGTGGTTACTGTAAAATTACAAAAAAGAATCAGTTGTAGCTTTTTAAAAGAAAACAGTCAAAAGAATGTGTCATCAGACTGTCACATGTTTGGATAATACCTGTGTAAACTGCTTGAGATTTGCTCTCAAATTTATAATTCAGTTTGAACCCTTTGCTATGTTGCAGCCTAGTATGGCTCTTTACCATCCTTTTATTCTCTACTGTGTACACAGCAGCTTGTTCAGACCATCTGTAAGATTGCCATTTTATAAAGGTGTTGACAAGTCAAGAAACTCTCAAGTGACCGAGAAAACTTGGGTTTTAAGCACAAGGTTTTGAGAATCATGCAAAAATTCAACAGGGGATATTGAAATTCAGAACACCTTGCCAAGTACATCTCTTCAATTTAATTGCATCAAAAGGGACTACATTCGTGAAACATAAGGCCCCAGAAGCAATATAGGCAAGTTTGCTTCATGACTTCTTATTACCGTGAACAATGTACGTACTGCTGTACTGCCTCTTTTACAAACTCTGTTCCTTCTTCATTGATTCCATTCCTCTATCCAAACAGTGCCTGAGGTAGGTCCATTTAGAGTGGGAAGAATAAGCAAAGATAAAGCATTTTGCTTGGCAAGACAGTCAGTAATTCAGGAAACACAGATTTAAAAAGATTAGCGATAGAGCTGGGGAAGACGCAAATATTTTTAAAATCTACCTTTTATACCAAGCTTTTTGACACATCTATTAAAACACCTCTTTTTTTGTTTTTGTGTCTACTTTTCTCCTGGGTTCAGTGTTTTTGGCATTTTTTTTTCTACATTATAAAGTTCAATGCCTTTTTAATGCAAAAATGTATTGATGTACAATGCAGTGTGTACACTCCGAGCTGGTTTGCCTGGTTTTTAAGCTCTGGAGTCCATTAAGCTCACTTCCAGTTTTCCTTTGCAGTGGAGTGTATATAGGGTCAAGTTCTATGTGTTTGTTGATGGCTTTCTTCGTGGAGTACCAGGCTTCTAGGAATTCCCCAGCCTGTCTCTGCTTTGATTGTCCCAGTTGAACTGGTGGTTCTCCTTATCCAGGTGGATAGAGGTGAGTGAGTATTGGTTGTGTCTTGTTGTAGCCAATTGATGTTCCCTTAACCTTGTTGTTAATTTTCTTTCTGTTTGTCTGATATACTCCACTGCAAAGTGAGGTAATCCAGCTCAACGGATACCAGAGTTTAAATAACAGGCAGGAAAACACAACGGCGCTTATCGGAAGCTGCACTGATGATGTTACCCAGCAGGGTAATGAAATGTTCTTGGAACAACGAACCAGCTCGGCCAGCCAACCGACCACAAAATCCACAACCTGAGCTACACATCTACTGCAAAACCTTACAGTACATACAGCTCAAATCCCATGAGGAATATCAAAGGAAATGCCTCCACAAAATCCTGTAAACCCAATGGTAAAATAAGTGTTCTAGTATCAGCATCTTCTTTCAGGTCAACATCGCCAGTATTGAGAACTGGTTATGGTCAATCAGTTGTGTTGAGTGGTCCACGACATCCACATGACCCAAAATGAGCTTTCTATTCTGAGCTTTGTCGCAGCAAGCAGTTACGAGGAGGGCACAGGAAATATTTCATGTACATCCCCAAAGCTCTCATTCAGAAATATAATATGCCCACTGACTTAAACAAAAACAAAGTTGCTGGAAAAGCTCAGCAGATCTGGCAGCATCTGTGGCGGAGAGAACAGAGTTAATGTTTCGGGTCCGCTGACCCTTCCTCAGGACTGTTCTGAGGAAGAGACACTAACTCTGTTTTCTCCTCCACAGATGCTGCCAGACCTGCTGAGCTTTTCCAGCAACTTTGCTTTTGTTCCTGATTTACCGCATCCGCAGTTCTTTAGGCTTTTATCAGCACTGACTTGTCAGACTCTCTTGTCTGTGGTTGTCAAAACTGGACAAGAAGCATCCTTGAAGAAGCCAACAATTGTGAGTGCCTTCAAGAGGCCAAGGAGGAGGCCAAGCTTAAACAATGGAAGGAGTGAGTAAAAATTGGAGCATCTCAGTATCCCCTTCAGTAAGCACTACCCGTTCCACCTCTGACAATGTTTACAGATGCAGAATGAACTATTAAGTCACATCAGGAGCCGTTAAACCAGCCTAGAATTAAACCAGAAATAAAAACAGAAAATACTGAAGAAACCAAGTAAGTCTGGTAGCATCTGTGGACAGAAACCAAGATAAATTTCAAAGTCTCTTGTTGGAAGTGAAAGAGAATGAAAAATAACTTTTTATGCTGTTGACAAGGGAGAGGATGAGCAAGTAGAACAGAACAGAAAGTACAAAGGGAGCTCTAATGGTGGTAAAATAGGTGGAGATAAAATAAGTGCTAATGGTTGGTTTGACTGTTGGAAACAGGCCAACAGAGCCAAACCCACAGGATATAAACAGATTAAGGTAATTGAAATGGAGGGCAGAGTTCATGCTCTGATACTGTCGAACTCAGTGTTGAGTCCTAGAGGCTGTAGAGTGCCTAAACAGAAATCAATGAGCTGTTCCTCCAGGATGTGTTATGCTTCACTGGAATACTGCAGCAGGTCTAGAACAGAAGTGTTAGCATGGGAACAAGGTGGTTGATTGAAATGGGAAGCAATTGGAAGTTTGGGATCATTCTTATGGACAGAATGGTAGTGTTTTACAAAGGGGTCACCAATGCCTGTGTTTGGTCTTAGAAATGTAAAGACGACTGTACTGTGAATCATGAATACAGGAGATTAGATTAAACGAGGTACAAAAAAAATGCTTCACCTATAGGATATTACAGGTAAGGGCAAGTGTTACGCTCTCTGTGATTGCATGTGGGATTAGGGAGTGCTAGGACCATTTGCTTTAGATGTGGTATGTTTATTTCACACTTATAATTCTCAAGTTGCTTATCCTTTTGTTTGCCATATAGCAAATCTCACATCCAATGATAGAATTTAGGAGGAAATAGATGGGTCACGCTGTGTGTTGCAAAGTTTGCAATCTTCCAATAGTTGGTCCCATGTCTAAGGGAGATTGGATGATTGTGGCATTTATTTTCTGAATCCTTACATCCCTCGGTAATTTAGGAATGTAACTCATCCAGACTCGCTGAATTCTTCATTTTGAGTGCAGCCAACCTTTTAAGTCTAATTTCACTACACAAGTTTTCTTTACTATGGTCATGCATCCAGCTTCCGCAAAGAAGTTGAGGACCGTCATTTTAGACAGTCCTTTGTCCTTTTCCATAATTAGTGTAGGAGGAGCAATATTGCAGCAGGCCAGAGTGACAGCAGGCCAAAAGTGGACTTTCAAGTTCAATATTGAATGGTGGATTCAATGGAATGTTGAAAGAGATGTCAAATTTCTAAAGTGGACCAAACAGCCCTTTAGACATCCACTCGAAGAATAGAACAGGAACAGTAGCAATAGAGATCAGTGTAAAATATTTGGTCCAAAGGCCTAGCTTCTGGTGAAGGTCGTCAAAGTCCTTGAATGCATCCTTAAATATCATATACACTACACAATGTGCCACCAACCTCAAATATTGCTCAATTCAGAGCATTTCACTAATAACCTAGAGAAATCATGACTTGTGTCATATCTTGTGTGCTCTACTTTACCCAAACATGCCTTATATCTATATCATTACTTTCTACAGCCTTCCAGATATGACAGTCACGTCATTCCAACATATTGTAACATACACACTGATAATATTTCCAATCACTTGCCAGTGAAGGTGCGATACAGTGGGATGAAACAGAAAAAAAAACTATTACAGAGTATAATTGTGTGTCTTCAGTCCCTCGGTGCAGACAGTGCTCCTTTGCGACAATTACTGAGGTTTTAGAAACAGTATCTTGAAACCATTTGGGATGATACTTACGTGCAATGCACCCGTTATCAAATTACAGTTAAAACTGATCTTGCAACCTAGCATCCAGGTGTGAAGAACAATCTGCAAGTAGGATAATGATGATGAACCAATCCTTCATTTCTTCTGTTCAATCATGAGATGTCAGCGTAGCTGGCCTTTCCAGCTTGGAAGTGATATTCGACTTCACATTAGCAATTGCTGACCCAGCAGTGATGCACCATCTAATAGCTGGTTTCTCAATTTCTATTGCAGCACAAGCAGAAGCCACACAAGTGCCTGCACTGCAAAGCAAACACAGAATGGAAACATTGAACTCGTCCTCACACTCAACAACTTCTCTTTTGACTCCTCCCACTTCCTACAGACTAAGGGGGTGGCCATGGGCACCCGCATGGGCCCAAGCTATGCCTGCCTCTTTGTAGGTTACGTGGAACAGTCCCTCTTCCGCACATACACAGGCCCCAAACCCCACCTCTTCCTCCGGTACATTGATGACTGTATCGGCGCCGCCTCTTGCTCCCCAGAGGAGCTCGAACAGTTCATCCACTTCACCAACACCTTCCACCCCAACCTTCAGTTCACCTGGGCCATCTCCAGCACATCCCTCACCTTCCTGGACCTCTCAGTCTCCATCTCAGGCAACCAGCTTGAAACTGATGTCCATTTCAAGCCCACCGACTCCCACAGCTACCTGGAATACACCTCCTCCCACCCACCCTCCTGCAAAAATTCCATCCCCTATTCCCAATTCCTCCGCCTCCGCCGCATATGCTCCCACGATAAGACATTCCACTCCCGCACATCCCAGATGTCCAAGTTCTTCAAGGACCGCAACTTTCCCCCCACAGTGATCGAGAACGCCCTTGACCGCGTCTCCCGTATTTCCCGCAACACATCCCTCACACCCCGCCCCCGCCACAACCGCCCCAAGAGGATCCCCCTCGTTCTCACACACCACCCTACCAACCTCCGGATACAACGCTTTATCCTCCGACACTTCCGCCATTTACAATCCGACCCCACCACCCAAGACATTTTTCCATCCCCTCCCCTGTCAGCTTTCCGGAGAGACCACTCTCTCCGTGACTCCCTTGTTCGCTCCACACTGCCCTCCAACCCCACCACACCCGGCACCTTCCCCTGCAACCACAGGAAATGCTACACTTGTCCCCACACCTCCTCCCTCACCCCCATCCCAGGCCCCAAGATGACATTCCACATTAAGCAGAGGTTCACCTGCACATCTGCCAATGTGGTATACTGCATCCACTGTACCCGGTGTGGCTTCCTCTACATTGGGGAAACCAAGCGGAGGCTTGGGGACCGCTTTGCAGAACACCTCCGCTCAGTTCGCAACAAACAACTGCACCTCCCAGTCGCAAACCATTTCCACTCCCCCTCCCATTCTCTAGATGACATGTCCATCATGGGCCTCCTGCAGTGCCACAATGATGCCACCTGAAGGTTGCAGGAACAGCAACTCATATTCTGCCTGGGAACCCTGCAGCCATATGGTATCAATGTGGACTTCACCAGTTTCAAAATCTCCCCTTCCCCTACTGCATCCCTAAACCAGCCCAGTTCGTCCCCTCCCCCCACTGCACCACACAACCAGCCCAGCTCTTCCCCCCCACCCACTGCATCCCAAAACCAGTCCAACCTGTCTCTGCCTCCCTAACCGGTTCTTCCTCTCACCCATCCCTTCCTCCCACCCCAAGCCGCACCCCCAGCTACCTACTAACCTCATCCCACCTCCTTGACCTGTCCGTCTTCCCTGGACTGACCTATCCCCTCCCTACCTCCCCACCTACACTCTCTCCACCTATCTTCTTTACTCTCCATCTTCGGTCCGCCTCCCCCTCTCTCCCTATTTATTCCAGTTCCCTCTCCCCATCCCCCTCTCCGATGAAGGGTCTAGGCCCGAAACGTCAGCTTTTGTGCTCCTGAGATGCTGCTTGGCCTGCTGTGTTCATCCAGCCTCACATTTTATTATCTTGGAATTCTCCAGCACCTGCAGTTCCCATTATCTCTCATGGAAACATCAGTTCTCTGTTGCTATGCAAACCCTGTTTGTTATCATGCTGGCTCAGAATGCTGCTATCATGGCTGAGGATACAAGAGCTCAAAGAAGCTTACAGGCTCTCAAAGAAGCTGAGCAATCTGTCCTCCAGCAGATGGTTAGGATTGCTGAGGCAGCACACCAAGAGAGTAACTTTGTGGTATGTGAGCATGCTATATGCTCACAGCATTCCTGTTCTCACTACTCTCACCACATTGGCATCCTTGCTGTTGCCTCTCAGCCAGCCAATCAGCTCAGGATGCAGTTGCACATGCTAATGTGGTGTAGCCCAAGGCTAGCATTCGAGGCTTGGGCCTGTTTGGAAGCATCCTGCAAGTCATATGCAGTCTCTCCCATTGAAAGATAGCAGCATTCGATCAGCTATAAAGAGATAAGAGTGCAAAGGCAGGCAAAGTGACGCAATTACAGGCAATAAGGGAAAGCACAAGGGTGGACAGTTTAGCAGTGTATATATAAATAGAATTATTATTGGCCAAAGTTGGTAAACATAGCTGACCTCGCACTCACTTCCTTATATTTATGTCACAAGACAACAAGATTTTTTGCCTGTCAATCATAAATTAATCACAGGAATCGAGTCAAGAAAGTTCACTCTTGGAAGATGATATACTTCTTCGTTATAATTATACATTTCAGCCTCAGCACAAGTTGGTATACATTTATTTTTAAGGCTTTTTAAGAAGTTCTCTGGAATCCACTGGAGTATATCCTCATTTAATTGAGTAATCGTTACTGAAACTGAAATTTAATCTGATAAGTTTCAGTAACTGATCTGGCCATTTTTTAAACCTGACATATGTTACAATGTATCACACAGGTCATACAACTGAATTTTTGACAACGTTTTCTTTAAGATAGTTGATTTGAGAAAAGCAAATAGCTGAGCCATACAGATTAGGATAATTTCAAATATTCTCTGAATACTATAACAAATGATCAAACTTCTTCTAGCTTTAAGAGCTTGGCTTCATAATTGACTTCAATAGTCCCGAGTGAACAAGGATAAACAAAGGAGGTTTTACAATACTGACCGCTGTATAGCTGTCTTTTGCTGCAAAAAGATGCCAGGTGAGAACAATATTGGATTTGCCTGAAATGCCTCATAATCAGGTGGTTAGGTGACTTGTTTGAGCTCAAATGTGAAATATGGGCCCAGCAGCACAAACACATGGCAGTGGTGTCAGAAGTGAATTTGCCTTCTGCATCAACAACGTGATGCTAGCACCAACTCATGGCTAAGAATAACAAAGTGTGGAGCTGGATGAACACAGCAGGCCAAGCAGCATCTCAGGAGCACAAAAGCTGATGTTTTGGGCCTAGATCCTTCATCAGAGAGGGGGATGAGGAGAGGGTTCTGAAATAAATAGGGAGAGAGGGGGAGGCGGACTGAAGATGGATAGAGGAGATGATAGGTGGAGAGAAGAGTATAGGTGGGGAGGACTGACCTATCCCCTCCCCACCTATACTCTCCTCTCCATCTATCTTCTCCTTTATCCATCTTCAGTCCGCCTCCCCCTCTCTCCCTATTTATTCCAGAACCTTCTCCCCATCCCCCTCTCTGAAGAAGGGTCTAGGCCCGAAACGTCAGCTTTTGCGCTCTTAAGATGCTGCTTGGCCTGCTGTGTTCATCCAGCTTCACACTTTGTTATCTTGGATTCTCCAGCATCTGCAGTTCCCATTAACTCTCTCACCAACTCATGGCTGCTGCTGAAGAGGAGGGTTGGGCTCCCAGTGGCATCTGCATCCAGTGAAGATTCATGAAGGTGGTGGTGGAGTTGAGTTTGGGTCCAGTACAAGACCTGGCTGCAATGGCCCGAAGTGAACTGAATTTGGTGGCAGAGTTGAATTTGGGCTGCTGAGATACCCCATGGCATTGGTGGTGTTTGCTTTGACGAGTCTAGCATGGATTGATAGTGACAAGGGTGTCGGTTGAGATGAGATGGCAACTTTGGTTCTATTGGCAGTGATGTGGCAAATGACACTCATACCTAGCCACCAGGCTCATGGCCCACGGAGGAGCACTTAACAAGACGGACTGTAAGGTTGGACACTATCCATTTCTTCATTTCTTTTGCCTTTCCATACTATGTTCTGGTTTATTCTTCTGTGTTTTAAGATGGTATCAGAGAGTGGCAACACTATACAACACTTTTCACTATTATTTAACAATAAATCAAATCAAATCAAATCTGTTTGCCTGTGCCTTTGGGAACAGGGGATAGCAAAAAGCCAATGCTATGGAAAAGAGAAAGGAAAGGGTGAAAATATGAAAAGAATGTGAAATTTTGTTTGCCAGGTTTTCGTTCTAACACTGCTTGATGCAGTTCGACAAATCCCTTATTTTGTGATTGACACAGTCATCCAAATAGTTGGCATAAGTTCATGGAGGCTGTTTCTGCCATTCCTCAGAGGGAGGTATTGCATTACTGTTAATCTCCAGGATCACAGCTGATTAATGATGAAACATGAAGAGAGAGGCTGGGATTTAGAGCTGGGTATTCTAAACAGAGATCAAATGTATCATTACTGGAGCCATCAGATTGCAATCAATTTCTAGTTTTCTTAATGAATTGCTTGTTAATCAAGATGAGGCATTTCACTATTTGACAATGAAACATTTTTCTTCGTTTGGCACCAATCTTAACATGAATCACCCCAAATAAAATTATAATGGACAGCAAATCAGAGGATTTTCTACTGTATTTACAATTAACCAAAATTGAATTAAAAAATGCTCCATAACAGTGGTTCAGAAAGAGCTAAAAGAAGGTTATCCAGCCTTTTCAAATAGGGGGCAGCATTTCAACTATTCCCTCACAGATGTTGGGGAGAGGGTTTTGGTATTAGTGAGCAAATTTCAGTCAAGAATATTTGCAGCTACAGTAAGCATGAATTTCAGACAAAAACAATTCCAAAGCAATAAATGAGCATACTTGGATGAACAAATTACTCATACTGGTCCTCATTTTGAAATATATAAGATTAGTCAGACCAGAAGGCAACATTTAAGAGTTTTATTGCTCCTGCCTTTTGGATTAAATAAGTAGTTACATTTAAAAAGTCAAAAACACTAAGCAGCAGAATAACCAATTTTTTTTGCTTTTTCATTCAAGAACAGAGCTACAGGGAGAGAGAGGGACCAGACCCTAAGTTCTGATCATTAGGGAAGGGGCTAGGGACTGGGGATGAGCTAAGATCTTGGGTTTAACTAATCCAGACCTTGTTTTGCTACAGGTAGGCACACTCTGAACAGTAAGAGGGGAATGGAAATGGGTTGCCTTTCAGCCTTCTCCGCTAACCTGTTTTGTGCCTAGATTTTGATCATGGAGGTGGTTGGGTGGAAGGGAAGTAATGGCAGAATGTTTGGAAAATCATAATCTAATCAGAGCCAGCCTGGCTTCGCGAAAGAAAACTCATACCTGACTAATTTATTTGAGTTTTTCGAGGAAGTCTCAATCAGTAGCTGTGTTGTATTTGCACCTGGAAGTGTTTAACAAGATACCTCACAAAAGGTTGTCATGACATAAGAGCTCACGGTATTGGAGGTAGTCTATTGGCACGGATGGAGAGTTAGCGAATGGGAGGGAAATGTCAACTGGGCATATGGCATTCTTTTTCAGGTAGGCAACTCATGACCTGTAGGGTTCCACAGAAATCAGTGCTGGGCCCACAGCTATTTATAATGCCCATTAATGACTTGCCGAAAGGAAGGACTGTAGCCAAAATTGCAGGCCGCACAGAAATAGCTGTAAAGGCACATTGCAGGTGGGGCACAAACAGTTTATAGAGAGTGATTGAGAGATTAAATAAGTGGGCAAGAAGTTTCCAAATACAGTACAATGTGGGAAAATGTGAAGTTGTTCATGTTGGAAGGGGGAAACAAAAGAACAGAATATTAGTTAAATGATGCATTAATATGGAAAGCTGCAAAAAAAGGGACTTGAGGGTATTTGTATATGAAACACAAAGCTAGCACACAGGTGCAATGGATAAGCAGGAAGGCTAATGGGATGTTGGCCCTTATTTCAAGGAGGTTTGAGTATGAGAGTGGGGAATTCTCACTACGACTGTACAAGGTGCTGGGGAGTCCACATCTGGAGTACTTTGAGCAGTTTTGGCTCCTTACTTAAGGGGAGAATCATTTCATTGGAGGCAATTCAAATAAGGTTCAGCAGAATGATCCCTGGTGTAGAAGGATTATGAGCCATACTGGTTGGGATTTTATTCACTAGAGCTTAGAAGAATGAGAGGTGCTCTCATTGAAACATGAAGGATTCTTAAGGGGCTGGACAGGGTGAATGCTGAGAGGATATGTTCCTTCATGGGAGAGTCTCAGATCAGAGGACAGAGTCTCAGAATAAAGGGTCGCCAATTTAAGACAGAGATGAAGAGGAATTTCTTCTCTCAGTGTTGAAAGGCTTTGGAACTTTTCACCTCAGACAGCTGTCGGGGCTTTGTTCTTGTATATACTTAAGGCGGAGATAGATAGATTCTTGATCAATCTGGAACTCAAGGGTTATGGAGAAAATACAGGCAAGTGGACATGATAAAATCTGATCAGCCATTATGTTACTGAATGGCAGAACAGGCTCAAGGGAGACAAAAGGCTACACTTGTTTCTATTTCTTATGGTCTAATGAAGGAGGAGGAGGAGGAGGGGCAAAAGCTGTGTTTGCATCTAGTTCAGTCACATTCATTATCACACCTGAACCCCTAATCACATTGCAAGCCCCCAAGCAGTTACCTGTCCAACCCAAGTTCTCAAGCAGTCAACCATCCATCCATCTGCCCAGTTATTCTCACAGTCAACCAATGAGTAATTGGGAGTGTTGAGCAAATGAGTGAGTGACCTGTGGGTGATAGGTCAATGCACAAATGAGTCACTCACTGATTTCCTCCAGACAGCACCCCCAGCCCTTCACTAGCAAATCCAACTCTCATCTTCTTTCCTAAACTCCACTGATTGCCCATTAGACTGCCACTGCACAGATGCTGAAGCAGTCTTTGTCCATAGGCAGCAATAGCTGGTTTCCATCTAGGATTGATAATTTAAGTAGTAAGCAACTTTGGCACCGCAAAATTATCTGGCAATGATAATCAAAAGAAATTCTATTTCTATCCCTCTTTGAAACTCATTGGTATCACCATTGCTTAATCCTTCTTATCAACATCTTGGATGTTACCATTGACCAGAAACTGTACTGGAGCATCCATATAATTGTTGTGGCTACAAGAACAGGTCAGAGACTGAGAATTCTGTGGAAACTAACACATCTCCTGACTCCTCAAAGCTTTCCATTGTCGACAAGTCATATGTCAGAAGTGTGATGGAATATTCTCAAGAAGCTTGACACTACACAGGACAAAGCAATCTGAATTATTGGCATCTGGTACCCTCAACATTCACTTCATCCACCAGCAACACACAGTAGCAGTACTGTGCAATCTTTAAGATGCACTGCCACAACTCAGCAAGGCCCCTTTCACAATACATCATTGCCGCCTACCTCCTCACCAGCATCCACATCCAAATTGTCATTAACCACCATTTCCACCACCTCCAGCAGGACGCCATCACCAGACACATATCCCCTCCTGTCCCTTGTAAGCCTTCTGCAAGGACGGTTACCTCCTGGGCACTTTGGTCCATTCCTCTTTCACTCCCAATAAATCCCCACAGCCCCATGGCACCTTCCTCTGCAACTGCAGAAGGTGTAACAAATGCTCGTTTACTTCCTCCCTCCCTACCATCCAAGGCCCCAAACACACCTTCCAGGTGAAGCAGTGCATTACCAGTCCATCACTCAATCTAGTCCACTGCATTTATTCACTGCTCACAATATGGTCTCCTCTATAATGGGGAGACGAAGTGCGAACTGGGCAATCACTTTGCAGAACACCTACATTCTGTCTGCAAAACTGACCCCCAGCTTCCAGTTGCTTGTCATTTCAACACACCACTGTGTTCTCTGGCCAACATCTTTGTCTCAGGTTGCTGTAGTGCTCCAGTGAAGCTCTGTGCAAGCTGGAAGAACAACACCGCAGTTTCCATTTGGGTACCCTGCAGTTTTCAGGAGTCAATGTCGAGTTCAATAATTTTAGGACATGAGCACCATCTCCCATGTCCTTACCCCAATCCCCACACAAACAACCCAAAGTCAGCCATCAATGGTCCACATTAGCAGCTATTCATTCTCCCAGGCTAACCTTTACCCATTCCTTTGTCTGTCCAACTGTTTCTCTCTCCCTGAGCTCCATCTCCACCTATCATTTACTCCAACCATCCCTTCATTAGCACATATAGCACCTTTTTACCCAGCAGCAATCTCTTCTGAAAAGGGGTCACTGGAAAACTGAAATGTTGAATCTGCATTCTCTCTACAGATGCTGCTAGACTTGCTGAGCGTTTCCAGTGTTTTTGCTTCTGATATCCAGCATTCACATTTTTTTGTCCTTTCACAATACCTTCCAAAGCAGTGGTATCTATGTCATTTAGAAGAATAGGACCAGCAGATAAGTCCGCTGCAAGTTCCCCTCCAAGCCAGACACCATTCCGATTTGGAACTCTATCACCATTCCTCCACTGACCATGGGTCAAAATCCTGGAACTCTCCTCTAAACAGCAAAGTATATCTCTGCACACCAAAAAGGCTGAAGTGGCTTAAGAAGGCAGAAAACCACTGCTAACTGAAGGGTACTGTGAGATGGATGACAAATGCTGGTCTACACAATGAAGTCCACATCCTGGGAATGAAGTTTAAAAATTGTTTGTATTGCACTTCTCCTCCAATAACAGACTAGTTTTCTCTAGTACATTTGGTGACTAAAGCAGGGGAGAAGCTGTCCCTTATTAGAGAAACAGTTGCTTTCAAAACTTCCTGTGTAATTTGAATAATGCTTGGTAGGCAAATGGGACCTCTTTATAGGGCATAATGTGGTCTGTCGGCTGCCTGCTAGACAACTCTAAGCTAGAAATTGTACATGATAATTTCAACAGATAAGCCCAATGAGAAGAGTTCTTCCAAATGAGCATTTGGGAAAGGTCTCCTTCCTGAGAACTTGTGCCACAGAATGATCAGATTTCACCTGCCTGCATTCATTCCTTCTTTGCTGAAGTTTGCTGGCTTCTGCTGCTCAATATAAGAAACAGAATAAATCAAGCCTGAGGCTTTGGTCAGACTAGATAACATGTGTAACCTACCAGGACAATTTCAATGTTACCCAATGGTATGGTCCATTCAGTAATCAGGTAGATACATTCACTTATTGCATATGCTCGTAATTCAGAGGCCCAAAAGATCTCCTAGAATATATGGTGTCAGTTTTATTTGAAGGAGGCATAAATTATGGTGCCAAAATGAATCACGCAACTTTGAAAAATGGTGGAATCCTCTCACACTAGTAAATCAGCCCATCCACCCAACCCCATGACTTCCAGCATGTTCTTAGAATGAGTCGACAATTTCATGCTCAACAAAGACCTGGATTTTACCCAAGATCTTGACAAAAACCAAGCCTACTGCAGTCATGCAGCGCTGACAAAACATTGCCTCACTAATGCCCCCTCAACCAACTGAACATTTCTCTGTGAATAGAAGGAAGATATTCTATTCTGTTCATTTCATCCAAAATCAATTCTTTCTCAGCATTTGCAGATTCATCTGAACTTGAACTCTTACAAGGATGTGGCCACCAGAGTTGTTGAGACTTTAATATTAGTGAGCCTCAATAAATATTTTTCAGATGAGATATTTAAACAAAGGCCCATCTGCATTTAGAGTGAGTATTAAAGACCAAATGACATTATTTCAAAGAGCAACAAACCAACCCTGTGTTCCAGGTGATATTTATCCAACAAAATCGCAAAAATGAGATTATCTGGTTGTTACATTGTTCTTTGAGAGATCTGGTTGAGCATCAATTGGCAGCCATTGTTCCTAGATTAGAATAGAAAGTGCACTTAAAAAGAACTGTTTACTATGAGGTGCTTCGAGATATCCCAAGGTCATAAAATTTGATACATAAATGTGAGCTTTATTTTCTTTCAAAGGTAATAATAACTCTAAAGGACAGAGAATTGAGTTTCCTTGCTTACCGAAGGCAACAGCATATGTTTTTGCTTAAAAATCTTCAACCCTTTCACTGCTGGATACATCGCAGATTATCAGCATCCATGTATCCTCACTGAGGGCTGTATTTTACAAAGGGTGGGTGAGGGGCAACCGCTGGCATAAATGGCAGTGGTGAACCAACATCCATAGGTCCTGAAATGGCATGAACTGTCCCTTTGTCTGTGTTGTGCAGGATGTCCTGCTTCAAGAGTTACCAACCAAACAAACACCCAACAGGTTTCTGGTCACAGCAGTGTCACTAGTACCCGTGGTCTCTGCTAGGACTGCATCAGTCCCAAAGGAAAGTAAGTTGAAATGGAGTTAAGGTGTTCAGCTATGTCCTGGCTCTCGTACAGACCAGGCTGGCAGACCCTGACAATATGTAAAAGGGGTTTTGGTGGGGGTGAGGCATGGTATATAGTGTGGTAGTCAGGGAGAGGAAAGACCTTGAGGAACAGCCTAGATCGTTACAAGCCCACCCAGTGAAACATGATGGTCGGACATTTGACACTAGCCTCCTGCTCCCGATAACAAAAGTCCATTGACAAACAGGCAGGCTAGTCTCTGGACAGCACCGCATTGCTGGTAAAATTGCCTAGACATGCTGCTCAATTTTGCAGCATTCATTCATCTGCTCATTCATTCCCAGGGGCCCATCAAATTAACTCCAAGGGTCAGGATCCTCACAGGGCCCATTAGAAGGCAACTAACCTCATATAAATATTCCTCAATCCTCTTAACCTTGTAAGCTCGTCTGGATTCATCTCAAGTATTTTCCCAAAAGGTCCTCAATAAAACACCCTGTGAAGCACAATGAAGTACAGAAATGAGGGCCCAAAATTAGTGTGAGTGAGCTTGTTATTTGAATTTCACATGTTAACCTGCTCATTATAAGTGCACTTAAATATTCATTAAAGTACAGAAGAAGTTGATGAGAATGTTTACACTAATTCCTGACCTTGCACACTTGCATGCAATCAGATTTTGTTTTAAAATTCCATTCTTGTTTTACAATGCTCATATTTTCAATTACCTTTTTTTTATCTTTGAGCATGCATAAGATGTTCCTCACTGGTTCATGGCCTACAAAAGGTTTTGTTATTTATATTAGAACACATATACGCAGTCTAGTGATTTTTGAATGTGACGGCATTGAATTCAGACAGCTAAACGTCCTACAAATCAGGGCACTTGCTTATCAAGGACTATGAGCATTACTCATGTATTATGTGGAGTATGTAACATTTCACTGCAATTCTAAAATCAGTCAACTATATCTTCAAGATGACATGACTTTACCAGTCACAAAGAAGAAAATATTTCATGGATGTAATGAAGAAATGTAAGCATAATTTCTAGAAACAAACTTTTTTTTACAAGCCTACAAACAATACAAGGTGAAGCTGCTTTTAACTGTTAATCTGATAAGGATTTCAGCCAGTTAAAACAGAGGTCGAAACTGAGGTAATTTTTGGTCATGTGATTTTTTAAAATCACATTACCCAACTTACTCATCAATTAAATCTCAAAATTATTGCAACTTAACCAGGTCAAAGTATTTGAGAACCACATGTGATTCCTCAGGCAAACTAGAAAATCATGTTTTACAATTTTCAGTGCTGATTAGACAAACATCTTAATCCTTTAAACTAGAAGGTCTTTTGAACACAAGGAGAATAAAGGAAGTCGTCAGTCAGAGGTAGTGGATATGAACTTTGAACTACTGTCAGAAAATTGGCATCTATATTTCAGTACAGTCAAAATTAGCCACTTCTGCATTTTAATATTCCTCTGGCCATTTTGCAGGTGAATACAAATCAATTCCCTCCAGTGCAATCAAGTGATTGACCTCCAACTCACATGAAGTTCAGCCATTAAGAACATGCAGTTTCTTTCATAAGGAGTGATTTGAAAGTGGGCTATAAAATTCTGAATAACCTCCACATCTCTGTCAGAATGTTGTGGTGCTATTTTATTTACATTAAAAAAAATCATAAAAATAACACAATCCTGTAAACATGCTGCAGCATTTCAGAATGAACTAATAAAAATGTAAGTATTATTTTGCACTGTTTCAAGTTAAAACTTGTTCCAATGTCTAGCACGCTTAAAGCATAGTATGCCAAGCAATACAGACATGCATGAAACATGCTACATGAGAAACCATTGTAGCCATATGCATGCCACAGTTAGTATATTTATATGCTACTGAATTGATTTATAATCACAGTAGACATTTTACACACACTTACATCCTTAAAATGGTGTGTTGAGCTCCTGTATCAATGTGATCTTGTAAGGAATCTTCCCTAAAATGTTTTTGTGCTATTTCACTTGAGTGACAACGAGACAAATGCAACACTTCATAATCTACTGTTACTTTTCATGATTGTCCCCGAATGAATTATGACAACTTTGAGTTTA
This sequence comes from Stegostoma tigrinum, assembly GCF_030684315.1. Lineage (NCBI taxonomy): Eukaryota > Metazoa > Chordata > Chondrichthyes > Orectolobiformes > Stegostomatidae > Stegostoma > Stegostoma tigrinum. The sequence goes on from NC_081366.1 coordinate 28,720,029, forward strand.
AGAGAAATTGGAACTGATGTCATTTCAGACAGCATAAATTGAGCTCTGTGGAAGTATTTAAAAACAAAACAAAAGAAAAAGGACCAGAAATAATCATTTAGCACATGAACCTGCTCCTCTATTTCATTAACATCATGGATGATGGGACTATGCCAAAAGCCTACCTCCCTGCATGCCTCACTTAACTCTTAACACCCTTGTAGTTAAAAATATATTCTGTGCTGGGTTATACAGTGACCAGTCACCTCTGCTCTCTGAGGTAGAAAATTTTAAAAGTTAACAACCCTCTGATAGAAGATATTCCTCCTTATCTCAGTTATCTCCTTATCGAGAACCGAAACGTTTATTCAGCTCAGCATCTGCTCAATCAAACCCCCTCCAAATGTTATCTGTTTCAACAAGATTACTTTCCAGTCTTCTGAACTCCAATGAGTCTCGGCCCAACTTGCTGAAACTTTTCTTGCTAAAAAAACCCTCTTCATCTCTGGAATTAATCTACTAAACTTTTGCTGAACTGCTAAGAAACCAAACAGCACGTAATATTCTAAGCCACAGAATCACCCTGTATTGCTGAAATGAAGTTCTGATTTTTACATTCCAGCTCCATTCCTTGGTTTCCTAATTGTTTGCTGTCCCCGTATGCCAACATCTTGCATCCTTGTATGCAAATGGCAAAGTTGCCTTTATGCAAGTAAATTAATAAGTAAGGGGAAGTGACAACTTAATGTGCAATGTTGGTTATGGGAATAAGACGTTGATAAGAAAGCAGTCGTTATGGTACACATAATGCAAATTTTGAGCAAGATTTTAACAGAAGAGGAAGCTAAGCAGGTATAATATGGAGTAACTGAACAACAGGAGAGGTGAAATAATTGTGAACATTTCTGGGCACCAACGAAATGACAGAAGATAGACAGCTGACAGTCAATATTGGCAGGTTCAATTAAAAGTTAATTTCTCAATCATTTTTGGTGTTCCTGTTGCTGCGTGTTTTCCCATTTGCCTTTATGCCGGATGCGAAGGAGCAAATATTGATCTTGTTCACTAACTCCCCTTTCAATCAGCTGAAATTGTTCTTCAGTTGGAAACTCCCTTCTATCCTTGGTTAATTTTAGAAAAAAATTCTCTCATCGCATGTGGCCAGCCCTGGCAAGGCCAGCATTTGTTACATCCCTAATTGCTCTTTCAGTAAGGTGTGCTGTTATTTCAGAGGTCAGTCAAGACTCAGCCACATTACGATACATTTGGATTCACAAGTAGACCAGACCAGGATAAAATGGCTGATTTCCTTCTCCAAGGGATGTTAGTAAACCAGGCGATTGTTATAACAATTAATGGAGGTCGTCACAGTTACCATTCGAAGGCAATCTCTCAAGTTTCACTACTTGAGTTTAAATTCCACAGCGTGATTTGAACTCATGTTATGGGGTTCTACTCTGAGCCTCTGGATTATAGTCCAGTGATGCTCCCATTACACCATATTCTCTCTAGGAGGAAGCAGCATAGTGGTGTCAGTTTGTCAAGGCAATAGTGGAGGAAGACAGTGCTAGTTACAAAGTACCCCCTCAGTTGACCATATAGGGAGAGATTTTCCTATGTGCTCTTAACTGAGCTGTAGGGCCTGCAAAGAGACTTCCAAAAAGAAACCATCTCAGTTATGTCACAACCAGACCTACAGCTCATTAACACCACTGCTCTGTGATGGTCAATGAGATTACCATTACCCTGAAGTTCATTATTGCAGGATCATTCCAAGCCTCCACAAGCATATCTTGAAACATTAGCCAAAAGCTGTATAAAAGCATATGGTAGTTGCTACCTGGCTTTCTTGATATGATAATGTAATCTCTTTCCCTAAGAGAAGCAAGGCACTGAAAACAGGGCAGCTGTTGCTGGTTATCAGCACAGATCTAGAGTTTATTTACTATTTCCCCTGTTGCAAATGTCTGTGGCCTGATGCCTGCAATTGGATGAGTGAGTAATAGCACATATGGTGAAGTGCTGCCAAATCTGAGGTACCAAGGCCCGTGCTTTTCTTCTTCAGGTCCTTCATTAGCATGGTTGCTAAGCAGCAAAGTTCATTTCACCGTTAAAAGTATTGATAGGAGTACTTCACTGCAGAGATTTCTGACAGTTGAAATAGGGCAGAGCACTGAGTAGAAAAGGAAGTAAAATGTCATCAAGAATCTTTAGTTAGCATCCGCATTGCTATCTTGCTACGGATGATGAGGTCACAACTTTGACTCAAACTGGAAGGTCAGTGGATTATGCTTTTTCTAATTAACCTGGCAAGGTGCTGGCCTGGCACCCCTCCACTAAAATTTGCCGTTTTGCTGGAGTAAGTTTTAGGAAGCCTGGCTCACAACAGTGACCTCAGGTCAGCGCAGTTTAAAGGGCTGAGGGAGGTGGTTACAGCTTTTGGGAGCATAGCAGAGGAAGAGCCAATGACCATTGACAGGAACGCTGATTAAAATCAATTGGAGCTGGTTCAACTCAAGTCTTTTTGTTGGAGGCCACTTCTAATGCTCAACTAGTGAAACTAAGGCAAGGGGTTCTATAATCGCTAAAATATACAAGGGATCCTATTACTATTCCAAGCAGCTACAAAAGGATGCTTGATAAATGGCCCAGCTTGATTTGAACAAGAATTTGTGGAGTGCAGAAAGTTGATTCAACCATAAAACTGAAGCAAGAAGGCCAATTTTGATCATTGTCTCTCATAGCTTAATGTTCGTGAAGTTGAAGTTAAAATCAAACAAAGGGGTGAATGTACAAAACCAAAATACTGCAGATGCCAGATGTAGTGACTGTAACAAGGTCAGCCAGGTGGACTTCATAGAATATGAGTTTCCTGATTGGGGCTCTTAATCTGGTCCATTCGAGGAGCCCTGGCTGACGGATAAAAGGAGTGTCAAACAACCTGTTCACTGTGATTGCTGGTTTTGAGGGAGCTGGATCAATGCCATGGACTCTCCATCTGTGAATAAAGAGTTTCTTGGTGATAGGATATTGACCTCTGTGGAGTTATATTACCAGAAATCTGAAACAAACACAGAGAACGCTGGAGAAGCTCAGCATATTTGGCAAGATCTATAGATAAAAGCAGACATTTCCTGTATAACTCTTTTTTCAGAAAGGGGCACAAAGTGCTGATGTTCTGCTGGCATTACCCAATACTGAACACTTGAGTGTGAGCAGAATTGTGAACAAGTTTCTGGAATAAAATCGCACATAGCTGTCAAGAAGAAAATAACTCTATTGCACAATTCTGGATCATATTTAAGTAGCAATGAAATTCAATGTAATGAGTTTGAGAAGACAGAATGATCATATCTCAAATTTATTTCAACACAAGTTTGAGAAAAAATTAACTGTGTGTGAAAGATGGATCATCTTCATTCTTACCCCTTTCATGTGCATGGAACTCAACAGTTATTGAAAACCTTATGGCCAATTTTGCTGTACAATATACTGCGCTGTGAAATAATACATGAAATTGAAAATAATTTATTAATGATCGTCTGAGCCACTCCATTTCTAATATACTGCTAGTTTACCTTCCTACTTCCATTCAATTTAATTTTGTGGCAGTGGACAGAATTTCTAAGCATGAAATAAGATAAAAATAACACTTCCATCCAAGACAAAGTATTTGCAAAAACATGTAATAGTACGAGAGATATCTGAATTTTCTCAGAGCTTTTGAAATATAATGCAACTTTCATTCACTGTTTTATTACTTTTTAAAAAAAATAGAATGCTATATATTCTTCATATAGTTCACGAATCATTATGTAATATGTTTGGTGAATCTATTTAAAACCACCAACACTAACTTCTTTACACATTGGCAGTAATGTTCACTTATTTTGAAGAGACTCCCATGCCTTCATCACATTGTTACATAAAGGGGTTAATTAACAGTGTGAAGGGGATAAACAGGATAGATTAAAAAAATACGCTCTATTCCACTTTACAGATCTTTAACAGCATTGGCAGAAGTCTGAGAGCAGGTTATCTGCTATTAGTGTGGTTATTGAAATGACAAGTAGTCTTGCCATAATCAGAGAACTGTACCCTCATATGCCTCCTCCCACCCAAATATATACTGATATTATCCATTATGAGAATCGCTATGCATTTTGTAGTGAAGGGTCAATTTAATAGTTTATCTGTTACTGATCTAATTTCAATCAATGAAAAATTACAAACAAGTAAGAATTTAGCATGATCTGGCTTTGAGCTGCAGCTTTAAAGAGGATTTTGCTATAGCCATGTAGAAGCTATTTGCTTTTGTGATTGAGATACTGGTGTTTCTCCCATCTTTCTTTCCTCAAAGCATTCAGCACTTCTGCGAAGAAAGCATCTGGAATAATACATTTTAAAAACAACTCTCTTCCTCCTGTGCATCAAAAGTGTGAATAGAATGTCTTAGGAGATGTTATGTTAATATAATGTCTTTTCACCCCAGAGCTTTTGCTCAAAATTGCACCATACTCGGAAAGGAAACAAAATTTCTGCAGCTGAACAAATGCTTTTCTGAATGTGTTTGACAGCTTTCAATCTAGCTCCTGATGAGAACAGTGACAGACCACTTACTACTCTGAATGATCCTAAATTGTTATTCACAAAGACCAGCACAGCTTGCATTTATCCTGTATCTAACTTTACGCAGGAGAGCCAAATATTGATGGTGGCAAGAAAATACTCAACTTGAAAATAAAACATACATTTTGCCATGTTGTTCACTCCCACTGGTCTCTTTTCCTTTTTAGAATATACAAGTGCCTCCTGTGGTACTTCTCATGGACAGCATTTTTAAAAAGTTTCACTTTGTTAAGATTTTCTGTACATCTCCCACACTTTTTTCTGGGTGCTGCCTGCTATTTTTCTGTTTATCTTTGACTCGATCTTTCTGCATATATCATTCATTTCTATTTCTCTCTGACTCTTTACTCTCTTTCTAAATATAACAAAACTACCACTTTCTAATCAATTTTATGACTTTGGCATAATCTGGTTAAATCTGCTGTGGTTATCATGTGTGATGCTCTAAAGGGAATCTTTTCTTCAATAAGTGTCATCTTAGTTATGCTTTGCTCTGTTTCATTATTGTCCATATCGCTACCAATTGATTTTCTTTTCTCTCGGACAATGTTGGGGGAATGCTCATTCTGATGAGCAAAATTTTTGTCACAATCAACATGTCTTAAGTATTCATTGTTTTATTGATTCACAGGATGTAGGTATCACTGACTAGGCCAGCATTTATTGCCAAGTCCTAATTACCCAGAGGGCAGTTCAGAGTCAACCATATTGCTGTGGGCCTCGAGTCACATGTTGACCAGACCAGGTAAGGATGGCAGTTTCCTTCCCTAAAGGAACCAGATGGGTTTTTCCACTGACAATTGACAATGGTTTCATGGTTGTCATGAGACTTTTCACAGATAGTAGGAACTGCAGATGGTGGAGAATCTGAAATAATAAGGCGCAGAGCCAAATGAACACAGCAGGCCAAGCAGCATCAGAGGAGCAGGAAGGCTGATGTTTCGGGCCTAGACCCATTTCTGAAGAAGGGTCTAAGCCCAAAACGTCAGCCTTCCTGCTCCTCTGATGCTGCTTGGCCTGCTGTGTTCATGAAACTCTTCATTCCAGATTTTTATCGAATTCAAATTCCACCATCTGCCGTGGCAGGATTCAAATCTGGCTCCCCAGAACATTACCTGAATCTCTGATTGACAGTCCAGTGATAATACTACTAGTCCATTGCCTCCCTGATTCTCTGGTTACTACCAGCCTGGAATGCTCAAATTTTATTTTTCATTATGTTTACACATTTTAGGAAATGTTTCCAAATGATGACAGATCCTAATCATAACTTGTCTTTTTTTTCTGTTCAGATTCACACAGCCAGCTCAATGTCCTGAACGTAAGATACTCGAGTATGTAATGTGGTGATTTGCTGTCAAGATAAAAGTACTTGACTGGATATTATTACACTGCAAAACAATTAATGAGGTGAAAGATATCAAAATTGATTATAAAAGATACAAAGAACGTCCAATAAAAGCCTTGACATTTTGGTAGGTTTAAATAGGTTTACTTATTTTGTTACAATGTTGTAACAGAAATCAATCCAATTTGTTCTTGGGTTTATGCGACATGAGGTAAACAATCATGTCACAATAGAACAAAAGGAAAGGCTTTCATTTTTTAGCATGTACGTTTTCTTATTAATTTTTTTATAGCTGTCATATTTCATCTCATTTTTCAGACCACTGGATAGGTAAAGTCAAGCAAAAATAACTTGTATTATATTTTATACTGAAAATTAGCTCATCCAAAAAATATCCTAAGTATTCATTTGAGAAAGGTGATTTCAAAGACTCATACAGCTAACTACTTCATTCATTATATTTGCTTCTTTATTAAGTACTCCCAACTCTCCACGAGGCACAAGTCAGGAGCTTGTTGGAACACTCTCCATTTGTCTGAATGAGTGTAGGTTCAATATCACTGAAGAAGTCGGACACGATTCAGGACAAAGTATAATTGGCATCTCAACCACTCCTTCTGTCACTAATGGATGCTGGTAGCAGTGTGCACCATCTTTAAGATGAACTCAACAAGGTTCTTTCAAATGTATCTTCTAAATCCATGGTCTCTACCAACTACAAGGACAAGGAGTGTAGAGGAATAGGAATGCCACAATCTACAAGCTTCCCTACAAATGACATACACTCCAGACTTAGGATTATGTCACTATTCCTTCACTGCAATTGGTCAAACTCCTGGAACTCTATTCCTGGCAGCATTGTTGGTGCACCCACACCACATTGGCTGTAGCAGCTCAACAAGGTGGTCACCAATGTCTTTCCGAGGGTAACTACTTGTGGTAATGTATGCTGCCTAACCAATGACATCCATATACCTGTGAATTTTTTTTTTAAAAACACATAATACAGCGCCATGTGATCACAGCTCAGCAATAATGTGCCCTGATGATGATTGATTTGGAAAATAATTCCAGTAGTTTATTCTCAAAACACAAATGAAGATGTTACATTGCTATGGACCAGACCAAATCCCCTCAAAACATATTAAGAAGATAGCCGCGACTCTAACTTTTACTTATTTTATTTGTAAGTGTAACGTGTTATATTCCAGATGCAACTTGATTGGTCAAACTACTCAACTTTAAGCAAAACACATTTTAGTTTTACACAATAGTTCAAACACTTGATTCCCCTTACTAACTGAGAACCTATCTATCTGTCTCAAGTACATATAATGACTTGGCCTCCATGGCCTTTTATAGCAACGAGTTCCACAGATTAACCACCCGCTGGCTGAAGAAATTCCTCCTCCTCTCGGTTACAAGCTGCAGCTTTGCTACTGATGTTAAGTTCATACGTCAGCAGTCATTCATCTTTCAAAAATATGAGCTTTGCTCTCAGTTTTTAACATTTGCAGATGACTATGCAGGTAGTTTTGTCAGTCGGTATCATCTCCATCACACCATGCATGATCATACAGAGCTTGAAACTGTTTAAGGATTTGGGGTAGCATGGTAGTACAGTGGCTAGCACTGTTGCCTCACAGCACCAGGGCCCTGGGTTCGATTCCAGCCTCGGGCAACCGTCTGTGTGGAGTTTGCACATTTTCCCTGAGTCTGTGTTAGTTTCCTCCGGGTGCTCCGGTTTCCTCCCACAGCTCAAAGATGTGCAGGTCAGGTGGACTGGACATACTAAATTGGCCATAGTATTCAGGGATGTGTAGATTAGGTGGGTTATGCAGGGATGGGATGCTCTGAGGGTCAGTGAGGACTTGTTGGGCCGAAGGGCCTGTATCCATACTGTAAGGATTCTATGGATATCTCATACACGTGGCCAAGTAAATGTAGCCACAAGTATTAATGCACAGTCTGCAAGAATGCTCAAAATCTGACACCTCCACAGTGCAAGTGACAAAAATAAACATTACAGTTAATATTCAGAGGAAACTTTATACATCACAATCTGCCACCCTCCTCCTCCCCCCATCATGTGCACACACCTCTTGCCCAGCATTCAAATATCTCAACAAATGGTGGTCATGCCATACTCTAAAGAGAAGTAATTGTTGCTAGCCTGCAACCGAAATCATTCTCACTGTGGTTTTAAATGTTACACCAGCCAAATGTCTTTTTCACTGTATTCTCCGCGCAAAGAAAAAGGTTTCTGATAATGCACAGCTTTTTTTTAAAAGGTCAAAATTGTAACAACCAGACCTTCAAATGTACATGAAGAGAAAGCACTTCAGCTCATCAAGACATGCAGATAAAGCAGTGAGAGATTTAAAAGGGGCGAACTGACAGGAATAAATTGGTAATAGCAGGAATTGTCGACACTGCAAGGAGCTATTACCGTCTCCAGACATTCACCTCTATTATCAGATCTCTTTACATTCCATCACACGTAAAATTTGAGCTGAGTAAATATATTGCCTTTGCAGCCTCCTTCATACTGCTCCAAGAAGTGTTATATCTTTTGTGAATGGTACAGTGGAACTACATGTAGCAGGCCACCAGTTCTTGTTGATACCTTTTAGAAGGTGTATTGTGCATCTCTGTCAAATCTGCCAAAGCACGTGAAATGGGGCTTTCATTTTCTCAATTACATGACAACTCAAATTACAAATTGTTTCACCTGCCTATTTATACACCCTCCCCAACCACTCCATGAGTGTGGACTGCATTCAAACAACCGGGTGTAATATTTTAGCTCTTCAATGCAGGTGTAATCCATCGGCAAAATACAAATAAGTCAGAACATCTTCATAATGTGCAAATTTAATGACTGTACACACTATTTGCACATAAATTTAGTTAAGTAATTAAACTCTTCAAATTTACAATATTGAAGGGATTTACATCTGACACCTTACATTCCACAATTACAAACAAGAAGACACTATACAAGGGAAAATCTGCTCTGTTGATAACAAGTTGAATATTGACTGAGAATGAGGTTACTTGAGGGGCTCCCTTCTTCCTAATCAAGTGACACATTGATGTGGATAGCATCACCTGGAATAATCTCGAAGAGCCTGGTGCCATAAAGATTCTGGGCTGTGATACTTTCAAGTCACTGATGACTACTTGTTTCTCCTTATTGTGAATGACAAGTCTTCAGCTGTTAATTGGCATGGGTTCTCAACAGTAGAAGTACAGCCTTCTGACGGATTGTCAGTGTGTGGTCAAGGTTGGAGTTCCCTGATTGATAAAGAATGTCAAGTTGGTATTCATGGGCGAGACAGTCTGAAAGACCTTGTTCTTTTAATAACCATCCTAGGTTCTTCTTCATTACAGAAATACAGAAGGTTTCCATAGATAAAGTCATTATTTCCCTGGAAGTTACTTTTTATTTTCCTATACTCAATTGGATGTAAAGCCATTATGATCACAAAAGTGTAGCTGATCCATCTCTGACACCTCTGCAGTTAAAAGAAAATCCATAAACTATGGCCTCGACCTATGCATATTACAGGCCAATATCTTATTTACATCTGAGAACAAGGTAAATACCTTTACAAGAGTTGTTGTCAAATTTTAGAAGTCTTTCTCCTAGTTAATTATTAGGGAAGCTGCAATATTAATATTTAAGAGAAGATTAGATGGGTGGGAGAAGGAAGAGATATGTAAGGATAAGCGATTAGGGTATCTTATGTGCAGAGTATGGGAAATATTTTTTTAAAAAACTAAACAACTGTGGATGCTGGAAATCTGAAACAAAAATTGCTGGAGAAACTCAGCAGGTCGAGCAGGATCTGTGCAGAGAAAGCAGAGTCAATGTTTTGGGCCCAGTGACCCTTCTTCAGAACAGTTGATTAGCTTGATAAGGCTGATTCTCATGCTACTTCTTCGATTTCTCTGCAAGGCCTCTCCAGCCTCCACTATACTGTTTTCTCAGTGTCACTGTTTCATGTTCTGATCAAGGCTGAAGATGAGGAAATAATGGTTTCCATTAAACCACTTTAAATAACCACCAGTTAAATGTGGAAGCCTCTGCTTTTACTGATGCCAAGTCATATAGATGCTTGATTTACTGAATAGAAATACGAGGGAAGATCTCAGAAAGCTTTTACCTTTCATAAATAATCCCTTCTGATGGCCAGCTGCCGTATTTGTTGCTTAAAATTAATGGAAATTAAATTTATTAAGAGGGAATTAATTAATCAGATTGGACTGTAAAGAAATCATCGTGAACCTGCAACTTTGGTACTGAACATGTTATGAGGCAGAATATGTTAATGATACAACATGCACTTGTCATCAATAAACTGTCTTGTATTTGACATATGAAGCAATCTGTCAGTCCAAAGCAACTAGATTACATGCAATTTGTGGTGTCAATTTTCTCAGTGTGATCTAACCTTTGGAGTGTAATTTACATTTCATGGCCAAGGTACATGATGAGCCCTTAGGAGAAATTGTTCCCTTCCCTGTGAGTCACTAATGACTCAATGTTCTGCAGATTTCCAAAAAGCTGTGTGAATATTCTTAATTTGAGCAGAACCTGGTCTTGGAAACAGGGATGATGATTTCATGATGGTCAAATGCCATTTGTTATGACCACAGGTGGCAGAAAACCAGTAATTTATACCTTGGTCACTTTATTACAAACAATTTCCTTCCTTCTCTGAGATAATTTACTCTCAAAATCACCACTGTGTTCCCTTGAATACAAACATGTGATTGTGCCCAACTTTAAATGTTTACTTTAATATTTCAATATTGTATCAACAAATATATATCATATAATAAATGATACATTTGATAGTAATGATATTAAAGGCATTTACAATCCAACAAGAAGAGGCATTTTTGTAATCTCACAATGACATTTTGAGACAAGTTGGAAGCATCAGCTCAGATACTCCTTCAACATTTTTTGTGTCCAGCAGGATTGGATGGTTTCATCAGGTTAGCAGGTGCATGAAGTGAGCTGTGACATATTGGGCTGAATTTCAGGGCCCTTCTGGTAGCCCCACCACAGCCACTTCCAGCAGACCCAATGGGTTTGTATATTAAGTGCCTGATATCAAAGTTGCTGTGCTTTTGAAGACTCCAAGGCTTGCTAGCTAACCAGAGGGTCAACAGTTCTTTAGTTCCAGCAGCGCAATCTAGCAAGGTAGCCTCTGCTAGTCCACATGAAGGCCTACAGCACCAGCAATATCAGAGGCACTGGAACACACATCAGTGGGGCAGATTCACCAGCCCTGTCAATTAGGCCTCGATGATAGGGCAGCAGGGTATCGGTTTGAAGGGTGTGGGAGCGACTTCGGGGGGATCAACCATATCAACAGCTAAGTCAACCATGGAGCATTGTGTGCCCATTAAACCAGGCCTTCCCCATGTCTCTAGCCCTGGATTACCTGGTAACCTGGCGGGGAGAGTGGGTCTGGATCGGATGCTCTTCGGAGAGTTGGTACAGACTCGGTGGGCCTCTTTCTGCATTGTGAGGATTATATAATCTCTGGAGGTTTAGCATGCTCTTTTTATTCATCCACAGGATGAGAACATCTCTGGCTCGGACAGCATTTATTGCACATCCCTATTTGCTCAGAAAGCAGTTAAGAGTCAATCACATTACTGTGGGCCTGGAGTCATGTATGGGCCAGGCCAGGTAAGGGTGGCAGTTTCCTGCCCTAAAGGACATGAGTGAAGCAGATGGGTTTTTCTGACGGTCAACAATGGATTCATGGTCATCATTAGACTCTTAATTTCAGACATTTATTGAATTCCAACTCCACCATCTACCTTGGCGCGATTCAAAACTAGGTTAAAAACTAAAAGAACTGAAGATGCTGTAAATCAGGAACAAAAACAGACATTGCTGGAAAAGCTCAGCAGGTCTGACAGCACCTGTGAAGAGAAAATCAGAGTTAACATTTCAGCACCGGACCCAAACATTAACTCTGTTTTCTCCTTTACAGATGCTGCCAGACCTGCTGAGATTTTCCAGCAACTTCTGCTTTTATTCAAAGCTAGGTTCTCAGAACATTAGCTGGATCTCTGGATTAGCAGTCCGTTGATAATACTGTTAGACCTTGATTTTTCTAACACTGCAGGGATCTCTGGTGAACACAGACCTTGGAGGTGTGCACAGGACAAAAAGTAAGGGCGGATAGTGATCTCAAGGATTTATTTAACAGATTTGACAGAATGTTTGTTCTGGGAGTGTTACATTAGACACTTTTCAACTCTCTCTGCTCCATAAGAAAGCAAATGGATGTTTGTTACCTTGATTCTTTTAATTCGGCATGTACAAAAGCTAAAATACCTGTAGAACTACTAAGATCGGTTTCTTGTTTAATTCAGTATCTTATAAAATATGTACATGATATGAAGGCAATAGTTGACTTACATAAGCACAATATTTCAACGTATGTCACTTTGGTGTCTTTGGAGGAAAAGGAAAACTAATAACAAATAGAACTCCAGACTCAGTTCCTATTTTGAAGTTTGGATATCTGGCCAATTGCCTGTTACAGGTTTATGCAGATTCATCCACTGTGTCTTGTGTATGGATGCATTAACTTAATTGAGATTGTGTGGTAAATTCCCCATTAATTAATTTTTGTGGCATAGAATCATGACAAATACTAGGAGATTTGTTTTTACCAGAAATTGACCAGGTTTAAATTTTGGGGAATTTCATGGAGGGTTTCTCTTCACCAGGTCTAGCCAGTTTAATCACGCTACCTTCCCAAACTCGCCTCATTGGCTATACCTCATGCCCTATGGCCCACCGTTCGTCATTTTCTCTCACCTGTTACATGTGGAAGTACTGGTCACTGCCAGGACTTCTGGGATTCCTAGTGGCAGAGCCATCCCAAAAGCCTAACAAAGTATCTGGATAAGCACGGGCAATCTGTAGCTGGTCTTCACAGTGCCTGTCAATTGTTCCACATTCTGTTCTGCCTGGAGGTCCTAGTGGATGGGGTCATGTAGACTCCTGTCCATGGAGCACACCCAGAGATGTTGGCAACTTGTGTCCAAGATGGATGGCAGGAGAAGCAAGGGGCGAGCTCAAGTTGCCAGGTTACTGCCCTGACCCTCATGTTTAGAATTGTCATTTAGTTTCTATCCAGTGGGTGAGAAAATGAATGAAGCAAGATGATGCAATAAGAAGAATGTTATTTCATGCTAATGTATGCAAATAGGACTCTCACCGCTCGCTAATGAGAATTTTGCTTCTCATTCAACACTTGGTAGGAAATTGGGAATTTCCATTCTTGAACTCAAGAAACCCCTCGCTGGCCATTTGATGTGATTCTGTCAAGATTCCCAACATCAATCAGTGACTGAAGATTCTACCACAGAGGATCAGAAACTGTGGCTAAGTTTCTATGCAGCACATTAGTACCATAAACAAATCTATGACTTACCTATATAGTTAGCCTTGAATGGTCTCCCTGGCAACATTATGAGATCAAGCCAGTTTGCTCACAACCTTCATGCAATAAGAAATTCCGAGGCAAGCATCTGACTTAATAGGCATGCCACAACTAAGTCTATTTCTACCTCAGGATATCACTCAATTTAACCTCTGTTTAGCTCTTCTGCTTTGAAGCCCTAATCAGGATTTCACCAACTCTAGATATTACTATTCTAGCCTCTCACATTTTACCATTTGCAAACCTGAAGTCATCCAAAGTAAAAACATCCTTTATTCAAAGCAAATCTGATATGCCATAGTCTTCAGTTCGCTGTCCTACATTAGTGCAGTGATGTCAAAAAAAATTGATTTAAAAATTATTATCCTTGTTTGCACATCTCTCCATAGATTTGAACTTCTTTGTAATAGCTTTCTAATCCACATCCTTCCCAAGATTTCCATGCTGCTCTAATTCCAATTCTTATTCATTTCCTGATAAAACTGTTCTGCCATTGATGGTTGTAACATGCCATACCTAAGCCACAAGTTTGAGAATTCTGACCCAACACTCTCCACTTCTTTGACAACAAAGTGTGGAGCTGGATGAACACAGCAGGCCAAGCAGCATCTCAGGAGCACAAAAGCTGACGTTTCGGGCCTGGACCCTTCATCAGCTTTTGTGCTCCTGAGATGCTGCTTGGCCTGCTGTGTTCATCCAGCTCCACACTTTGTTCTCTTGGATTCTCCAGCATCTGCAGTTCCCATTAACTCTCCACTTCTTTGCCTTTCATTCTTTCTTTAGGGCACTTCTTCTTTATTCATTCACAGGATGTGGGTATCACTGCTAGGCCAGCACTGATTGCCCATCCCTAATTGTCCAGAGGGCAGTTGAAAGTCAAAACTGCTGTAGGTCTGGAATCAGATGATAGACAAATGAGATAAGGATGGCAGTTTCCCTCCCTAAAGGACACTTGAAGAGATGGATTGTTCGAACAATCAAACAAGCTTTTTCCCAGAGTGGGGGACTCAATTACCAGGGATCACGAGTTCAAAGTGAGAGGAGGAAAGTTTAAAGGAGATATGCGTGGAAAGTTCTTTACACAGAGGGTGGTGGGCACCTGGAATGCATTGCCAGCGGAGGTGGTAGATGCAGACACGTTAGCATCTTTTAAGATATAATTGGACAGGTACATGGATGGGCAGGGAGCAAATGGACACAGACTGTTAGAAAATAGATGACGGGTTAGACAAAGAATCTTGATCAGCGCAGGCTTGGAGGGCCGAAGGGCCTGTTCCTGTGCTGTAATTTTCTTTGTTCTTTGATAATGGATTCATGGTCATCAACAAACTCTTAATTCCCGACTTTTATTGAATCCAAATTCCAACATCTGTGGCAGGATTCGAACCTGGGTCACCAGAACATTACCTGCATCTCTGGATTCCCAGTCCAGTGACAGTACAACTAGACTACCACCTCCCCAAATTTAATCATTTGAAAAGACTTTTGGTCATCTGACCTGACATCTCTAAGTGACCAGGTGCCAGTCTTCTCTGTACTGCTTCTATGAAGTGTGAAATTGTTGTTGGGAATCAAACATGGGTTTGTTCTGGTCTACATTTTTTTTCTATTTATATTGTGGAATGTGGGCGTTGCTGGTTGGCCAGCATTTCTTGCTCGTCCCTTGTTGGCCTTGAGAAGGTGGTGGTGAGCTACCTTCTTGAACTAAATGCTATATGAACCAACATTAAACATGGAACAAGTTTAAGCACAACATTTTGTGGGTCATATACATTGTAAATTATAGTTTGGGGTTGTCTTAGCCAGATTTTTTTAAACATATAATTACTGTCTTTGTATTTTTTATACTTCTCGGTGCAGCACGTAGGGTACACTTTGTTGAGTAGGGAGTGCACTGCTACTGATTAAGAAGATTGTGCTGGAGTGCCACTGAGGGGAATCCTTTTTATGACTAAGACTTACTACATCACATACACTCTGGCATCTGCCAGACAGCGCTCCTCTATTACTTGCACACAAATACTGATTCCTGCTTCAGTTTGTTTTACCAGCATCACTTGGAAAGCCGCAAACTTTTGTTAGCGAAGCAGATTTTGTGTCAACAAGAGAGCAGATTAAATGTTCAATAGCACTGAATCATTGATTCATGTCTACAGCTTCTAAGGTTTTAAATCAGTTGCATCAATATTTTCAATATAATGACAGCCTTGGAAAAGCTAACAACTTTTGCCACCATTTGCATCCATTTAGCTTTAAGCAGCACATGCTTTTAGTTACCTCTTCTTTCCCTGATGAATTCCCTGTAGCATCAGTCAAGTATTTTATATGAAAAAGTCATTATGCTTAATCTTAATTCCTGGGATTTGGTTTTGGAGAGAAGTTTGTTCCTGTTACTTTAACATCAAAACTGAAAAAAAAACTGCCATGCCTGTGATAGTATATATGATTCAATGTGATTACAGCAGTGCAAAGTAAGATTAATAGTTAATTGCATTAGCTAGACATGGTGAAATTTTCCAAAGTGCACTGCACAACTGCCGATAATGTATTCAAGCAAAGATAAATAGGAAGGATGTTGTACCATGGTCAACACTGGAATTGTCCATCTCTTGGATTCAACATCATGAGGCACTCACAACAGTGCCTTTCAATTGATTGAGATAAGGAAGTCAACAGCGTGCTCAATGGGAGTAAGATATGCCACCTATTGTCACTTCCGCTGATTGAATTGCTGTGTGTTTACAGCGATTTCTGTTCTGTTTCACACATCCAACATGTTTATTGTGCTTTCCACTAAGCTCAGACTGCTTGACAGAGATGACTGACTTCATTTGAAAAATACTCAGATTTACATATTTTTGGTACAGTACTGTTTAACTGTTGTTTCCACTTCCATTTAGCCTGTTACTGTCCTTTTTTGGCCCTTTACAGCTTTCAAATATTCCTGGGTGAGAGATTAAAATGATATTAATGCATTTTCAGCAGGTGCCGCATTTTACCTATTGTTAAACTTGAGCTGCCTTACATTCTGAAAATAAACCCTTGGCGAACTGAGCACAGCCCCTTCACATGTTTTAAGGCATGGACACACTGTGAAAGTTTACGTTTCCCTGAGCAATAAAAGCTCTGTTCAAAAAGATTTCAGAATGATTTAATCTCAGTTCCTGCTTGGGACAGGTTTGTGGAACAAAATTTTCAAGTGAGAAAAACAAAATTGACCAGCACATTATGGTAGGCAATGTCAAGAAGATATCATCAAGTCAAACAGATAAAAAAAATTCTGATTTTGCCACTTATAAAAACCTGATGAACGTTTGCAATATCAACCGGTGTTGTTATAAATTCATGATGATTATCTACTTCAAGCATTGTTTTCATTTCTGGAAAGCCCTTGGCATAGCTACTGAATGTTGCTTCATAATAAGCAAAGCAATTATACAATTGGAGAAAATATCACTGCACAAATTCCACTGGACTACTTGGCTTTCGGAGTTTTCAATCAGGTTCCCAGGGCAGATTACATCTGTTTTCCACATTTAATAAAAGGCAACATTGAAAAGTGATGATCTACCATTCAACTTCATGCTTGTTACTATACTGTGACTTACCTTGGAAGAAACATTCTTTGTTGTCTACAATGTGGATTCTCTTCCTCTGTTGGCAGGCAGTACGATGCAGTTCGCAGTGATTCTCATAAAACTTCCCATCAGAGCCACAAACCGGAACATAATTGGGCTTGCATTGATGTATGCACACACACTCTGGCAGTTCAGTCTCTTTACTTACGATACACTGTTGCCCACGGCCACAATAGTTCTTTTCACAAGCTCCATAAAGACCATCATGGCCATAGTACACTATAGAAAGAACAGAAATTACAAAGTTAAGTCTCCATGTGGAAAACATCAAAAACTCTCACAGAACTACAAAATGGCCGGTGTTTGACAGAGACTGTACTTTTCATTGCAAACTATATTTGTACACAGAACTTTGTCTGCTGAAAGATTTTGGGCTTTAATACTGAAGAATGAAACTTCTACAGATTTAAAATTCTTTTCTGGATTAAACATTTCTAGTGCAGATTAAGTATTACTGTCATCTATGGTTCAATGAGAGCAATCTTGCCTGAATCAGAAGTTTGTGTGCTCAGGCCCCACCCTAGACTCTTGAGACACAATCCAGACTTTCACCTGAATGCAATGCTTGCCTCTGGGTCCAGTCCTAAGTCAAACACAAATTCTGCCCTCTCAGGTGGATTGAAAGATACTGCGGCGCTCCTTTGAGAGTTCTCCCCACGTTCTGACAATAGCTAACCCTCAAAAACAGGTTATCTGGTCATTGTCTCATTCTTTAAAGGAACTGATCATTGACGTGCAGAAGAAAGGAGGAGGCCACACCCCTATCTTCTTCAATCAAGCTGAGGAGCGGGTCGAAAACATCAAGTTCCTAGGAGTGATTATAACTAACAATCTGTCCTGGACCTCTCACATAGATGTGACAGTTAAGAAGGCACAACAATGCCTATTTTTCATTAGGCCAGCTTAGGAAATTTGGCATGCCCATAAGGACACTCACCAACCTTTATAGATGCACTTAGAAAGCATTTTATCAGGTTCATAACAGTCTGGTACACAACTGCTCTGCCCAGGACCATAAGAAATTACAGAAAGTTGTGTGCACAGCCCAGAGCATCATGGAAGCCAGGCTCCCATCCATGGACTCCATTTACATTTCTCATTGCTGTGGAAAGGCTGCCAAAATCATCAATGACCTCTTCTATCTTGGTAATGCTGTCTTCCAATGTCTTCCATAGGGCAGAAGGTTGAAGGTTCAAGAACAGTTTCTTCGCTTCTGTTATTGCACTGCTGAATGGACCTCTCTAACTTCGAATAAAGTTGATCTTGCGAATGTCGATCTTGCTTTGTGCACCTTCTGTTGCAGTCTTAACCTTGTATGCCTCACTCTGCCTAGCACCCTATGATCTGTATGTCCTTGTTTGCGAAGAGGTGCCTGTCCTATTCACAAAACATAGCTTCTCACTGCACTTAGGTACATGTGACTATAATAAATGAAATCAAATCAGTTTGACTGCTGCTTTTCCTAATTTATTGCTGAGTAACACTTACTGCTAAGTGCACTTTAAAAGTGTTTCATTTGATATAGTGTTGTATGAATGCAGAAAATCCAAAGTCTAAAATGCACCATTAGTGTCCATGTGATACTTCTACTTCCTACACTAGCATTGTTTGTGAGCAAGGTCATTGATTGGGTTATCAAATTAGGAGAATTTGATATTGTGAAGCTCTATCCACAAGTTAAGCCACAAATTAATTCACAAGGTTGTGAGCATTCTAAAATCATTCTAGTTAAAACTCACTTTCAGCAGGGAAAATAAATTACCACCTTGACCAACAGATTAAGGATTAGCACTCCACTCCCCTTAAGTTATCTTTAAAATTATGAAACAAGTTAAACCTAACCTAAGGAATAATGCTCCAATTGCTGGAAATCTGATATAAAAGCAAAAATCTGGAAATCTGAAGCATTTCAGCAGGAGTCATTAGAGAGAGGCAGAGGGTGGGTAGCTGATGAGGTTATCACTGCCAGATGGAGAACTAATGACAAATCTGCATCACTTCATTTTTTGAAGGTTTGCTGCAATAAGTACCACTTAACTGGACAATGGGGACCCTCTTTGGAAATAGGAACCCTGAAGGATCACTGCAAACCAAAGGTCCATAGCCTGACTGAATGGCAGTTCCACTGGGAATGGCTACTCTGCAAAGGCCTAGTGTCCTGGACAACAGGTGAGTGATAGAGGGTAGGGGTTGTGGAATGAGATTCATGGGGGAAGGGGGAGGGGATTTAGTAACAAGGGAAGTGGCTGGCTCTCAACAGGGCCATGCAGCACCCACTCCCTCATCCAATTTCCAATTCCTCATCCTTCAACCAGACATTGGTTGCCTTTGAATAAGAGTCTGACTGCCACTCTACATGAGTTTGCTTGTTATTCTCACTGCATGGTAGCCCACTCCAACCTGCCTCTGGGTTAATACTAACTGGGGTGAAATGTGCTTCTTAAGAGGGTACTAACTACACATGTAAGCAGTTCAATTGGTGGCAGGAAGGGGATGCCAGCCAAGGGCATTTCCTCCAAGGACCTAGCCAGAGCAGAGGTGGGACAGTGGTGGGGTGGCCAACTGCAGCACTTCAACTCGTCTAAATGCCCTCACACACAACCAAGCTCACTGTGGGAAGGGCATTATATTCCAATCAGAGTTAATGTCTCAGATTGATGACTGTTCATGACAAATAGAAAACGTTAATGATGCAATTATAATCTAATGATATGATCTGCTATCCAGGCAATTGTTGTTTATCGTACTAGGTCACAAAAGAAAGCCTATGAATAGAATTGAAAGCTATAATCACCAAAGGTAATCAACATTAGGATGTGTCTTGAGGCATTTGATAACAAGTCATGTTGTTAATCATTGATGCAACTATTTAAGATATTAATGTTGTCTGCTATCTTCAGAAGAACACTGATGTATTGGAAATGGGTTAAAAGACAAAGGACTAAGATTATGCTTAATCTAGTTTTTAAATTTCAAGGGCAGGTTCACAAAACTCAATTTGTTTCCATCACAGAATACAAATTTGAAGGGATAGGGGAATGCAAGGGTCATAACACACACACTTAAAATCCTGAGGTACAGTTGACATAAATATAAAAAGGCTTTGAACACATAACAAGAAAATACAGGCTTAAAATTAACAAGGCTGAAATGAGGTTAATTAGAAGAATTTCCACTCTGCAGCCTAATGAATAAATAGGAGAGCTTCCCATCAAATGCAATTAATGATGCATATCTCCTAAAATGACCTAAACTAATACCTGGTTGAGAATGGGCTTACAGATTTTGGAAATCAGTTTTGACTAAAATGATCAAACAGTAAATGAAACATAATGGTCCATGAGTGAGAGTGGGAATGAACTGGATTTTGTTTTTTGAAAATGAAAGGCCGCAGGGGACAGTCACATAACGAGATGTCAGAAACGTAGAAAATAGGAGCTGCAGTAGGCCATTTAATCTACTCAATTGCCTGTTCCCTCCTTTCCTCCCATTCTTAAATCCTTTAAGACCCAAGAGCTATATCCAACTCCTTTTTTGAAATCATACAATGTTTTGGCCTTGACTGCTTCTTGTGATAGTGAATTCCATAGGCTCATCATTTACTGGATGAAGAAATTTCTCCTCATCTCAGCCTTAAATGGTTTACCTGGTATCCTTAGACTACAGCCCTGGTGCTGTATTCCCCTGCCACCAGGAATACTTTCTACACCTCCCCTGTCTAGTCCTGTTAGATTTTTATATGTTCTGTGAAATTTGCCTCCTCATTCTTCTGAACTCCAATGACTTTAATGCTACCTGATTCAACCTCCCCTCATACATCAGGAATCAGGCTGGGAACCTTCATTACACTCCTTCCATAACAAGAGCATGCTTCCTTAGATATGGAGGCCATAACAGCACACAATATTCCAGGTGTAGTCTCAGCAAAGCCCTGTATAATTGCGGCAAGACATCTTGTACTTGAATCTTCTAGCTCTGAAGGTCAATGTATATTTGGCCTTCTTTACTGCTTGATGCACCTGCATGCTTACCTTCGACAACTGATGTGTGAGGACATCCAGGTCTCATTGCATAACTGCCCCTCTCAATTTAAGGTCTTTTACATAACAATGTTTTCCTGATTTTGCTACTAATGTGGGTAACCTTGCATTTATCCACATTATATTTCAACTGCCTTGCATTTGTTCACTAACTAAATTGTCCAGATTTCGCTGGAGCATCTCTGAATCCTTCTCACAGCTCACCTGCCCACCAAATTTAGTCTCTTTGCAATTTTGGAGTTATTATGTTTAATTCCCTCATCAAAATCATTAATATACATTGCAAATAGCTGGGGCTCAGGTCCTGATTACTGTGGCACTCCACTAGTTAAGGTCTGCCATTCAGAAAAGGGCACATTCATTCTTACTGTTTTCTGTCCACCAGCGGATTTCCAATCTATCTCAATATGTTTCTTCCATATCCATGTGTTTTAATTTTCAATGCTTATCTTTTATGCAGGAATACGTTGAAAGCTTTCTGAAAGTCTAAATAAATCATATCCATTGGCTCCCCTCATCAATTTTATTCATTACTTTCTCAAAAATTGCAGTACATTTGTCAAACATGATTACACTTTCATATATTCATGCTGATACTTTCTGATCCTGCAACTGTTTTCCAAGCATTTTGATACGAAACCTTTAATAATGGATTCTAGCATGCTCCCCACTATCAACTTTCAGTTGACAGATCAACAATTTCTGGTTTCTCCCTGCTTCACTTTTTAAATACAGAGCTGTATTAGCTACCCTCTAATCTGTAGGAAATGTCACTGTGTCTATAGTATCTTGGCAGATGACCACCAATGGATCCGTTTATTTTGAGGGCCATGTCTTAAAGTAAGCTAGGATATAGATTATCAGGCCCTCGGGATTAACGGTCTTCAACCCCAACAATTTCCCAACACCACTTCCCTCTTAGCACTGATTTCCATCAGTTCCTTCTTTTCATTAAGCCCTGTGTTCCCCAACATTTCTGATATGTTATTTGTGTCCTCTTTTATGAACACAGGGCCAAAATAGGTATAAAATTGGTCAGGCATTTCTCTGTTCCCCATTATAAATTCCCCTATTTCTGACTATAATGACTTACATTTGTCTTCACTATTATTTGCCTCTTCACGTAACTATAGAAACTTTGACAGTCATTTTTTCTGCTCCCCTTACACTTACTCCAGTACGCGATTTAACTTTTTCTATCATATCCTTTGTCCTCCTTCATTAAGTTGTAAATTGCTCCCTGTCTTCAGTTCTGTTGATTTTCTGGTATGCCTTTTCCTTGAATGTAATATTATCTCTAATTTCCGTTCTAAGTCATGGCTTGGCAACCTTTTCCAATTTACTTTTGCACTAGTCTGGAATGAACAGTTCTTGCAGTTCCCCCCTGTGCTTTTTGAATGTGTGCCATTGCCTTTCCACTGTAATTAATGTTCCACAATCTGGTAACCTACTTGTGCCTCAGACCATCATCACTGCCTTTATTTAGATTCAGCACCCTAGTCTCAGAACCAGCAATGTCACTCTCCATCTTAATAAAGAATTCAATCATTCCATTCAATGGTTCCTTTCTCAATACACACGTGGTCCAGCATGACCTGTTCACCAGTTGGTTCCTCAATGGTCTAGAAAACATTCCTTATATACTCTAGAAATTATTTCTCTAATGCATTGTTACTGATGTAATTTGCCCAAGCTATATACAGATTAAAGTCACCCACAATTATGCATGGTCCTTTGAGAGATAATAAATATTCTAGAAAGTGGCTTGGGTATCTTTGGAAAACATCGAGTGTTAATTCTGAATAACACTGTGAGAGGTTAAATAAATAGGATATAATTTATAAAAAGGAAACCATGCCATAGCCATTGGCTGAAAGACAGTTTCTTGGACTAATGTTTGTTTTCACTGTGCTTTCTAAGGAAGTTCAATAGAACATTACATTTTTAAAATAACAGAATGACCAAAAATTTGTCAATAGTCTTTGATGATAAAATTGGAGGACTATCTATGAGAAGTCTCTAGCAAGGTGATAGATTGAGCAGTGCATATTATAATATTCAACAGATCTTTCACTCACTTTCCTTTCTGTGTCTGGGAATTCAACAGCAGCTTTCTGTTTATATCAAACAGTTCAATTCAATGATTGGAACACTGATTTTCAAAACCATGAGCATTGACAAGAAACAGTCAATTTGGTAACCATACCAGGAGGAAAACACCAAATAAACGGTATGTTCCATACATGTGCTGATTAAAATAAGTTTACCAAATAGGAATAGATGGCCAATGATCAAACCCTTGCTGAAAGAAAATGGAATTCAAATATTATAAACTGCACCAAAATTGTTTCCCTACCACAGATGTTGAAATGTTGACTGAACAGCTCCTTCAGTCAGTATCGGGCCAGTTGGTCAGATTGATCACTAGTCTGTAATTTTCTAGTTCATCTCTACTACCCTTCTTGGAAAATGGTATCACATTAGCTATCCTACAGTTCTCTGGCCCTCCCCGCTGTGGCCACAGAGTAAATAAAAGTTTGTGTCAGAGGCCCTGCAATTTCCTGCCTCGCCTCCTTCAGTCGCCTGGGATACAATTCATCTGGGCCAGATGATTTGTCTGTTTTTAGGCCACACAGAGCCTCCAATACCATCCCATTTCCTGTGTCAAACCATGCAAATTTCTCATGTGCCTTTTCCTGAATTCTGTGTTTTTCCTTTCCAAGATGAACATTGAAGAGAAGTATTCATTTACCACCCTTCCAATATCTTGTGGCTTCACACACAGTTCGGCACTGTGATTTCTAACAGGATGTACTCATTTCCTGGTTAACCTCTCCCCTTTAATGTATCTATAAAATATTCTAGGATTTTCCCTAATCCTGTTTGCAAACCCTTTTTCATGGCCCTTTTTGCTCTTCTAATTGCTTTAAGTTCCCTCTTGCACTTCCGATATTCCTCATGATCTGCAGCTGAATTGCTCCTCATCACAATTGTAAATGGTCATTCCTTCAATCTGAGGCTGTGCCTTAGGGTCCTAGTGTCTCCTACAGATGGAAACATCTTCTCCACATCCATTCTCTCCAGACGTCTCAGTGCTAAGGTCCAGTTAGATCACTTCTTAGTCTTCTCAACGCCATCGAGTATAGGCCCAGTGACCTCAACTGCTCCATACTTGATAAGCCCTTCATTCCTGGGGTTGTTCTTGCAAGCTTCTTTTGGAATCCTCCAATGTCAGCACATCCTTAAAAAGACCGCTTTATCTCTACACCCCGCCTTCTGCCAGTCAGCCAATTCTCAAACAATGTCAGAACCTGGCCCCTAACACCATGCCTCTTATCTTATTTAGCAGCCTCCTGTGTGGCACCTTATCAAAGGCCTTCTGGAAATCTAAATAGATCATATTCACTGGCTTTCCTTTGTCTAACTTGCTTGTTACCTCCTCTAAGAATTTGATCAGATTTGTCAGGCATGACCTCCCCCTGGTGAAGCCATATTTTTCCGTGCACTTCCAAGCACTCTGTAATCTCATCCTTAAAATATGGACTCTAAAATCTAATCAATGACAAAGGCCAGACTAATCAGCCTATAATTTCCTGTCGTTTGCCTCCCTTTTTAACAGGGGTTATTGATGTATTCAAGTAAAATACACAAACTGATAAATGTGCATTTAAAGCACGATTGCACCGCATTATGTAGTAGTTTTGCTGCAACTGTCCTCTATTTGTAGGTATCTAAGGGACTGCTTGGTTGAGTGTGGTACAGGAAAACCACTTACTGATCTAACCAGAAGATGCTCTTGAAACAAGAAGTGGATTATTATATGATCCTAAGCTGTTCTGCCCGCAAGTCCATACGACATTTTCATTGTGAGTGTATATTAACCCTTTCAATCCCTTATCCAACACAAACAATAAAAACAAAAAGTAAACAAATCCTAGTACATCAAGCCCACAACCCCCTTTGTCCATACAGAAGATTCAGAAATGAAGCATTGACTATAATGGAACTTGCTATTACTGTAATTTCGTTGACAACTTTTGTCTCATTTAGCCAGACCTAGGTCCAGATCTCTAGTCTCTTCAGTGTCAGAGACTGGATGCAAAACCAAAGATTTAAGTCAGAACACTGTGAAATCTCAATGTACTGACTTCCATGGAAATTGCCTAGAAAATCTACATTTCAATGGCCAATTACAGTGCTGCCCAGTACTTTTCAAAAAATTTTCATCCCTGAGCTGGAGTTGGAGACTCGGGGCATTCTGATTTGCTTACCCAGATTGTTATCTAGGAAATTTTAGACTAAAAAACTTGAGTCTAACCTGGGTAACTCTTCAACCAGTCAAGCTCAACTGATGCCCTCGAATCCCCTCCAAGCCCCTGACTATCCACCTGATTCCCACCTCATCCCAACCTAACCTGTCTGCCCATCCCAACCTGACCTAACTCTATCCTTGACTAGCTAGTATCACCTGAATGCCCCCCAACCAACGTGACTCGTATTTGACCTGACAACTTCTTCCAACCTGAACACGCCACCTTGATTCATCTACCCACTCACTCACAACCCACCTCACCCTTTCTGATGAAGAGATTTTATGCACTCGAAACATGGGCTCTGTTTCTCTCTCCACACAGACTCTCTGACCTGCTGAGTTTCTATTGTATTATCTGTGTTTGCTTCAACCACCTCCCCCATCTATCACCCTCTTACTTGCCAATGAATATGCAATCCCAACTCATTCACCACACAAAACCTTATCACCTAATACAGATGCTTCCCTATCCACCAGCCACATACCACGTAACAAACCGACCCACTTCTCTCCATTCACACATCCCACCTCAGCTACTGTCAGCCAAATGAGCTCATCAAGTATCTCACTTCCGATAAACATTTAGCTACTTATTAACCCAACTATGCTGCCCACCCATTCATTCATTCATCCATTTAGCCATGCATGAACATTCACAATGGGCATTTAAACTTATCATACGGCAGACAGAAGTATGGCCTGTCTTGCCCCTGTTGCTACTTCAAAATGATGGAGTTCTTCATTGAACCTTCCTGGGCATTTCTGAAGAAGACGGGAGTGAAAGACCCAGGCAGGCATGTGGAGAAATGTTGTGGGTCAGAACGTTGGAACACAATGGAATGGTAATCAAAAGTGATTGCTACTTCATGGAAAATGTGGGATCTGGGTCCAAGTATTTTCAAAGTGCCTGAATGGTAACCTAGCCCACTGCCAGCAACGTTAATATTTGACATTGTTAGAACATTGCTGTCATCAGCGGAACCAGCTTGAATCAGTTCTTATATGTAATTGATATCTCTGCTGGTCAAGGCAGAGTGTAGCTGATACACATAGAACACATAACAAATGATCCACGGTTCGAGATAACAAGGTGCAGAGCTGGATGAACGCAGCAGGCCGAGCAGCATCAGAGGAGCAGGAAGGCTGATGTTTCGGGCCTACACCCTTCTTCAGAAGAAGAGTAGGCCCAAAACATCAGCCTTCCTGCTACTCTGACGCTGCTTGGCCTGCTGTGTTCATCCAGCTCTACACCTTGTTGTCTCAGACTTTACAGCATCTGCAGTTCCTACTATCTCTGATCCATGGTTCAATCTGAGTTCTCTGATCTCAGTCAATGTGACATGAAATGCTCATACAATTGGCCCTAGTGCTTCAGGTTAGGGAGAAGAAAATTAAAGGCTCCAACTCTGATTGCAATCTTGTTATCCTAACTGAATGTTGAGATAGCTACGATGGTTCACTTGTCTTAACAACCAAGCAATACTCCCTGTCCATGCTTTAGCAGGCATTCACCTACCAGCCATTGGGTATAACAAAAATCAGCATTCAAGTAGATTTTGTAGCATAATCAGAGGACAAAAATATCTATGAACACGGGAATCCCGTATTAAAATCGGAGAATTCCAAGTAAGTGTGTAAGATTAAAATTGACCCACAAATTTTATGCCACCAACAATGAACTGCAAGGTCTGTGTAGAAACAGGCAGTGTAAAACGTATAAGTCCTGGGAGAAATAATCGTAAAATTTAATTCATTTTAATAATTGATATCTGTGTCTGAATTGAGATATTTATATTCCCAGGAACATGATTTTTTTTTCCCTTGCATTCTCATTCTCAAGGTTATTAACAATATCTGCATCTGCCAAATCTTCAGGCCAGGACTGGCAGCCAGAACTAGTCTAAAGACCGAGGGAAATCCCTAGAGTGCAAAGACCTTACTGGCAGAACAGAGACCTGAGTACAGGATCATTAGGCCTCAGCACACTCACTGTAATGAACATGAATTCAAATGTAACTGACTAATTAAACAAGCCCAGCATCAACATTTTCCTTCGTATGATTAAAACTGAATGAATTCTTGGATCCACAGATTTGGAAAATACATTAAAGTGTAACCAACCTGAGACTACGCATTAACTGTCTTTGCTTTTTATGAGCTTCAAAAGCACTTCGTAAAAAGGATTTGGTTTCATTTTGCAGACAAAAATGGTTATCTTAGTAACAATAATTAAATTTTCAAATTGTACAGCTTCAACAAGATGTTAAAATCTACACTGTCAAACCCAAACTGTTTCAGTTAAGAGTTTGGGAAAGAGCATCACTGAGGTCTGCAGATTCACTGGGGGGGCTTTGGTGTATGATTGGAAGTTGAAATGTGGCTGGGAGGTGAGGCCTGTAGCTGAGAAAGAGGGAATTTGTGGGAGTTCCTGGAGGTCAGAGTTGGAAATGGCAGTGACTCTAGAATGGGATGGGCACTGATTTAGGTCAGTAATAACCTCTCTGTGTCATTCCATGATGCTTACTGTCAGCTTTCCCACAGGCAATAACTACTAATTCAGTCTGCCTCAACCACAAGCCAAAGATGCAAGAGGGAGCGATCAGCATCAGATCTCCTAATTGCATTTGTGAACAGATGAGGATTCTTTTCTGATATGGCTAAAAATGTTATTCTGTTTGCTGTTAATCAAAATAATTTCAGCCCCAGCTTGCATTGAATTCTGGAGAGCTGCAATGCCAACATTTTGAGCTGTTGGTTTTGGAAAGGAAAACATCAGCAATAGCTAAATCTACAGAAGTTTTCAGGGGAACCATAGACAACATCAAAACAAAGTGTAAGAAACCTTTATCTCAAGTTATACTCACAAGGAAGAAAATACGATGCATAAAAAGTGTCTTTCTGGATAAGCTGTCATATCGTATGTTGAGCAAAATTGCTAAAAGCTAAGAAATAACAATAGTCTTGCTAGATTTCTTAGTGATTTGTATTCGAAGCCAGAAGAATAAAACAATCATTAACTAAGACTGTCTGTACATTAGATACTCATCCCAGAACCTCAAGGAGCATGACACTAATTAAAAAGCAGAATATAGCAGACGCTATAAATCTGAAACAAAAATAATGCTGGAAATACACATCCTGTCAGCCAGCACCGATGGAGAGAGAAGTATAGGTAAATATTCATGTCAAAAATCTTCCAGAGTATTTCCAGCACATTCTACTTTTACTTTAATAAGTATGAATGTGTTCTATCATGCACAAAAAGTGTTTGCCCCAACAACAGACAACTGGGGTGCAGATGAATGCACCACTGTTGGGGACAAGGTACAATGCGGTTGCAAAATGCCCAGGGAGAAGACATGCACTCACTGTCAGATCTGCACCAAGGATTCAACAAACATTTGATTGCCATGCCATAAAGA
Organism: Stegostoma tigrinum; assembly: GCF_030684315.1. NCBI lineage: Eukaryota > Metazoa > Chordata > Chondrichthyes > Orectolobiformes > Stegostomatidae > Stegostoma > Stegostoma tigrinum. The sequence continues at coordinate 28,748,881 of NC_081366.1, forward strand.
TTGGCAATTTGTACCTATTGTCATTCCTAAGGGAAGATGGAAATTATTAATCAAAACCAAAGATATTTTTTAATTGAAGCTCAGGTTTGAGATTTTTGTCTGAGACCAAGGCACAGTTCATTGTGTAAGTAAATAACTTCACCTCCACTTTTGCTTTGGAGGACATCCAACTGTCCTCTGCATTTCTACCCCTGCACTATTTTTTCTCCTGCTTTTTTGCAGTTCGGGAATACATAATTGCAAACAGCATAATGCACCAGCCCCACACACTCCAACACTCTCAGCACAGTTGGAATCTGCATTTCAAATTGGATTCCCTTCCACCCTTCATTTTTGTCTGATGATGCAGAGCATTGAAAGCACACAATATAAAAATGTTCCCAACATCTTAAAGCTGAGGGCGTTGTCAAGATAGTTGGGTGCTATAATAAGAACAACAACTGTCTGTATGTTCTGTTCATGGGAGTTGGCATTAGCAAAGTACCATTGTCATCACATCATCATGGCTCATCTCAGATTAATTTATAATACGGCTCACCTCTTCAACATGCACTTTGGTGCTCATCAACAACTTACATTGCAATCCTACTGACAAGCTGCTTTGAGCACAGGGTCAGGACACATTTTAAGGCTCTTATGATGCTTTCTTAGCAGTCAACACTGAGTGCTTGTTTGGATAGTCATGGCATTGTTGCTTGCCTTGCGTTTTAGTGCAGGCCGAAACTTAGGTTTGCCAACACCGAACAGGAGTGGACATGTTGCTGTACAGCACTGCTTCTGCAAGTAGACAAATCGGGTTCATTTAAAGAAGCTCTGCTTGGAAATGGAAATGAGAAGAGGTATGGGGGAAATCAGAGATGATATATTATGGAATGGTACATACGTGGAGGTAAAGATGCGCTGGACTGCTGTGTTCAAAAATTGGCCTCCCAACCAGCCCGCCTCCACACCTACACTCCTCATATACTCCATGGTAGTTCACAGAATGCGCAAAAAATCATCCTAAAAGTATGCACATTTTGTGAGCCGTGGAAATAAGTTGGTCTGATTTTACCAAACCCCAGAGGAAAATTTGGTCCATCATCCAAAACTTTTAATGTTGACTGTGGACCAGAATCGAGTTTGCATTGCCATTAAGTCATGTCACTCAGTTTTACTGGAATAAACTGAGCATTTGGTCCAGATAAACCATTACAGATTGTGGTAATTAATCTGTTCATTTGAAAAAGGAAGTCAGACATATCACTCACATTAAAATCAGCAGAATGCTATGACCATGCATTTTAACCATCAAATTATTGCACAGAGACTCTTGTATATGGGGCGGAACAACACTCTGAGGTAGCAGCATTGCAGCGTACAGTAAATATTTGAAAGAATGAGTTGGTATGGATGGATTACGTTTATGTTTTTTGTCATCCCACTCCAAAAATTGGCAGATGCTAAATATGATCTCTACACCACTCACTTTTCCATCTTCACTATCATCATGGGCTCTGAATAAAAATGATCGAATTAGTCAGTTTTCTTATATTCATTACGACACATTCCAGGATAAAACATTTAATATTATCTCAAGCATTTGCAGGAAAATAATTCAATTACCATCCTTTGTCATTTTTTCTAAATTCCCTTAGGGCCTTTGTCTGCAGCTAACATGATGATCCGTCCAATTCTCAAAAGAGTATTAACAAAAGTGAAACTTTATCAAGACATAATTACCATTTGCAATAACATTTGTAAGTTATATGTTTAAGTGTCTACATTTAAAGCCACAGCGAGTGGAATGATTTTCGATAACTTAGCTGGTTTGAATTAAACCAAAATCAATCTTTTGTCTGCTTCTCCTTGTACAGTTTTATTTAAACCCTCTTCAGAGTGACTTTCTTCATCACCATTTTACTGTAATAGTTTATTTCCGTGTTCACATTAAAATCCACAGGAATTCTTACATCTTGTAGTTGAATTTCAACTACATTTTATGTTATAGACTCTTCCCACTGTGTAGCTTGCAACATCACCGTTGATCTTAATTCTTCAATAATTTCAGGCTGTTAAACTTTGGTCTGATTCTACCATTTCTCCTCATTCCATTTTCATGTTGGTAAAACAGGTAGAAATAGTTAAACCATAGGTTCATTAGTTGCATAGACTTTTTGGATAATAGGGATTGAACATTTCCCATATCTCTGTAATAGGATTTCATGTGGTTTATAGGGTATTTGCTGCATGAAAAGTCATTTGGGAAACATTTGATCATCTATCGAATGACATAACTGAAGTGAATAAATGTTTGTTAAGTTTTTGCACAAACGTATCATCTCGTGTATATGGCATCTTGGAATGAACGTAGTTCCCACAGTTTTTCTCACTTCATAAAATCATGTCTTTTGGCACCTACTTCAACTCATAGTGAAGTGGCATTTTCAAATATACAACATCAAAATTTGTGGATGAAACCAAATTAGAGGATGTAGTTAATACTGAGCAACATTGTGATAAAACAGAAAGAGATTTCAACAAATTTTGATACTTTTCAATGTAGCCAAATGTGAGATAATATATTTTGGTAAGTCCTTATCCTTGAAAGACCTATCCTTAAAAAATAAAGGTCGATGGAGGAGAGAGAAAATGGATCTACAGGTACATTCATAAATCATTAAAATAGCAATGCAAATAATCAATGAGAGAAAAGCATTGGTGTTCAATTCTACAGAAATATAAGTAAAAAAGAGACAATATATTAATTGTTTATAGCACCTTGGTTAGTTCATGCTTAGAGTATAGTACTCAGTTTTAGTTTCCAAGGGTGTAGGTTGTTCTATTTGATTTGTATTCACACATACACATGTTTTACTTTGGGAGTAGATGGGAAATATTACTAGGATCAGTAGGATTATTATCAAGTTGTTGAACCACATCATCAATGCTTCTTCTAGTATCAAGAAGTCCTAGAATGTGCCTTGAATACAGGGCTACTGCTTCAAAGACAGGACACTTCAAACCTGCAGGAGTCCATCAGGCATACTGACAAAAGCACAATGATAATTTTCAAAAATTATACCAGAACTGAGTGGCTAAAGTTATCAGAAATGTTCAAAATGTTTAGGCAATTTCTTCTGGTTGAGATGACGTGAGTAGATACATTTAAAGAGAAATCAGAGAATTGCATGAGAAAAGTTAAAGACATGAAGTAGAGAGGAATATGTCAATGGGATGGGGTCAAAATGGTGGGGTGGCCTTTTTTTTAGCTGTAAATAATATGTAATTAGGTTGCCAGTTGTTCTTCAGGCACTAAGTGTTATTAACATACTTTTGTCAACTTCACAAATCCCTCTGGCTGGTGTTTTAATCTGGTTTCAAAGCTTTAAAAAGCAAGGGTTTAGCTTGTTAGAGAAATCATTTAGAGTTTATAAAATCAACAGAGCTACATGACTATTGGCTGTAAATGGTACAATTTTCTGTCAGCTGGTAATATTTTAAGTATAACTGTAACATATACCATGAAGCTTCAATGTTACAGGTCTCAAAATCTCACAAAATTGCAGCCTTTAATCTTCACAATATTTTGCACATGATTCAAATGATGGTATAGGAATAATATTTTACCACAAATTGCAAAGCAGTGGCCATTCTAGAGAGTTTGATGTCAATAATAAGCTGCAACAGTGATGAGTGATAATGGAAACTGCAGATGCTGGAGAATCCAAGATAATAAAATGTGAAGCTGGATGAACACAGCAGGCCCAGCAGCATCTCAGGGGCACAAAAGCTGACGTTTCGGGCCTAGACCCTTCATCAGAGAGGGGGATGGGATGAGGGTTCTGGAATAAATAGGGAGAGGGGGGAGGCGGACCGAAGATGGAGAGAAAAGAAGATAGGTGGAGTGGAGATTATAGGTGGGGAGGTAGGGAGGGGATAGGTCAGTCCAGGGAAGACGGACAGGTCAAGGAGGTGGGATGAGGTTAGTAGGTAGGAGATGGAGGTGCGGCTTGGGGTGGGAGGAAGGGATGGGTGAGAGGAAGAACAGGTTAGGGAGGCAGAGACAGGTTGGACTGGTTTTGGGATGCAGTGGGTGGAGGGGAAGAGCTGGGCTGGTTGTGTGGTGCAGTGGGGGGAGGGGACAAACTGGGCTGGTTTTGGGATGCGGTGGGGGAAGGGGAGAATCCCGAAGGTTGCAGGAACAGCAACTCATATTCCGCTTGGGAACCCTGCAGCCCAATGGTATCAATGTGGACTTCACCAGCTTCAAAATCTCCCCTTCCCCCACCGCATCCCAAAACCAGCCCAGTTCGTCCCCTTCCCCCACTGCACCATACAACCAGCCCAGCTCTTCCCCTCCAACCACTGCATCCCAAAACCAGTCCAAACTGTCTCTGCCTCCCTAACCTGTTCTTCCTCTCACCCATCCCTTCCTCCCACCCCAAGCCGCACCTCCATCTCCTACCTACTAACCTCATCCCACCTCCTTGACCTGTCCGTCTTCCCTGGACTGACCTATCCCCTCCCTACCTCCCCACCTATACTCTCCTCTCCACCTATCTTCTTTTCTCTCCATCTTCGGTCCGCCTCCCCCTCTCTCCCTATTTATTCCAGAACCCTCATCCCATCCCCCTCTCTGATGAAGGGTCTAGGCCCGAAACATCAGCTTTTGTGCTCTTGAGATGCTGCTGGGCCTGCTGTGTTCATCCAGCCTCACATTTTATTATCTTGCAACGGTGATGAATTGTGGGAATGTGACTTGACTCCATACCAACAAACATTCAAGCATAGCTTTATCAACTTCTTTTCTCTGTTTTGGGGCACTGTTTTATGACTACCCAACTAAAATTTTATAAAATCATGACAGGCTTGGATTGGGTGAATATTCAAGGTCTTTTCCCTCGGTTAGTAGAGACTAAGACTAGAGGGCATAGGTTTAAAGTGAGAGGGGAAAGATTTAAAAGAGACCTAAGGGGAAACTTGTTCATACAGTGGGTTTTTTGTGTGTATGGAATGAACTATCAGAGGAAATAGTGGAGGCTGGTATATCTACAACATTTAAAAGGAAGTGTTTAGAGGGATACCGGCTAAATGCTGCAAAATGGGACTAGTTTAATGAAGAATATCCAGTTGACAGGGAGAAGTTAGATCAAATGGTCTGTTTCTGTGCTGTACATCTCTATGACTCTATATTCATTCTGAGACAGGCAAACATGTAAACTTCATGCAGCCTGTTTGTTTTAAAGGTTACATTGGCACAATCTGAATTGACCCCACTGATGAGTGGCAGCATGCCTGAGGCCTTGTCATGAGAAAGACACAGAAATGGAACAATAAGACAGAGGGCAGGCTCCAATGTGTTTTTTTTAATAACACTGCAGAAGGTGGTGATGCAGTAAGTCAATAGGACAAAAAGATTCTTTATGCTCAGGGCCTGGCAAATGGGGCTAGATTAATTTAGGATATCTGGTCGGCATAGATGAGGTGTACCAAAGGGTCTGTTTCCATGCTGTACATTTCCATGACTCGAAGTGACACGACAGGCGAGAATGCAACATATTGTCACTCTTGTCATCCAGGTTTTCCTTCAAGCTTCCTTAAATCACATACAGGTTAGCTATCAGCGAGCAAACATATTTCAACACTACTTCTACAACACACCTCATGTTAATCTGAAGGGAGCTCTCTCAGATGTATTTGTCTGTCATTTGATTTGTTTCTAGCTATGGCGATTGCGAGAGAGATTTACAATTAGCACTGAATTAAGAAATGTTTTGACCTCTGCACTTAAACACAGCAGGAAATATATTGAAATTCTCCTAAACTCATCCTGATACGTGGCGATAAAATGCTTTCCCAAAATGAAAAAGCATAAACATAATCAGTGAGCGCAGCATTCTTTTATTACTTTTCATTTTGTTCTTAAAATGCAGTCAGTCCTGACAAAGACATTTATTATCTGTTGCCAGGCAATCAGATGGATCAGCATTGTCTCTCATGAAGAGGCAATTGGATTAATTGAGGCTATGGTCACCTGTAAAGTACACCATACATCTCTCCTTTTCTGAAAGACATTTGTGAACCAGCTGGATTGTTATAAAATATTCAACTGCTTTCTGCTGTTAGCCCACCAGATTTATTGAATTCAACTTGTCTTGCTTGCTTTTGGAATCACAGCCATCGATTTGTCTGCCCACTACTAACAACACGAGATGGGGAATTGAATTGTTCGCATTTCTTTCTAAGAAGCTACAAATACATTTAGAGCTTCAAAATGGTGTTGTAGATGTGTGCGTAGTTGAGTGACTATTGTGCTTATCATGGCTTTTCCATAGCCAGATGCCCCCGACATCAGTTGACCTTCCCACATGGAATATGTTGTGGAGATGCCAGTGTCGGACTGGAGTGGACAAAGGCAGTAGTAGTCACAACACATCAGGTTATAGTCCAACAGGTTTATTTGAAATCACAAGACTTCTCAGCGCTGCTCCTTCAACAAGTGAAGGGTCTTCACCTGATGAAGGAGCAGCACTCTGAAAGCTTGTGATTTCAAATAAACCTGTTGGGCTATAACCTAGTGTCGTATAACTCCTGACTTTGTCCACATGGAATCTGGCATGTTTTGGATAAAATATAGAGGCCATGCAGAGCAGGATTATTGTTAAAGAAAAATTGGAAGATGAGGAATTGCAAATATTTCAGCTTTAACAAGGAGGTCTTGTCATTCCAAGTTAGTTACTGAGTAAATATCTGAGCTATAAAAGCAAAAATCTGAAACAAACACAGAAAACACTGGAGAAGCTCAGAGAGTCTGGTGGCATTTATGCAGAGACATTTTTGGATTCCATTATTTCATCCAAGAATGTACAAAAATATTGTCACATACCTTCCTGCCTTGAAATGACATAGCTGGTATTTCATGAGACAACAAGGTGTGAAGCTGGATGAACACAGCAGGCCACGCAGCATCTTAGGAGTAGGAAAGCTGACCTTTCGGGCCTAGACCCTTCATCAGAAATGGGGGAGGGGAAGAGGGCTCTGAAATAAATAGGGAGAGAGGGGGAGGCAGATCAAAGATGTACCGAGGAGAAGATAGGTGGAGAGGAGACAGACAAGTTAAAGAGGCAGGGATGGAGCCAGTAGAGGTGAGTGTAGGTGGGGAGGTAGGGAGGAGATAGGGCAGTCCGGGGAGGACGGACAGGTCAAGGGGGCGGGATGAGGTTAGTAGGTAGGAAATGGGGGTGCGACCTGAGGTGGGAGAAGGAGATAGGTGAGTGGAAGAACAGGTTAGCGAGGCGGGGACAAACTGGGCTGGTTTTGGGATGCAGTGGGGGAAGGGGAGATTTTGAAGCTTGTGAAATCCACATTGATACCATTGGGCTGTAGGGTTCCCAAACAGAATATGAGTTGCTGTTCCTGCAACCTTCGGGTGGCATCGTTGTGGCACTGCAGGAGGCCCAGGATGGACATGTCATCTGAGGAATGGGAAGGGGGAGTTGAAATGGTATCATCTCTTGCTGGTATTTCATTATCGTTGGGTCAAAATCCAGGAACTCCCTTTCATAGAGCACTGTGGATTTGCCTGCATCTCATGGACTGCAGCAGGTCAAGAGGGCAGCTCACCACCACCATTTCAAAGGAAATTACAGATGGACAACAAATGCCAACCAAACCAGTGATGCTGACATCTCCATAAGCGAATGTTTAAAAAAAAGCCCTAAGCTCACCACGCTGAGAGCACCAAAAATGAAGACTTATATTTCAAATGTCATTTTATCAATTCATTCCTCACAGACAAAATCAAGGCAAAAATAAAAGATTCACTGTCACTAATACAACTGAGGAAGGGTCATTCGACTCAAAACGTTAACACTGATTTCACTCCACAGATGTTGCCAGACCCGCTGAGCTTTTCTAGCAATTTCTGTTTTTGTCTCTGATTTACAGAGTTTGCAGTTCTTTTGGTTTTAAATAAATTCCATACAGTTGTGAAACCTCTCAGTCCTTCAACAGAAAAGATAATCAGAGCTTAAAGAATCAAACTATATGTTATCACTACTGCAGGGGAACTGACAAAGCAGCAATCATCAAGCGACTCACTCCGTCTTAGGCTAAATTTCTCAACTGATGAACAATGGGAGTCCGACAGTAATTAAGAAGTGTGTGTGCAGTGATGAAGTGTTTTTTAATTACTGTTAAAATACTTATTAAAATTTTGAAAGTGTGCAGCTGATTTACATTTCAAGTATAAATTAGCTTGTTAACATTGCATTGCACACTTAGAAAACGCCATCTAATCATCAATCATTTACCTATAATCCAAGCTTTCAATTTCATTTTAAAAAGAGAGAGAGCAGAATTTTGCCACAGGCCTCACGAACTGATGTCAGGATCAAATGGAGGTATGAAACCCACACTTCCCGGGAGCCAAACTGAGGAAAATATTTTCCAGAGACGGTCTCCAAATTGACTGCCTCCATGCTTCGCTACTCCACTTTGGATGCTGGGTGCACTTGCAATGTTCTTAACCCAATTACAGGGCCATCACTGAGAGTTTCCTCACCAAGAAAGGTGGGCACTGCTGCAGCAAAATAAAAAAAAATTAAAAATTGAGCAGTAAAAAGACATAATCATTTGAAGAGGAGGAAAATGATAGGGCCCTCAGATTGAATGGTCATCCATTTGCTGGGGTCATTGGTTCCATGAGGCTGTGTATCCTCTCTGGGGAAAGAGCCTTTCTCCCTGATGAGCACCCGGCTTGTAGCCGGGAATCTAGCTCCCTTAAAGTAGTAGCTTTCCCTCATGGGAATGGGCCCTTTTAATTGCTAATGAACGTTGCATAATTATTTAATTAGTCTGTTCTGAGGAAGGGTCGCTGGACCCGAAACGTTAACTCTGTTTTTCCTTCACAGCTGTTACCAGACCTGCTGAGCTTTTCCAGCAATTTTGTTTTTGTTCCTGATTTACTGCATCTGCAGTTCTTTCAGTTTTTGTAATTATTTAATTGTCTGCCTATTGCATCCTCAATCTGCATTCCTGCCCTGCAGTGGAAAACATTCCTAGGCAGCAACAATTGATCAGAGAGCTAACCCATGTGAGTTACTTAAATTTTCATGCCATTCCTTCCCACTCCCCCAAAACCCTGTGACACTTCCAACTCTACAGTCCTGAAAATTCTGACCACTCCCCACTGTTTCACTCACACCTGACATTTTCCAGACAGTGTGATTTTTGAGTTTTTATAGAAAATGATCAACTCAGTAACCTTTCAATGCACATTAATTCTATAAGTGTCTGTGGTTTATCCTTAAAGATTTATAAATCCTCTCCAAGCTATTAACAGATTTATTTTGAATGTTGGACATTATTTCTCAAGATCTATGCTCCCCTGGGGAGGTGATAGCTGAGTGGAATTACCTGTAGGCTTTAACATTGTGACTCAGGTATTGTCCTGGTGACTCGGGTTCAAATCCCATTTTGGAAAATGGTGAAATTTAAATTCAGTACAAGTCCAGAATTAAAAGTCTGAAGATGACCATGAATCATTATTGATTGTCAGAAAAACTCATTTGGTTTGTTAATGTCCATTAGGGAGGGAAACTGCTGTCCTTACTTGGCTTCGACCTACATGTGACTCCAGACCCACAACAATGAGGTTGACTCTTAACTGTCCTCTGAGGCCATTAGGGATGGGAAATAAATTCTGGTCTAGCCAGCAACACCCATATCCCCGAATGAATTTTAAAAATTGTGATGCATGTTAATAACAGTTATTAATGTCATCATTCAAGGTAGTTGCCATCTTTTCAGAATGGAGCACCATTCCATTTCTGACACCAATGTTAACATCACTTAGATCAAGTTTAGCACAAGTCAGGAGAGCTAAACTCTCTTGATTCTGTCACGAAAACAAGGAAAAGAGTTAATAGCATAAACACAGGCAGCCAACTCAAAAATACCAGTACCTCACAATACAATCTAAATGATTAGACTACAGAGGTGATTACAAGTCAGATTGTCAAGCACTTTAAACTCACAGTGACAGTCAAGAGCAGCAGCACTATTGTCTCATTCATAATTCAGCAGGATGGGGGTTACACTGAGTGCATGACCGGACAATGCCCAATTCTCTGGTTGGAATTAAGACGATGCACAGATCTGAAATCATGAACTTTAAATTAAAGTGGTGAAACACCAGGCAGACATGCAATTCACTGAGTGCTGCGACATTAGCTCCATTACTGCTCAGCAGCAGCTGGGTTCCAATTCATGCAGAAGAAAATGGCCTATAATCGCTCTAGCGAGCTGAAAGGCTGTCAAAAGTACTTCACAAACAGCTGACTTAGCTTTGTAAATAATAAAGGATTGTACGTGCCTATGCATGAGTGCACATTTATACCCTTTTATAAGCTAATCATTCAAAGATTTAATGTTCCTCTCTTTAAAACACAAGTTTAGCTTCTTTGTCTGCACTTTTTTTAACTCGCTAAACATGCGTGTGCAGAATTTCCATGCAGCATTCCCAGCTCAGCTCTGTAATTTCATGAATCCCATAGAAACTCCCAGGGTGTCTGCCCATTTTCTGATGAAGGGGAAGTTGAGGTAGCCCTGGGGGGAATAAGCCTCCCCATTCCAACTTTCATCTCTCCCCACTTTATCCTACATCTCTATATTTCGCACTTGTCCTGTTCGCAAGACAGGAGCCTCAAAGTATGGCTCTGTCACCACCTTCTCAATGCGAAATTATGGGTACCATTTTGTGTCCACATATAAATTTCTCGTGCATGCTGAGCTGAATATCATTTTGTTGTGAACATTGGCAAGAGCTTTTGAAGCATGACCTGGATGTTGCCACTGTAGCAGACAGTGAAATCAGTCAGTAACACTGTTTTGACTGGAGTAGTGTCTTTTTGAGCATCAGTTCTGCAGTTTTATATATCCTAATCAACTTGTTCAGAGATGTTACTACACACCTCTGCAGCATGTGGGACCTGAACCCACTCAACCATTGCAACACAAGAACCCTCATTTCTGTAATTCTATAATTTTCTTATATCCAGAAGTGCTCTTAAATTGAATGTTTTGTTTTCCATCAAAAAATTCACCCATGGTTAACTTTTCCAATGAACGACCTCTGAACCTCACACAGCTAAACATGACTTCAGCAGTTGGAAGGGACAATCTCCCGACCCAATCACCACCATGAGTGCTATTAATTGGGATCGCCAACTACTTTCAGGCTTGTTCCTGACAGATTTCTGCTGGCTGATTATTTTTTACATTCAGTTAAAGTTGGTGAAGTTTACAGGCTGCATTCAGTGAAGGCCTTGGGTCTCAGTTCAAGGGTTTTAATCAGAAAACCATGGCCTGTAGCAATACAGAGGCAAGGAACTGGGCAAGCCACTCACAGAGGAAGAAGAAGGCACTGCAGTCACTGTGACCAGGAACCCCTTAGCGTCAGGATCTTTCTAGGCTGAAGCAGACGGCAGCTCTAGCATGTTGTAGTGAGGAAAAGGGGAACTGTTGTATTGCTTTTCCTCAGAGAGAAAACAATGGTGTGTGGAAAGCAAGAAGTGAATGCTACACTGTGCAGTTCGGGAAACTGAATATAAAATGAATGAGGGTTGAATGAGATTCAGTAAAAAGGTTTCATATGAACACATTGCCATCTTCAATTCTTCCAGCATCAGCATAGCCTCAGTCATGTCTGCTCGGCTGTCTCCTCTGTCAGGCTGAGAACACACAATCATGTCTGTATCCTAGCCATTCTTTACTGCTCCCTTCAGTTGTGTGCCACCTCACTCTGCCCTGGTTAAATAGCTGGCAGGGTATGGAAGCTGTGAAACTTGTTGCAGTGCTAAATTTGTGAGGGTGAGCTGAAGTCATGAATATTCAGTTAAAGGTCTAATGGATGGAGATTGTTGCTGGCGGAGAGATGGGAGTAGTGCATTGAGGATTCTCTGTGGTTAGTGCAGCAGATGGTGGGAACGACATTTGAAGATACATTCATTGACCTTGATTGCACATGTGAGGCTGTTAAAAGTCTTTCAGATCCACATCCAGGCTCTTGAGGTTAGAATGTTGTACTGATTTACGGGGCTACTTGCAGTTACTGCCAGTGTGTGTGTGTGTGTGTGTGTGTGTGTGTGTGTGTGTGTGTGTGTGTGTGTGTGTGTGTGTGTGTGAGGTGGGGTGTGTTGGGGGGGTGTGTGGGCACGGTGAGCTGTTGGTCCTCTTTTCTCTTATTGGTCTCTTGTCCCTAGACGTCCTGTACCATATTGGAGAACTGTGGAGACACTCTTTGCCACATTTCTATATTTTTCTCAAGTCAAAATCAAATGTGCAATCAATTCCAACACCAGCTCCAGCCAAACCAGGTGCTGATACAGATTCAACTCATGCTGGCTGCTCGTGTGTTTGTGACCTTCACTCAGTTGTACTGGCAGTCACGAGAATGTTCAGTGTGGCAATGGGTGAAAAATTTTAATTCTACTTGCAATGAAACAAAGAAGCATAGGTTAATTAAACAGCAGTGCCTGTACCAGTATTCAGCTTTTCCAAAATTTTGATGGTCTCATATTCTTGGCATATTCTTGAGGTGATTGAACTTATCGTATTTCACCTGAGTGGTCACTGTCTGAGCCCAGATGGTGTCAATTAACTTAATTATAGGGACTTCTATGATCCAATTAAAATCTCATCTGTACTCAACATCTACGCGCAGTTGCCAGAAAGGACTCTTCTTCTCAACCTCTTCTTTACCCAAGCCATTGTGATTCTCAGGCTAAATCATCATCAGTCATCTCTCCAATGAGAAAGCAGCCCTCTGGTCTGGTAAGACTATGGCAGCTGTACTCTTATATGCGCATACTTTTTAGAAACAAAGCTTAACTAATTATCCCATCCCTAGTTCTGGATAATAATGAATTCTAACCCACCACACTGTAACTCTTGGCTAACATTAGCCAATTCAATATCGACCCAGATCAACCCTGCAGTTTTTGTGCTATGTATAGTTTAGTATCCATGTGGCTCCTGCCAATAAGTTAAAATGTTGATTTAAACCCTCTTAAAATCCAAGCTACACAATATAACTTGATATCCCAATTTGACACTGAGAGGGTAGACTGGGTAGGAGATAGGAAGGACACTGGAAATTTGGTAGGGAAAGGGTTACATTAGGACAGTATTCCAACACATTCCCACTGGCTGAGGCTAGGATCTGCTACTCGCTCCAGAGACATGTTGCCAATATGGTTTCATTTAAAGATCATTTTTTGACAGCATCAATATTTTCCCATCATCAGAATAGCCTACTACCATGTAGAGATCACAACAGCTCACTAAAGAGAATTCCCAGCAGCAGTCAGGAGAGGGCGTCATTAGAGCAAGAGACACCATATGCCAAATGAAAGGACATCAGTGTCGGGAAAATTGTTGGAGGGAATCTTTAGGAACAGGGTTTCCATGTATTTGGAAAGGCAAGGACTAATTGGGGATAGTCAACATGGCTTTGTGCATGGGAAATCATGTCTCATGAACTTAATTGAGTTTTTCGAAGAAGTAACAAAGAGGATCGATGAAGGCAAAGTGGTGGACTTGATTATATGGGCTTCAATATGGCGTTTGGCAGGGTTCCTCATGGTAGACTGATTAGCAACATTGGATCACAGAGAATTAAGAGTCAACCAGCTATTTGGATACAGAACTGGCTGGAAGGGAGAAGACAGAGGGTGATGGTGAAGGCTGCTTTTCACACTCAAGCCCTGTGACCAGTGGCATGCCACAAGGATCAGTGCTGGGTCCATTGCTTTTCATCCATTACATAAATGATTTGGATGCGAATATAGGAAGTATGGTTAGTAAGTTTGCAGATGACACCAAAACGGGTGATGTTGTGGACAGTGAGGAAGGTTAGCTCAGAGTACAATGGGATCTTGATCAGATGGGCCAATGGGCTGGGGAGTGGCAGATGGAGTTTAATTTAGATAATGTGCTGTGCTGTATTTTGGGAAGGCAAATCAAGGCAGGACTTATACACTTAATGGTGCAGTCCTGAGGAATGTTGCTGTGCAAAGACACCTTGAAATGCAGGTTCATAGCTCCTTAAAAGTGGAGACACAAGCAGACAGGATAGTCAAGAAGGCATTTGGTATGCTTGATAATTTTGATCAATGCATTGAGTATAGGAATTAGGAGGTCATGTTGCTGCTGTGTAGAACATTGTTTAGGCCATTTTAGGCATACTGAGTGCAATTCTAGTCTCCCTGCTATGGGAAAGATGTTGTGAAACTCGCAAGGGTTCAGAAAAGATTTACAAGGATGTTGCCAGGTTCAGAGGGTTTGAGCTATACGGACAGGCTAAATAGACTAGGACTATTTTCCCTGGAGCATCAGAAGCTGAGGGATGACCTTATAGAGGTTTATAAAACCATGAGATGCTTAGATTGTGTAAAAAGACACCAGTCTATTGCCTGGGGTGGGGGAATCCAAAACCAGAGGCCATAGGCTTAAGGTGAGAGAGGAAAGATTTAAAAGGGACTTAAGGGGCAATTTTTTCACACGGGGTGATGCATGTATGGAATGAGCGAGTAGTGGAGGCGGGTACAATTACAACATTTAAATGGCATCTGGATGGGTACATGAATAGGAAGGGTTTAGAGGATATGGGTCAAATGCTGGCAAATGGGACTAGATTTATTTAAGGTATCTGGTCGGTATAGATGAGTTGGACCAAAGGGTTGTTTTCATGCTGTATATCTCTATGATTCTATGACCAGGTGAATGAAAGGCCATAAACACATCCAAACAAATCTTCATTGAGCCTAACGGTCCTTCCAGCTTAGTACCGATTTATTAGCTGTTCCCTGAAATCAACGCAAGTGTCTCTATTTTGAGGCATCCTCATGATCACCTTTCTACCTCAGCAGCATAATCTTCCCTTGTGAGACTGTAGGCCATCCCAGGTTGAAGGAGCTTTGCGAGAGCCTCAGACCTTTATTCATTAACAAGATGACGGCATCGTTAGCTAGGCCAGCATTTATTTCCCATCCCTAACTGCCCAGATAAGTTGCTGTGAGTCTAGAGTCACGTGTAGACCAGGTGTGGATAGCAGATTTCCTTCCCTGAAGGGCATTAGTGAACCAGATGGGTTTTTTTCAACAACTGACATTGGTTTCATGGTCATCAGTAAACTCTTAATTCCATATTTTTAAAAAATTGAATACAAATTCCACCTTCTGCTGGGGTGGGATTTAAACCCAGGTCCTCAGAGCATTAACTGAGTTTTTGGATTAATGGCCCTGCGATAATATCTCTAGGCCATTACCTCCCCCTTATTACATCATGTTGTGCTGTACATGGGTTTCTGACTACAGGGTAAAATTACTGGGGCAGGATCTTATAATTGTTGATTATGGAAAGAAATCTTTCATTTCTATATTTGAATTTTGTGCGGAGAGGGTGAAGTGCATTTTGCTTGTATTTTTGATCCATATTTTGTAAGTTTTCCTTTAAACACGATAAATTGAAGGCACCAGCACAGAGCAAAGAAGGACATCACTGGAAAACTGCAAGTTCATTGTTTGGTATTAGTTCTTAATTTGACTACAAAGGTTACTTTGATAGGTTACTTTCAGATTGCAGATAAATAGGGGAAATATTTGTGGACTATAAACCTAAAAGACCGGTAGGAAATATATAATAGAGCAAATGAAGAGCTCAGTAAAAACAGAGGGATGCAGGGCCAGATATTGTGTTGTATCTGCGTGATGTAGGAGTTGCTGGTCCCTCATTGAGGTTCATAATGACCACATTTGTAGCAAATGTTGGTTGCTGAGGAATTCCCGCTTGGAGTTAATGAACTGCAATCTGGTCCTCAAACACTGCGACACATCAGGATGGGGGAAGATTTGCCTTGAATTCAGTCAGTAGCCAGTGGTGGTAGGACATGACAACAAGTGAGGGATGTGCAAGGATCTATGAGGTTGTGCTGATGTACCTTCAATCCTTGAACTTGTCTGACAGATTTAAGATACTTGCTCCTTGCATGGACAAGAGTGGGACTGTAGGGAGGATCAGAAAGTGACCACAGCACCATGATACAGGGAGCCATTCAAGCGAGGAGAGAAAAGAGAAATGTAGTTTTAATTAGGAATAGTATAGTCAGGGGGAATACACACTGTTCTCTGTGGCCAGGATGGTGAGCTCCGAAGGCTGTGTTGCCTGCCCTGGTGCCTGAGTTCAGGATGTCTCTTTGGGGCTGCACAGGAACTTGCAGTGAGAGGGGAAAGATCCAGTTGTCATGGTCCACATAGGCATCAACAATACAGGTAGAAAGAGGAAAAAAGTTCTGCTGAGGGGATATGAGCATCTTGGGTTTAAGTTAGAAAGCAGAGCCAAAAAAACAGTAACAACCTCTGGATGACCACCTAAGCCATGAGCTATCTAGCATTGATAACAGTCAAAAAGATTAAAGATGTAAACACATGGTTGAAAGATTAGTTCAAGAGAAACATATTTAAATTCATGGCACAATGGCACCAGTTCTGAGGAAGGAGGGAACTCTTCTGATGGGATAGGCTCCACCTGAATTCAGAAAATGAAGAAGGGTCCCAACCCGAAATATCAACTTTACTGCTCCTCTGATGCTGCCTGACGTGCTGTGCTCTTCCAGCTCCACACTGTGTTATAACTAAACATCAGTTAGCTTAACATCTGCTACTGAGAAAGTTTTAGAATCTATTCTAAAGGATGTAATTGCAGTGCATAGAGAAATGTATAATATTATCAAGCGGAACCAGCATGGTTTCATGGAGGGGAGATTATGCCTGGCAAATTTATAAGAATTATTTGAGTAGGTAGCAAGCAGGACAGGCAAACAGGGAACTTGTGAGCTTGAAATCTTAGTGTGTGGCTTAGTGTTGTGAGTGTTGCAGATTTGAAAACAGAAATTTTTAATATCTCTGCACTGCAGGTAAAACAACAGAAGCCTCTAACTCAGAAGGCTGTAATCCAGTCACTGCCAAAAAGGATTAAGAACAACAGAATTTCAACTAAAAATCCAAAACCAAAAGTCTCAAAATCAGTTTCTCAACTATCAACATCATCCCAACTGGTGCTATAAAATAATGTCAGCAATATCACCTTATCTACTCTTCAAAATTACAGATGGATTCTTTTTTAAAAAAATTATATTTTTGGACTTATCACTTATTTCTACTTTGTACCTATGTGTTTTGTGTTACTATTCCATCTCATGGTTAGTTATTAATCAACACACTCATTTTGCTAATTCAAAACAGCCTGATTAAATTGGCTCCTTTTAAGGCAAAAGTTCACATGGGTCTGGAAGAAAGGTTCCACATGGGAGGCGTTCTGTTTCAAATTAATCTTGCATGATCAACCACAGGGTGAGTGAATAATTAAGAGGAGCTGATTCATCCCTCCACATCCAGGAGCTTAATAATTTTGGGTATTCATTCTGGAACTGTAACAAATTAAATAACCTCCACCCTAGGTCTGATTGTAAAAGGTCAAAGCAGAAAATATATCAAAGTTAAAGAACTTTTAACAACACTACCTGCTTGAAGTACATGCTTGCAAAGTAAACTGCTAGCACAACCTGCAGGTCTGATGTTGAGGGAGCACTGTACTGCACAGTGGCATGCACATCCTTGCATCTTGACTGTTCTAGTGCCACAAGTTGGCTGCCTTACCCTCTGTAAACAACAGTGCAAGTCATAAAGATTGGTGGTGTATAACTGAGCATTACAGACTATGTGCTAAGAAAGCAACATAAAGTAAAGACTGTGAGCTCTAAGAAAGCAAGCTAAGGGCCATAAGATGCATCCAATGTGGATGCATGGCTGTTCCAATGCACAAACAGACCTGACAAAAGTCCTATGTGTCCCTGAGTCACAGAGTCATAGAGATGTACTGCATGGAAACAGGCCCTTCTGTCCAACTTGTCCATGCTGACCAGAAATCCTAACGTAATCTAGTCCTATTTGCTAGCATTTGGCCCATATCCCTCTAAACCCTTCCTATTCAAATAACCATGTAGATGCCTTTCAAATGTTGTCATTGTACCAGACTCCATCACTTCCTCTTGCAGCTTATTCCATACACACACCACCCCTGTGATAAAAAGTTGCCCTTTAGGTTCCTGTTAAATCTTCCCCCTCTCCCCTTAAGCATATGGTCTCTAGTTTTGGGGTCCTCTACCCCAGGGAAAAGGCCTTGTCTACTTACCCTACCAAGCCTCTCAGGGTTTTATAAATCTCTATAACGTCACGCCTCAGTGTCCAACTGTCCAGAGAAAATAGCTCCAATCTATTCAGTCTCTCCCTACTGTTCAAACCCTCCAACCCTGGCAACATCCTTCAAATTTTTTTCTTATCCCTTTCAAGTTTCATAACATCTTTCCTGTAGCTGGGAAGCCAAAATTGAATGCAGTATTCCAAAAGTGGACTAATCAATGTCCTGTGCAGCCTTAACAAGACCTCCTAACACCTCTACTCAATGCACTGGCCAAAAAGGGCAAGCATACCAAATGTCTTCTTCACCACCCTGTCCACCTGTGACTCCACTTTCAACGAACTATGTATCTGCACTCCAAGTGCTGAAGGGGTAAAGTGTGTGAGTTAGTCTGAGAACAGGCATAATGAAGTGTTAAAGCTAATGGTTTGCGGATATCAACTTCTGTGGACAAAGTGTCATGAAAGATTGTGGAGACATGGACCATGCAGTAAAGTCAGTCTGAAAAAGTGATTGCAGGATAAGCATTCAATGAACTGCTGCACTAGGTAACTGATATGATTTACATGGAGGAATCAGCACTCTCTAGTTTCTTGGTGAAAGAGAGGGGAATTGGAAGTGGCATATTTATAGGTTGCTTAATGAATGAAAATGAGCTTGTCAACCCACGATAGTGAAATTCTGAAGTGACCATTTATGGCTTGAGGGAAAAGAAAATCAGAAACTTTTTTATCGACTTTGAGAATCAGGTTTTCTCGTTATCATTGGATTTTTCTATCATATTGCCATTATACCATACCAGGGAGGGAAAAGTCCATCCACAAGACCGTAGGCAAAACTCTTATTTTTATCACCTGAGTTAAGTATCATCCTGCTTTAATACAGAAAGGAAAATCTGATGTGGAGAATTGGTACCAGGATCGGCCTGGTTTTCTGCCACTGAAATTAATGGAAGGGAAGTCCAGTGGTTGTAAAAGGAACAGGTAATCCTGTCTCTTTCATCTTTTTTTAAGCTTATTTATCAGCTTTTTCACATGTTTTAAGTTGGCATATACGAGGGAGCCAGCACTGAGTTCATTCAGTTGTTGCTGGTTGTTTACCACAACTCACAATCACACCGTCTGCAGATTCTAACATCGAAAAAAGCTGGTTTGAACACTCTACCCATACATTTCAATAGCTTCCAGCCATTTTCACCAAAGAACAGACAGTATTTCCATTTAGATATCATGCATACTTTAATTTTTATTCATAAATCTTCATTTATATTCAACAACAGCTGCCAAACAAAGCCTTTGAACCAAAATCAGAAAAGAGCTGTCTTGTGAGAGGCTCAGCTCCAGAACAAATTGCTCCGCCATTAAAATAATCTAATGGAGCAAATAATGTCACTATTTACAGCTGGGAATTCAAGAGCAATGCTGCTAATTTGCATTTATGGAATCAGCAATGTTTTCCAAATGCTTCAATGTAAATTGGAGCCCAAACACACATGAAAAGTTAAACATACATGTTTGGATATAAAGTGTCCTTGATGCTGTTCAATAAGATACTCGGTGGGGACTGGAAAATGTATCATAATGTGCAGTTATTAACTTTGCACTGTACCACCAGGATGGATCTGAGGGTCTAAGTTATGTTTTTCTCTTAGACTGAGGTAGTCTAATCCTTCATATTTATTGTCTCAATGGGGAATCATTTTGGTTTTGTTGGCTGTGGTGGCATCCTTCCACCTAGATCACTCAACTGACTTGCAAGAAATTAAATCCATTCAGGGGTAAGGTAGATTTGTGTTGTGAAATTATGCTTGTAACTGAAAAAAAACAAACTGAGAGAGGTCTGTTCTACTACAAGCGCCACTGTTGAATCCATTATCAGACATTTTTCTAAGTTCCGGCTTTCAGTGTTCATCTGCTGTTAAGCCATTGAAGTCACTGATCATCATGGTAATGCATACCTGCCTAAAAGTGATTTGTCAGTTCTGATGTCATCAACTAGTGCCTCCTAAATGCAAGAATCAATATTTGTGGTCTTTGAAACCATTCTTGAAACATTGGCTTTCTTTCTGTCCTTCTGTCTACAGCTGATTTGCTATGCAGGAAATTGGTATATCGGTCAACATTTTTGCCAAATGTCTGAGCTACTGAAGTCATCTCTGCCTGATGAGTGCAAAATACCTGCGGGGCTTTCTTCTGAAAGAGACTGCTACATTTGTGATTTTGTCTTTCCATGGAGATGCTCACACTGCATCACAAGAAAACAAAAATGGCCATTAAACAAAAACACAAAATTGCTGGAGAAACACAGCAGGTCTGGCAGCATCTGTGGGAAGTAGTTAATATTTTAAGTTTGTTGACTCTTCACCAGAGCCTGGACACTGTTGAAATTCCTTTCTTGATAGCTGTATTTTCCACAGTCACATTTTTCACAGCTATTCAACAAGGCATTAAAAATACAGGCTTTCTAAAGCAGTATCTTCGTCCTAGCAATCAGTTTAATACTATTCATGCACATTTATTGAGGGCATTAGCTGTCAATTAGGGTTTAAGTGGGAAGATTTCATGCTGTAGTGGGGGTTTATTGCTGAAGGAAAATCTATTGATGTTTAACTTTGTGGCAAGAGGACTTACTGGGCAGAAAGAGTGCCATGGTCTAGGTTTCAATGAGGATGTTAAATTGTTGCTGTAGGGCATTGCTGAAATGGTTAGATTGCTGAGGTGAGAGTCTATTGAGAAAATTGCATTGTTGAGGTCTAAGTTTATTGAGGATATTGAACTTCTGAAATGGACTGTATGATCATAAGACATAGGTACAAAACTAGGTCATTTGGCCCATTGCGTATTCTCCCATTCAGTTGTGGCCGATATGTTTCTTCTACCTTCTTGCTGTAATCTTTGCTCCCCTTTCAGATGAAGAACCTATTTCTGTCTTAAATAGACTTGATGACTTTGGAGGTTTTATTGAGGAAGTTAAATTGCTGTGGGAAGATTTATAGAGGCATTTCATTGTTGTGGTGAAGATATGTTGAGGGACTTGGTGCTGAGGTTCGGTTTTACAGAGGGGGATTATTGATGTGACTTTATGCAAGCTTAAAATGGATAATGGTGAGACAGCTCATTTTAAAATTTCTATAACAGGAATTCTGACTATCACTCATTTTATACTATCATTCAAAGCATTTCTTTGCATGGAATTTAAGTCTACTCTCTCACACCTTTTGTATCACTTAACGTTATCCTGGAGACAAACTTGATGTCCAAGCTAGTCCAATATTCCACACAAGCCTCCCACTACTTTCTTCACCTCACCCTATTCACATATCCTTCTGTTAATTTTCACCCTCATGTGTTTCTGTGGCTCCCTCTTAAATACTGAGCAAGGTCTGGAGATGAGGAGAAATTTCTTCACCCATGCAGTGGTCAACCTGTGAAGTTCTTAGCATAAACACAGCAGGCCAAGCAGCATCTTAGGAGCAGGAAAGCTGACGTTTCTGGCCTAGGCTCTTCATCAGAAATGGGGGGCGGGGAGGGGGGGAGGCGGATCGAAGATGGGTAGAGGAGAAGATAGGTGGAGAGAAGACAGAAAAATAAGGCGGTGGGGATGGAGCCTGTAGAGATGAGTGTACATGGGGAGGTAGGGAGGAGATAGGTCAGTCCAAGGAGGATGGACAGGTCAAGGGGTGGGATGACGTTAGTAGGTAGGAAATGGGGGTGTGGCTTGAGATGGGAGGAGGGGACAGGTGAGAGGAAGAACAGGTAAGGGAGGCGGGTATGAGCTGGGCTAGTTTTGGGAATGCGGTGGCGGGAGGGGAGATTTTGAAGGTTGTGAAATCCACATTGATACCATTGAGCTGCAGGATTCCCAAGCAGAATATGAGTTGCTGTTCCTGCAACCTTCGGGTGGCATCGTTGTGGCACTGCAGGAGACCTAGGATGGACATGTCGTCTGAGGAATGGGAGGGGGAGTTAAAATGGTTCTTGACTATTTCTACCAGCTCAAGATTAAACATTATTTATGGTGGTGCAGTCTGATCACTGGAATACAAAAATCATCTTCCCTTAGATCAGGTAAAACTACAGTTAACTCTTTAAAACTCAATATCTAGAATTGTCATCTTGAGTTGTTTTAACATACTTGAGCTTGTCCATTGTTTGGGAGTTTAACAATTAATTAATTTGTTTTGTTTGCACTGCCACAGTGATTTGCTTTATAGAATTATAGAGCCATAGAGTTTTACAGCACGGAAAAAGGCCCTTCGGTCCAATTCATTCATGTCGACCAGATATCCAAAATTAATCTAGTCCCATTTGCCAACATTTGGCCCATATCCCTCTAAACTCTTCCTATTCACATACCCATCCAGATGCCTTTTAAATGTTGTAATTGTACCAGCCGACACCACTTCCTCTGGCAGTTCATTCCATACATGTGGAAAAGTTGCCCCTTAGGTCCCTTTTAAATCTTTCCCCTCTCACCTTAAACCTATACCCTCTAATTTTAGACTCCTCTGCCCTGGGAAAGAGATCTTGGCTATTCACTCTATCCATGCTCCTCATGATTTTGTAAACCTCTATTAGATTACCCCCCAGTTTCCAACACTTCAGGGAAAATAGCCTCAGCCTGTCCTTCCTGTAGCATCTATACCATGAAATATTAAGATGCCAGCCCTGCCCTTCCCTGAGCCATGTTTCTGTAATTGCAATGATATCCCAGTCCCATCTTATCCCTAAGTTCATCTGCCTTACCTGTCAAGCCTTTTGCATTGAAATCAATGCAGTTTAATTGATCAACCCTACCTGGTTCTCTGCTGTGCTCTTGCCTGCTTTGACTATTTGACTTACTCCTTTTCTCAACTCAGCCTCAGACTTCTCTTTTCTCACTGTCACTTGCTACCCCCAACACCCACAAAATCTCCCCCAGGAACACTTAGCTCTGAAATTACTCGCTGTGAGGATTTCAGACAAAGAGGTCTTTCCAAGGTCAGCTGTGAAATTTTATTTTCTACTTATTCAAGGAGAAACATAAGGTGAAAAATTATTTGACCAAATAATTACACACTATGATAATGGTTGGTTGCAGTCTTGCCCAAGGTCCTGGATTGAAGTCCCACTTCAGTGCTTAAGCTCACAAAACCTCATCTCACCTTACATTACTGTGTAGTACTGAGGAGAGAGTGGACCTCAGCTTAAACATCTCCTTGAAAGAGTGCACCTCCAAAAGTGTAGAACTGCCTCAACACTGCAATGTATCAGCCTAGATTTTACTAACAAGTCCCTGGAGTGGGATTAAAACTCAAAGTATTCAGTCAAGTAGTATAGTCATTTAAGATGATGAAAAAGGATCCCTCTGAGAATTTAGGAAACTTAGTGACAGGTCACATTCCCTCTCAGCTGCATGGTTACAACATTCAATGCTCTGTGCTTGGCAACTGGTGTGCTGATGTGGATGGCAGTATTGACTTTCAGTTCCAGAAGTTGCTGCCATGAACGGTCATCAGAGGTCCACACAAAAGAAAAGAAAATCAGAAGAAATGCTGATCAGATGACAAATGGTGCTTAAAGTTATTTTTCAAGGAGCAGAATGCAAAATATCTAAAAACCTGTCAGCGAAGGGTCTGCTCTAGAAGTGATTTCTTATGATCTAAATAATAATGTGACTAAAAATCAAGTTTTGTGTGTCCATTTCACTCCAGCTCTGGGTTTTCCAATGAGAACACACCAGGACAGAAGAAGTTAGCACTGGGGGCTGTTCATGCTATCCTGAAAATTCTACTGCATTGCACTCCATCAAGAAATCTTTAAAAGTGAATGTAAAGCACTCTCACAGATGCACATTCGCAAAGCACATTGTTCGTATTTTGCATTGTAAATCCCTATCAATTGCACTATTAAAACAATTCAAATGCTGTTACAGGACTCAAGAATTTCAGATGAAAGTACTTCAGGAATCTGTTGTGAGGAATAAGTGTTGCAATGTATCTACTTAAGATCTCTGACTAAGGAGTAAAATTGGTGTCCTATCTTAACATTCAAAACATCCATCAAACACTATCTGACCTGTATCTAACTGTGAAGCCTACACAAACAATGATTAAGAGAAACAAGTGTACTCGAAGCTTGGCAGCATTGCACTTTAAGCAACAAAATTGAAAAGAGGGATAGAGTCTGAAAAATGTAACAAAAAGAAAATAAGGAGCAGGTACATAAAACAAGCGGTGAGATTGATTGTTTAAGATAATGGTTTTGAAAGAGTCACATTTGTTCCACACAATGTGATGATGACACACTGCCTTTGACTGGAGATATAATGAGTAAGCACAAGGTCCTCATTGAGGTAGGTTTACCTGATTTCTAATTGCTGTAATTATGTGTGACTAATTAATGTTAATTGTACTTATTATCATCATGTCATAACTATATCTTACTATTGTGTGTAGAGAGAGAAAACTTCTACTCCCATCAGTCTGGGATAAATATGAACAACTTGTCTGCCACAACTTGTTAATTAACACAATCTTTTGCAGTTCGGGTACAGTTTATTGAGGAGCAAAATGAGGCAACTTTTGGGCAGTCGCTCACACAAATGAGAAAAATAGGAACAGTGAAGAAAATGTATTACAATGGATAATTTCAGCTCTAATTAAGAGTCAGCAATGATACATTCAATGAGTTGAATTTTTCCAAAGGTTTTGTAAACTGATATCCAGGCCCCAAGCCCACACTTATAAAGGCATCCACCAGACAATTTGAAGTCATGTAGACAGTTCACTGAAGTGGGAAGCACAATTAGGGAGCCTGCAGCGTTGGCCACCTGGCAGCCTCATTGCAAGAGGTTGGTGCTGCTGAGGTAAAAAGGCAATTGTGCATGCATCTCAAAACCTATAGAAATTCTCAAAAAGCCTGCTGAAAATTCAAATTTAAAGAGCGTCTACAGTTATTAGTTTTGGGTATAGCTGCAGCCTTTCCATTGCTTCAATGAGAAGACATGCCTATGGGCCTCCAGTCACCTGCTGCCAACTGCCCTGCACCTACAAGCCTGGTTCCACAAGGCTAGAAACATTATGTCTAAATCTGTCATGTTGAAATTATTTACATTTTTAATGATAGCCAGAGTAACAGAATACTTAAGAGATATTTAAGCTGACTTCAGCATTCAATATGTTGCCATTTAAGAGACTGCTCACTAAAATTAAAATTCAAGGACTTGAAGGCAATTTATTGGCCAAGTTAGGAGACTGATGTGGCGGCAGAACACAAGGGTGAGGATAATGGATTTGAATTAAAGGAAATGACTTGTGGTGTTCCACAAGGGCCAGTGATGAGGGCTCCAATGATTCACCTTAGGTACAGAAATTGACCATTCAGCCCATTGAGCCTGTCCCGCCATTCAGTATGGTTATGGCTGATTGAAAACTTCAGTGCCTTTTACCCAGTCCCATCTCCAGAATTCCACACCATTGGTGATCAGACACCTACCATCTCTGATTAAGCATGTGTGAAAACTGATCCTCCACAGCTCTCTGAAGTGGAGAATTGCGAAGGTTAACAATCCTCTAAGTAAAAAAATTCCCCTCGCCTTGGAATTGAGTGGCATTCTCTCTTATTTTTGATTGTAGTTTTTTTTATTCTAGTTCTAGACTCAACATCCAGGGGAAATATCTTTCATGCATTTACCCCGGCTGTCCCTTTAAGGATTTTGTAAGTTTCAATAAGATCACCACTCATTCCTCAAACCTCCAAAGAATACAGGCCCAGATTGCTAACTGCTCTTCATAAGACAGTCCTGGTGTCCCAGGTACAATCTGGTGAAGCCTTGTTGAACTCGTTCCATAGCAATAATATCATTCCTGAGTTGTGGAGACACAATGCTCCAAGGGCAGTCTAAACAAGCTCCTCCATAATTGAAGCAAGAGTTCACTTCTTCTATACACAAATCCTCCCGCAATTATGGATAACTTTCCATAAGCATTCCTAAAAGCTTACGAGGCCTATATGTTAGCCTTCAGTGACATATGGACAAGGCACTTAGGTCCCTTTCTACATTCACACATTTCAGCTCCTTACCTTTCATTAAGTCTGTCCAAATCCCCCTGAGGCTGCCTCACATCTTCCTCACTGCACACATTCCAACTTAGTTTTGCATCATCTACAGATTTGAAAATATTACATTTAGACTCCACATGAAATCATTAATATAAATTGTGAACAATTGGGAGCCAAGTACTGATTCTAGATGTACCCCATTGTCACTGCCTGCCAAAACAAAAAAGGCCTATTTACTCTTACTTACTGTTTTCGGTCTATTAGCCAATCATTAATCCATGCCAGGATGTTCCTACCTATCCCCATGTGCTTCAAATTTTCTAATCAGCCTTTTGTGGGGGACTTTGGTAACATCTTGCTGAAAATCCACCACTACTATCCGGTGGCCTATAAATAACTTCAACTAATGTCTGCTGCCCTCTTCTTGTTTCACCCAAACAGATTCCAGACATTGTTCTTCTGATCTGAGTGTCTCCTTTACTAATGTACTTTCCGGTCTCTTATTGTCAGCAGAACCTCACCTCCTTTTCCTTCCTGACTTTCCTAAATGTTGAATATCCTTGAATATTCTGATGACAGTCCTGGTGTTTAATTATTTAATTTCTTAAATGGCAATTCGATCAGACCCTGTATACCTCTATTTGTGCTTTTACATTTTCTAACTTGTTGTGAATGCTGCATGCATTCAGAACATGCAACCTCAAATTTACTATTTGCCATCATTCTGCTTCCTAAATTTACTCAATGTTTAGTTTTATTTTTGCTGTCGTCTAGTCTCCCCGGCATTTCTATTTTAACTTCTCGATACCTACTATAATTTTTAGTGACTTAGACAACACAATAGAAAACAATATGTTCATATAAAACCAAAGAATTGTGGATGCTGGAGCACTCAAAAACAGAGACAGGGATTGCTGGAAAAAACTCAGCAGCTCTGGCAGCATCTGTGGAGACAAAGCAGGGTTAATGCTTTCTTCAGTTTTGAAGAAAGGTCACTGGACATTGAAATACCAGTTCTGTTTGTCTCCACAGATGCTGTCAGATCTGTTGAGCTTTCACAGCAATATATCCAAGGTTGCTGATGACATAAAGATTTGATATATAGTTAGTATTGCAGAAGGAGCATGAATTTGCACGACACTGACAGATTATGCGAAGAGGTTAAACTGTATAAGATAGATTTCAACATAGTTAAGTGTGGTGCCATCCATTTTGGACTAAACAAATCAGGAGCAGAGGAGTTCTGTGATGTGCACGGTTCATTTAAAATAATGTAGTTATTATAAAACAATCAAAAATGCTTGCTGAGAATTAGTCTTTATAATTGCAAGGCTTTCATATCAAGGAAATTAATTCTACAACAACTAAGTGAAACCCTGATTCCATCAGAGATAATGGGAACTGCAGATGCTGGAGACTCCAAGATAACAAAATGCGAGGCTGGATGAACACAGCAGGCCAAGCAGCATCTCAGGAGCACAAAAGCTGACGTTTCGGGCCTAGACCCTTCATCAGAGAGCATGATGAAGGGTCTAGGCCCGAAACGTCAGCTTTTGTGCTCCTGAGATGCTGCTTGGCCTGCTGTGTTCATCCAGCCTCGCATTTTGTTACCCTGATTCCATCACACCTGGTGTAATGCGTACCATTCTACACAGTGTCCCTTAGAAAAGATATTGGATGTTTTTATCATTTTGAATCAAAAAACACAGATTCTCCCAATTTGTACCATATCTCCAAGGGTTAGGTCATGAACGAACATTACATAAAGTAGGTTATTTTCCTTGGAATGTAGGAAGTCTACATGTGATTATATATTTGTAAGACATTGGTCAGGTAGATGGAGTGCAGCATTTTCCACACATAACACATTCTAGCAGAAAGGGACAAATTAAAGTCAGGCAATTTAGAAAATGCCTGCTTGTGACGAAGAATGGTAGAAGTTGAAGTTCTTCCCAAAAGATAGCAGATGCTAGTTCAATTAAAATTTTCATGTCTGAGATTGATAGATTTTTACTTACCAAGTGTAAAAAGGGTATCCAGAGACAATACAGCTAAAAACAGGCTGAGAAAATTATAATTAATATATAATAGAACAGGCATAAGGGCTGAAATGGCCTGCTCCTCCCAAATTTGTTAGTTTGTAACATTGAATACAGTTTCATATCATCCGTTTACTATAGATTGCCTTCTCAGTGGCACTTCCTTTTTTCTTGGGTATTAATTTTATGCATTTTCTGTTCGTTATAATTTATATTTTTATAATTTGGTAATGGCCTGTAAAATTTTGGCTAACTGCCTTACTAGAATTTGCTAACTAGAATTAGATTATATTTTTATTTTATTGTGTGTTGCACACATTTACACAGGAATCATCCTGGCTGCTCTGCGCACATCCATTCTAAGTATCTTTCACTCGATCAAGTATGTACATCACAGCAACTGATTCTTTCATTTGGTAAGATGGATCAATGTGAAGTATTGAGCCTTTTGCTCAGAAGGATACACATTAAGAGGAGTTAAGTTATAGAATGAAGCAGTGACAAATCATTTTCTTCTATTGCCTAAGCTACAGCCATAAGATCAATCCCCCACTTTAAAACAAAAAGTTCTTTTCCACTTCATGAGTCTTATTTAATGACAGAACTTTAGCACTTCATTAAAATCAGAAGGTATCTTCTAATGCACTTAACACTCTGAGGGTCGATAGGATATAATGCCACCTGAAAAGCAGTCCTAGCTTTGAATCACTTTCTTTCCTACATCATAAAGTTTGTATTATCACAATCTTAGCAGCATTACCTTTGTTCCTCTGAACTTACATCTCTTAAAATTCTAGAATACTAAGCCATTCTGGTTCCTCCCTGAATTGTCACTATGGGTTAAAACATGATTTATTGCATTGTTTCTCATACTCACTTGTTTTTTTATCCCAGAAACTCACCACTGACAGAATTTATAATAACCTATTAGCATTTAAAATTCAAATTGGACGTGTTGGACAGACCCTGGTCAGAGGTGGCAAAATATGGTTGACCATTGACATAAATATGCTGCAGTAACAGAACTGGCTTGCCTGATGCAGTATCAAAGCGAGGCCATATGTTAGCACAATGGTAGTTTTGAGAAGGAGTTATCCCAAGGTAACAGGCTCCACTTTGAACAAAGAATCTTACAAATTAATATACAGGGAGTTCTATAAAAACAACAGCTGCAGACGAGGGTAGGAGCCGGTTCATTAACAGATGCATGAGAACAGACAGCCTGAAGTTTGTAGCAAGCATTAAAAAGAAAAGTAGGGTCCCACAATAACAGAGGAAAATGAGGAGTGCGGAACTATGGATTGTAAAAATCTAGGAGATCAGGCAGGTTCATTGAGCTGTGAAAGTGATTGAGTTTTAGTCTTACAAATGAAAAAGATATTGTCTCATTAGGTGAAAAATGTTAGTCAGAGTAGGGGCAGTAAATTTCATTGCAGAAGACACTATGTGACTAGAATGAATTATAATGCAGCTGCAAGATAACGGGGTAGTGTCTAACTGAGCCTCCAAAGTCGGGTGGGAGCAAAACTACTCACAACTCATTAGCTAAAGAATGTTTACAGTAGGTGTAAACATAAAACTTGACATATAACTAACTTTATATTAGAACCAATATTAGGAATCGTACAAGCCTGTCGAATCTTCTGTGATTAGGTCATCAGGAAAGATAAGATGAGTAACAGTATTTGACAGGAATTGCAATGAATACAATGAATAATAGAATTTGAGCAGCCCTCAGAGATACGTAAGACTGGGAAATGTTCTAAGGAGTATAATCGATACCTTTGGAATGTGAATTAATCGAATATATTGTAAATTCCCAAAGCCTGATGATTACAATGTCAGGTAAATATCATGAGGCCGTGGGGAACCTGGGGCTGTCCATAGGGATGTCCATCATTGATGAGGTGTTTCACAGGATTGGATGTATAGATTAAGGGGGAATGAATAATGACAATGTTACATGTAGTTATTGTAATGCAAAATGTACAAAAATGTTGTGTCTCCCTGGGGAAATCAAAGCGTCATTGACCTCTCTTCTGATCTGAGCTGAATATTAAGATGGCGACTGGGCCCCATGTATAGACCCATGTCTCTCGCCTCTCCTGCAAGTGTGGTAAAGATCTTGAATAGAGATCGACCAAACTTCTGAACGTAGAGGTCAAGGCTGCTCTTTGATATCTCTCCGCAACAGGACAGCACTCGATCATGTTTCTGGAATGAATTGTCCTTGTTACAAGTAATTTATTTTCCATAATTTCCCTCCTAGATTTACAGATAATGAAGCATGGTGTCATGGGTGGTTCCCAGTATTGATTTAGTAAGTGGTGTTAAAATGCACTAGGCTATGGAAAGTAAGACTCGCAGTTTAATTTAATTCTGACATCAGCTAATTTTGTTTTATCACCTTGATGTAATGTCCTTTCATGAAGCTCAGCATGCTAATGAAGAGTCCCAGGATATTGTCACTTGAGTACAGACTGTCTGCATCATCCCTAAATACAGCCCGTTGTAGTTTTCTGTTGTTTAAATTTCACAGAATCCTTACACTGTGGAAGCAGACCGCTTGGCCCATCAAGTCTCACTGCCCTCTGAAAAGCTTTCTACCCAGACCCACCCCTCTACCCAATCCCAGTAACCTGCATTTCCCACAGTTAATCCACCTAGCCTGCATAACCCTGGACACGATGGTGAATTTAGCATGGCCAATCCACCTAACCTGCACATCTTTGGACTGTGGGAGGAATCCGGAGCATCTGGAGGAAACCCTCGCAGATAATCCCGGGTGTTATAAGTCAACAGTGCTAAGCCAGTCGGCCGCTGTGCTGCCCTGAATTTAGGTGTACTTTCTCCTATAAGAGAATACAGCTGACTTCTGATGGCTATTTTCAAGTGTAAATTATCTTTTAGAAAGGGTGAATTTTAATTAGCTGCCTGCACTATCCTAGTCAACTCAGTGATAAGCACAATTTGCAAAGAAATCTTATTTTCTTCTGTGTTCTGAATTGCGGGAACGTCTGCATTGTCATTATATTCTGTTTGCAGCTACTCCCCTTGGCCTTCCAGTTCTTATTTCTGGATAATAAAATGTGAGGCTGGATGAACACAGCAGGCCAAGCAGCATCTCAGGAGCACAAAAGCTGACGTTTCGGGCCTAGACCCTTCATCAGAGAGGGGGATGGGGAGAGGGAACTGGAATAAATAGGGAGAGAGGGGGAGGCGGACCGAAGATGGAGAGTACAAGAGAGTTGCAATGGGAGACAGATTCCCTGAAGTTGGTCCGGAGGGAGGAGGGTAACTTCTTCAGGTTAGGCATCCCTGGAAGAGGCTTCGCAGTGAGGTTAAAATAGTATCAGAGATAATGGGAACTGCAGATGCTGGAGAATTCCAAGATAATAAAATGTGAGGCTGGATGAACACAGCAGGCCAAGCAGCATCTCAGGAGAACAAAAGCTGATGTTTCGGGCCTAGACCCTTCATCAGAGAGGGGGATGGGGTTTCTGGTTTCTTTTTTCTTAAAAAGGATCCCAGTTGTGCATCATGTGATAATTTTTTATGTTCTCTGAATCTAACACAAATGAGGCATGTTGATTCTGTTTATTTGAAGATCTCTTGTGGGTTTATTTGTGACTAAACTAATATTTACAGCAGAGTAATCTCTAGGCAAGGTATGTTTCGTGTACTACATTGCAGTGGTCA
Organism: Stegostoma tigrinum; assembly: GCF_030684315.1. NCBI lineage: Eukaryota > Metazoa > Chordata > Chondrichthyes > Orectolobiformes > Stegostomatidae > Stegostoma > Stegostoma tigrinum. The sequence continues at coordinate 28,780,901 of NC_081366.1, forward strand.
TGTGAATGCTTGGCTCATTTGCATGTTTAGCCCTTAAAGGGATATAACTCCAAGGTGATAGGGAAACCTCTTCTCAAGCAGTGGCTTGAATTCTTTATAGTCTATGCAGGCAAAGTATGCACTGTTCACTGTCACTACATGAAGGAGAAGCACAGAAAGTTGTGTGCTTTAATAAATAAGTACTGATGTCACTGTTGTATTGCATCGTTTGCTGACTAAAACAGAGATTGCAGTTGTCAGAAAGCATGCTAATTGTCCAATAACATTGAATACTCCTGACTAAAAGACTTGGAGCTGGAATTCGGAGACATTGAGAGCCCACCCTCAATTTTTGACTAATTTAGGAGGAGGCATCTGAAGGGAACTTTTAAAATGTTTGTCAGGTATGGATAAGTTACTTAAACTTATTAAACTAACAACAATTTGAAAAAAAATGTCCAGAAAAATTCAACAAGAATCATTGACTCAAAACATTTTAATTTACATTAATTTCTGGACATGATTTTTCAGAGATTTAAACATTTCAATGGGTGATATTTTTAAAACTATGCATAAATTTTAAATGTTAACTAATTTACGATTTATTAAAATGACTTTGAAACAATGTGACTCCATTTTTAAATATGCTTTTTCAATTCTTTTAAATGATTTTGATCAAATTAACTTTACTCAATCTTTATAACATGACTGATATCAGAGCAACATGAATGTGGTATGCAGTTACTGCATCATTTGATTTGTCCTTTCTACCTGCAGTACAGAATTCTGCCGGGTTGTGTTAATATCATGTTGTGAAGGAATCCTGTCTTTTTGGAACTGAAATTCTTACCCTAGCCATCCTTGTCAATGTGTTCGGGAAATCAATGAATAGCAGAATTCTGGCAGAACGTTTTCCCCTTTCTGAGCCCTGCAACATGAAAGCTAATTATAGTGTCCAACAAACATTCCAGCTGAGCTCAGCTAACTCAATATGGACTGAAGGTTAAAACAAGAATGTTCAAGTGTTCAACTGAATTAATTCCATTCCTTATAACACATGTGGCAGGAGAGCTAACTGGGACCTAAAGTAGAGATGGGCTTTTCAGGGAAAGAAAGGTGCTCCCTGTTGACCTCAATGAAAGCTTCCAAAAATATTGGGCAATCTCTCTCATGTGGATTTCCTCTTTCTTGATAGAAGTTTAAATCTACTCTGAAACAAGGGGTTCTCCATCAGCAGGGATGTTAGCAGGCACAGTAAATAGCCAAATGTGGTAAAACATTCTCACAGGTAGCAAAGCAGTCCAGGAAGTTAACAGAAGTGAATTCCATAATTTATAATTTACATTTTCAGGTGGAAAAATAAATGGTTAGTTTTTGTTAATTATATTTAGTTTCCATCTTAACCAAACTAAAGAAAACATTTAAAATAAGGACTTTTAAAATCAAGTATTCCTGACATTATAAAACTAATTTTTGAAATCCACTGAATGTGTTAACTAGCAATATACACCAGTAAAATTCGGTTTAATCTCATCAAGCAAGGAATAAGTTATTTAATGTACCAAATCAAAGCTAGCACCATAAAAGTGGAAGCTTTCATCAATTTACTGATTGCTTAGAGATTGTGCTCTGCAGTGACCTCAATGCGGTACGTCTATCGGCACCCTAAATCATTTGACAGCAACCAGTGGATTTCTGCATTATTCTAATCAAGGGCAAACTCTTGAGTTTGCTGTCAGTTTCAGTGGTGTAATATTGGCAAAGGCCGACAATTTTGCTGTCAGCCACAAACAACACAATCATTATCTTTAATAATATTTGTTGGTCTTCCACAGACATCCAGATTGAACAAAAAACTCAAGGGAGTAATATTCATCCTGATCTTCAGCTTTCTGCTCAGAGGCTGGTCTGACACAGAGCACCACCATTTCCACAATGGCATAAGGCAAGGTGGCAGGTAGCAAATACACCTCAGCTGGTATGGGGATCAAACCTTGTGCTGTTGGCTTCAATCTGATCTACACTAGCTGTGCAGTCAACTTTGCTAACTGACACAACCCTTCCTCAGCCCCACAGGTGCCAGAGTCGCTGTGGTAATTGTAGTCTGAGACTATGACTAATGGTGGGAGAACTCCAAGTTTCTTTCCATCACAGAACTGACCAGAACTCTGTCCTGCCATTATTGCCATCTACTGCATGTGTTGGTATATTTTGCTGGTTGACACTCATCCTGTTTACCCACATTATGAATGGACATTCCTTTGTCTTCAAGTTATTGAGTCTGGAACCTGGGACATCTGGTCAGAGGGAGGGACATGGCCAACTGTGGCGCCAGCCCTCCTGAAGTAATGTCATCATGTCAGCAACCATGCACAGATGCAAGATTTACATTCTATTTCTAGTGGTGAGTTTACAGTGAGCAAATTAGGCGCTAACCCTCACCAACATTGAAAGTAAACCAAACATTTGTACATGGCTGGAGAGAGGGAAGATTAATGTGTACGTACGGAAGTGTGCATCCAGGTGCCCCAGTCAACTATACAGCTCTATAACCTTATGGCCACTACTGTGAAAGAAAATGTCTTGCAGAAAATCTGAATACAATTTGCACATCATATTTGTGGTTCACTCCTAGTTTCAGGAAACATGACAATAACCTGAATTGATTTCTTCCTTGACCTCCTGAACTGCCTATTTTTTGAAGGTAAGTAAATTCAATTGTGAAATAAAACGGGCAGAATTTACTTGGTGTTTTGTCCATTGGTATACTTCTCACAGCATCAGCAAGGCAGCCAACGTTATCAAAGACTCTTTTCTTAACCTAGTTATAATCTCTTCCAACCTCTTCTGTTAGGGAGAAGATACAAAAGCTTAAACCAACAGGTTCAAGAACAGCATCTTCCCCATTGTTATTATACTGCTGAATGGACTTCTCAAATTTTAAATTTAATGTTGATCTTGCTCTTTAAGTGCCTTCTCTGCAGCCATAACATTATATTCTTTGCTCTGTTCTATTACCCAAATGCACTTGTATGGTATGATCTGCCTGTACTGCATGAGAACGAAACTTTTCACTGTACCTAGGTTCATGTGACAATAATAAATCAAATCAATCAAAAAAGATGCATTTATCTGTGCCTTCACAAACCAAACTATATTACGTTAGTATAAGTGTGCTGGTTGACATTAATCCAAGAACATACATATTCAAAATAAATGATGAGGCAGGAGATGATGATGTAAACTAGGAAACCACCAATTCTAAATACTGGAGGTACTAACTTATTTATAATTTTTTAGACAAATTGGATCAGAAGTGAGGGTTTACAGGCAAATCCCAAGTATTCTTGGTGTCCTGAACCCCAAGCCAAGCTAAGCAGCAAGCATTTCTATTGTCAAGCAGCTTTCCTCAATAAAGTTGAACAAAGTTGGGGCGGCAGGATGGCTTAGTGGTTAGCACTGCTGCCTCACAGCACCAGAGATCCAGGTTTGATTCCATCCTTGGATGACTGTGCGGAGTTTGCACATTCTCCCTGTGGCTACATGGGTTTTCCCCAGGTGCTCCGGTTTCCTCCCACAGTCCAAAGATGTGCAGGCTAGGCGGACTGGCCATGATAAATTGCCCGTGGTGTTCAGGGATATGTAGATTAGGCAGGTTATAGGGGGATGGGTCTGGGTGGGATGGTCCAAGGGTCAGTTTGGACTTGTTGGGCTGAAAGACCTGTTTCCACACTGTAGGGATTTCTATGAAAAACAATTCTTGGTTGCAATTTGCTCGAAGTCCATCAGGTTACAAACTGGATGTGAATACTTTAATTGTACCTGATCCCTGGGAATAGCAATACAAAAATAGAGTGAATGGCCTCGGCATAATAAGAGCTATTGTTGAATTCACTGAATCTGTGTCTCGAGCAGCTATTTTTCCCACAAAAGACACCATTAATACAATGTGCTGGCACAATAGATTATTGTCTTCATTTCCTGGAGTAACCTTGTGGAGGGAACAACTGGCCATACAAGAACAGCTGAGCTATTTACCTCACTTAAATAAAAATCAGAAGGTGACCAACTCTCACAGTTAGATTACAGCACAGATGGTGAACAAGCAGATTTACCTTGATGAATTTTCAATGTATTGTTTGCAACTGTAACAGTTATACCAGTTCCATTTTGTTCTTTCGCTTGCAAAAATTAACCACAATTCATTCCTTGCCTGCCATAGAAGAGACATGGCCTGGGGTTCTTCTTCTAGCAGCAGTGCCTCTAATACTGCCCAAAGCCCAATGCAATTAAGAGTCAATTCATACACAAGCTCACTTCCTAATTGGACTGTGACTGCCAAGAGGAAGCCTGCAGCTATGAGAACACGAAGTCCTGGTACCACCATTGCCAGACATGAAGAGCCAAGTGTGTTGATACCAGGGAAGGATCACTCTGAAGATCAGTTTGAAACTGGAGCCTATATTCTCTAAGAGTTTCAAAAAATGAGAAGTGATCTCAGCGGAACCTACAAAGTCCTTAAAGAAATAGGTTGAGTTGAGTTTTGAAAAATGAGAGGTGATCTCATAGGAACCTACAAAATGCTTAAAGATTGTGGTGAATTCAGATCCATAGCAAATTGTGAATCTGAATACAATTGATCTGGTGATTTGTGCGCTGAAGGAAGGAGGACCAGTTCACTAGATTGGCTAGTTAGTATGTTTATACTGTTAGTATGTGATGCTAAGAAATGTGAAATGCAGGCTTTATCCCCATTCACATAGGAGGTAGACACCTCCTTGCTGTACCTATAGGAAACATAATTGCATATATACAGCTGTGGTTCAGCAATTAATTGCTTAAGACCTGTCTTCGAGAGAGAACTCATGATGATGATGATCAGGAAGAAACCCAGAAAAAAATTAATGGCAGAACTCAGGATCACAAAATTGTTATGGCGCAGAACAAGGGGTTTAAGTCATCATACCTGTGTTGGAACTATTATCCAGTGCCAACCTTCACTTTGTCCCCATATCCCTGAACATCATTTCTATCTGAATTGTCATCCTGCGCTCTCTTAAATACTTCAATTGAACCTTTCTCCACCCCACTTCCAGGCAGCAGATTCCACGCTGTAACTATGCGCTTTGTGAAAATGCTTTTTCTCAATTCACCTTGCTTAGTTTGCAACATTAAATCTATGACATCTCATTATTTTTCCGTTCATGGATGGGAACAGCTTCTTCCCATCCATTCTATCTAGCTGCTCATGGTTTTGAAAACCTCTGTCAAATCTCCTCTCAGCCTTTCTATCTCTTAAATCCAACAGTCTCAACTTCTTCAATTTATCCTCAAAACTTAAGCTTCTCATTCCTGGAACCATTCTTGCCACTCACACTTTCTCTAAAGCATTCACATCTTCTTATAATGTGGGATCCACAGCTATACTCAATACTCCTATTGAGGTCCATCAAGTGTCTTGTACAAGTTTAACATTACTTCCTTTCTCTTGCCCTCCCTACCCCTGTTAATAAAGCTGAGAACACTGTATACTTTATCCTTAACTGCTCTCTCCACCTGTTCTGCCATCTTCAATGATCTTTGCACAAATACACCCTTGTTCTTCTGCTTCTGATTCCTTGAATTCTACCCTCTATCTTTCGATATTTATCCAGCCAAGGTGCACAGGGTAGGTGAGTCCAAAACTGGAGGGCATAGGTTTAAGGTGAGGGGGGAAATATTTAAAAGGGGCCGAAGGGGCCACCTTTTCACATGTATAGAATGAGCTGCTGGAGGAGGTGCTGATGGAGGCTACAATTACAACATTTAAAAGGTGCCTGGATGGCTGCATGAATCAGGATGGTTTAGACAGATATGAGCCAAATGCTGGCAAATGGGACTACTTCAATTTAGCATTTCTGGTTGGTGCGGACGAATGGGACTGAGAGTCTGTTTCCATGCTGTATAAGTCTGAGGTGACACAGTGGCTCAGTGATTAGTGCTGCTGACTCACAGCACCAGGGACCTGGGTTTGATTCCAGCCTCAGGTGATTGTCTGTGTGGAGTTTGCATGTTGTCCAAGTGGGTTTCCTCTGAGTGCTCTGGTTACCTCCTACAGTCCAACAACATACAGGTGAGGTGGATTGGGCATACTAAATTGTCCACAGTGTCCAGGGATGTGTAGGTTAGGTGGACAGCCATGGTAGGTGCAGAGGTTACAGGGTAGGTTGGGGGCTGTGACTGGGTGGGACGCTCTTCTGAGGGTCAGTGTGGACTCGATGGGCTGGATGGCCTGCTTCCACATTGTAGGGGTTCTGTGATTCAGAGTCTATGACCTCAGATTTCTCTGGCACCTATCTGCCCACTCTTCCAAATTGTCAATGTCCTCCTGGATTTCCACACTATCCTTCTTACTTGTTACAATTCTTCCAAGTTTAATGTCAGGTGCAAACTTTAAAATTTTCCCCTGTGCACCAACACTAGTCATTAGTATATACCAGGAAAACCAAGGTTCCCAACAGCAACCCTTGTAGAAATCCACCACAAACCTTCCTCTTGCCTGAAAAATATCCATCGATAATCATTCTGTTTCCTGTCACTCAGCTAATTTTGTATCCAGAGATAGTATTACTGCTGTCGCTTTTATACAATGACCAATAACTTTCCTCACAAGTTTGTTGTGCGGTACTGTTTCAAGTGTCTTTTGTGAAACCACATCTTCCACATCAACACCTTTATCCTCTTTGGCTTATTGCTTGTTAGCCCCATTAGTGTCCCAAGCACATTTTCTCTTGCCATAGTCATTATATTGATTACAAAGGAGATTGGGACAGTAAATGATTGAAAGTATAAAATTAAGAATGGTATAGACAGGAAGAAACTTCTCCCTTTGATGCAGGGATCAATTCCCAGGGGGTGTAGATTTAAGGCAGTTGACAGAAAATTTAGTTACAGAAATTGTTAGGAAAATTTAGTTCGCCTAGAAGATAGTGGGAATCCGGAACTCATTGCCTGGAGGGTGGTGGAGGCAGAAACATCAAAACATGTATGCAGTATTTAGATGTGCACTTGTGATCCTAAAGCATGCAAGGCTATGGGCCAAGTACTGTAAAATGGGATGAGATGAGTGAGGAGGGTGTTGGTCACAATGAGCTGAAGGGCATTTATCTATGCTATAGGTCCTTCTGCCTCAAATGACTCATTGTGGTACACTTCAAAAAACTCCAGCAAGTTAGTTGAACATGATTTTCCCTTAATATCCAGAATAGGATAAATGTTAGAAACTATTTAGGAGGCAACAAGGAGGTCATTTAGAAACTTAAGGTAGAGTCAACATGCCTTTTGTGAAAGAGAAAACACACGGCAAATTTATTAGTGCTTTCAAGGATTAATAAGCAAGATAACTTGTAGATCTGGTGTACTTAGATTTCCAAAAGCCATTCAACAAACAACCAAAGAAGAAAATAAGAACTTATGGTGTGTGTTTGTGTGTGTGAAGGGGCTGGAGGGTGAAGGAATAATATATTGAGCTTAGATAAAGGATCAGTTACTGAAAAGGAAGCAGAGTATAGGAATAGGCAAAAAAAAAGTTATATCCTGACATGCAATGTAACAATATAGATCAGATGCAAACTGCTTACACAGGAAGGCACTGCAATAGAACATGGAAAAATGAACAATTTCAGGCAAGATTTAACTTGAAAATCACATTGGATGAGATGTAGGTAATCACAATAAAAAAAAGTGTTACAATCAGAAGCAATCAAGGCAATAAAGATGGCCAAACAAAGAATACATTTGTCTATGATGTTAAGCTTTATATTATTAAGGAAAAGCACTCAAGATAGAATATTGAAGTTTGATAAATAAACATCATTATATTGAACAAACAAAATCTCCCGTTGCCAGACAAGCATTTGGAATGCTCAAACAAGGTGCATTCAACATTAGTTCTTAAGTCCTTTGGAAAACACTGTCAATGAAAAAACTTATTCTGTAGAACCCTATGCATTTATTCTGAGCATCCTTGTTCATTTTCTTTTCGTTATTCATTCACAAGATGTCGGCATTGCTGTCCAGGCAGCATTTATTACACAGAGCCCAAGTGCCCTGAGGACAGTTAAGAGTCAACCACATTGCTGTGGGTCTGGAGTTACATGTAGGTAAGACCAGGTAAGGATGCCAGTTTCCTTCCCTAAAGGACATTAGTGAACCAGATGGCTTTCTCCCCTGACAATCGGTACTGGATTTATGATCATCATTAGACTCTTAATTCCAGATATTCATTGAATTCAAATTCCACCATCTGCTGTGGCAGGATTCGAAACCTCTGTCCTCAGAACATTATCTGGGTCTCTGGATTAACAGTCCAGCGATAGTACAACTAGGCCGTCACCTCCCCCTAAATTCATGTGCACGGTCTTTGATTTTATTCTGGCTGCTGGATAGGAATAAATTGGTCTTTTTCTAAGTGTCAGGCAGTTATTGGTGAGCTACCACAGAGACCTCACCTGGACGCCAGCTTATTCATAAGGGTAAATGCAGAAACAATGTTTGCAATAACCAGGGAGTCCAGATCGGACATCAAGTTTAAGAATAAAGGGTAAGCCACTTAAGACTGACTTGAGGAAGCATTTTTTCACCCAGATAGTCATCAGCCTGTGGAATTCTCTGCCACAGACAGCAGATGAGGCCAAAACAGTGAATGTTTTCAAGAAGGAGTTGGGTATAGCTTTTAGTCAGGAACAGAGAAATGAGTTGGATGATCAGCCCTGATCAGAAGGAATGATGGACAGGCCCAAAGGGCCGAATGGGCTACTTGTGCTCCTATATTCCATTTCTATGTCTTACTGAGACAACATATGCAATCAGCAAACCAACTAAATAATTCTGTACATCTTGCCATCCGTGAAATCCAAGGTTATACTTAAGCTTCAATTTTAACCATCTTAACCTGTATGTACACTATGTTTTTGCACTCATCAACATGCCAGATATCACTACCACAGAATACAACTCGTTCCTAGGTAAGGTGGTAATACAGAATGATTGCAGGATGAAATTCATTCATGAACCTCATATTGCACCACATTGCCAGCCTCCACCAATCACCTGCTTCAGTAATTTGTTCACTTGCAGCAGGCCGAGTTTACAGACACCACAGCTACAGAGGACCACTTTCCCATTGTCAGCAAAGGTGGCACAGATCGCAGAAAATCAGAGGAGGGAAGGAGTGGGTTTCCTGTGTTAAAGAATGAGGTGCTGAATGCTGAAGGGAGTGCAGTGACTCTATACCTTAATTTGTAGTAGAAATGCTTCAATTACTTTTGAATTAAATGTTCTGTTTTGCAATTAAGCCTGATTAACCAAATTTAAGATTTAACAAAAAACTGAACACAATGTTATAATATTTTCTCTAAGAAACACTCCTGGCTCATTTTTAGAACTAGTGATAGTATTCTGGTCTCTGGATGGTTGGAGACCAGACATATCTGATAAGATGTGGTACAGGACCCCTTGAAAGTCTGAGAAATACCAAGGAAGTTTCAACTTAGAAATGGCAATTCCCTTGCTCCCCCGAACTCTCCAAAAAATGTCTCCACTGCAAAGTTAGAGTCAGCAATTTTGAACAGTGATGACTTCCATCCTTATTACTGATCTACGAAATGGTAGGAAGGAACAATTCCATTCTAACTCCCGGAAGCAATGCATCGCAACCTTATCCACTCAGTTACTCCCAACTCTCCCTTTGACTCCTCCAACCCATGAGACTGGCCCCTGACTTGAGCGAACTTTCCTCCCAGTATGACTAACCCATCTACCTTGTCTTATCAACCTACTACCCAAACCCTTTACTTCTTTCACCCTACCTTCAAACCCACCCTACTCGCTCATTCATTTAGCTTACCCACTCAAATTCATTAGCCAACCTTACCTAACTCTTACCCACTTACTCTTCCCACTCTGCCTCCTGGTTGTAGATGCTTTGTTGCTTTTCAATGAAGTTCAACAATATTTAAATCCTTTACTTGCGGAACAAGGCAGTCAGTCCCAGAAAAAATGACACGTGATATCTACACGGCTTCCTGCAAGAGTTGTTCAGTTGAGTCAGTTCTGATGGAACTTTCACCAGAAGATCACACAGAAAAATTGCAGACATATAAGTGAGGCATTTCTTTTACATTTGATCAGGATCAGTAATGTGGCTTCCAATTCTGCTGAGAATGCCCCAGCCAACATTTAAGCAGGTTGAGCATCAGATAATTATTGCCTGAGATTTGACACATCCTGAGCTAACTCTTAGAACAATCTGTATCAAGGTGGGAAAGCAAAGTTCCAGAAAGCAGTGTGTTCTAGATTTTTTGGGGGAAATTGGAAGATACGTCAACAATGTAACTGTGCAGGGGAGAAAAGTTGAGAATTCTGGAAGAGGTCAGCAAAATTATAATGGTGTCAGCTCGTGGGTGTACATCAATAACATCGGCTATCCTCATGATCTCCCGAGAAGTGATCACCAATTTAACACTTAAACAATGTATTGTATGTAACACTGTTTTAGTCCAAGTAAAAGAGTGACAGGGCATGTCATTCTTTGTTATTTAAAGCTAACATTTGTTCTTTTTTTACTAAGATAGACTGTTCTATGATTAAAAGGCAGAAGATAAATGCTCAAATCATTGTGTACCATTATAATGATAATTGTTCACTTGTCATGATTAATCTTGAAGACAAAAAAGGATTGAAAAAGCATTATTTTCAAAATCAATGCTGCCATTCCGCAACACAAAGACCTTTTAGCAGAAACAAGTGATATTTATCTATAATTTATGCAGTGTCTGTCTCAGTTTGTTTCAAGTAGTTTCTCCATCAAAATTTAACATAATTCAGGATTTAAGAGATTAAAAGAGAACTTTTGACTTCAAACTATTTGTGTTTGCGTTTAGAAGTTACAGGGATTATTCACAAAATTTTTGAAGGCATTGTTCAATATAAATTGAAAAAAACGACACATAGTAGCTTTAGCAATTGCAGGTTTCCAATACTAATATTTTGATTAACATTGAATGTGTTTGAGGTGACTCAGCCTCTGCTTCAAATCCATGTCAAAGACTTGAACATAAAATGTAGGCTGACACCTCAGCGCAGTACTCAGAAAGCATTGTTTAATTGCAGATGTTCAACATAAAGATCCAATGTCACTGTTTTGAAGAAGAACAGAAACATTCTGGCCAATATTCAACTATTTCACTAAAACAGGCTTTATTTGATTCATTGTTGACATCTGTTGCTCAGTGCAGTGAAAAGTTTTGTTTTGTGAGCAGTACAGACAGATTATAACAAATGAGTACATGTTTAGACAGAGCTGAGGCATACAAAGTTACGACTGAACAGGAAGTGCACAAAAACAAGGTCACTATTAATTTGAAATTAGAGAGGCCCATTCAGTTTGCTGATAACGGTGGGGAAGAAGTTACTTTTGAACCTGTTGGTCTGTGTGTTCAAGCTTCTGTATGTTCTGCTTGACAGAAGAGACTGGAAGAGGGTATTACCAGGGTGAGACTGGGCTTTGAAGTTGGCAGCCTTTCTAAGGCAATGAAAAGTGTAGATGGAGTTGATGGTTGGGTGGTTGGCTTCTGTGATGTTCTAGACTGTGTATACAACTATCTGTAATTTCTTATGGTCCTGGGCAGAGCAGTTGCCATACCAAGCCATTACGCCCACCCATTATATGCTTTCTGTGTAAAAGTTGGTGAGGGTCCTTATGCACATTCCAAATTTGCTGAACCTTTTGAGAAAGAAGAGGCATTGTGCTTTCATGACTGTCACATCTACATGGCAGGTCCAGCACAGATTGTTGGCTATCGTCACTCCTCGGAACCCGACACTCTCGACCCTCTCTACCTCAGCTCCGTTGATGGAGATAGGGGCCTGATCTCCTCTTTTCTTCCTGGTCAATGATCAGTGTTTTTGTTTTGCTGACGTTGAGAGACAGATTGTTATCATTGCACCGCGTCACCACGCACTCTATCTCCTTCCTCTACTCTGACTCATCATTGTTCGATATTTGGCCTACGAGGTGGTGTCATCAGCAAACATGTAGGTAGCATTCGTACAACATTTGGCTCCACAGTCATGGGTGTACAGGGAGTACAATAGGGGGCTGAATACGCATCCTCGCAGGGTGCCAGTGTTGAGGGTTATCGTGGAGGAGGTGCTGTTGTCTATCTTCACTGATTGCGGTCTGTGGGTCTGGAAGATCCAGTTGCAGAGGGCAGAGCCGAGACCTAGGTCTTGGAGTTTTGTGATTAGTCCAGTAGGGACTATGGTGTTGATGGTAGAGCAGTAGTCGATAACTAGGAGACTGATGTAGGTATCCTTAATATGAAGTGTTCCAGGGATGAGTGTCGCGTTTGGGAAATGATGTCCACTGTGGATGTGTGATAATGGGAACTGCAGATGCTGGAGAATCCAAGATAATAAAATGTGAGGCTGGATGAACACAGCAGGCCCAGCAGCATCTCAGGAGCTCCTGAGATGCTGCTGGGCCTGCTGAGTTCATCCAGCCTCACATTTTATTATCCACTGTGGATCTGTTTTGCTGGTAGGCAAATTTTAGGGATCGACGCAAGCTGGGAGACCAGAATTGATGTGGGCCATGAGCAGCTTCTTGAAGCACTTCATGATTATTGAAGTCAGAGCCACTGGGCAGCAGTCGAAATTATCCGCTGATATCACACTGCTGTGGGACCTTGCTGTTTGTGAATTGATTGCAACATTTTCTACGTGACAATTGTGACTTCACTTCAAAAGTACTTAAATAGCTGCCAAATCTTATTAGAACATCCTGAAGCCATGCAGTAATACTTTATTGTCATGGCACTTAATCCACTATTTCAAATTACTACTCTGATGAAAGGGTTGAGACTAGGAGCAGATGAGTAAAGAAATATGAGTGTTCATGTGCACAGATCACTGAAAGCCAATGCATAGGTAGAAAAAAATCTAACAGGTGATAAACACCCGGGGGCACAGATTTGAGTGAGGGGAAAGTTTAAAGGAGATATGTTTTTACGTTACAGACAGTGGCAAGTGACTGGAATGCCCTGCCAGGGGAGACGGCAGAAACAGAAATAACAACATTTAAGAGGTATTTCCACAGACACACAAATAAGCATGAAATAGAGACAGATTGACTATATTCAAGCAGATTGGATTAGTTTAAAATAGCATCACAGTCAGAACAAACATGGGGACCTGAAGGGCCTGCTCCTGTGCTGTACTGTTCTTTTTTCTCTGTTGTCCCCTGAAATACTGCAATAACGCAGTGATGTTTCAAAGACAATGAGACGTAGAGCTGGAAGAAAACAGAAGCCAAGCAGAATCAGAGGAGCAGGAAAGCTGCCGTTTCGGGCCTAGACCCTTCTTCAGAAAATTCTACACTTTGTTAGCTCAGATTCTCCAGCATCTGCAGTCCTACTATCTCTGAAACAAGTGATGTTTCAAAGTTTCTTTTCAGAACACAACTGAAATGCACATTTCCCTTATAATACTGAACATCAGTAGAGATATACGGGTCTTAGAAGGGGTATCACAGATTTACCAGAATGTTACTAGGTCTTAAAGGGATAAATGACAAGGACAGGTTTCATAAATTTGGTTTACAATCCCGAGAGTTTAAGAGAGTCAAGGAGTAATCTAAATGAGATCATTAAAATGATAAAGCGATTTGTAAGAGTAGATAAGTCATTCCCTCTGTTGGAGAATTAAAAATAATGGCAAGCAATCTTGAAGACACAGGTAGGACATTTGGAAGTAAAATCAAAAGTTACTTTTTTTTAAAACACAAAACATTGTGGAAACTTGGATTTTCTCTGTTAAAATGATGTGGACAGTGAGTCAATTGAAACTCTTAACATGGGTTTTGATGAACTTTTGTTAAGTGAAGGTACCAATGAATATGGAGCAAAGAGAATTAAAGTACAGATCAACCATAATCTGACTGAATAGGAGGGCAGGCTCCAGGGATTGAATGGCCTAGTCCTGTTCTTATGTTTCAGTTGCCTGACAGTTTTAATTATTAATCTGGAGATTATAAAAAGTGGGTCACTACACAGAAGGCACTTCACTTTAATTACACTTAATGGTTTTACATGTACATGATATGATTAAACAGACTGTTCACAACTTTGGAATACATGAAATGAATAAATGTCGTCAATGAGTTTAAGAAGAACATGTTGGTGAATAACAGCTTTAAAGGAGTTTTATCAAGTACAGTTCACTGGAACACTCAGATCATCAGGATATCTAATTAAGATTATTTGCAATAGAAAAGCTTGTCAGCTTGCCACCTTTCTCTACATTTCCTTAGGCACATGTAACCTTTTAACAGATTTAATTAATGAAGTCATAATCCAATTAAATTAGATTTAACATTCTTTTTAATTTGAAATTATAATTTTATTATGACCGAAAAGAACCGTGAAATCTGCATGCACAGGTTTGGAAAAGTGAGAACCTTGTCTGTCCTGCTACAAGATTCTGGGAAGGGATATGTGGCTGATCAGGCAGGTGCATTGTGACTGCAAGGACAGTTCAGCACAGCGGTCTACTTTTGTTCTACCTGGGCTGTCCCCAGGTACTTCCAGTCTGAAGAAAGCTAGGAAATTCTTCAAAATCTACAGCAGACCCATTGACCTTGTGGAGTAAGATTATCAATTCCTCAAAACAGCATTCGAATCTATACTAGGATTCCTCTTGAAAATGTTTGAAAAAAGACTGGCCCTGTCCATAGGATGTAGGAGCAGGAATAGACCATTGAGCTCATTGAGTTTACTCCACCTTTCAATGAGATCATGGATGATCTGATAACCCTCCACTCCACTTCCTGTCCTTTCCTTATAATATCCCGCTTCCTTAGCTCAGCCTTGAATATACTTAATGGCCAAAACTTAGCAGACAGTACTCTATTTTAAAGAGTGCACGGATTTACTTCCTTGTGAGAAAAGAAATTCCTCCTCATCTCTGCCATAAGTGTACAATCTTTTACTCTGAGATCATGCCCTCTGGCCCTACGTTCTCCCACAAGCAGAAACAATCTCTCTGTATATACCCTGTCAAGTTCCCTAAGAATCTTGTATATTTCAACAAGGTCAGCTTTCATTCTTCTAAATTCCAATAAGTACAGGTCCAAGTTACTTAACCTCCCCTCAAAAGGCAATCCCTCCTTACCCAGTATCAGCTGAATGAACATTGTTTGGACTGACTCCTATGTCAGCATGTCCTAGAGCTCATTGAGGTCTATAGCAGAGTAAAAGGTCCTTTGGCCCATTGAGTCTGCGCTGGTTATGAACAATCTCTGAACCGTTCTGATCCTATTTTTTAGCACTTGGTCCATAGCCTCATATGCCTCAGTGCATATAAGTACTTTCTAAATGTTATGAGAGTTTCTACCTCTATTACCCTTTACAGACAATGAGTTCCACATTCACATTGCACTCTAAAGCAAAAGAAAAATTCCCATTTACCTGGGGCTCAGGAAGGAATCCAGAGATTATTATCTTGGAGCTTCTACGTTTTAAATTTTGCTTCTAACTTTTCAAAATCTTTCAGCAGAAGCTCCTTTCTTGTCCAACCTCTGTGGCTGCATTTCATCATCACAATTGTTAGCTTGTCTAAGCTGGCATCACGAAACACTACAATTGCAATTTAGCAGAAACAAACTACCTGTCCACTCAGCCATATTTGAGTTTTAGTTGAACAGAGGTCCTAGGTATGAATTCCCATAATTTTGCTGCCAAAAATGTTAAGTAATATTTGTGTAATCCCAAAGCAATAACTTTACAGCAATAATGAAATGCTGATGTTGCATTTGTGAGGTATAAGCATTGCAACACTGACCATTTTGTCCCACCCATTGGATCATCACAAACTGCCTTTAGCAATGAACCCTCTGCATTTATGGAGAAATGTTATATAAGCTAAATGAACCTATCAAGCAACTTGCCAGTGATCAGAAAGCACCCAATTCAATTCATGTTTTCCTGCCTGGCTTCTGCGTCATGCATCGACATAGTGCAGCTGAGTAAGAAGTGAAGCATCATCACCCAGTAGTTTTCAAAGGCCACAAAAGGTTTGTTGAGCCTTAAAAAGTATGGTTACGTTCAAGGACAGCAACTTTCCCCCCACAGTGATCGAGAACGCCCTTGACCGCGTCTCCCGCAACACATCCCTCACACCCGGCCCCCGCCACAGCCGCCCTAAGAGGATCCCCCTCGTTCTCACACACCACCCCACCAACCTCCGGATACAACGCATCATCCTCCGACACTTCCGCCATCTACAATCCGACCCCACCACCCAAGACATTTTTCCATCCCCACCCCTGTCTGCTTTCCGGAGAGACCACTCTCTCCGTGACGCCCTTGTTTGATCCACACTGCCTTCCAACCCCACCACACCCGGCACCTTCCCCTGCAACCGCAGGAAATGCTACACTTGCCCCCACACCTCCTCCCTCACCCCCATCCCAGGCCCCAAGATGACTTTCCATATTAAGCAGAGGTTCACCTGCACATCTGCCAATGTGGTATACTGTATCCATTGTACCCAGTGTGGCTTCCTCTACATTGGGGAAACCAAGCGGAGGCTTGGGGACCGTTTTGCAGAACACCTCTACTCGCTTCGCAATAAACAACTGCACCTCCCAGTCGCGAACCATTTCAACTCCCCCTCCCATTCTTTAGATGACATGTCCATCATGGGCCTCCTGCAGTGCCACAATGATGCCACCCGAAGGTTGCAGGAACAGCAACTCATATTCCGCTTGGGAACTCTGCAGCCCAATGGAATCAATGTGGACTTCACCAGCTTCAAAATCTCCCCTTCCCCCACCGCGTCCCAAAAACCAGCCCAGTTCGTCCCCTCCCCCCACTGCACCACACAACCAGCCCAGCTCTTCCCCTCCCCCTACTGCATCCCAAAACCAGCCCAGCCTGTCTCTGCCTCCCTAACCTGTTCTTCCTCTCACCCATCCCTTCCTCCCACCTCAAGCCGTACCTCCATTTCCTACCTACTAACCTCATCCCACCTCCTTGACCTGTCCGTCTTCCCTGGATTGACCTATCCCCTCCCTACCTCCCCACCTATACTCTCCTCTCCACCTATCTTCTTTTCTCTCCAACTTCGGTCCGCCTCCCCCTCTCTCCCTATTTATTCCAGAACCGTCATCCCATCCCCCTCTCTGATGAAGGGTCTGGGCCTGAAACGTCAGCTTTTGTGCTCCTGAGATGCTGCTTGGCCTGCTGTGTTCACCCAGCTTCACACTTTAGTATCTTGGTTACGTTCATGGTCTTTCAGAGTTGTTCAGAATTGAACAGCATGAAAAATTGTTTATTTATTGTGAATTTTTATCCATTGTCACATTTGTAGTTAAATGAAGTTTGAAAAGGCTGTGAACTCAGACTTGGCATCTCCAAGAAATACAAAAATTTGGGACTTCTACATGCCCAGTGGCAGAATGATGCCAGAAATCCTGGGGTGAGTTCATTAATAATTTGCTAAGTGGACAAAGCAATGAGCTTAATAAGCAGTCAGTGCACAGGAGGCCTAGAAGATATGCCAAGGTTTAGGTGGAAGGTCTGCAACATTTAAAACTGGATTGCTCTGAAAGCATTATTAACAATTAGAAGGCCAATATATAATTCCAACAAGAATGAAGAACAACATTCTCAGAATCTGATGTAAATCTTAACAGGAAGTAGGCATAGGAGAATGTTAGTGAGGGTGGGTCACATGAAACTTGGAAACGCTGGCTCAGTGGTTAGCACTACCGCCTTAGGGCACCAGGAACCCGGGTTTGATTCCATCCTTGGGCAACTGTCTTTATTGAGTTTGTACATTCTCCCTGTGTCTGCATGGATTTCCTCCAGGGGCTCCAGTTTCCTCCCAGAGTCCAAAAGACGTACAGGCTAGGTGGATTGGCCATAGTATATCGCCCATAGTGTTCAGGGATGTGTAGATTAGCTGGGTTATAGGGGTATGTCTGAGGGTCAGTGTGGACTTGTTGGGCCAAAGGGCCTGTTTCCAAACTGTAGGGATTCTACGATCTTCTAAAACTTGAAACAAAATGCCACCAATAATTATGCGGCGAGTGACAAAGCCTTAATCCCCAGGACCCATCTTGTTTACAGAACAAACTTTGTATCCACAAGGTCAAACAAAACATAAAAATTAAGAGCTCTCCCATTACTTCTGCTGTACCATTAAATAAGATCATAGCTGAAATTCAAACTCAACTCCATCCTTCCACATTATCTCCACATCCTTAATTTCTGGAGTACTCTGCAATCTGTCTTGACTATATTATGGTAGAAATTTCCAAAGATTCACAATTCTTAGAATGAAGGAAATTGACTTCTTCTCAGTCTTAACTGGCTGACTTTCCTTCTGAGATTGTGATTGCCACATTCTTATTTTCACAAATAGGGGGAACATTTTCTTACCATCTACCCTGCTTAGTTACTTAAGGATTTTATATGCTTCAATTTGATCAGCTCCCATTCCTTTAAACTCCAGGGAACAGAGATCTAATTTGCTTAAACCCGACCCTATAGGAAAATCCCTCATTCCAGGAACAAGTCTAGTCAACTCCTTGGGTTGGTTAGCTCAGTTGGTTGGATGGAATGTTTTCGATGTAGATTGATGCTAACAATGTTGGTCCAACTCCCACACTGGCAGAAAGTGAAGGACTCTCCTTCTCAGCCCGTGTCCCCGATGAGGTACAGTGATCCTCAGGTTAAACCACCATCCAGTCCTTTCTTTATAAATGAGAGAGCAACCCTATAGTTTCATAGGGCAAAGGTCACTTTACCTTTACTTGGTTAACCTCTATTTAATTCCTTCTAAGGCAAATATGTCTTCCCTTAGGTAGCCTACATTACAATGGGGACAGGTCTCCAACGGTACTTTGAGACATCTACTAGTTCTGGAAGACACTGCATCTATGCATGTCTTTGTTTCTGTTAGAGAAACCAAAATTACATACTGTATCTCTGGGTGTGACCTTTCCAATAACCTGAATATTTGAAGTAAGGCTTCTTTACATTCTAATAAATGCATAATAAAAGTGAACAAACCAGTTTTACGGCTGAAAACTGTTAGTACGTCTTTGAAACTTTTAAATATTACAACGACATCTGCTTGAAAATGGTTTCATAAATTTATGCACCACCTTATGTACCAAATTAAATGAGTAACACCACAACATGGAAGAGTTTGATTTAACGGATATAGTGTTCTGTGATACACACATTCCTGTTTAAGCCTCGCTATCTGGATGGTAATTTCATAAAGAGAAGTGATGGTAACTGTTGATAAGTTGTCAAAATAAGCAGTCTGTTACAGGCAACATCAAATGTTCTTTTCTCATGGAGACAATATTATGCGCAATTATTGGGAAATGGCAGGAGCGAGGAAGGAAATTTTAAAATAAAACAGAAATTTGAAGGTAATAGTCTCGAGATTATTCTCAGTGCCACATGCTAGCAAGAGTTGACATGAGAATACAGGGAGGATCAACACCAAGCTTAAGAAATGGTGGAGGAGGAAAGGCTGCAGATTTATTGGGTATTGGGTCCACTCTGGAGCACAAGGCTAATGGGATGGTTTGCACCTGAGTAGGAGTGAGGTCAATGTGTGCATGGTATGGTTCATTAATGAATTGGTAAGGATTTAAGCTAAATTGACATGGAGATAGGTACCAGCAGGCTAAAAAGTAGAAAGGAAGGAAGGGGGTTCAAAAGGAGTAAAACTGTTGAATAGTATTAGAGATCATGTTAGACAAGAACACCCTAAGAAGCACAATGAGAATCACAGAGACAGATTTAAAATGTATTATGTAAACACAAAGGCTGAATGGGGTCCATAGTGCCAGGACGATTCCCAATTCTGAGAACCTGACTTTTAAAAATGTTTGCCTGTCAGTGTTTTTCTCTGGGTTGGGGACTGGGGCTTGCAGGTTAGATTTTGAAGTGTGTGCGCCCCTAAATAGTGAAGGGGTAGAAGTCAGCCTGACACAATGTGGGCACATAAAAAAATGTAGGTCTCACCTGCATTTTTCGCAAGCTTAAGGAATCTGCGTTCCATGTATACATAGATTGCACTTGATTATAGACACTTTTTGTTATATGAGGAATACCAACTTATAATCTTTGGCCACCCAGTGCAAACAAACAGAGAATCTGCTCATGGATCTATTCATGGGCCTGGCTTAGTTGCTATTAACAGATCCTGGCAGTTGATTGTCGATAGGGTCATTAAACTTGACTGCCTCCGTCTCTTCCTTGCTTGCTTCCTTGCCTGATGTCCCTGGACGAGGAGTACACAGAGTCTATAGGTAGAGATAATGGGAACTGCAGATGCTGGAGAATCCAAGATAACAAAGTGTGAAGCTGGATGAACACAGCAGGCCAAGCAGCATCTCAGGAGCACAAAAGCTGATGTTTCAGGCCTAGACCCTTGAGACTTTCTGTAAACTGGTAGACACCACAAATACCAGACTGCATTGACAGCTGTGGGAATGATATGAGTTAATTTCATTTAAAGATTTGTTTTTATAAGGGGCTGTCGAGTAATTAACTTGTGTTAATGGATTTCAAAAGACTGTAGAGAGAATGTTGGCGAAGAGACTGGGATGATAGTTAGGAAGTAGGGCTTCAGAAAGGCCCAATTGAGAGGTCAGATGCCCATGGAAATGTTTTGTTGGAGACGCCATGACTTATTTGGGTGAATAAGAATTATGGAAGAGTTGTCGAACTGTTAGCTGTCCTGGAATGATGACCCATCATGGGGGAATTGTCATTGCTTTTGCTGATTCAAGGTGCACAGGGTACTGTACCAAAGTACAGGGTAGTTTGGATTCTCAAGTCACAACCATACCATGCCATTATCACCTGGTACGCATATTATACAGTGAAGTCGTCAGCTGCCAAGACTCATCAGATAAATAACAAAGAATGGCATGCTAATTATCTCCTCTATTTGGCATCTTGACCCATTAACTGTGATGTGCCCACACAACTGACTTTTGGCCACGTCCCTCACATCAGAACACCTTCAGTGCAACACTTTCATGTGAGTAAGGAGGAGTACATCTAGAGTGAATTTGTCAATATTCCTAAAACACAACATGCTACATTGGAGCAACAGCCGCAACATATATGTCATCAAGCATTTGTGCATAGCCATTCTCTCCACTACACTGCAAAGAGTCTTCAGAAAAATGGTCAGTCAACGTTAATTCTCAAAAGCGAATGAATGTAATGCAGTCTGAATTGTTCATGACCCTTTCACTTTATATTTTCTTAATAGAATGTCACAGACAGTAACTGCAGGGGAAGGTCAAAATCAGAACTTCCATGTATTACTGGAAGAGATCCGTTGGACGAGATCGGGCCTATATTCTGCTGATCATCATAATCCACCTGTCACAACCAAAAAAACCTGGATATAAATTGCACCTTCAGCGACCACAGCAGGAGACCACTAGAATTCGAGGATTCAGCGCTGGAACCAGTTGACAGATATACTGTGTTCTCGCAAAGAGAGCTGCCTTCATTCATCCATACACAAGTTCAGTTGTGAGATCTGGCACATACCTTTGCCTCAGCATTGAGGCATGCAGGTGTGAACAGCTCGGGCGGATGTTCACAGCACAGATGTGAAACAGCATTTTCATGCACAGACACAGTGCAGAGAAAGGATCACTGCACACACTATATACAAGGCTGACATCATTCATGTTGTCATTGTAGCCTAATAAGGGGAAGAGGACCAGACAGGTATGGATCAGTTTTGCCAATCGAACAAATAGCCATGGAGAAAACTTACCAAAACAGCTGCGTGTCAGTGCACTGCCAGTAAGAAGTGATAAAGGTCATGGGAAATGCACCTTGACACATGGTGGTAAACATGAGGTCATGCTTTCAGTTTTCTGGGCAAAGATGGAGGATGGTATGAGAGGAAATTTAAGGCTACATTGTGTAATGAAGGCAGTATGAGCAATAGTTAAAGCACTGGTGTTTATATGTATGTGTACTTGTGTGTGTGTGTCCATGTGTGAGTGTGTGTGCACGCGAGGGTGATACCTCAATAGCACCTTCTTGCCTCAAGCTTTCCCCAGGCCAGATCATCCTTTGACCATCAGGAATAGGTGAGTTTGAGGTAGCAGCATTATGTCAAACCAGTGTACAATCAGCCAACTCTGATGGCAGAATGGTGCAGCATGCGTGTCGAGTTGTTGGAACAGCATAGGTGCTGAAAGATGTATCAGAGATATGTGTAACTGAGCACAGGTCCCTTGAAGCTGGGAGTAAATTGACAATGATGGTCCAGTGTGAAAGAGCAGGGACATACTTTTGGGGCACTGCCAATTAGCAGTTGATGTGTGGCTATCTGACAGCGTTCCCCAAGACAATGCAAACTCTATGACTGAATGGAAGATTCTATCTTTTCAAAGCTCCACTTTGCCCTAGGACAATGCCGCAGCTGAACCACATGAGCTCTCCCTGTGTGGAGCTAAAGGAACATAGCAGGCCAGGCAGCATCGGAGGAGCAGGCAAGTTGATGTTTCGGGTAGGGGCTCTGAAGAGGGGTCCCAATCCGAAATATCAACTTTCCTGCTCCTCTGATGCTGCCTGGCTGCTGTGTTCCTCCAGCTCCACACTGTGCTATCACTGGCTCGAATATTGGCAGTTCTTCCTATCTCTGAGCTCCCCCCTGGCCAACCTTGTTGAAAAATGCATTTAGCACTGCTCAAAGTGCATGCAAGAGAAATGTCTCAGTCAGGAAAGGGGCAAGATTCAATCAGAAGCCTGGGTCAGTCAGCCTAAGGTTTCAGCACTGACATACGATCAGTGTTTACAGGATTCAAAGTAATATATTGTGTCAGTCTGAGCAGTGTGGCTTTAATAATGGACTACAAAATGTCAGCATGCCATCTCATCTAGTAGGCATTTATGCTCCAGTGAGGAGTCCCAGTTGTGAAGCACATAAAATATTACAAACAGACATGGTAATAAGGTCAGAAATTATTCAACAGGTCTGGCAGCATCTGGGGGGAGAAAGCAGAGCTAGTATTTGACTCCAGTAACCTTTCTTCAGAACCGATTTGAAACATTAACTGTGCTTTCTCTCCACAGATGTTGCCACATCTGTTGAATTTTCCAACAATTTGTCTTTTTGTTTCAGATCTTCAGAATCTGCAGTTCTTCTCTCTATTGTATTGTGGTGATGAGGTCCATGGTTACAATAATGAGGATGCAGCCATATGAATGTGACTGTCAAACACATTAATAGTAATTCCCTTCCCTGGGGAGAATGGACATTCCCTTGAGTAATTATGATATCAAGGTAGGTTATTTTGGTAGAAATAGTTTCACAGGGGCTGGCTATTGGGAGTTGTGAAATCAGACCTTTCACAGAATCTATCTTGCACATCTATTTTGGATCCCACCATGCTAGATATTGAAATTTGAATTCAATAAAAATCTGAAATGAAAAGCTATCTTAATGGCAATGTAAGATCACTGTCAATTGTTGTCAACATCTCTCTCATTCATTTTATTTTGCGGCCTTCACACACTATGAATGATTAGTTTAAAAGAAAAGCTAATCTACCAACGTCACCCTCTGCACTGAGTTCACTCTTTGCTACGTTTTAAATTTTTTTAATGTTTCCTGTGGCATGGGTATTGTTGATTCTGCCAATACAAGTTGGAATCTCTTTCGATTCCTCCCACTTCCTACAGACAAAGGGGGGTGGCCATGGGTACCCGCATGGGCCCAACCTATGCCTGCCTCTTTGTAGGTTACGTGGAACAGTCCCTCTTCCGCACCTACACAGGTCCCAAACCCCACCTCTTCCTCCGTTACACTGATGACTGTATCGGCGCCGCCTCTTGCTCCCCAGAGGGGCTCGAACAGTTCATCCTCTTCACCAACACCTTCCACCCCAACCTCAAGTTCACCTGGGCCATCACCAACACATCCCTCACCTTCCTGGACCTCTCAGTCTCCATATCAGGTAACCAGCTAGAAACTGATGTCCATTTCAAGCCCACTGACTCCCACAGCTACCTAGAATACACCTCCTCCCACCCACCCTCCTGCAAAAATTACATCCCCTATTCCCAATTCCTCCGCCTCCGCCACATCTGCTCCCACAATGAGTCATTCCACTCCCGCACGTCCCAGATGTCCACGTTCTTCCAGGACCGCAACTTTCCCCCGCAGTGGTCGAGAACGCCCTTGACCGCATCTCCTGCATTTCCCGCAACACACCCCTCACACCCCACCCCCACCACAACCGCCCCCAGAGGATCCCCCTCGTTCTCACATACCACCCCACCAACCTCCAGATACAACGTATCATCCTCCGACACTTCCGCCATTTACAATCCGACCCCACCACCCAAGCCATTTTTCCATCCCCACCCTTGTCTGCGTTCTGGAGAGACCACTCTCTCCGTGACTCCCTTGTCCACTCCACACTCCCCTCCAATCCCACCACACCCGGCACCTTCCCCTGCAACCACAGGAAGTGCTACACGTGCCCCCACACCTCCTCACTCACACCCGTCCCAGGCCCCAAGATGACCTTCCATATCAAGTAGATGTTCACCTGCAATTCTGCCAATGTGGTATATTGTATCCATTACACCTGGTGTGGCTACCTCTACATTGGGGAAACCAAGCGGAGGCTTGGGGACCGCTTTGCAGAACACCTCCGCTCGGTTCGCAATAAACAACTGCACCTCCCAGTCGCAAACCATTTCCACTCCCCCTCCCATTCCTCAGATGACATGTCCATCATGGGCCTCCTGCAGTGCCACAATGATGCCACCCGAAGGTTGCAGGAACAGCAACTCATATTCCGCTTGGGAACCCTGCAGCCCAATGGTATCAATGTGGACTTCACAAGCTTCAAAATCTCCCCTTCCCCTACTGCATCCCAAAACCAGCCCAGTTCATCCTCTCCCCCTACTGCATCCCAAAACCTGCCCAGCCTGTCTCTGCTTCCCTAACCTGTTCTTCCTCTCACCCATCCCTTCCTCCCACCTCAAGCCGCACTTCCATTTCCTACCTACCAGCTCATCCTGCCTCCTTGACCTGTCCGTCTTCCCTGGACTGACCTATCCCCTCCCTACCTCCTCAGCTATACTCTCCTCTCTACCTATCTTGTTTTTTCTCCATCTTCGGTCTGCCTCCCCCTCTCTCCATATTTATTCCAGTTCCCTCTCCCCATCCCCCTCTCTGATGAAGGGTCTCGGCCTGAAATGTCAGCTTTTGTGCTCCTGAGATGCTGCTTGGCCTGCTGTGTTCATCCAGCTCCACACTTTGTTATCTTGGATTCTTCAGCATCTGCAGTTCCCACTATCACTCATACAAGTTGTTCCCTCCTGCATTGGCCTTGAACTCTGTGACTCGTTGGGTCGCCTCAGAGTCCACTTGCTGTGGATGTGTGGTCACATGTAGGCCAGGCAAAGATAGCAGATATCCTTCAGTTTTATGATAATCGATGACAGTTTCAAGGTCAATGTTACTGTAAACTAGTTTTCAATTCCAGATTCCATTTA
Source organism: Stegostoma tigrinum (assembly GCF_030684315.1). Taxonomy (NCBI): domain Eukaryota; kingdom Metazoa; phylum Chordata; class Chondrichthyes; order Orectolobiformes; family Stegostomatidae; genus Stegostoma; species Stegostoma tigrinum. The sequence goes on from NC_081366.1 coordinate 28,806,493, forward strand.
ACAAATTTGCATTCTACCTGCTAATGGTGGCTGGACGTGCCTGTAAAGGAGACTAGGCAGCCTCTTCATCCGTATTCATTTCACAATCATCACAATGGGCAGACACCTCTTTTGCCTCATCGTCCACCACAGAGGTTGGAGCTCTGCACATAGCCTCATTATCATCTAACATTGGTTCTTAGGGGCAATACTGAGGATGCTTTACTGTCAGAGATGCCATTCTTTCAGATGTGATATTCAATCAACATCATCCCTTTATCTTGTGTTACTGCAGTAGGCTGCTGAGCACTTTTTCAGAAAGGAGGAAGATCTCCCACCCAAATCTCTCTCCAAAACTCAGCCTGATATTCAACAGGTCTAGTTTGATTTGTGGGAGAAGTAGCTGTGTGCATATCAGCTCCTATTCTAACCTGTAAAATGCAGTTTGTACATTGTATGTTGCATGCTTTATTATACATTTATGTGTTAATTTTTTTACGTGCATCATATGCATTTTAAAATGCACATGCTATTATGGGACATGAGGGTATTAATCTCAATATGGTGTAGTTGAGAAAACAAATCCTGAAAGAAAACAAAGAACTGCAAATGCTGAAGATCAGAAGCAAAAACAGAATGTGCTGCAGAAACTCAGCAATGACACTGGGAGTCACTGGACTCAAAACGTTACCTCTGTTTTTTTCCCCAGAGTTGTTGCCAGATCTGCTGTGTTTCTCTTGGACTTTCTGTTTTGGTTAAAACAGTACACCATTGACTGAATGAAATAAATGCTCAAAATACAAATTGCCCTGAAAAGTTCAGTCTTGGGTGGCCAGAGACAAGTCGCCTCGTTATATGGAATGGAAGGTGAAAGTTGAACGCTGCTCCTGCAACCACAGGCTGATTCCTTCATCTAATAATAGACCTATCAGTAGGAAACACTAATAAGAAAATTTGTCACAAGAAGGTCATTCCTAACAAACCAGGTGTTCACCTCCTCAAAAAAATATCGTGTTTTGATGAGGATAATGCAGTTGATATAGTTTATACGGATTTCAGCAAGGCCTTTGATAAAGTCCCACATGGGACGCTGAAAGAAGGCAAGAGCAGGTGGGATCCAGGGTAACTTGCCAAATTGGATCTAAAATTGGCTCGGCAACATCAGAGGGTTGTGGTAGAAGGTTGTTTCTGTGACTGCAGTGGCATACCACAGGGTCCCTTATTGTCTGTGTTACATATAAACAATGTAGATGAGAATGTGGGTGGAATGTTAAGTACGTTTGTGGATGACACCAAGTGGTTGACAGTGAAAAAGCTGTTAGGTTACAGGAGGATTGAAATGGTTTGTCAGATGGGCAGATCAGTCGCAGATAGAGTTTACTCTGATAAATATGAGGTGATGCACTTTGGAAGAAGGAACAAAGACGCTAAGAAGCTGAGAAGGATGTTCGGGTGTTTGTCCACGGATGTTTGAATGTGGCAGGTCAAGTTAATGTGGTTGTTAAGAAGGTATAGGGGTCATTTGTCTTTCTCAGTCATGGCATAGATTATAACAGCAGGGAGGTCATGTTGGAGCTATACTGAACTTCGGATAGGCCACAGCTGGAATACCATGTGCTGCTCTGGTCACCAAACATTCTTCCTATAGTGATTACACTGGAGGGGTTGAAAAGTCGATTTACCAGGATGCCGTCTGGGATGGAGCATTTCAGCTATGAAGGGAACCTGGACAAGCTCACATTGTTTTTATTTTAGAGCAGAGAATGTTGATGAAGGACCTAACAGAGGTGTGTAAGATTATAAGAGGCACGGACAGGATGAACAGAAACCATTAGTTAAAGGTTCGATGACAAGGGCCTGAGGTTTAAAGTGAAAGGCAAGTGATTTAGAGGGGATTTCAGGAAAAGTCTTTTCACCCTGAAGGTGGTGAGGGTCTGGGATGCGCTGCCTTGGAGGACAGTCGAGGCAGGAAACCTCAACATATAGAAAATATTTGGACGGGCACTTGAAATGTGATGACATTCAAGGCTATGAGCCTAGTATGGGAAAATGGGACTACGGTAGGTAGTCGTGTATTTTTGGTGGTATAGACCTGAAGGACTGAAGGACCTCTTTTGTACTGTGTAATTGTTCGATTCTAACCTTTGATTGAAGGAACAGTAAACAATGGCAATGCTAATAGTTAGAACTGCCGGGAGTTGAGGAAGTCAGGAAGGGGAAGGAGGTAAGAGAGCGAAGGAGGAGGAATGAGTAAGTGAGGGCTGATGATGATGACAACAATAATACTGAACAGGGAGCTGAGGAAAATGCTGGGGAAAGACAGTACGGACAAAAACAAGCTAGGTGAGGGTGAGGTGGCTGTGTGAGAGGTAAAAGTTTCATAAGGGTTGAGAAAGGGAGACACCATTGGGATAGGACAGACAGCAAGACGGGCTTCAACAGGGAGACAGGGAGAGCAAGGCAGGAAGGGAAGCCAAGAGAAAAAGGCTGCAAAGAAGACAACAGTTTTAAGTCTTTCAAACAAAGGAACATACAGCTAACTAGGAGGTAGGAAAACTTGAAAACACTGAGGTAAAGAATTGTACTCTAAATGGACAAGTGTGTGCACATGTGAGAGACAGGCATTTTGTTTTGTGGAACACTTCTGCAGTTTTCTGATGTAGAGTGTGTTAAGGACCAGACCAGACTCCCTCAAAATATATTAAGAAGCTAGTGTTCCAGATGCAATTCGATTGATTAAACTACTTGACGTTAAGCAAAATAAAATTTATTCAAACACTATGGTTAAAATACAACAAGGAAAGAAGGAATTGGAATAACTTAATGCTATTGGAAAAGCTTAACAGAATAATAGATACAGTAACTGTTACTAATTAGCTGTTTCAATATAGTAACACCCCATAAATATTACCTTGGCAAAAGGCAAATTCAGAAAACAAATCCTCTCACATGCAATCCTATCTGCAAGAATGAGATACATCCAGCAGCTGCCAAAATAGAGAGAGGGAGGGAGAGAGGGAGAGATGTCTTTTCCGTTCACAATCTCACTTCACACCTGCTAACTGACAAAAGCAAAACCTACAAAATTCTAGAGATAATGGGAACAGCAGATGCTGGAGAATCCGAGATAACAAAGTGTGGAGCTGGATGAACACAACAGGCCAAGCAGCATCTCAGGAGCACAAAAGCTGACGTTCCAGGCCTAGCTCCTTCAAAATCCTAGGTCTGTTTGCATCTCCAATCGTTCATTCTTCTATTGTTCCAAGGTTAAAACCATTTAAAATTATTTTTAAATTTCTTTTCCAAGATAACTGCGCACAGGCTAGTATTCCATTACTAAGTCACCCTTTATTTACAGGGACACAGTATATAGACTGTGGTCAGCCAGCTCAGAGTCAGTCCCTGAAGTGAGGAGCCTCTGACTCCCCTGTTCATATCGGTCAGCCAGAGATCTCGGATTGTCCCAGGTTAACAACCCCAATGAGGGATTTCAGTCTATAAGACCCTCTTGGTTCCAATCATTAAATTTGCAAGTTGTTCACCTTCTCATAAACTGCTCCGCACCTGTACCCCCATTTGTCTCAAAAAAGGACAAAACACATCTCTTAAAGCTACAGTATCATCACAAGTGTGGTACACTAAATTGATCTTCTGAGTGGATTCGGCTGATTAAAATTCAGATACCATAATCATCCAAATTAAGGACCAGCAAAAACTGTTTTGCTGCAGGAGCACTGGGCTTTCCAAACAGGAATGTGATATACCTAAATGATCACCATGAGTCTTATGTTGATCACACCATGGAAATAATCCCCCACTTAAAAAGCAATTTCTTTGCATCAATTTTTCAGCACCTGTACTAGCCTTTACTGTACTGCACTTGTAACAGTGCCAAGCACAGGAATGGTTTAGGGGTGCATAAAAAAAAGACAAACAAACAGTTTCAAATTATTGAAGTGCAAAAAGCTAGAAAAGGAGTGCATATTTGGTGCTCCCAATTGACCACGCTTCTCAATCAACATTTGTAAAAAGTTGAGCATGCTCAAAGTCCTATTCCAGCTGGCTCCAAAGAAAGATTACAAAGGAGGAATGTGTGTGATAACAACCTGGCACTGTACAGCACAGCTGCTTAACAGCCAGATCTTCTTGTTACAGATCTGGGTTATTTGGTCATTTTTAAACTGGCCTGTACTTCATTGTGGCCATCATGACAGCAGCTTTTGTGGGACTTCACTGGATAGTGACCCCAGTAAATAATGACTCCACTATGCAATCTCAGGCACCTACCCGATCAATGGTTCCAATAACGCACATTCAAAAATCATTACAACTTTGGTCCAATGGACCCATAGGCCAACTAGTTATTTGCAAATGAAAACAAAGTGTGGAGCTGGATGAACACAGCAGGCCAAGGAGCATCTCAGGAGCACAAAAGCTGATGTTTCGGGCTTAGACCCTTCATCAGACAATTGTGATATCTCTAGCTCAAGGTTCAAGAGATACACACTGGGGTTGGTTGTCGTGGATGCTATTATAATGAATATTGCACCAGTTGTTCATTGTAAATCTGAGATGCCTTCGAGGCTATGAAGGCATTAACTGAGATGGTAATCCTCAAACAATTATATGGGCTTGCCAGCTGACTCCACTGTATATGTTCTGACGTTTGGAGGAAGGGTCGCTGGACCTGAAACGTTAACTCTGATTTTTCCTTCACAGAGGCTGCCAGACCTGCTGAGATTTTCTAGCAACTTTGTTTTTGTTCCTGATTTATAGCTTCCGCAGTTTTTTCGGTTTCCACTGTATGTGTTGTTTCCTATGATGAAGGTTGCTTCCCTCATCCTCTAAGTGTGCCCTACTTGGTCTAATTTGGTAAGAGACAAATCACTTCCTCTTTTCACTAGAACAGTCTCTTGTAGTTAACAAGAAATAATTTAATGCATATTAGCAATGAGTTATGTGTTAGATTGATGGGATGAGGGCCAGTGTAAGGTCTCACTGCTTGAAAGTCCTGATCTGCCCAAATCCATACGACATCACTATAGTGGGTAGTGCTTGTGGCACTTTAGGGTTAACCCTTTCAGACCCAGATACAAGGCATACAATAATGGATGCTACATGAAGTGAGCAAAATGTTTTATGGTATTAATGTTTCTTCACCCTATGTGTTATATATAGCTTTAAATAATTAGTTTTTTGAAAATGAAAACAATTAGACACCAATGCTTGGTGTGGACTGAAGGTGGGAAATGTGATGAAATGATGGAATTCAGGATTTACAAACTGTCCAGCTTCAAGATTTCTGTAAGCCAGAGTAAGTTTTCATTTCCTTACTTTAACCTCCACTCTCCTGCTACCCAATGTGGGGCTTTGAACAATTTTTTTTTTCCCCTGGTTCTTCTTGCTTAATGCCATTCAGCAACCATGGGTGAGAGGGCAGCCAGAGATTCAATCCCAGATCTCTGGCCACCAGGCTGAGAATTATCATCCTGGTTTCCAATTGGCAAATCCATGTCACCATTGTCGTAATTCAATAGGTTAATCAAAATCAGCAACACGTATTCCACTACTCCCTAGGATTGTAGTCACTACAGCACTGAGCAAAATATGAAGTTTCATTCTGTATAATATTTGAATTCTAAAAGAGGATGTAGAACAGGCGAATGCTCACAACGCTCTCAGTCAGAAAGACAATCCAATCTGCAGCACTGACATGTCAAATAGATAAAAGGAGAGGACGCTCCTGATGTTTAGTGCTTTCGTAAGTCACTTTGTACCACAGATATGTAGGACTCACATACCTTAATCTATCTAAAATAATTCTTTAAAAGAATAACCAGAGACATCGTGTAAAACATTGTCTCTGCTGAACCACACTGTAGCATTTAAACACAAAACCTGAAAAGATTGTTGATGACAAAAATATTGTGACTGAATGCAACCTGGTATTATGATCTTTGAGAGGCAGCCAGACCATTTTGCAGATGGCCTCAAATTAATTCGAACATGATATATGTATTCCTTTAATATTTCAATAGTGTCTTCAGTGATTGCATAGGTGAATTAATGCATCTCACATCAATACACAGTCTATGTCCTGAAATACTACAATACTAATACTTTCCTGAAGCATTCTTTCCTGGGTCACTGAGTGTTTGCATGACGAGTTGGCTGTCTTAAAGTGCAGGAAATGTGACAGGTATCAGTTAACCTAGCACTCAAATGCATTATTCAGTGCTACTGGTCACAAACAGACATACAGACATCTTTGGAACAATACAATTCTTTCCTGTGATAGCTTTAGCTACATATCCCATCAAAAAAAAAGGTAGAAGTGGAACATTATAAAGTTTGCTGAATTATCATAAGCATAAATATATTTATTTGAGAGGTTGAGAGACGTTGACAGTGCTTTCATTCTTTTGATTGGAGATATGGACTCTACTGGCTAGATCAGCAATTATTGCCCATTGGGCAATTGGGAGTCAATCACATTTCTTTTGATCTAGAGTCACACATAGGCCAGACCAGGTTAGGATTTCTTCCCTAAAGTCCATTATTGAGTTGGGTTAATTGACAGTGATTACATGGCGACCATTGGCTAGCTTTTAAATGCAGATTATTTTTGAAAATCAAATTGCACCATTTGTCATGGTGGCTTTTTCTAAACTCATGCTCTCAGAATATTAGTCTGAAATTCTGGACTACGACCCAGTTACCATTATCACTGCACCAACACCTCCCCATGTCCTGTCACCTGCTCTTGACCCTTCTACTTGCTTTCTCTCTCTTAAACCTTCACTGTGAGCAAGTTTCCTGGGATGAGTGGCAAGAGGCAAGAAGCGATCTAGAGAGTTTGAGCAGCTTTGATTTTAGGGTTGCAAAGAGCTAGAGAAATGGCCAGCAGGAGGGAGGGAGTAAACAAAGAACAGGGAGACGGAGAGTCAGTGAGTATGATTGGGCAAGCAGGAAAGGCTACTCCAAAATAATGGTGGTCAAGTTATGTGACTGTACATCCTATCCACTATGAAAGAATATTAATGCAAATTCCCAATGCTAAATATGGATCCAGACCCATTAACAATATGATGTTAAATCAGAAGATGTAAATTGGGCAACTTAAAATGAGGATTTACCATAATGTAGTGAAAATTGCTGTGTTTGTTTTGCTGCCCGACAGACATTGCACTGAATTAGATTGAGAATACATTATAATGGAGATTTTTTACAGCATTTATTACATCATGATCTTGCATATGCAGCACACAAACACATTAACCAGGAAAATGATAGTCCTGAGAATAAGTATAGGAAAAATCTGTGATCAGATTACTCGTATTAAATATGATTTGGCACCGTTGAATTCCCTTGCAACATAGTGCTTTGGCAGAATTTACATGCTTTAGGTCCTGATTATACTTATTATGCATTTCACTGCTGAATTTCTGGAGGCATCAATAGCTGTCCGATTCAAATATCCCACTTCTAACCTGACCACAAGATTGCCTGGTGTTGGAGTGAAGGTTTTTCAGTTGCAATGAAGTAGCCTACACACCAGTGCACAATCAATATTATGGCGCCAAGATAGGCATTAGAGACAATCTATCTATTTTACCAGCAGAAACTTCATCCGCTTCATATTCTCGTGTGAGAGCGCTACAATGCTCTTCCACCTCCATATTACCTGATGATTCTAAGATTCTTCAGCAACATTATCCACTGAGTGACAATCATTCAAGACTAGCTTCAATCTTCGCTTTATGTTGTGTTTGATGGCTCTGCTTCTTCTTTTATTACTTGCAATGAAATTCAATCATTGGCAGCTATAGTTCAGTTGGTGGCACCTTCTGCCTCTAAATTATAAGGTTCTGGGTTCAAGTCCCATCTTACAGCTTGAGCACAAAATCAAAGCTGACACTTCAGAACTGTATCGAAGAAGTATCCTTTAGATGAAACCTTAATTAAAGCATGATCTGCTTGTTGGCATGAATGTAAACAATCACATGCCACACAGTGGATATATCCCAGGAAAAGGTAGGAAGTTATCCCTGATCAATACTTATCCCTCAGCAATACAGAAATAAATTATCTGGTCTCTATCATAAAGATCTTGTGGAAGCTTGCTGCACATAAATTGGCTGCTGTGTTTTCTACATTGTCACAATACTTCAAAAGTACTTCATTGGCTATAAAGCCCTTTCAGCCATCCAGTGGTTTTGAATGGTGCTAGTCTCTCTCAGTCTGCTTGTTTCTTGTCACTGGCTCAACTCACCTGCACACTCATTCAATACTCCTTGTGGTGTTATTTTTCATGGGCAGTATGTCTTAAAGAGACTCACACAATGTCATCAGTATAACGCTGCACTAGACCTGAGTGTCTCAAATCTATCTAACTTCGATGACTTGAAGCATTCACACCACTGAAAATATGCTGTATTGTTGTAACTTAATATTATCCCAGAAATCTTAGTGCCTGGGGAATGTAATGCTTCTATATATTATTTAGTTGTAGTGTATACCTGTATTCTTCAATACCATAATCTCCATATCCAGATTCTCATGTTATGGGAAAGGGAAATAACAAATGCGATGCCTCATGAGATAAAATACCTTGCTGGACAAAACTCCCACCATTTCTTTTATCTCTCCATCTGCTCCCATTTCCTTTTGCTGACTGTAACATTCTACCTTTGCATCTGCAGCAAATCTATCTGAACCAATTAAAATTGATTTGTATTATGAAAGGTAAAATCTATCCCAAATTTAAAGCCAAATTTAAGCTTGATGTACTCTGCATATCTGACCTATTGTAGGGTAAATCTTAGTCAAGCTGTCAACATTTTTGAGCAGGGTAAGAGGTGTTACTCAATTTCATTGCAATGACTTCAAAGGTAAACATAAAATGAGACATTTCATTTTGAATTTCGTTATAAGGTGGTGTGTCTGAACAAGACATAGGAAAATATGGCTTTCAACATGTATTTAAACAAATTTGCATTTGTTGCTCATATTTGAATGCTGACCTCAAATATTTACACAGGTCCAGCATACATATTACACCCAGGAAGATAAACAGCTGGAAATGAATAATATAAATGTTATTATATAATTATTCTCAAAATTCATCTGTGGGAAGAAAGTTTGCAGAAAATCAAATCAGCCTGTGTAACCATGAGATTAAATCGACTGAGAGTTAATAACAGGGATTATTCGTGGCCTTTGGAAGAATGAACACGGTGGCATCAATACATTCCTCTGAATTTGTTCTTAGGTTAACAATTTTTGATGCTTACATATCATTTTCATAAGGAATGAGCAAGATTTGAACTATGATTATAGTCATGCCTTATCCTGCTCAATGTACATGTACCAATTCATTTATTAAAGCGTTGTAACATATTATTCAATGTACCTTGATAATTGACAGCTTATAGGGAATTGTTGCTGAACACTGGGGACACATGTCAAATCGTTTGACCTAGTGAACTTTGTTTAATGATATACTGCTAGCTGTGTAATGCTTTTATTGTTTCTCATTAATAGCAATTGTGAAAGAAGCTCTGTGAAAAAAGAAAAGTAAATTGATCTCTTTGGCCGGTGTTCCACCCATATCTCTCGAAAACTTTCTTATTCATGTACCTGTCCAAATGTCATTTAAATGTTGTAACTGTATTTGCACCTATCACTTCCTCTGATAGTTTATTCCACAAACACATCACCCTCTGTGTGAAAAAGTTGCCCGTCAGGTCTTATTTAAATCTTTCCCCTCTCACCTTAAAACTATGCCCTCTACTTTTGAATTCCCCAGGGGAATGACCTTTGCTATTCACCTTATCTATGCCCCTGATGATTTCATTCCCCTTTATAAGGTCACCCCGTCAACCTCCAATGCTCGAGGGAAAAGAAGTGCTAGCCTACCCAGCCTCTCCTTATAACTCAAACCCTCTAGTCCCAGGAACAACCGAGTAAATCTTTTCTGCACCCTTCCAATTGATACTTCACTAAATATGTGTAGAAAACCTCATTTTAACAAACTCATAACTCTGAAGTGGGAGGAACTCGCAAAAATTTGTTGGCCATGATTTAAGTTGTGAAAATAAATTATTTCATACTGTGTGTGTTCACAATCAATATGAATCAGTTTGGTAGACATGTGATTTCAGCATTGCTGATGAGTGAATTGTAAAATTGCAGTGAAACCATGCAGATACATTGCGAGATGGGAAAATCTCCCACAGAACTGGATGGTGAGATGGCAACAGTAAAAATAAAGTGGGAAGTGATGGGGTTTGTTTTTTTCATATATGTCAGCCCACATTACAGACCACTGAGGGTCAGGATCTTGTTGAGGCAGATGTCTTGAAGTTTTGTGAACAAAGCTAACTTCTGACACAGTTATACTATCACATAATCACTGATGTTGCTATACGTTACATGTACATAGCTGACTGACTGAAAACACCACACTGACTTAATTACACACAGAAAAAGTCACTGAAGATGAGGCCTTCCAGCACACTCTGGGTAAGGATGCTAGTAACAAGGACGACTGAAAGACATCAGAAAAGCATCGCAGCCTGAAACTTCTTCAACGTAATCTTACACAGCCCTGTTACTTTTATACCAAATTGTTATATCCATTGTTGAGCTCCAGGAGGAGATACAGAAATGTTTCCTGGGCATGCTTATTTGTAAAGCAATTATTGCAAACAGTGGTGTGAAGCTGGTAGGCAACTACGTAAGCAATTAAAGCAGCAGGAAACTTTAACAAAATTCTCTAAATATAATGTTCCATCTGTGTTATTCAGTAGAACATTAGCGGACAAGAAGACAAAGCTGAAAAATTAGTGGGCTCCTTTAATACACAGACGCTGCCTCTGCACTCCACACTTGCTACATGTCTTGCCAATATTTTTATTGTACTTGGACAGAGCGTAATTTTTATGTCCCAAGTATGGCAGAAAATGGTGGAAAGACAAAGGAGAGGAACATACATGGAGAATGCTGGATTTTCTACGGTGATGGTTATGGGATGTTTTTGTTTTATGCTGTTTTGTTTTACATTGTAAAAATGGAGAAGTTTGGAGAGGGGAATATGACATTAAAATCTGCCCAGAGACACATGCGTGACCAACTTGCTATAGAGACAACTTCAAATCAAATTTAAGATGAACATAAAGTGAAAGCATTAGCATTTTGATACAAAGGAGTAGCAACTGCCCTTGCCGTATATAGACCCACAGGCTCTCTGCTCACCAGACGGAAAGAAAACCCATTTACGATGGTCTTATGATCGCAAAAGAAACATTTGGTTTTGGGAAGCCACCAAAGCAGACTGCTAGCTTAAAGTTTTGGCAAAGATCTGTAGCGCAGGTTGTGGGTGAGCTTCTTGACTTGCTCACCGAGCTGGCCTGTTCTCACTCAGACGTTTCTTCACCATGCTAGGTGACATCATCAGTGGGGCCTCCAATGAAGTGATGTTATTCTATTTTTTTTGGAATTCGTTTCAGTCTGGTCCATTATTGGTGTGTTGTGTCATTTCCGGTTTCGATCTGTATGAGTTTGTATATGGGGTCCAATTCTATGTCTGTTGTTTGTATTATAGGTGGAGAACCATGCCTCTAGAAATTCCCATGTATGTCAATATTTGGCTTGGGATACTATGGTTACCTTGTTCCAGTTAAACTGATGGCCTTCATTATAAGAGTGTACCAATATTAAGGAGAGTTTGTCGTGCTCTTTTGCTGCTAACTGACGTTCATGTATTCTGATGGCTAGTTTCCTTCCTGTATGTCTGATGTAATGTTTGTGGCAGTCGTTGCATGGTATTTTGTAAACCATGTTGGTTCTGCACGTTGTGGGCATGGGTTCCTTAATCCTCGTAAGTGTTTGCCGCAGAGTGGCTGTGGGCTTGTGAGCCGCCATGATTCCTAGTGGTCTTAGGACTCTTGTTGTCAGTTCCAATATGTTCTTGATGTAGGGCAGTGTGGCCACTCTGTTATGGCGTACTGTGTCCTTCTTTCGTCTGTTTCGTATAGCCTATACAAAGTCTTCACTATACGTGGATATCCCCACAACATCATCCACAGATACCTACTAAGCAGACAACAGGAGGACACAGTACGCCCTAACACAGTGGCCATACTGCCCTACATCAAGAACATATTGGAACTGACAACACTCTGCGACAAATACTTACAAGGATTAAAGAACCCATTCCCACAACGTGCAGAACCAACGTGATTTACAAAATACCATGCAATGACTGCCACAAACATTACATCGGACATACAGGAAGGAAACTAGCTATCAGAATACATGAACATCAGCTAGCAGCAAAACAGCATGACAAACTCTCCTCAATATCGATACATGCAAACAGTGAAGGCCATCAATTTAACTGGGACAAGGTAACCATAGTATTCCAAGCCTAATATTGACATGCAGGGGAATTTCTGGAGGCATGGTTCATCACCTACAATGCAATCAACAAACACATAGAATTGGACCCCATATACAAACGCATTAGGATCAAAATCAGAAGTGACACAACTCACCATTAACGGACCAGACAGAAATAAATTCCAAGTGAAGTGCCAGTGATGACAGATACATAGTTTGAAGAAACAAAGTTTGTGGAAGTTAAACAGTTGCCTTGCTGTTAGAAGTCTATTTCATTAAACTCAGAGGATTGAGTGGGGTACTTTGTTTTAAAAGGACAGTGAAACATTCAGCTGTATATGGCAGCAGTTGGAGATCTCATTCAAATGGGAGATAAACCTGGGAACTTCAATGAAAACATACAATGCACAGTTAGTGGAAACATAATGTATAAGTGTGGTGCAGGGATCCTAATCATGTTAAGATATGAATTGGAAATGCATTTTTGTAACTCAGTGTGTTGGTTGTCTTCTAAGCAGTGGTATTTGGCCAATGTTAATTTTTCATTTGTTTATGACTGTGCAAGTTCAGTGTGTTCCTATTAAATAGCATTAGGATTTCTACTAGAATTAGGGAAAGTTACTTTATAGCATTTAGAAATTCTGTCCCACCAACAGTTTCAAGATTTTGTGAGGCATTTAGTCTTAGAATTTCATCCCAAAGTCAAAATAACCCAAAATTTGAAAAAGCATGTCTAATGATCTGCACATCAAAACTGAAGACACTGAAAGGATGAAGTAACAGGAAAAATAGAATTATAAGAAAAAGAAGAGAAATCAGGAAGAGAGAAGGGATAGAGGAAGAGAGAAGAGATAGAAGAAAAAGCAACTGGAGAAGAGAGAGTTTTGGGATAAAAGAAAACTGTGGGAAAAGGAGTTTGAAATAATGCTGCTACAGCTGAGGAGCTGGAACTCTATTCCCTTGAAGACATTATTAGCTCAGACTTGTGGAGAGGCAGTTCGATTCACTCATTTCATTCTTAAGTTTGGCAAAAAGCAGAGGTAGAAGTTTTCATTCTCATTTGAAATGATGGTACATCACTTAAAGTGCCCAATCCAACACTGGTTCTTAATACTGTAGAGTAAGCTTTTGGGTAAAGCGCACAAGGTTTAATTCCTCTTACTTGAATAAAGTGCCACTGATTACAACGTCACAGGAAAGCACTATCATAGGTGTATACCAACCAGTACTGGAGGTGTACAGTCAAAAATTCCATTCCATGAGGAAATGCCTGACCAGATGACTAAATTAAATTAAGCATACATAAGGTCTAGGCAACTGAAAACAGACAAAGCTTTGAAGCATATCGGGAAAGTAGGACCAATCTGAAATGAGGAATTAAGAGGGCTAAAAGAGGTCATGAAATATCTTTAGCAAACAGGGTTAAGGAAAATCCCAAAGCCTTTTATTCATACATAAGGAGCAAGACGGTAACTACAGAAAGGGTTGGCCCACTCAAGGACAAAGGAGGGAAGTTATGCAAGGAGTCAGAGAAAATGAGTGAGATTCTTAATGAGTACTTTGCGTTGGTATTCACTGAGGAGAGGGACATCATGGATGTTGCGGATAGGGATAGACGTTTGATCACTCTAGGTCAAGTCAGCATAAGGAGGGAGGAAGTGTTAGGTATTCTAAAGGGCATTCGAGTGGAGAAGTCCTCAGGTTTGAATGGGATCTATCCCAGGTTACTGCGGTAAGTGAAAGAGAAAATAGCTGGGGCCTTAACAGATATCTTTGCAGTATCACTGAGCACGGGTGAGGTCCCGGAGGACTGGAGAATTGCTGATGTTGTCCCCTTGTTTACGAAGGGTGGCAAGGATAATCCAGGTAATTACAGACCCGTGAACTTGACGTCAGTGGTGGGGAAGCTGCTGAAGAAGATACTGAAGGTTAGGATCTATTTACATTTGGAAGAAAATGGGCTTATTAGCGATAGACAGCATGGTTTTGTACAGGTAAGGTCACATCTTACCAACTTGACAGAATTCTTTGAGGAAGTGACAAAGTTGATAGATGAGGGAAGGGCTGTAGATGTCATATACATGGACTTCAGTAAGGCATTTGATATGGTTACCCATGGTATGCTGATGGAAAAAGTGAAGTTGTATGGGTCTAAGGTGTACTAGCTAGGTGGATAGAGAATGGTTGGGCACAGGAGACAGAGTGTTGTAGTGGAAGGGAGTTTCTCAAAATGGAGAACTGTGACCAGTGGTGTTCCACAGGGATCTGTGTTGGGACCACTGTTGTTTGTGATATACATAAATGATCTGGGGGAAGGTATAGATGGTCTGATTGGCAAGTTTGCAGATGACACTAAGACTGGTGGGGTAGCAGATAGTGAAGGGGACTGTTGGAGAATACAGCAGAATATAGATAGATTGGCGAGTTGGGCAGGGAAATGACAGATGGAGTTCCATCCGAGCAAATGCAAGGTGATGCATTTTGGAAGTCCAATTCAAGAGCGATGTATAAGGTAAATGGAAATGCCCTGGGGAAAATTGATGAACAGAGATCTGGGTGTTCAGGTCCATTGTGCCCTGATGGTGGCAACGCAGGTGGATAGAGTGGTCAAGAAGGCATATGGCATGCTTTCATTCATCAGACGGGGTATTGAGTACAAGAGTTGGCAGGTCATGTTACAGTTGTATAGGACTTTGGTTCGACCACATCTGGAATACTGCGTACAGTTCTGGTTGCCACATTACCAAAAGGATATGGATGCTTTGGAGAGGGTGCAGAGGAGGTTCACCAGGATGTTGCCTGGTATGGAGGGCACTAGCTATGAAGAGAAGTTGAATAGATTAGGATTATTTACATTAGAAAGACTGAGGTTGAGGACCTGACTGAGGTCGACAAAATCATGAAAGGTATAGACAGGATGTATAGCAAGGAGCTTTTTCTCTGGAGTGGGGGACTCAATTACTAGTGGTCACGATTTCAAGGTGGGAGGGGAAATATTTAAGGGAGATATGCGTGGAAAGTTCTTTACGCAGAGGGTGGTGGGTGCCTGGAACACGTTGCCAGCGGAGGTGGGTGAGGGTGCATGATAGCATCATTTAAAAGGTATCTAGACAGATACATGAATGGGCAGGGAATAGAGGGATACAGATCTTTGGAAAATAGGCAACAGGTTTAGATAGAGGATCTTGATCGGCGCAGGCTTGGAGGGGTGAAGGGCCTGTTCCTGTGCTGCAATTTGCTTTGTTCTTTGCTCTTTAATGGGCAACACGTATGACATCGATGGCATTAATCAAGAAGAGATTTTTAGAACATAAAGGCAGCAAAGCAAAGGCTCATATCAACATGATAAAGCAATACCACTTGCCGAGAAGAAGGCAGGCAGGTAGGAGCACGAGCAGGGATGAATTGAAGTGAGGCATTGGGGAGGATCACATTAAAACCCCTACTACTTTGTTAAACAATAGTGAAATAACTTAGTCTCCTTATTCATTCACTGAGATGGAAATCAGCAAGCAGACTTAATGAGATAATGGGAACTGCAGATGCTGGAGAATCCAAGATAACAAAGTGTGAAGCTGGATGAACACAGCAGGCCAAGCAGCATCTCAGGAGCACAAAAGCTGACGTTTCGGGCCTCGACCCTTCATCAGAGAGCAGACTTAATGAGGCTGTTTGTTGCCTTTAAAAGGCAAACAGAGAGATAAGTGAACTGCACCACTCCAGCTCTACATGATGTGGATCCCTAACAGCTTGCATAACTGTGCAAGCAACTGAAGAAAGAAAACAAACTCAAGAAAACTGTTTTGGTTCTTTCTTTGAAAATCAGTTTCAAAATATTCTTTTCTCTTCATCTGTACATCACAGGGAATCCCCAGTTTATTATGACCTGACTCTGCAGGGTCTCTGAATTTCTTACAGTTTCAGATGGGGACTGTCAAAGCAACTTCTTAAAAATCAAAAATTCCTAAACAACAGTGAGGTAAAAACACTTTCTGGCTGACGTGGGTGGCACAGTGGCCAGCACTGCTGCCTCACAGCACCAGGGACTGGGTTCAATCCCAGCCTTGGGCAACTGTCTGTGTGGAGTTTTCACTTTCTCCGCATGTCTGCATTGGTTGCCTCTGGGTGCTCCAGTTTCCACCTACAGTCCGAAGACGTGCAGGTTAGGCGGATTGGTCATGCTAAATTGCCCATAATGTCTAGGGGGAATATGCATGGATAGGGTAGTTCTGCGTAGGATGCTCTTTGGATGGTGAGAGTGGACTGATGGGCCAAATGGCCTGCTTCCACACCATAGAGATTTAGTGACTGGTCATCACTCCTTACACCTCTGAAATTTATATTTAACTGGACTGAATACTCAAAGTTTCAACCAAATGGTTTAAATGGAGGTACTCTCACCTCAATTCTTAAGTATAAATTTGTTACTGTTTGTCACAAATCAATGCTAAGTTTCCTGCCTCATCTAAAAAAACCTTAAATTAAACTGGTGTGAATGGAAGTGTCACATTAAGAATGTCCAAAACCCTTGAGTTCTGGTCATCATGACAAAGTAAACATGCAGGTCAGGAAATAATATAAAAAAGAAACATCAACATTAATCTGTGTGTGAAATATAACACGGGGTTTGTATAGGGCAAGTATATGGTCCCAGATCATCAGGAGTTAAGGATGCTCATAATTCCCAGGTTTTATTTCAATGAGAATGATGGGTTATCTCAAAGCAGGCACCGAAATTGAGATAAATTTTTCCAGCTTTAGATTTTGTTGAAGTTAGGCAGACTGGATTGAAATCACTAACAAGATTAGAGATTTCTGTAAAAATTCAGCAGAACCAATAAAACCTTTAATTATTATATTCTGGACTTTAATTATTTTCATGGGATTGTGACTGATAGGCCATTATGATAGCCGCAAAATTATTTTTGATATGAAATATTTTTCCACGTAGTCCTCCCTATCCTGTGATTTCAGTAAGAATTAAAATCCATCAGCATTTAAAAAGGCTTTCAGGTTTATCTCACAAACAAGATGCCAATTACAAGTATTTTACTTGAAGGCCTCTATTAGGAAATAGACACACACATTCAACAGCACAGATCTTGCCAATCACCAGATTTCTCCTCAATACAAAATATGTCATATTCTCCCCAAAAACTTGTTCTTATAGCTATAAAAATTTAAGATAACCTACCTTCATGTGTTTCAAGTACTATTTTGTACAGCCATCACACCTTCATTTAAATTTTGTTCTGAAGGAGATCTTGATCAATTGGATCAATGGACTGAGTAGTGGCGGACGGAGCTTAATTTGGATATGTGAGGTATTGCATTTTGGTAAAACAAATAAGGTCAGAACTAATATAATTAATTGTAGGGCCCTGGGTAAATTGTAGAACAGAGAAACCTAGGCGTTCAGGTATATAATTTTATGACATTTATGTCAAATATGAACAGGGTAACTAAGGCGTTCAGCACACTTGCCTTCGTTGCTCAGACCTTTGGGTATAGGAGTTGGGAAGTCGTGCTGAGGTTGTACAAGACATTGGTGAGGCCTCTTCTAAAGTACTAGAAGTACTGGAGTTCAGAAAAGATTCACCGGGATGTTGCCAGGAATGAAAGGCTTGAGTTGTAAAGAAAGGATGGGACTTTCACTGGAGGTGAGGAGGTTGAAGCCCTTATAAAGGTTTATAAAACAATGAGGGGCATGGATCAGGTGAATAGCAAGGTTGGTAGAATTTAAAACTAGGGGACATAGTTTTAAGGCGAGAGAAGAAAGATTTTAAAAAGGTGAGGGGCAACTTGTACACAGAGTGGTTTGTACGTGGAATGAATTGCCAGAGGAAGTGATAGATGCAGGCACAGTTATAAGACATTTGGATATGTACATGAATAGGAAAGATTGGAGTGATATGGGCCAAATGCAAGCAAGTGGGACTAATTCGGTTTGGGAACATGGTCAGTGTGAGCTATTTGGACCGAAGGGTCTATTTCCACACTGAGAGTCTTTAACTCTATGACTGGACCTGAAACATTAATTTTGCTTTCTTTTCAAAGATGCTGCCCGACCTGCTGAGTCTTTCCGGCAATTTCTGATTTTTTTTTGTCATTTCCAGCATTCATAGTTCTTTATTATTTTGAAACAGCATCTCTGGTTTCTGCATTTAACCTTTGCTCAGCAATGAATCAATCAGACAAGGAAATTCAGCATTGATTTACCAATTTTTTTGGATGACAAATTAATTTTGCGGCAGATTCTCCCCAGAATTGTGCCTGGTTCTAAAATTGGAAAATGGTAAAAATAAGTTTACTGACACCCACCTGAAATAGTTGTTTTGTAATTTGCATATATGAACCCGGGTCCTAACAGCATTTGTAAGATA
The DNA here is from genome assembly GCF_030684315.1 of Stegostoma tigrinum. NCBI lineage: Eukaryota > Metazoa > Chordata > Chondrichthyes > Orectolobiformes > Stegostomatidae > Stegostoma > Stegostoma tigrinum. The sequence continues at coordinate 28,825,257 of NC_081366.1, forward strand.
CTAACGAAAAGTTGTCTACTAGATATTTAAATTAGAGTCACTTACCTTTTTTCTTCATCAAATATGAAGGCTCACCCTGGAGCAAAAGAAAAGAAATGTGTCAGTTACTTAGGTATAGTATAACTTTATTCATATCAACTTATTATTGTCAAACTCTGCAACTCTATGCAGCAACAAGCATATAAGAACCTAAGGTGGGTCTGTGATTTTGCACCATTAGCTGTCTCCCCAACATACAAATTAAGATGTCCTTCTAGAAATATTTTAGAAGTTATTTTATGTCAGTATTTTTAAAGTGGTACGGATTGGGTGCTGATTTATGCTAAAGGAATAAACATTGTACAACATTATAAATTTGAAATATCAAAATGTTCAAACCAAACTGTATTTGGTGGTTTTAATTCAATCTTCATTAACCCGCTTCAACAGTCGCCTCAGCTCTTTGGTTATACTATCGTCTCTGACTATTTAAACGACTATTTTGTTCAAAAATCTACCTGCACAAAAATTCCTGTAACTCTTGAGCTTTCTCATAGGTTTGAAAGATTCGTTGACTAGTCTAATCAGACATTGAAGTAGACGGACTAGCCAGTCATGTTTGCTGAAAAATTATTGAGTTGTTCCATTAACTATTTATCTCCCACTAGATACTGTCTGACCTGCTGACTCTTTCCAGCATACACTGTTTTCATTCTATGGTCCTTTGTTATTTGCAAGTCAACCACAATAGAAATAAAGGCAAGAAGAGGTAACTTTTCATTGTATAATATCTTTCACAGCCTCAAAACATCACAAAAAGAGATTCAGAGCTAATGATGTAATTTTGAATTGTAGTTTCTGATACATGTAGGGAAATGTTATAGCCAGTGTGTGTATTGTTGAAACTAATAATGTAAAATACTAGTGAATCTGTTTTTCAGAGTGCTGGTGGAGAAATAAATGTTGGCCAGGACTCCAGAATTACTCTGTATCCTTACTTCAACAGTTCCACAGGATATTGTATGTCCTGCTAAGCAAAGAAATGGTTCTGGTCAAAGTCACAAAAGACATACAACATGACTATAACTTCATTAAACTACTGCCCCTCAATCTTCTTAATCTGTCTGCAGCCTTTAATGCAATTAACCAACTTATCTCTTTCCAATGCTATTCTTTTGGGATTGACTGTCCTCATTTGTTTCTTTTCTTTTTCCTAAACCAGTTGAAACTACAGAATTATGTGCTATGTTTCTCTTACTACTCCAGCAGTATTACTTCTAGAATTGCTCAGGGGTATCTCTATGGTATGTTGAGTCATGTAAATCATAACAATGTCATTAGTCACATGACTCAATAAGACCGAAATCAAAAGTCTGGAAAGAGCATGTGAAGAGAGAGGTCTTAGATATTACACTAGAGATGAGTAGTTGGGAACCTACTGTGTATGGATGTAAATAAAAGCCATATTACACTACATAGATTTCTGAAGAAGGGTCAAGACCTGAAACATCAGCTTTCCTGCACCTCTGATGCTGCTGGGCCTGCTGTGTTCATCCAGATCTACTTGTTATCTCAGATTCTCCAGCATCAGCTGTCCCCACTATTGTTGAAGAACCTTAGGGTTCAAAATAAGGGGCAAACAGCCTGAGGTAACACTCTCACTATTTTTTTTTCTGTGCAGACCTCTGAGGTCTGTGCTCAGCAGCAACTTCCGTATTTCTGTATAATAACTTACGTATTAAACAGTATCATCTGCAAATATGTCAGGATCTACACGCATGCTGAGAACATCTAGCTGTACTTTAGCACTACCTGTTTTGTTCCCTCTACTGTGATTTGTCAAACTGCCAGACTGATATCCAATACTGCATAAGCAGGAATATCTTCCACTACAATCCTACTGAGATCAAAGCCAATCATTATGACTCCTACCACAATTTATGTTCTCTAGTTATTGACTTTGATTCCTCTCCCTCAGTGTCTGTCACTGACCTAGAGTGCTCACATGTTACTGCATTTAAGACACGACAAAAGCAGTAGCAGTGGTTGCCCTCCATGTGAAAATGTAAATGATGTCTCAGTTTTGACTCGCCTGAAAGATGGCACCTCAAACTGCACTGTGCTCTGCACTGGAATGGCAGCTAAAATTGTGTATCTAGAAAAATAATTTGAACCCACAGCCCACGTGCTGATACTTAAATAATATTGACACCTGAAATGGCAGTTGATCAATAATCTCAGCAAAGTATCAATTTAATTATCGCTCCTATCTACCACTCAAGCCTACCAGATTAATTTACTGCAGTCACAAAAATCTGGTTGTGCAGCTGAAAAGATCTTGTGCCTCCCAACATTAGCAGTTAAAGTTATCAAAGACTGATGTGTTAAAAAATTGTCATAACATATTCAAAGCAAAAGCAATATATGTGTTACTGTAGCCTAGAATTAGAATTATGACATTGATACCGAATTTGCATTTAGTGCAATCAATAGTTCAAAAGGTACTGTCCATATTTCTTGTTGATGGTAATCTAATAATAATTGCTCTTGAATGTGACAAAAGTAACTTTACTTTTCTATTCATTTTTGTGGGATGTGGGTGTCGCTGGCTGGCCAGCATTTCTTGCCCATCCCTAGTTGCCCTTGAGAAGGTGGTGGTGGCTGCTTCTTGAACCGCTGCACTCCTCCTGCTGTGGGTTGACCCGCAATGCTATTAGGGAGGATTTTGACCCAGTGACAGTGAAGGAACAGTGATATATTTCCAAGTCAGGATGGTGAGTGACTTGGAAAGGAACTTCAAGGTGGTGTTCCCATTTATCTGCTGCCCCTTGTCCTTCGAGATGGAAGAGGTCGTGGGTTTGCAAGGTACAGTCTGAGGATCTTTGGTGAATTTCTGCAGTGCATCTTGTAGATAGTACACACTGCTGCTACTGAGCATTGGTGGTGGAGGGAATGAATGCTTGTGGATGTAGTGCCAATCAAGCGGGCTGCTTTGTCCTGGATGGTGTCTAGTTTTTTGAGTGTTGTTGGGGCTGCACTCATCCAGGCAAGTGGGGACTATTCCGTCATACTCCTGACTTGTGCCTTGTAGATGGTGGACAGGCTTTGAGGAATCAGGAGATGAGTTACTTGTCGTGGTATTCTGAGCTTCTGGCCTGCTATTGTAACCACTCTGTTAATGTGGTGAGTCCAGTTGAGTTTCTGGTCAATGGTAACCCCTAGGATGTTGATAGTGGGGGATTCAGTGATGGTAACATCATTGAATGTCAAGGGCTGGTGGTTAGATGGTGTCTTTTGGTCATAGCCTGGCATTTGTGTGGCACAAGTGTCACTTGCCATTGTCAGCCCAAGCCTAGATATTGTCTGGGTCTTGTTGCATGTGAATATGAACTGTTTCAGTATATGAGGAGTCATGAATGGTGCTGGACATTGTGCAAACATCAGGAAACAACCCCACCTCTGACTTTATGATGGAGGGAGAGTCAATAATGAAGCAGCTGAAGATGGTTGGGCCTAGGACACTACCCTGAGGAACTCCTGCAGAGATGCCCTGGAGCTAAGATGATTGACCTCCCATGACCACGAGCATCTTCCTATGTGTCAGGTATGATTCCAACCACCGGAGTGTTTGCCCCCTGATGCCCATTGATTCCAGTTTTGCTAGGGCTCCTTGATGCCACATTCAGTCAAATTCAACCTTGGTATCAATGGCTGTCACTCTCACCTCACCTCTGGAATTGAGCTCTTTCGTCCTTGTTTGAAATAAGGCCTCAATGAGTTCAGGAGCTGAGTGGCCCTGATGGAACCAGTGCTTCCTCTGAGTGTTGCTCAACATTGAGGAATACATACTCCTGCAATAAGATCGTGGGTAGCAACTTGCACCAGAAGAACTCTTTTAAATATTTGCCATTCTACAGTTCGATGTGTTTTGCTGTATTTCTTCTCAGCATTTGCTTCAAATATTTCAGTTTCCCACACTGCTGAACCATATAGCTTTTTTACCCACATGCAATTGTGTCATGGTCTTACATAATTTTTACTCTCTTCAACAGCTGCTTGAGGTAGGTGCAGCTGAACAGTATCTATAGAAAACATCACGGTAGGCTGCAGTGTCAGTAACTTGTCACTGACACTGTCAGTAACTCCAGTCAGTTGGAGGAAATGCCACTTTGTGAAGTTGGCTTTAAAAATGGCTGCACGCGCTTCTGAATTTCTGAATGATGAGGCAGGCTGTGTTGAGAATCCAGCAGGGCAGCTTGGGAAGAGCCCAACAGGCTGCTTGGTCCCCGAGGTGGGTTGAGGGGAAAGTCTTCCTGGAGACTCCGAAACTATTCAGAGTTTAAAAATAAAGATTAAATCAGAAAACATCCCTCCTGCTCTCACCTTCCTCACTCCCTGCCCCATCAATTCCAACCTCTGCCTTTGCAACTACCCTCAATGTTATAGAAATCTCCTCTGCTGTTCTATGCCCATCCTCCATCCCCATAGCTTCTGTGCCCCCATGTCAATCTATGCTATGGCCCCCACAAGCACATTGCACATAGCCATAAGCCTCAAAGTGCCCCCAATCATCCCATAGCCCTTTAGAATGCCTGATCCTACTCACTGTCAACTCACACTTTCCACCTACAATACTTTCTATTCTCTCTCTATGTCAGTGTGCCTACTACCCAGGATGGGCATGAATCAGGAAGTATGATGAGAGGGAATATAACAGTCCATTCCAGTCAGGAAAGAATTCAAATACGCATCCAATACAGTGAAACTGCTTCAACCAATCTCTTATGTACAACAGCATTTCACTAAAATGCACGTTATGTCAAACCTTTCACTCAAGTAAGTCAAACTTCATATTAAACAGTTCCATTCAATAGGCAGATGGAGTTATCCATCAATAGGCACCCCATTGTGGAAATTATTGTTTCCAAAATCAGTCATGCATCACAAATCCTACAATAATTTTACATAATCTCTGAGGAAGGGTCACTGGACACGAAATGTTAATTCTGTTTTCTCCTTCACAGATGCTGCCAATCCTGCTAAATTTTTTCAGCAACTTTGTTTTTGTTCAATATTTTTACATAACCAAACACTCTGAAATGCCTGGCACTTTCTTTTAAATCTCCACAATTTATTCAGATATGTTCTTGATAGGTTTGCAAATTTCAATGGATTTTTGCATTCTTTAAACACAAGCATGCCATTTCACATTCCAAAAGGGTGCCTGGGCCAAAAAGAACAGAAATACCACAAATTAGACATTTCTCCAGCCCTCATTGCTCAGAAAGTCCCCATGCACTACCAATGCAAAATCATATAAGCTAAACCCCGTTGCCTCTCTCCTTATGTATCTCTGTCAACTTAATGCTACTCTGACTAATGACCCTTTTCTCCTTCACCTACCATGCCAATAACGAACTCTAGGTAAATGTAGATTCAAGAACATTTGGGTCCAACATCATCAGGGCAAAGCAGTCCACTTGATTCACATCTCATCTAACACCTTCTAACATTCACTCTTCACCGCTGAGGCACAGTGGGAGCAGTGTGTGTCATCTAAGATGTGCTGCAACAACTCATCAAGACTCATTTAACGATAACTTTCAAATTCATGACCTCTACCACCTTCTTTAAATAGTGTCTAGAAATTTATTTCAATTTCTTTCTTAAATAAATTCAGTAACTTTGCCTTCACTACCTTGTGTGTAGACATTTCCACTGGGTCATTACCCTCTGGGTGAAGGAATTTCTCCTAATTTCAGTCACATATTGTCTAACCTGCATCCTGAGACTGTGTATTCTTGTTCTCGAGCCCCCTTCAGAGAGGCAGAACATCAGTCTGGACAGGGAAATAGTAAGAACTACAGATGCTAGAAGCCAAGATCAATAGGTGTGAAGCTGGAAAAGTACAGCCAATCAGACAGCATCCAAGAAACTGGAAAGTCAACTTTTCAGGCCTAAACCCTTCACCAGGTCTGGGGAGGGGTAGGGGTGTCCGGAAATAAATAGAGGAAGGAGTTAAGGCTGGGGGGAAGGTTAGGAGAGATTGTGATAGGTGGATGCAGGTGGGCAGTATTGTGATTAGTCCATGGGAAGGGTGGAGCAGATAGGTGAGTAGGAAGATGGACAGGTTGGATGGTTGGTGGGATTTTCAAGCTGGTGAAGTCAAGGTTGAGCTCATCGGGTTGCAAACTTCCAAGGCAAAATATCAGGTGTTGTTCCTCCAGTTTATGTTTGGCCTCACGCTGACAATGGAGGAGACCAAGGATGCACATGTCAACAGGGGAGTGGGAGGGGGAGTGAAAATGGATGGCAAATGGAAGGTCAGGTTGGTTAGTGCACAGCTGCTCTGCAAACTGGTCGCCAAGTCTGCATTTGGTCTCCCCAGTGCAGACAAGACCACATCAGGAACAACAAATGCAATAGATCAGGTTGGATGAGGTGCAGGTGAATCTCTGCTGGATCTGGGAGGATTGTTTGGGGCCTTGGATGGAGGTGAGAGGGGAGGCATAGCGACAGATGCAGTGCCTCCTGCATTTTCAGGGAAAGGTATCGGGTGTGGTGGAAAATTGGTGGGGATTGTAGAGCTGATGAGGAAATCGCTGAATGAATGATCCTTGCAGAAAGTGAAGAGGGGTGGGGAGCGAAGTATCTTTTTGGTGTTGGGGTGTGATTGAAGGTGGTTGAAATGTCAGAGGATGATACATTGGATTCAGGTTTTGGTGGGTGGTATGTGAAGATTAAAGGGACTCTATCCTTATTATCGATTAGAGGAGTGGGTTTAAATGTAGAAGTGCAGGCAATGGAGGAGATGCAATTGAGGGCATCTTTAATTACAGAGAAAGGGAAATTATCTCCCTAAAATAGGAGGATATCTGGGATGCCCTGCAGTAGAATATCTCTTCCTGGGAGCAGACGCAGCAGAGGTAGAGGAATTGGGTGTATAGAATAGCATTTTTGCAGGACGGTGGGCATGAAGAGGTGTAGTGGAGTCTTGTGGGAGTCAGTGGGTTTGAAATGGCTGTCAGTGGTAAGTCAGTTTCCAGAGAAGCAGATGGAGACGGAGAGGTCCAGGAAGAGGAGGAAGGTGTCATAAGTAGTCCAAGTGAATTTGAGGGTGTGGAGGAAGTTGTTGGCGAATTTGCACTGATGCAGTCATCAATATAGCAGTGTAGTCGCGGAAGAGGGGATGTTCCACAAATCTTACAAAGAAGCAGACTCAGCTCAGGCCCATGTGGGTGCCCATGGCTACCCCTTTGGTTTGGAGGAAGTCGCAAGAGTCAAAAGAGTAATTTTTGAGAGTGAGGACCAGTCCAGCTAAGCTGAGAGTGTCAGTGGAGGGGGAACTAGTTGGGCCAATTTGAAAGGAAGAAACTTAGGGCTCTTAGGCCCTTCATGTGTGGGATACAGATGTACAGGGATTCTATGCCCATGGTGAAGATGAGGTGTCGAGGTCCGGGGTATTGAAAATTTTGGAAAAGATGGAGGGCATGGGTTGTATCACGAACGTAGTTAGGGAGTTCATGGACCAAAGGGGAACAAACAGAGTCGAGGTAGGAAGAGATGAGCCAGGAGCAGGCAGAGACAATGTGTTGACCAAGGGCAGTCAGGTTTATGGATTTTGGGTAGGAGATAGAAAAGGGCTGTGCGAGGTTGTGGAATTATCAGGTTGGAGGCTATGGTTAGGAGATCTCCCAAAGTGATGAGGTTGTTGATGGTCTGGGAGGTGGTGGCTTGGTGATCAGAGGTGGGGTCATGTTTGAGGTGACGGTCAGAGGAGGTATCAGAGAGTTGGTGTCTGGCCTCAGCAATGTAGTGGCCAGTACCCCATACTACCGCCATGCCCTCCTTTTTGGTGGGTTTAATAGTGAGGTTGGGATTGGAGCGGAGGGCTGCACATTCCAATAGGGAGAGGGTGGAATAAGTTAGAGGAGTGGAGATATCCAAGTGATTGATGTCGCGATGGCAATTTGAGATAAAGAGGCCGAAGGAAGATAGGAGGGTGGGAGGAGGTGTCCAGGAGAATGGAAAGTATCCTCCCTCTAGCAAGAGGTCATTCGAGGGTGGATTGGATTCCCATTCATAGAAGTAGGCGCAGAGGTGGAGGCTGCAAAAAGAGAGTTCAATGTCATGGAGTATATGAAGTTCGTTTCTGTGTGGGTGCAAGTGAATGAAGGCGAGCCCTTTGCTGAGGACTGATCGATCAACCTCAGTGAGTAGGGAGGTCCAGGGGAAATGGTGAATACCTGGCAGGGCTTGGGGCTGGGGCTGGATGTAGAGCTGGAGCTGGGAGCAGGGGTGAAGCCTTCACCAGGAGTGGGTGTGTGCACTAGCTCAGTCACATGGGTGGAAGCAGAAGTAACACAATCGTCACTGTTTTCGGTTGTCACGTGGTTGTCAAGGTCGGCTGTATGCGAACTACAGGAGTGGTTGGAGCACCCATGACATCAATCGTGTCAGGCTGATCCTGGAGAAGGGCAGACATCAGATTAGGATGCTGAATGGTTCAGGAGGTCTGTGTGGGGAGCTGAGTGTGATTAATTTGGACAGCCCTGCCAGAATTCTAAATGTTTCAGTGAGATCCCCTTTCATATTTTTAAACTCCAGATAGTGTAGTCTTTGTTGATCCAGTTTCTACTCATACATAAATCACAGAAATATTATCAAGCAGAAGGAGGCTAGTCATCCCGGCATTACAGCATTGGTGCTCTGAGCATTTTGACTTAGTGTTACAACTCATGCGTTTTCCCCATAACCCTGCACGTTGTTTCCATTTAAATAAGCAGCCAATGCCCTCTTGAATGTCTTAACTGACTGTATGAAACACTTTTTCCAAAGTTGTATTTGATTCTTTTGCAAAGCACGTTACAATCCTTCACCATCGGTAGATTGTAATCCGAGAAATCCCTCCCTATTTCTGCATATCCCTAAAGACTGAATGGTTTAAGAAAGCAAATCACCACCAGCCTCTCAAGAGCTATTATGGGTGAGGGATAAATGTTGGCCTAATTCTCCCAAATCCCTTGAACAAAAACAAAATCCACTGCTACCAATGGACACAGGAAAAAAAATTCATTTGCATTTCTTTAATGCAGACTACACTCTATTGAGAAAAGTGTTGTTGCTCATAACTATACTTTGAGACTTCAACAGTGCTAGGCATTTCATTGGTTTTTGACAGTTGTTGACAGGGTGACACTTAATTAAGTTTATTCAACATTTTAGCACATTCCTTTCCACAGTTAACGGTTCCAAGGAACACTTGATCCCCAAACGTCAGCTTTTGTGTTCCTGAGATGCTGCTTGGCCTGCTGTGTTCATCCAGCTCCACACTTTGTTATCTTGAATTCTCCAGCATCTGCAGTTCCCATTATCACTTATCCCTGACCTCATCCATTTGGTGCCCTGGGGACAACTCTCCAAAGAGGTACACTGGCAATCCAAAAACAAATGCACTGAGAACAGACCTACTTTTACTTGGGAAAATCCCCACACAGCGGGTACGATACTCCAGGGACTCCAAAAGCGTATTTCAGTGGATGCTACTGATCATTTAAGTGGGCAACAAGCCCCCAGAATCATGCATGAAATCTAACCCGCTCCTATGAAAATGGTACCAACATTCGGGGACTAGATTTCCAATTCTGCACCTCTTCCAGTGTTTTGGCCAATGCAGAGATGTCCTCTGGCCAGACAAAAACCCGCATCTTGTAGTGCACAGCATTTTTCATCGCTTTCAATGCACTGTTGTCAAGCATACTAATGTCAGTGTATCATTAACAAATCTCCCATGATATTGCTTACTACATGTCACAAGTAAAGCTTTTGAAAAGAGGCTATTCCACAGAGAGTCAAGATAGGCCATTTATTTCCAGTCAAATAATTAAGAATGGCTCAAGATCGTTAAGCCTGTGAGCCGTTCCAGAATTTATCTATTTCAAGGCAAACTATCACTCATTCATCTAACTTTGTTGCATTTCACCTGACACCCTCATCTAATCAATATCTACCTATTCCTCTCCTGAGAATTTACATCAGTGACCCACAATTATTTTATGGATGCAGTTATGAAACCCCTTCTTGAACAGTATCCAAGAACCACATTAAGAAGGAATGGTTAGGCTGCTTAAAATCCAGTTTACTGGCCAGAGATCACCTATTAGAAACAAGCTGCCATTCAGTAAACTATATTCAGGATAACTACCTCAATTGTCAATCGTAGTTATGGAAACAAAAGAAGGTTCTGTATTTCCAACCTTTCTCAAGCACTATACTTTTTGATCTTTTACTTTATGGTTTTGATTTTGCTTCTTGTATATCTTTGTTGTTAGAAGGAGCTGTTTATTTTTAAAAGAAGGATCGATGTTCTCATACTTTCTTGCCTTCACAGGCATTCGAAGGCATTCCATATTAAACAAACCTGAATTGTTAGTTTGGATATTCCTTGTGGGTACTGTAACTCACAGGCATAACATGACCAGAAAATCTTCAGGAACCACTTTTTAGGCTCTCTGTTACCCTCTACCACTCTTGGATTTCTATCCAATTCAAGGTTGAATGGATAGTATTGTACAAGAATGGAATGAGTTTTCACATGTATTTACCTACGCTGGTCAAAAATTGCTACAGCCATTCTGATTATAAGTGTGACTGCTCCAATATCAGTGCCACCAGAATTCAGCCAAAAGCCATGATTGTTTTTCCAATTAAAAAATGTTACTTGATCATTGAATCATTGCTTTTAATGGGAACATTCTGCCCCGTACTTCAAAATTATATGTTTGCTTCACAGCCAATAAGGGCATCCAGGGATCATGAAAGATGGTTTTTCAATGAAATTTTTCTTGCCCTTCTCTTTTCCTCAAATTTGGATTTTCAACTTGAAACAAAAAGAAATAAAATGGGTGTCCGATATCTTTAGTCTTGAAAGATGACATTGCAGAAGCAATTGTGTCAATATTTTTTGTCACTATAGTGATGATGAGAATAGTAGAAAGCAGAACTCTTACAGCCATTCACAATGGTGTTCCAATGACCTGTACCAGAGGGGAGAAAATGTTTTTTATTTGTCCATGATGAATTGTAGATCACAGACATTAGAAGATAATGTAGAGTTAATGAATAGAAATTTAGTCATAATATTTTGAAGCATATTGGTCTGCAGGGCATGGTATTCACATCAGCTATCAGACTGAAGCCAATACATTACTAAAGCCATACCACTGCATCAGCAGCTCCATTGTTCAGTCAAGACCATTGAATTAGTTATAATTTGGTGGGCCTGCTTAGATTGTTCTCTGCCTGTTACTCCATTATGAAATTAAATTCTGCAGATTGCCAGTGAAATAAAATGATAATATTGTTTGGATAGATTACTCTGTTTTACTCCCTTTGTAAGAATTATCCATGTAACACAGATACCAAGTGCAGATGGAGTCTGCAATCCATGATGAGAATTGGGAAATTAGAAGAACATCCTGCCCTTCAAGTAACATATCAGTCTGTGTAGAATCATAGAGTCTCCAGAAAATGGAAAGAGACGGCTTGGCCCATTGAGTGTATAGTGGCTCTCTGAAGGGCACAGGTGCAAACCTTCCAGTCAGAGACATGCAATGGTGTGTACGAATAGAAATGTTGATTAATTTTTATTTTAGTAGACTGTAAACATAGCCTGATAGCCATTAATTCCATGACACCTAGAACTTGTTTTAGATGTGCACGGCTCTGCAGTACTCAAATGCAAAACATTTTTGTTCACAGACTAAAAGGAACCTTATAAATTTTGTCATGCTTCATTTTGACTGACCATTGAAGGATTCTGCTTTAAAATACGTTAGCATGCAGTTAACTTAAGTTTATCTCAGAAGAGATTAAATCCATATGCCACAAAACTGGGAATTTGACTTTAACCAACGTGGACTGGCTCCTTCTATTATGCATGAGTGTATACTGTTAATTTGAGGTTTAATTTTCGGGTTTTCCAAAAATTACTGAATATGCTATGTTGGGATGACCCACTTCATTCTATTCTGGTAGATGATGACTATTAAGAATACCATGTCCAGAAGCTCAGAAAATTTAAACTAGATTAGCAACTATGTATTTAATGCCCACCCCAATTGTCCTTGAAGGTGGTGTATGTAGATCTACACTGCCATTAGAATTCCCTCCCCAACAAAATTGTGTTCTATCTACAGCATATGAATTATAGTGCCACCACAACCACCTCAAGGGATGGGCTATGAATGTTGGCACACCAATGATGCCCACATCCCGTGAGTGAATAAAAGACTGGTCAATCTCCAAAAGTGGGCAGCTGGGCAGGTCAAGAATTCTATACAGTTCTCCTTTGAAAATTACTATTGAATTGGTTTCCTCCATGCTTTCAGACAGTGCATTCCAAAATTATAAATCGCTGTCGTGGGAAAAAAAAATCCTCTCTCCTTTGTTTTCTTTCAATTACCATCCCCCCCACCCCCGAAAAAACTTATGAACATTGGTAAGCAAGCCTCCTCCCACAGGAGACGGTTTTTCTGCTTTGCTCTTTTAAGGTCCTCCATAATCTGAAAATATCACAACTGAATCTCCCTGTACAATTTTCTCACAGAACTAAAGTTCAAGTTACTACTATAGTAAACCTCCACTGCAGCTTCTGAAGCCCTTGACATCCTTCCTAAAGTTTGGTGCCCAGAATTGGACACAATGGGTTACAATCAGAGCAATAGCAAGGTGATGGCAGCATTGCCAATTGTCACTCCACTCCCTAATTGAATGTCCTTGTTTACCTAACTCACCGCAGAGAAGGGCATTAAATTCTGTCCAATAATTCCAATGAAGCGCAACCAGTGATTTACAACAATTTTGCATAATGTTTTAGCCTTGCAATTACTTATAAAGCCAATGTTTTTTTAAAGAAAACTATAGGTTTCTCCCTCCAACTTCACAGACTGGTGAATGTCTTAGCTTTGTTTTTGTTCCTTCACCACCCACAAAGTTGTATCATATAGTTTTCTTTCAAAATTATTTATGTCACACTTCTCTGCATTAAAATTTACCTACCATGTGTCTGCGATTTCTGTCAATTTGTCAGTGCCAAAGATTGACAAATTGCCATTTTTCAGCACATCTTTCAGGAAATTAACCCCCAAATGCTGTGCGCATTCATCCAGCTCCATTTTATTATTAAAATAGTTGAACATCCAAAGCCGATACTCACCCCAATGTTATCTTTCATCACCATATTTAAACAAGCATAACATTTTCAAGTCACTGAAATGTTCAATTATCATTATTCATAACGTCACTTTTCAAGAAGTAGTTTTGATGGTGAAACTGTATTTTTTAGAAATTCATTACTGAAATTTCATTTTCCCATTAAAATATTTTAAAATGCTTTGGCTTACAACTCAATTTGTTGAACTAGTTTAAGGTCTGTACACTGAGGTGAAATGAATAATTGTCTACTTCAGGAACACTTGGGTGACTTCAAACTTTGGTGATCAACTGTTAATTCTTTATCTGTTATGTTTATAAAATTTCAAAGCAAATGAGACATTTTGCTCTGTATTTGTAATAGAACATAGAACAACACAGCGCAGAACAGGCCCTTCGGCCCTCGATGTTGCGCCGACCTGTGAACTAATCTAAGCCCATTCCCCTACACTATCCCATCATCAACCATATGCTTATCCAAGGGCTGTTTAAATGCCCCTCATGTGGCTGAGTTAACTACATTGGCAGGCAGGGCTTTCCACGCCCTTACCACTCTCTGAGTAAAGAACCTGCCTCTGACATCTGTCTTAATTCCATCACCCCTCAATGTGTAGCTGTGCTCCCTTGGACAAGCTGAAGTCATCATCCTCAGAAAAAGACACTCACTGTCCACCCTATCTAATCCTCTGATCATCCTGTATGTCTAACACATGAGGTTGCAACTGTGCAGAGAAAATAAGGTAGGGGACTTGAATAAACTGTTTCAGTTGTCCCCTCTTTCTCCCTGTAAACCAATCCATCAATGGAAGAATAAAAGTTCCTAGTTGAAGTTGGACATAGTGATGAGAAAAACATGCTGAGATTGAGACATCTAATGACTGGAGTACTCAGAATTGGACTAGATAGTTAGGCCCTGAATCGCAGGAACAAGACATTGCCTAGAATGAGAGTGAATGTGGGCTGAGTGCGTGGCTTCACTGCATGAATTCCTATAAATGTCATTCCCCACACCTTATCCCAGCTAACACTTTCCACACCCTATCCCACCACATATCCTTTATACCACCCCATGTCCTTTTACCAAGCCCCATGACTCCTTATACCCATTATGCCACATTATACCTCTCTATCCCTATATCACCTAATGGCACTATATTCAGTAACCTTGCCCTATTTGTTATCCTGTGCCACCGTATGCATCACCGTAGCCCTTTCTAGCTCCTCAGCTAACCTGTGTCCCTACACACATTCCCCTCGTCTTTCTTTGACCCGATGCCAACTCAAGCCAATTCATAACCTGATAAATCACTCTTCACTTCTCCCTCAATGCCAACAGTATCTGGCAGGGTAAATCTTGGGAGACACACTGACATGAAATAAAGTCATATCTTCGATGATATTATTTGAAAAAAAAACTCATAAAAGACAGCAACCAATATATCATAAATTTTTGAAACAATTTCTGTATGAAAACAAACATTTGTTTTTTTTTTGATAATAAAATGTGAGGCTGGATGAACACAGCAGGCCAAGCAGCATCTCAGGAGCACAAAAGCTGACGTTTCGGGCCTAGACCCTTCATCAGAGAGGGGGATGGGGAGAGGGAACTGGAATAAATAGGGAGAGAGGGGGAGGCGGACCGAAGATGGGGAGAAAAGAAGATAGGTGGAGAGAGTATAGGTGGGGAGGTAGGGAGGGGATAGGTCAGTCCAGGGAAGACGGACAGGTCAAGGAGATGGGATGCGGTTAGTAGGTAGATGGGGGTGCGGCTTGGGGTGGGAGGAAGGGATGGGTGAGAGGAAGAACAGGTTAGGGAGGCAGAGACAGGTTGGACTGGTTTTGGGATGCAGTGGGTGGGGGGGAAGAGCTGGGCTGGTTGTGTGGTGCAGTGGGGGGAGGGGACGAACTGGGCTGGTTTAGCGATGCAGTAGGGGAAGGGGAGATTTTGAAACTGGTGAAGTCCACATTGATACCATATGGCTGCAGGGTTCCTAGGCGGAATATGAGTTGCTGTTCCTGCAACCTTCGGGTGGCATCATTGTGGCACTGCAGGAGGCCCATGACGGACATGTCATCTAGAGAATGGGAGGGGGAGTGGAAATGGTTTGCGACTGGGAGGTGCAGTTGTTTGTTGCGAACTGAGCGGAGGTGTTCTGCAAAGTGGTCTCCAAGCCTCCGCTTGGTTTCCCCAATGTAGAGGAAGCCACACCGGGTACAGTGGATGCAGTATACCACATTGGCAGATGTGCGGCAGGTGAACCTCTGCTTAATGTGGAATGTCATCTTGGGGCCTGGGATAGGGGTGAGGGAGGAGGTGTGGGGGCAAGTGTAGCATTTCCTGCGATTGCAGGGGAAGGTGCCGGGTGTGGTGGGGTTGGAGGGCAGTGTGGAGCAAACAAGGGAGTCATGGAGAGAGGGTCTCTCCGGAAAGCAGACAGGGGTAGGGATGGAAAAATGTCTCGGGTGGTGGGGTCGGATTGTAAATGGCGGAAGTGTCGGAGGATGATGCGTTGTATCCAGAGGTTGGTAGGGTAGTGTGTGAGAACGAGGGGGATCCTCTTTGGGCGGTTGTGGGGGGGGGGGGGGGGGGGCGGGGTGTGAGGGATGTGTTGCGGGAAATACGGGAGACGCGGATAAGGGCGTTCTCGATCACTGTGGGGGGAAAGTTGCGGTCCTTGAAGAACTTGGACATCTGGGATGTGCGGGAGTGGAATGTCTTATCGTGGGAGCAGATGCGGCGGAGGCGGAGGAATTGGGAATAGGGGATGGAATTTTTGCAGGATGTTGGGTGGGAGGAGGTGTATTCTAGGTAGCTGTGGGAGTCGGTGTTTTTTTTGACAGCTTCTTCAGACATTCTTTGACAATTTTGACAGATCCAAACAGTGCATGAACTTTTCAGGCTCATTGTCTAATTTCTGCAATTCTGCAGGATTCCTGAGCCCCAATCACTCCCATGCCCCCTCTCCACACAAACTGAAAGTTAAATGGAGATAGCTAATCAACAACATAGCTAGCTGTCTTCACTAAGGCTGCATGTGTGAAGCCACCAAAGCCACATCACAAATCATTGAGTCAAAAAATGTGGAGGTGGAAAAGCACATCAAGTCAGAGAGCATCCAAGGAGCAGGGAGGTCAACCTTTTGGGTCAGAACCCTTCAGGACTGGGTGTGGGTAAGGGAGGCCCAGAAATAAATAAAGGAATGTGGGTGGGGCTGTGGGGGTGATAGTTGAGATGGAGATAGGTGGATGCAGTGGGAAGGAGGGAGCCGATGGGTGAGTTGAAAGATGGACAGGTTGGGGGTGGAGAGATTTTGAAGCTGATGAACTCAATGTTCAAGCCGTTAGGCTCTATGCTTCTAAGGTGAACTATGAGGAGTTGTTCCTCCAGTTTATGTTTCGTCTCACGCTGACAGTGTTGGGGTGATGTGTTTTTGGGGGCAGGTCTTCTGATTTTTGGGAGTTTACAATCTGATTGTCAGTTGCATGGCTCCGGGGCTGCGTGTAGGCCAAAACTCACCCATTTTAAAGAAATGGTCTATGTTCCAGGCATTTCTGAACAGTGCATCCTTTTGCACTCAGGTGAGGAAAAACACATCAATATTTCAAAAACTCTCTCTCTCAATTCTTACCAGCCACTCAGTTTGAAGTTAGAAGAAATGGCAATAAGAGAGTCGAACAACCACAGCAGTACACAAAAAAGAAAAAAAAGATAAAAGGCCAGTTCTAAGCTGGGAGAATGTTTTAAAATGCACTCTGTTGCAGTATGAGGACTATAAACATGTAAAAAACCTCCAACAGCCTTGTTTTTAAGCTATAAAATCGTACAGCTTATGATTTTAAGCTATAAAATCATAAACTCATTTTGCTGCAAAAATAATTGGTATATAAGTGTTGGTATTTTAAAGACTTAAATAAAATGGATGCTCTTAACTTAACATGTGATTTATAACAATGTATGAGTTATGCACTTTGATTTCTTCCTATTTATGTGTTTAAACATTCCTAGCATTTTAATTACCTTAAAAATGGCACTTAAGACTGCTTTCTCATTAGTAGCACACATCTGATGGTGAGCTTAACCCAACAATCATCATATTCCAGGTAAGGGGCAAGGTTGAGAATGCAGGACCTTCATAGTGACTTCAGCCAGTGTGAGATTTGAACCCATGCTGTTAGTCATCCAACCAACTAATCCAGCCCAAAATCTTTACAGGAAAACACAAGGCCACACTCTCTTTTTTGTCTCAACAACGACATACTTTGACCGCAACCTCATGATATCAATAGCATCGCACATTTTGCATTTCTCTTAGAAAGTATCTACCTAAACACCAAAACAAACGAGCACCAGATTACTTTTATATTCCACGCTCAACAGAAACTCCCTTTGAATAAATAAAGGGGAAAGTCATTTCATAACTTTGAATAGTAATCATATTCAGATCCAGAAGGCTTTTTTTTTAGAAAAAGACATCTATGGAAACAGTTCTTTAATTACTTCAATTTGGCAGTGTGAATATTTGGTACCCCACCAGGAATGTGCCTCCTAGGGCGGGCGTTGAGTATATGGAGGATTGTCTGAAATAAGATGGCCTCAATCACAATAGAAAGATGTGGATGTTTTGGAGAGGGTTCAGAGGAGGTTTACCAGGATTCTGCCTGGACTGGAGGGCTTATCTTATGAAGAGAGGTTGACTGAGCTCGTTCTCTTTTCATTGGAGAAAAGGAGGAGGAGAGGGGACCTAATTGAGGTATACAAGATAATGAGAGGCATAGATAGAGTTGATAGCCAGAGACTATTTCCCAGGGCAGAAATGGCTAGCACGAGGGGTCATAGTTTTAAGCTGGTTGGTGGAAAGTATAGAGGGGATGTCAGAGGCAGGTTCTTTACGCAGAGAGTTGTGAGAGCATGGAATGCGTTGCCAGCAGCAGTTGTGGAAGCAAGGTCATTGGGGTCATTTAAGAGACTGCTGGACATGCATACGGTCACAGAAATTTGAGGGTGCATACATGAGGATCAATGGTCGGCACAACATTGTGGGCTGAAGGGCCTGTTCTGTGCTGTACTGTTCTATGTTCTATGTTCTATGTTCTAAGATTGAATCCTACGACTTCACTACCATGCTGCAACTGGTGATGTTTGCAGCCAACCAGGAGGTGTGCCATTGAGATGTTAGGGCTGTCGTCAGTTGCCAGATGTGGAGTGTGTACCAGAAGGCTATGAGATTTCAGTTAAATGTGTAGTTTGTTCTTGTTAGGTCCTGCATCAATGGGAATGTTTTGTTAACCTTCAACCAGTGGTGTTTTAGAGAAGGATGTTCTCCTTGATATAATCAGGAAATTCAATGTATACTCGTACAGAATGCCACTTGAGCCAAGGCTCGATGTCCCAGAAACAATCCTGACGGTGTAAGGATTTAACAAAGATTCATAGCTCAGGTTGTGGGTGAGGTTATTGATTTGTTGGCTGAGCTGGCTTGTTTTAGTTCAGACGTTTCATCACCATGCTAGACAACATCATCAGTGAGGCCTTCCATGAAGCAATGTTATTCTACTCTGCTTGTAATTTATACTGTCCAGTCCGTTATGGTGAGTTGGTGCCATTTCTGGTTTTGATCTGTACAGGTTTATATACGGAGTCCAATTCTACATGTTTGTTGATTGCATAATGGGTTGAGAACCATGCCTCTAAGAATTCCTGTGTGTGTTTGGCAAGTTTGGCTTGGGCTACTAAGGTTACGTTGTTCCAGTCAAACTAATGACCTTCATTGTCCAAGTGTACCAATATTAAGGAAAGTTTGTTGAGTCATTTTGCTGTTAGTTGATGTTCATGTATCCTGATGCATGGGAATTACTGGAGGCATGGTTTTCAACCCATAATGAAATCAACAAACCGATAGAACCGGTCCCCATATGCAAACCCATACAGAGCAAAACCAGAAATGACACATAAATTCCAAACAGAGTAGAACAACATTGCTCCATCAGAGGCCTCACTGATGATGCTACCTAGCACAGTGAAGAAACATCTGAATGAAAACAAGCCAGCTCAGCGAGCAAGTCAACAACCTAATCCTCATGGTTTCCTAGAGATCAATATTGATTATATTCTGGCAGCTCCGAAGCAAGGCTGAGCATTAGTATCATTCTGATGGTAGAGCAGGGCAAGTAAAACTGTGCGTAATTGTATTGCTGCTCCTGTCTGTTGGGCAATGAACATTCCACACTGTTGCCAAGATGGTTTGGCATTGGCTTGAGGCTGAGCGATCGGCCACAGAACTGAACACAAATTTCTTTTTTGGCCTTCGAGTTGAAATTACAGTCTTGGTAATGTCCAGTCGAAGTCTCCATTTTCTGGAATCGATTTCCAGAGAATATCCCGTGAGATCTTCCGTGAGTGTTTTCTAAATGTCCTAAAGTTCCTCAGCCTGGAAAATCAGGAGAATTTCATCAGCGTATTTGAAGAACCATGAGGAAGCCCACTGGTATATAAGCTGAAGAGGACTGCTGTGAGCTCAGTGTTGGTTGCACATTAGCAGGTGATCTAATCTCCAACTAACAGTTCCTTGTGTATCTTGATTATTGAATTAATTAGTTCTGGGTTTATGATTTTCTGAGCTTTAGCAGGATGTCTGTACACCACAGTACACCATAGGCAAATCATAAATCAGCAAAGATGATCCCGATCTTCAGGCTTTTCTTGTCAATAATGTGAGGTCAGTGTGAGGTTCTGTTATAAGCAATTGCCACCTTTTGGAAAACCTATAGGGTGGGATTCAGGGCTGCCAACCCTCCCAAGATAATGATTGGATTCACCCTCAATTTCATAGCAGTTTCCAGTGATTTTAAAACAAGTGGGCTCTATTAATAAACTCCAATGACTTAGTCCATTTGCTTGAAAGGTTGTGGGTTATTACATATGTAGGCAGCATCATTTTCATCAAGTCTGCACACATGGGAATGCACGCATTGCTACCCTGTCTGTTTCTTCTCCTTTCAGTGAGAGAGCAAGAGCACGGGAGAGAAAGAGAGAGCAAGCAATAGCATGGGAGAAAGGGAGAGAAAGAGAGAACCAGGGCAAGGGAGAAATAGGGATACAGCAAGAGAGAGGGTGGTTAGAGAATGAAAGAGTAAGCACCAGCAGGGGGTAAAAGGCGCCAGCAATTAAAGGCAAATATCCAAACTTTCCAATGCCCCTAACTACCCTTTGAAATGGCCTAACAAGTAATTAATGATGTACAATAAATATGGGCTAAGACAATGACACCCACATCCCATGTAAAATTAAAATAAATCAATTGATGACATCAAATTTGGAGGAAAAAAAACTATTGAAATAGATTCACTCCAAGTTGAAGAATTGCACCCATCTTCAAGAATCATTGTTGTCACACTGGAGCCTCCATTTTCTTAGCTCCTGGAAAGGTGCAATTTACTTTCCCATTCACTGTTGACCAATGGGGATAGAAACGTTTCTGATGATTCAGAAAAATTAAAATGGTGCCTATCATTCAAATAAGGCACGTGGTCGTTTTTTTCAAGAAGGGGTAAAATCCAGTTCAGAATAGTTTCTAAACATCTGCTGTAAGGTAAGTTGCCTTTTTAATGGCATTAGTTGCAGGCTCTCAGGTTGGAAATTACCTTAACATGTGGACTAGGTGATTGTTGCTATTGACCTCCCTGTCCCAGAGGTAAAAGGTCAGTTTCTAATCCATTGTGTCACCCAGTTCCTTCTACTGGCTATCTGAGGAAACACCTACATTTTATGTAGGAATGACATTCAAATTCCATTGAAATTTAAATTATTGACAATTCTATTAATCAGTTATGTCTACAGTTATCCTATTTTTAGTTTTGAAATTCAGAAAGGTACCATGAAATGAAATCCTGAAAATAACCATTCACCTGTCAAGCAACATTCTGTTTGCATCAAGATTGCCATAAAATATCTACAGAATGTAATGCACAGATTTAAACAAAACCAGCAGAAATAAATTAACATGTAAATTTACATGTAATTACATGTAAAATCTGCTGTTTAGAGAGATTTACAAGATGGTTGATCAGGTTATTTTGAGCATTTAAAATCTGATAAAGGGTCTTATTTAAATTCAGTTAGCATATCTAAATTTTACAATATTGAAACATCACAATACTTTGAGTCATTAAAATTTTATTCTTGGTTACGTTTTGGCTCCTGAATTGTGGTTGTTACAATATTTGGACATCATACTAGTGTACATTTTTTTATACAGAATCAATGAAAAATGACAAAACCAAATGATGCATTATTTCGTTTCTGATAAAAGACAGCAAGCAGAAATAATTGAGAATAGATCTAAGATAACCAGAGATTTTAGTCTCCTCCAGTGTCAAAAAACCAATTGACCTTTATTGTGTCAATTCAGACAGCCTTTGACATTGTGAGATAATGGTTTGTGCTTTAGGTGGTCACCTCCAAGATAACCACTGTCGCTGCATGCTAACTCTGTTCACTCTTGCATTAGATGCATCACATTGATTTGTCGAACACCCTTTCAGTGTGTACAGATTAAGATTTCATTATGGTACAAGATTGACTAGGTTAGAATTCTATCAGCTCAAGTAAACCATCCTTTTTGGTATTGTGCTAAGACTCTACAGGGCACAAGCCCAACTGAAATTCAGGGAGATGCTGGGCTACCAAATCATCCACCTTCTCTTGACTTCCTCAGTTGTGTATAAAAAAATGGAAAGCAATTTGTTTGGCACTCGCTTGATTGCTAGATTTGTCAAAAAGATTACACATTTAGACATCAGTCTGCCTTTGGGCTCCACTCCAGATTTGTGTGTCAGCAACTACCCCCTTAGCTTTCAACTCTGCCAGGGTATCCACAAGTCATTTGGCCATTGCTAAGAGTTTGCTTCATCAGCCCCTGGGCCTAGCTATATGGCAATGGCCATATCGCCAGTATTTCCCTCAAACTTTAGCCTGAGCCTTGAGGGACCCAGTTTCTAGAACATAGAACATAGAACATAGAACAGTACAGCACAGAACAGGCCCTTCAGCCCACAATGTTGTGCCGACCATTGATCCTCATGTATGCACCCTCAAATTTCTGTGACCATATACATGTCCAGCAGTCTCTTAAATGACCCCAATGACCTTGCTTCCACAACTGCTGCTGGCAACGCATTCCATGCTCTCACAACTCTCTGCGTAAAGAACCTGCCTCTGACATCCCCTCTATACTTTCCACCAACCAGCTTAAAACTATGACCCCTCGTGCTAGCCATTTCTGCCCTGGGAAATAGTCTC
The DNA here is from genome assembly GCF_030684315.1 of Stegostoma tigrinum. Taxonomy (NCBI): domain Eukaryota; kingdom Metazoa; phylum Chordata; class Chondrichthyes; order Orectolobiformes; family Stegostomatidae; genus Stegostoma; species Stegostoma tigrinum. Next base: position 28,847,746 of record NC_081366.1, read on the forward strand.
TGGCTATCAACTCTATCTATGCCTCTCATTATCTTGTATACCTCAATTAGGTCCCCTCTCCTCCTCCTTTTCTCCAATGAAAAGAGACCGAGCTCAGTCAACCTCTCTTCATAAGATAAGCCCTCCAGTCCAGGCAGCATCCTGGTAAACCTCCTCTGAACCCTCTCCAAAGCATCCACATCTTTCCTTTTCGGTGATGGTATAGCTGAGAACTCGCCAATAGAATTTGTTTTTCTTTATTCATTCATGTGATGAGGGATGTCACTGGCTAGGCAGCATTGACTGCCCATCCCTAATTATCCAGAGGGCAATTACGAGTCATTGCTGTAGGTCTGGAGTCAAATGTAGGCCAGGCCAGATAAGGATGGCAGTTTCCTCCCCGAAAGGACATTAGTGAACCAGATTGTTCTTTTTCCTGATGATCGACAATGGATTTATGAATAGTTGTGCACTGACAGGGAATGTCTACACATTTGCTTCTTCTTCTCATGATTGTGTAAGGATAAATGGAAAGCCAACCAGGAAAAAGCATGCTAACTTTCTTCACCCATACGTGAGATGCATCACATTTGTGGGGCAGTCTTTCAATGCATACCCATTGAGATTCCATTATAGTCCAAGGATTGACTGAGTTAGAATTCTATTAGCTCAAATAAAGCATTTTACCAAATAGTGAGGAGGGGAGAAGAGAGAATCTTTTAAACAAGTTTTTTTCTCAGTGTGCCACTGATATGTATTGCAGTCAGAAAGTAAATTGTCAAAATTTTACAACCAGAAATTTAACTTTGAGATTGATGGCTGCACCTGGATTTTCTACAATATGAACATTTGGAATTTTATAGATTTATAGTCCTTGTAAGGCACTTGGTTTGGAGTTGATTTAGGACAATGCAGAAACTGAAGGAGTTCACCAGGTGATGATCAGATTTGGTATTTAAGTAATTGCCGTTAACTTGCTGCAGCATCAGGATAATGCAGAAGGGCAGGCTATGTATGGCACAAAGGGAAAACTTTTTAAAATTACTTTTGAGCTTAGATAAATAACACAAACAAAGGAATTTGACTAAATTAAGAATAGATACTGAAGTATTTTACTGTTCATACTAACTCACAAAATTGAGTTTAGGACAGTGAAGATTTGTTCTTGAAAAGCTACCTTTATTGTTTGTTTCGTAACACCTTTTGGTAGTTTGCAGTAATAGGAGCAGTAATAAAAGTGAAGTGTACGTATCTGAGAGACAACACAAGCAGATACACAGCATGAATAGCAGTAGAACTTAAGGTGAAACTCTGCCTTAACTTGTGAATTCAATAGAACACGAACAGGACTTATTGGGTCACACAGAATATTGTTGTGAAGATGTCTGGTGTAGAAGGAATGTGACAGCTATGGTAGTCTTAATATTTTACGAGTTTTGATCTGCACCATAAAATACATTTCCTAAAAACAATTGAATGGTCCATTTATTGGTGTGGGCCTGCTCTCCATAAAATCGCCTTGTACCTAAATGAAAATTGTTGCTTCTCACCACGAATATTGAATCTCTAGACATTAAATGCAGACCAGATGCTAGTGCACTAAAACAGAAATACAATAAAAAAAACTGCAGAAACAGACTTTAAAACATCTATAAGGTCAGCTAAGTAAGGATAAATTCTAGGCTCCATGGGGACGGTCTGGAAGTGGAATGCTCTGGCAAATGGTGGGGAAAGTCATAGGAAGTAGATCCAATACCATTACTCCTTTGACAGTATGCCACAGCAACAGGAGAGATGGTGACAGACACCATCTGGTTGAATAATTAAGGGAAATTTCCACCTGAACAGGTATTTTTGCCTGTGTCAGAAGGATACTCCACTGCATGGGTCCCTGGAGTGGGGAGAGCCATCATTTACGGGCACTCCATGGCTCACTGAGCTGGCATCTGTCAACAATGACCAACCATGCAGCATCAGCACCACGCTCGCTCAAGCTATCCTTAACCTACCACAATTCTCTACAAAGTACCCTCCTATGTAGGCATCCTGTCCCTGGAGTTGCATTTTCAGAAATGGCCACTGCTCGTGGCAGTGCCACTGTAAGATTGGAAGTGGACAGCCCCAGATTTGTCCTCTTAACTGGCCACCAGTAGCAAAAGGCAACCTGGGTCCTGTTGCATGCTCAAGTGGAGCCATTTCTTGCTTTTAGCCCAACAGGTGAACTTGCCAATAATCAAAATTTAGACCCAGAAGTGCCATTTATCACAAACATCATTCAAAGCTCTTTAAGTGTTCCGATTCCCTTTCATAGCTGAGACCATAATAAATCAAACTTTCACTTGTATGGCATCTTTCATAACATACCGCAACAATTTCTCTGCATGATTTTTAAGGGGTCAGATGACAGATGCCCGGACTAACATCCACAAATTCACCATGCACCACCCAAAGTTAAAGACATTCAGGAGCAAATATGGCACTCCCTATAAGAACATTATTGTTTGGATGATATACACTGTCTTTGGAAACTGAGGATTCAGGGAAGTGCTTGATTCCTTATCCTATGGCAGCTGCTTGATTTGACATTGCCCTTACTTAATAGAGTAACATTCCCTCAGACAATGTTCCGAAATAGGATCATGCTTGGGTCTGATAACCTGTGTAGCTTAGTTATTAAAAACAGCCCACTCCTGAATGAGCACTTGAGTTTGTAATGAAGTGTCAGCCATCCTAGCTGGACCCCCAATTCAAAAAGCATTTCTTTTTGGTTCCCCTCCCACTGTGGGCATGATGAGACCCGTGGATGGAGCACTTCACCGGGCGCATGGTTGAACTTCCAGCTCTGGTACACCCTGCCACAAACCCCATGTTCATTTTAACACAAAATCAGCAGTGTGAATTTCGATGAGTTTCATGGAGGGTTTCTCTCCATGAGTCCGAATGAGATTTCTCACACTATCCTTCAAAATTCATCTCTTTGAATAAAGCATTCTGACTCGATGGAATCTTGCTCATCCTGGCTTCCTTCTTGTCAGAGATAGAAATACTTGTTACTGCTCAGGATTCTACGCGCTCTTCCTGCTATTTGCATTTAACCTCCATGCCCATCAGCCAGGATTTAAATGGCAGAGTGGACTCAATGGGCCGAATGGCCTTACTTCCACTCCTATGTCTTATGGTCTTATGGTGTCCCACTTGGTGACGCTTGTAGTGGTTAGCACCTTCACACATGCTGCTTCTCCATTTGGTGCGTTCTGGGGCAAGTGAGTACCAACATATCAGTGGGGCTATTGCCTTTGTTTAGGGAGGCCTTCAGAATATCCTTGTAGCATTTCATCTGTCCTCTGAGTGACGCTGATCATTGTGAATCTACAATCATCTCCCTTTATATGTTGAGCTGCCCACCCCTTCACAAATATTCTCCCCTCCGCCAACATCCCAGCATGCTGCTTCCAATCCTCAAATTTGAGCTGCAACTTCCCTGAACTCAATCTCCCTAGGTTTTCATTGAGTTTACCCCTAGACTGACCATGGTTCACTCCTCAGACTGCAGCAATGCAGATTCCCAGACCTTGACAACCCTGAGACATCAACTGATTGTTTCTAAGTCACTGGACCAATACTGGATGTTGCCCCTGACTTGCTGTGCTGGGACCCCCTGACTGAAGGTTGTCTCATTCAGGAGCCTCAGGGACGGCCATACCTTTTAGAACTTGATACTTCGGCGCTTGGCTGAAGTATATGAAGTATGCTTGCCATATAAACTGCTGGCAAATGGTGCAGGTGTAAGATTCACATATCACAGAGGAATACAGCAACATGTCTGCCCCCATGACTGTTTAGTGCTAACAGCCACAACTAGTTGCCTGCCTTTGTGTCTGTACTAAACAGTAAGGTAAGACAGAACTACTGTAGACCTTTAAGCTCTGTTTGAGGGGACAAAATGCTTAATGGCTATCAAGACAGAAATACTGTGAGCATCCGAGTAAAAGCAAAGTAATGAGCACCAGGAGCGCAAAAGAAAAGAGATCCCCAAGATTCACTCCAGTTGAATCCGTGAGATGAGTGATTGTACCTGCACTTGCAAAGTGTCCTAGCAGCAGCAGCTCGACAATGAAAGGTGCCAGTATGCTTTAAAATGCAGCATTGAAGCAGACAATCATATTGTAGATGATTGAAGAGGTGCCACGAGGATGCCGTGAGGCTGTTACATGTCTGATGCCGACCTCCATGGATAGGATTATGGGCAGTCACCGCCCATGGACGATGCCCAGAGACATGGAAATATCATTCAAGACGGGTGGCCGGAGGAGCAAGCGGCAGGCTGAAGTTATCATAAACTATTTTAGGCTTCCATGTCAGGAATAGTCACTGCCTACTTTCTATCAAGCAATGAAGCAAGATGAGGTAATAGTGACGTACACTTCACGGCATGCATTTTTTTATACATTCACAGGACATGGGTATCACTGGCTGGCCAGCATTTATTGCCTATTTCTATGTGCCCTTGAGAACGTGGTGGTGAACCACCTTCATGGACTACTGTAGTCTATTTGCTGTAGGTATATCCAAAATGCCATTAGGAAAGGAGTTCCAGGATTTTGATTCAGTGACACTGAAGGAATGGTGGTGTGTTTTCAAGTCAGGATGGTGAGCGGATTGGACGGGAACATAGGCCCCTCGCTGGGGAGATTCTTGCCTCGCCATTCAACATTTAGTTGGTGAAATCAGGACTTAATTTTCTCCATGTCAATAAGCTAATTTATTACTGATCACACCGCATTTTCCCAACGGACTCACTAACTCATAAATCAATCAGCAGCTGAGAAGTCTCCAACAATAGTTTGATTTCCAATACTCAACAGAAGGAAAAATCAGGGGGTGCTGAGGAGAGGGAAGAAATTATGATGTTAAAACTTGGTTTGATTTAGTGACCTTAAACTGTGAAGTATTATATATCATATGGATTATAATCATATGAAAGTCCAGTATAACACTGTGGATGGGTGAAGAAGTTGGAAGGGGGCTTGTAGCAGCATAGTTCCCAGATGGGACCATTCGGGTAATACGGAACAGGCATTTTGTGTGCTTGCTCAGTAAATGTGGTGGTTGGCTTATTTATATTTTATGACACTCCCAGCACGTTACACAGGTCATACCAGAGGGATTAGTTATTGTAATAAGATCATGTCTAGGCTTTTGATAGAAAGTCGTCAACACCCCTCTCAGTAAACATCAATCTTTAACCATCTCTTGTATAAAATTATCCTTATTAATCAGGATATGTCTGCACACTCAGGTCCCAGTTCATGATCTGATGTCATTTTGACATAGCTGTTTATGCACATGCTCAGTGGTTTTCATTAGAGTCAAGCCATTGTTAACCTTGACTGTGCAATTACATTGGATTTTCTTCAACCATCAGTGTTCTGCTAAAGGCATATTACCATGAAGGACAAAGTGCACAAGGACAGTGACGGCATTGGAGGACAGTCATGAGGGAGGGTACCCATTGAAATTTGAGATCCTGTATTCAGTATCAATTCTGAACTGGGGTGCTGTGTGACTTTCAGGTTACATTGGTCGTATTGAAGGAGACCCTTAAACTCTAAAAAGCCTTATGCTTGATGTTGGTTGGCTATGCTTTGTACTTCGGTGCTGCAGCCTCCATAATAGACAACACACAACGTGCCTTAGTACATCAATTGCCTACTTCCACTTAACAGCTCTTTTTAAATTTTCAGCCATTGTGCTGTTATTATCATGTTCAAATGAAAAAGACACATAATAAATGAGCAATAGGTGTCCTGCCAGTTCTTGAGCATTACATTTTAAAGTACCTCTTTTTCAATTTCTAATCTCTGGGAAAAAGACTTATCCTATTAAATCTTTTCAAATCGTTAAAAATCTTGCTGACAGTGTAAAGGCAAGAATCAGTATTCTGCGCACAAATATTTTTCTTCACTCATTTAACAGAAATGAAAGCAGCTAATATGACCAGAGTTACACTGTACTGAAATGTCTGATCCATAATACATGTTCCTAAACAATACAAAATTAAACTGCAGCATTTATAAATGACTCCTGGTTTTAAAGATTTAACAAAAACATCTTTAATTATAGAATTGCTTGCTGATTTTCAGCAATTCTATCAAAATAGTATAAAAAGCTCATAATGATTAATTGTGGGTTTATTGACATCATGTCACTACTAAAACATCCAAGTATCAAGTGAACATCTGGCATTCCAATGGGATATTACAAAGAGAACACAGCATTCCACTACGGGCATCTGGTTAATGCAAGAAAAATAACATTTAATGCACAACAAAAACAAACAGCAGAAAATGCATCTTCCTTTTATAATGGCAGTTTAAAGGCATTTAAAATCACTAATGCATTATGAAATACTTTGGAAGCAGTATTATTCCTAGGATACATGATTCGGAATGTATTCTTTATTCAGGATCCAAGATTCAAATTCAAATCAGCTTTAAGGACACTACTCCAAGTGACTCATTTCTCTTTCTGCCAAGTTCTAATTTGGCAAAAAAAAATCTGCAGTAGGAAATTACAGTATTTATCCCTGCTTAATAGCATATCATCAAATCATGATACGCATGCTGTGTAATCTACAATCGCAAAAGCAATTTATAAATAAATAAACATTCCTGTAATAGGTGAAAGGATATTCATTTTACTTACTATTGTCAAATCCAATGTAGATTTTTACTACAAAATGATCAGTCCAGGGCAGTTGAAAAATCAGATCACAAACCACACTTTACATTTTATTTCCCAAATCTTATTTAAATTCTACAATTTAAATAGAGAAGAAAACAGGAACACCAACATTAAGCACACACCAGGGGTTAGGAACAGAGCAATTAGAAGCTAAGCAACAAATTACCAACAGTTTAAAGAATTATGATTAATTATGACTTTTAAAAAATTGTATTTGGTGTTTGTGTTGAATAGCAACTGAATGATATTATAATGTGGTTCCAGGTTGCAAAGGTCTGACATGATGAGAAAAGTTGTAGAATGAATGAAAATATTGAGCCACTCTAATGCTGCAATGACTGGCTCACGTCCTGACTCTTCACAATCCTGCTCACAGCCTACAAGGCACAAACCATAACGACAATGGAAGGCACACCATGTGGTGAAGATTAATCGGAAGCCAGAGGATTGGGATGGCTTTAAAAATCAGAGGACAACTTTAAAGACTAAGGGGGAGGGGGGGAAGATGAAATGAGAATAAGCTAGCTCGTCACAGAAAGAAGGTTGCAAGTGTTTTTTTTAAAAAAACATAAAAAGTGTAAGAGAGATGCAAGAATGGACATTGAATCACCGGGAAATGAGGCTGGAGAAGTGGCAATGGAGAACAAAGAAATGGCAGAGGAACTGAATAGGTACGTTGCTTCAGCATTCACGGTGGAAGACACCAGCAGCATACCAGAACTTCAAGGTAGTAGGAGCAGGGGTGAGAGTAGTGGCTATCAGTAAAGGTGAAGGTGCTGGGGATGCTGAAATGTTTGAAGATAAATAAATCATCCAGACTGGATGGAGTACACTCCAACATTCTGACGGAGATGGCTAAGAAGATCATAGAGGCATTGGTGGTGATCTTTAAGGACTCACTGGAGTCAGCCAGGATTCCAGAGGGGAGGGAGGCAGAAGATAGGAAACTCTACGCTGGTTATCCTGACCTTGATAATTGGTAAGATTTAAGAATTCATTAAGAATGAGATTGCGAAGTACTTGAAAGTGCGTGGTAAAATAAGGCCGAATCAGAACAGCTTCGCCAAGGAGAAGTCATTACTGATAAATCCATTCAAATTCTTTGAGACAATCAGCAATTTGGACAGTGAACAACCAGGGGACATAATCTATTTGGATTTCCAGAAGGTTTTTGATAAGGTGATGTACAGAATACTACTAAATAAGATAAAAGCCCATGATGTTAGGGGCAAGCTTATGGGCAGAAGGCAGAGAGTGGCAGCAAGTGGGCAGCAGCCAGTGACTAGTGGAGTGCATAAGTGTTGAAGCCTCAACTATTCATGTTATATATTAACGATCTTAACAATGTTGCTACATTTGCAGATGGAGGGATAGGTAGTGCTAAGGAAGTGGGAAGACGGCAGAAGGACTTGGATAGGCAAGGAAAGTGGGCAAAGAAGTGGCTGACGGAATACAATGTGAGAAAGTGGGAAGTTATGCACTTGGTCGGAAGAATAAAGGAATATATTACTTTCTAAACAGGGAAAGACTTTGGAAACCTGAAGCTCAACAGGGACTTTGTTTAGGATTCTCTTAAGGTCAACGTGCAGGTTCATTTGGCAGTTTTGAAGGGAAATATCATTTTCATTTTATTCATTCATGGAACGAGGGCATTGCTGGCTCAGCCTGCATTTATTGTCCAGTGGGCAGTTAAGAGTCTAGCACATTGCTGCGGGCCTGGAGTGACATATAGGCCAGACCAGGTAAGGATGGCAGTTTCCTTCCCTAACAGGCACTATTGAACCAGATGGGTTTTTCCAACAACAAACAATAGCTTCGTGGTTGTCATTAGAATCAATTCCAGATTTTTATTGAATTCAAAATTCCACTATCCGCCATGACGGGATTCAAACCTGTGTCCCCAGAACATTAGCTGTGTCTCTGAATTAATAGTCCAGCAACGATACCACAAAGTCATTGCCTCCTGTTATGAATGTTAGCATTCATTTTGAAAGTTCTGGGAAAAAAGAGACCTGGGATGTACTTCTGAGACTGCATAAGGTTCTGATAAGACCACATTTAGAATATTGAGAGCAGGTTTGTGCCCAAAACCTAAGGAAAGATATGCTGGGATTGGAGAGGGTCCAGAGGAGGTTTACATGGATAATCCCTGGGATGAAGGATTTGTCATATGAGGAGCAGTTTAGGGATCTGGGTCTGTACTTGTAGTTTAGAAGGTTTAGGTGGGGGTGGGGCAGGAGTCTCATTGAAACTTGCACAATACTGAGGCCTGGACAGAGTGAATGCAGAGAAGATGATTCTACTAGTAGGAGAGACTAGCACTAAAAGGCAAAGCCTCAGATAGAAGAAATGACCCTTTTAAACAGAGATGAGGAGGAATTTCCTTAGCCAGAAGGTGGTGAATCTGTGAAACTCATTGTCCCAAAAGGCTGTGGAAGCCAAGTCACTGAGGGTATTAAGAAATAGATAGATAATTCTTAATTAGTTAGGAGATCAAGCACTTCAGGAAGAACGCGAAGAATGGGGTTGAGAAACATACCAGTCATGATTGAATGGCAGAGCAGACTCAATGGGCTGAACAAAGGATGAAAGAACAAACTAGAGTACAGTACAGGAACAGACCCTGCGGCCCTCCAAGCCTGTACCAATCATCATTCCCTAACTAATCTATTCCCTCCCTATTCAAGTAATCATTCAGATGTCTCTTAAATGTCGCCAATGGGCCCTCTTCCACCACTTCATCTGGCAGTGTGCTCCAGGCTCCTACCACTGCATGAAAAACTTTCCTCACATATCTCCTTTCAACTTTCTCCCTCTTACCTTGAACCTGTGCCCCCGCATAACTTAAACTTCAACCCTGGGAAAAAGCCTTTGACTATCCACACTATCTATGCCTCTCATAACCTTCTAGACCTCTATCAGGTCTCCTCTCAGCCGCCGTCTTTCCAGTGAAAACAATTCAAGTCTTTTTAACCTTTTCTCATAGACAATGCCCTCAAGATCGGGCAACACAATGGTGAACGCTCTCTGCACTGTCTCCAAAGCTTCCACACCTTACTGGTAATGTGGTGACTGAAACTACACACAATACTCCAAATGTGGCCTAACAAGGGTTTTATGAAGAATTGTCCCGACCTTAAACGTTAGCCTTCCTGCCCTTCCGATGCTGCCTGGCCTGCAATGTTCTTCCAGCTCCACACTGTGTTATCTCTGACTCTAGTGTCGGCAGTTCTTACTATCTCTTTTATAGAGCTGCAACTCTTGTACTCCATGCCCAGGTCAATGAAGGCAAGCATGTCATATGCCTTCTTAATCACTTCGGCCACCTATATTGCCACATTTAGGGAACTGTGGACCTGCACGCCCAGATCCATCTGTATGTTAATGTTCCGAAGGGTTCTGCCATTAACAGTATAATTCACACTGAAATTTGATCCTCCAAAATGCATCACCTCATATTTGTCTGGATTAAACTCCATCTGCCATTTCTGAGCCTAAGTCGCCTATCTATCTATATCCTATTTTATCCTTTCACAACAGTCAGCACTATTAGCAACTCCACCAATCTTTGTGTCATCTGCAAACTTGCTAATCAGACTACCCACACTTCCCTCCTTTATTATTCATAAATATACTACAAACAACACAGGATCTAAGATTGATCCCTGTGGAACACCACCAGCCACCGGTCTCTATTCTGAAAAACTCCCTTCCACCGCTACCCTCTGTCTTCTATGACCAAGCCAGTTTAGTATCCATCTAACTGGGCCACTCAGAATCCCAGGTGATTTTAGTTTTAGTACCTATCTGCCATTTGGGGCTCTATCAGATGCCTTACATATAAACTACATCCAAAGCTCTTCCTTCTCAATTATCTTTGTCACCTCTTCAAAAATTTGATCAGGCTGGTGAGACATGGCCTTCCCCATGTAAAACCATGTTGCCAGTCACTAACTTGTACATTTTCTTCCAAATGTGCATCCCTCAGTATCTTCTCCAAGAGCTTCCCTGTCATAGATGTCAAGCTCACCAGCCTATAATTTTCTGGATTATCCCTGTTTTCTTTTTTAAACAAGGGAACATCATTGGCTCATCTCCAGTCCTCTGGAACGTCATCGTTGGTCAAGGAGGATGTGCTAATGCCTTAGTTATTTCGTCCCTTGCCTCTCACAGTAACCTGGGATAGATCCCATCTGGTCCTGGGATTGTCTACCTTAATGCAATATAGGATACCCAAACCTTCCTCCTTCAATATAGTGAAGTTCCTAGAGTATTCCCACACTCATCCCTAACCTCAACATGTCTTTCGCCTTGGTGAATACTGATATAAAGTACTCATAAAGGATCTCCCCCACTTCTCACAGCTCTCTATATAACTTTCCTCCTTTGTTCTTGAGTGGACCTACTCTCTCCCTTGTTACCCTCTTTTCTCTAATATAATGTATAAAAAGCCTTGGGATTCTCCCTGACCCTGTTTGTTAAGGACATTTCATGGCCCCTTTTAGACTTCCTAATTCTGCGTTTAAGTTCCTTCCGACTTTCTCTGTCCTCCTCAATGGTTTCATCAGTTTGTAGCTGCCTGGACCTGTCATAAGCTTCCTTTTTCCTATTGAATAAGTTTACAACTTCCCTTGTCATCCATGGGTCCTGAATCCTGCTACTCATATCCTTTAGTTTTGCAAACATGGATATCCTACACTTTTGGGGTGGCACGGTGGCTCAGTGGTTAGCACTGTAGGCTCACAGCGCCAGGGACCCAGGTTCGATTCCAGCTTCGGATGACTGTCTGTGTGGAGTTTGCACATTCTCCCTGTGTCTGCGTGGGTTTCCTCTGGGTGCTCCGGTTTCCTCCCAGAGTCCAAAGATGTGCAGACTAGGTGGATTGGCCATGCTAAATTGCCCGTAGTATTCAGGGGTATGTGGGTTATAGGGGAATGGGGATGGATTTGGGTGGGATGCTTCAAGGGGGGGGGGTGTGGACTTGTTGGGCTGAAGGGCCTGTTTCCACACTCTGGCTAATCTAATCGAGTCAATTGGTCTTTAAAAGCCTCCCACATGCCAGAGGTAGATTTGCCCTCAAAAAACTGCTCCCAATCCACATCCCCCCGTTCCTGTCTAATTTGGCCATAATTGGCCATTGCCCAAATAAGCACCCTCACCCAGGGGCCACTTGTGTCCTTGTCCATGACTACTCAAAATCTTATGGAGTTACAGTCAGTAAGCCCCAAATGCTCTCCTACCACACTATCTATCACCTCTCATGGTTCATTTCTAGTATGGCCTCCTCTTTGCTTGGATTATCAACATTCTGCCTCAGAAAGCTCTCCTGGACACATCTAACAAATTGCTCTCCACCGGAGCCCCTGGCTCTAAGGAAGTCCCAGTCAATAAGATGAAAGTTGAAGTCACCCACCACAACTGCCTTGTTTTTTTTCCACACTTTCCCAGTATCTGATTACATATATGCTCCTTTGTCTGCTGTGGGCTGTTAGCAGGTCAATAGAAAACTTCTAGCATTGTGATTTTACTCTTCCTATTCCTGAGCTCCACCCATAATGCCTCACTGCAAGACTCCTCCGATGTACCCTCCCTCAACACAGCTGTGATGTGATCCCTAGTCAGCAATGCAACTTCCCCAACTATTTTGTTTCCCTTTCTGTCCTGTCTAAAACAGCGATGTCCAGGAATATTAAGCTGCCTTTAACTATATCCCCGTTATGGCAATAACATCATAATTCCATGCAGTAATCCATTCTCAAAGCTCATCTGTCTTACCCATTATACGTCTTGCTTTAAAATAAAAACACTCCAGACTTCCAGTCCCTCTGAGGCCCGCACCTTCCCTCTGCCTGCCCTTACTCTGCACTATGCATATCTCAGTCTCTCCTTTGTCTCTCAGTCCCCACACTTACTGGCATATTGTTCCAGTTCCCATCCCTCTGCCACACTAGTTTAAACCCTCCTCAACAGCTCAAGCAAACCTCCCACCCAGGATATTGGTGCCCCTCCACTTCAGGTGCAAACCATCTTTCCTGTACAGGTTCCACCTTCCACAGAAAGCATCCCAATGATCCATATATCTAAAGCTCTCCCTTCTACACCAGCTCTGTAGCCATGTGTTCAACTGCACTTTCTCTCTGTTCCAAGCCTTACTAGCCCATAGCACAGGTTGTAATCCTGAGATATTTACCCTGGTAGTCCTGTGTTTTAGCTCCCTACCTAACTCCCTGGATTGTCTTCGCACAACCTCTTCCTTCTTCCCACCTAAGTCATTTGTGCCAACTTGGACAATCACTTCTGTCTCTTTTGCGTTGCATTTCAGGACTTCCTGTACCCACTCAGATATCCAGGACCCTGGTACCATCCCAGAATCTTTTTTATGGCCACCGACATACCTGCCTGTGCCGATGACTATCAAGTCACCTACTATTGCTTACCTGGACATTGCCCTACCCTGCTCTACATCAGAACCAGAACGCTCTCTCTGCCCCCTGTATACACCGCAGTGAGTCCAGATGCTTCTTCAACCGAACTACGCAGTGCGTGAGGAGCTGCAGCTGGTTGCACTTCCTGCAGATGTTGTCAGGGACACTAGACTGCTCCCTGATTTCCTACGTCTGGCAGGAGGAACATACCACTGCCCTAACTGCCATCTGCTCCCTTGTACACTTAAACAAAAAACAAATCTTATCTTGCCTAATCACCTCGCAGCGCCTTTCTTGTGGATAGAGATGGTGGGGATGTGGGGTTGGAAATACTACACTAATGTAGGGTTTCGGTTTAACCACTCCAAAACAGCAATTTTTCTGCAACATTCAGACCAGTCATGGTGACTGCAGCGTCACCTCCCAGAATTACTCAGTGATGTCTCAGCCACCAACTGATTATATCTTACAGTCTTCACTCTCCTGGATGAGTATGGCTCCAAAAATACTCAAGGAACTACCAACATCATGTTTAAAGCTGCCTGTTCGTGACCACACACCAATTGAATATTCACTCAATAAACAATTGGGGGAGCATGTGATTTGACCAGTGAAGCATTAATTTGGCACAATGAATACAGCTGGGGTGACTAAAATACAGGCAGATTAACTACTCGATCATTGTGTCATAATTGGAATCACTACCAAAAGGCAAATTTTTACAAAGGTACACCCATAATTTGGAGCTGGAAGACATGGGGATGCTCCTACCAAGTTGACCTCATTGCAAAATATGTTGCTGTAAATTCCTTTTTAAGTCCTTTTTCATCAGGCTTCAGAAAACTGCTTCTTGAACTACCAAAGCATGGCTTACCTTTAACAGCCATCTTATATCAACAAGCTAAATACCCAACAACTCACCTTATCAACATGGGAAATTATAGAAACAAGTTGTAGAGGCTAGATTATTGTCTTTTTCCTTTTATTCATTCCTGGATATCATTAACTGAGACAGCATTTGTTGCCTCTCCCTAATTGACTTTGATTTGATTGATTTGCGAGGACTATGAGTTGACCACATTGCTGTGGGACTGCAATCACATGCAGGCCAGACCAGGTTAGGGTAACAGATTTCCTTTCCTAAGAAGCACATCAATGAAACAAGTGGGGCTTACAACAAATGATAATGGTAACTGGTCACCATTAAGCTAGATTTCAATTCCACTTCTTTTAAATTAAATTCAAAATTTCACATCTGTCATAGTGAAATTTTAACACGTCCTCAGAGCATCAGCCTAGGGTGTGGATTACTAGTCCAAAGACATTACCACTATATGACTACCATCCAAGAAGCATACTGTTCGTGTCCAGTGAAGAGCCAACTGAATATATGATGCGAGAGATAATGGGAACTGCAGATGCTGGAGATTCCAAGATAATAAAATGTGAGGCTGGATGAACACAGCAGGCCAAGCAGCATCCCAGGAGCACAAAAGCTGACGTTTCGGGCCTAGACCCTTCATCTGATGAAGGGTCTAGGCCCGAAACGTCAGCTTTTGTGCTCCTGGGATGCTGCTTGGCCTGCTGTGAATATATGATGCTGCAGCTTTCGACAGTCACTTCACACCAATCGACATTTGGTAAGAATAATGCTGTAAGTTGAAAAATTGGCTCCATATAATATATCACAGAAAACATTTTCAGAAACATTTACAGATTTCCTTCGGATGAGGGTTATAATGATTCCCTCAGGCTCCTCTGGATCCCTTCATTGACCAATTAGACTCCTGTCTCTGGAGTCTACAATGTGCGGAATGCAGAATATTTACTATAATCACACGTATGTGTAACAAGGCAGATTATTGTTAAATGCTCATTTAATTTCATTGTAGCTTGTGGACAAAACAAAACGGTACAACTGAGGAAATACATCACTTCTCCTGAATCTATCAAACTGTTTTCTACCCTTCCAGGGTGTGGAGGCTGTATTCCTTTGATGTGCGACTAAGACCTTGTCTGACTGGCCATCTATCTAAATCAGTTAGAAGGGGCACTTTGAGCTGTGCGCACTACAGATATGGTGGAAGCTTTTAACTAACCAAACTGCGAATTAGATGCTGGAAACAATTAGAATCCACTTTCACTTTATTCCAGCCAGTGTTTACTTATTGCACACACCACAAATATAGTTTGAGTCTTTTACTGATGATGGATGTTTTACAGCAAGTACTATAACCATGACTATTATTGGTAGGTGATTCTTTCAGCCTCATTAGCCACAAAATAGAGCTGCTATAATCATTACATCTGTCAACAAATATGCTGGCAGAGGAAGAAGTCCTTCATCAAATCAATGACTTGCAGCATTCAGCTCATCTGTGCTCCTAGATCTGCTTCAAGGCCAGGTGTATGGCATCTGCTTGAAGACAGCAATTTAAGCATTTTCCATTACAATAAAGCAGCAACATTTAGATTGTATGTGTCCAAAGGTGGCTTTCTGTTTGCAGACTTTAATGAAGGCATTCATTAACCTCCGAAATTGAAACAAATTTATATTATCTCAATATCTGCCATAATCTGGGAGAGAAAAAGATTCATTGCAGCACAGAAGGAAAATAAAGCAACAGCAACACAATTCAATTAATTTAATCTTTTCCCTGGACAGACTGACAGTAAAATACCAAGCTTGGAGTCATGTGCAGCGGTTATCATGAAATAATAGAGGATACATTTCTGAGTAGTATAAGGTCACCACAAAAAAAATCACAAAGTTAAAAAAAATCAAAGGCAATACGTGTTGTGATAGCAGATTTGATTATTCCTTAGCATATAGTGTGGGGAACAGACACGATGGTACCAATGATCATTGTGTGGAATCAACATTCAGGGTACATCCTTTCCAAACCCTACTCAGCAAGACAGAATTATGGATCTCCAGGGACTATTGTTGAGGAGCAAAGTACAAGGAAGTGCATCAGCAACTTAGCCAGACATTGTTAGCTGTGACATGTACCCTTTTCACAATAACAAAGAAGATACTCACTGACACTCAGAATGGGTCCCAGATGGGCCATTCAGCTCCTGACCTCATTAAAGTCTAGGTTCAAATATGGACAAAAGAGCTGAGCTTCAGGAGTGAGTTGAGAAAGAGTCCACCCTTATCTTTCAGGCTGCATTTAAATGTTGCATCAAAGAACCCTAACAAAATTACAGTCAAATAGGAATCGGGGGAAACCTCTGCCGGTTGGAGTCATAACTAGCATAAAGAAAGTTGTGATTATTGGATGGTAGTTCTTTCAGCTCCAGCACATCTCTGAATAAGTTTGTCAGAATAGTGTCTCGGCCCAACCATCTTCAGAGGTTTCAATGAATTTTCTTCCATCCTACGGTAAGAAGTGAGAAAATCATTAATGATCGCACAATGCTTAGCGTCATCTGAGAATTTAACATTTGAGAAGCCGATGTCCAAATGCAATACTTGGGTTGACAGGTGGAATGTAACATTCATTCCACACATCCAACTCCAACAAGAGAGAATCCAACAGTCACCTCTTGGCATTCAATGGCATTCCCATCCCTGAACCCTTCACTATCCATATTCTAGGAGTTACCATTGACACAAATTGAGGGGTGATAGATTTAAGACAGATGTCAGAGACAGGTTCTTTACTCAGAGAGTGGTAAGGGCATGGAATGCCCTGCCTGCCAAAGTAGTTAACTCAGCCACAATAGGGGTATTTAAACAGTCCTTGGATAAGCATATGGAGGATGATGGGATAGTGTAGGGGGATGGGCGCTTAGATTAGTTCACAGGTCGGTGCAACGTCGAAGGCCGAAGGGCCTGTTCTGTGCTGTATTGTTCTATATTCTATGTTCTATAGAAGCTCAACTGGACTGGCTATATAAATACTGTGGCTACAAGAGCAGGTTAGGAGCTAGGAATTCCATAGCTAATAACTCACTTACTGACTCCAAAAGTCTGTCCACTATCTACAAATCACAAATCAGGACAGTGTGGAATATATTCCTCACTTGCCTGCATGAGCGCAACTTCGACTCAAGAAGCTTGACATCACCCAGAACAAAACAGCTAACTTGAATGAAAGTAAAATATTGCAGATGCTGGAGATCTGAAACAAACACAGAATGTTGGACAAACTCAGCGGGTCCGGTAACAGCTGTGGAGGGAGAAACAGAGTTAACATTGAGTCCGGTATGGCTCTTTTTGCAATTCTGATGCTGCCAGACCTGATTTTCTCTAGCATTTTATGTCTGTTTCTGACAGTTCACTTGATTGACACCACATTCACATTCACTCCCTCCATCACTGACTCACTGTAAGCATTGTTAACATCGACAAGATGCACAGCAGAAATTCACCAAGATTCATTAGACAGCATCTTCCAAAGCTATGACCAGTTCCAATGAAAAGTTACCAGACTTAACTCTGCTATCTCCCCACTGATGCTGCCAGATCTTTTGAGTTTCACCAGCAATTTCTGCTTTTGTTTCAGATCTCCAGCACCCACAGTTCCGAGTATTAATATAATAAAATAAACAATCTAGAGGGAAAACAGCAACGTACACACGAGACCCCCACTAGTTGCAATTTTCCTTTCAAGCCACTCACCATTCTAATGCTTTGATTATATCTCTGTTCCTTCCTTGTCACTGCTTAAGGCACTGCTGAGTGTACTTTGGCCAAAGGGCCTGCAGTGGTTCAAGAAGGCAAATCACTACCATCCCAAGGGCAACTAGGATTAGCAATAAATGCTAATCCAGTAGGGAAGCCTACATTCAATGAATGAATAACACCAAAAATAGCTGACTTTAATTGATCACTTGTGGGTCATGGCAGAAAATTGAGACTAGCCTGAAGCTTAGATTGCACATTGGAACATTATTCAAATCTGACTCAGGTAAAACGTGTCCCAGTAGTTTGGATTTTCATTCCATAAGGCAGGGTGGAGAAAAGGAGGAGTGACGGCTTTCCAAATACAGATGGAGGGTCGGCAAAAAGCATATATCAGCTGTCAAGCACTTCATCACTGCTCAGCCAGCGTTCTGATGGGGTTAATGTTCATATCATTTTGGCTCCACCCATTCCACTGATATCACGTTCAGTTTGACCCATACCATGGAGGAAAAGAAATCCTCAAATCCTAAAAGACAAATCAACCAAGTGAGTTTGCACTTAATGAACATTACTGCAATAAGAAAAATAGAGAGATGAAATGCGACTAACAGAAGGGAGAGCCAGCAGCAGGTCTTTAAGTAGCAAAGAAGGAAAAAGGTAAGGTGGGCATTCCGAAGATAACAGCTTAACTTAGAAGCTGGAAAGAAGCTCTTTGGCAACAGTGTGGGTTAGGAAATAGAGGGATACCAGGCACACTGAGAACATACAAAGGCCTTAGTGAAAGAAAGTCTTTCAGGAGCAACTGAAAGCCCCAGGATGTAAAGTTAGTGGTACCTAGAGGAGAAAAGGGAATAACCCTATGGAAAATGATGCAAAAACAAGAGAAAGAATTGTAAAATAACTTCTCTCCTTTCGCAACAAACATTGCAGCCATCAATATTAGGCACTAAAGGCACAGTTGTAAGGAATAGCGAATGGATCGCAGAATTAAAGCTGCATGTGAGGAAATTTAATAACATCTAGTGAATGAATCCAGCAGAAGAACTAATCAAGCGAAAAAAAAGCCTTAAAAAATGGGGATTGAGTAATTAAATCACAACTTTGGTGGGGAAGTCATAAAGGCTGAGAATATTTTTATTATCAACCAGAGAAGATTTCAGTACTTGAGTAGTACTTGAAGTGTTCAGCGGTTCAGATGGTGAAAAGAAGTGAATATGTTCAGTTTTCCCGGAAGGTTGTACAAAAATTCTTGGCTGCAAAAGGTGAAACAACTCAAAATGTGGGCAATTGCTATTTCACTTGTTTAAAAATAAAACAAAAAAGCACAGAAGTACCAGTTTACAATATTATAAATAAACCAGTTTAAAATGCTTGTAAACAATAAATTGCTAGGACATCCTGAAATAATATATAATTGACAAACTTAACAGTCATACAATATTACAAAGTAAAAAAGGCTGGCCAACAAAGGAAGAGCTGTAATGTTGCTGTGGTTCAGAGTTTAGCAAGGTCTGTGGCCATTCAAGTTAAAATAGCATAGGTGAAAACAAGGTCATAAGTTTAAGTAATAGTAAATTATCAACGATATTGCAATGACATTGATATAAAATGCATCTATAGTAATAAGATTAATCAGCATATTGAAAAGAAACAGAAGATATATTTCCTAACAGATTCAAAGGCCAGAGAAGGACATGGAAAATAAAATCAACTTTGAGGCAACAATTCCTGAATGCAGCACTGTCTGAAAATTAATCACTACAACTGAAGCTGGGCAAATCAATACACTTTTATTGTGAGTCCAAATGTGTATCGTGTTATTAGCAGACAAAGTAACAGTGTATAGGCATTTTTGAAGTTGTAGTACAAGCTTTGATAATGACTTCAAATTTGACTCAGTAGAAGAGTTTAGGTTCCAGTGAATCCAATATCATTAATGATCTGTACAGTTCAGTGAGAAACTTAATGTGAAGCCTTGACAATAAAGTTCACAAGTGATGAAATGATTGTTGAAATTCTTGATAAAACTTTATCTCTGAACGGTACGAAACCCGACGATTTAACTTCAGACAAATTGTGCTGGGAACAGAAACCAAAAAGTCCTGACAGGAGAAGGCCAAAACTCTCTCAACAGGGCAGAGTTCATTCACTCTATAAGCATTTCATTGTTCAGAGATAACATTTCATTAATATGTAGCCATTTTAGTTAAAATGGACTAACTTATGAATGAATTCATATTATTTTTATCTCATACACATATACAGAACTAGGAAAATTTAACTGCACAATACAGCTGAGAAATCCCTCAGAGCTACTCATGCTCAGTCATTCAACTACCACGATTTCAACGGATGCAGTATGGAAATGCAGTTTGAGAGACAAAACAGGGGCTAGATTTTCTCTCTGGGATGGGGAACCTGACACCAGGACAATCTCTGGGCCCTGGCAATGTGCTGCAATGGTGTCACTATCGTGATTCTATTTCCAACCATAACTGGGTTATGAGTAAGACCCATAACTAGGAGCACTGAATGCTCTTTGAAAAAATACAATTGCTGAGTCGGTCATTCATTGAGTAAATGTCACAGAGGGTGTTAACACTGAACTGAACCTAGAAGAATCAAGTATCCATAGGCACTGCCAGGTTGACCCATTATTTCTCATTTTTATTACTTTTAACCTGTTTTAAATTCTTAAGGCAGAATAGCAGTGATCTGAGCAATGTGGTTTATGAAGGGATTTGTACAAAAACTGGACGAGATGCCCAATAAGGCTAAGGGAGCAACTTGCTCTCTCTGTATGTTTAAGCCAAGTCATGAAGTGAGTTTCTCATTGGCAGCAGTTGGTTGCCAATTAAGGGAGATTATAAACAAACAAAAGCAGAAATGGGTGGTAAAAAGTAGCAGGTCTGACAGCAATCTTTGGAGAGAAAATAGAGTTAACATTTTGAATCCTGTGACCTTTCTCTAGAAAGAGCATAATATCTTGTCAAAATCCTACTGGCTCAGCTCATCTCATGAATATTCCAGGTCCTATCTGACTGAATGCGCAAATCAGGTCAGACATCAACAATTGTTCATATAGAAGCCAAAACTGGTACCTTCAGTTTGCTGCCAGATGCAAGGATATCTGTGATGAAATCTCCGATATTAGCAGTTTTTCAACCGTTACCTCGTACGATTGCAACTGCACTTATTCTTGCTTTTACAGGAAACTAGGAATCGAGTCCAGGGTTTCTGCTCCATCTCGGACAAGTCACAGCAATGGAATAGGAGGAGCTAATTTTTAATCATACCAGCACTGATTTTGTTTGTTTATTAAGTTCAAATTTTGAGGTTGTTTTGTTCATAAAGCTTAAACAGTTGCTATCTAATTGATACTCTAAATTTTCAGACAACTGAGGGGAAAATGTAAAATAAGTAATAGTTTAAAATCAAGGTAGGAGAGGACAATGCAATTGTCATAAATTGTGCTGTTGAAAGATAAACTAAAATAAAAAAATGTAAACTGATTAAAAAATTAGAAACACCATAGTAATACTTTGGATTAGAAGGGTATTTTAGCATGTGTGGCTAAAGCAAGCAATGTTTTTAGAAAAGACAGGGCATATAATGAGGGGTAAACTGCAGAATAATTCAATGTAAGCACACCAGGCCCATAATCCAGAGGTTGAGGATCAGAGCCATTTTGGTAAGTTCTCTTGTGGCACAGTGTTCGTACCCCATAGAGTCCATCTGCCTTGGAGGTGTACCATAACATGTTTGAATAGGTTCATGAAAAGTAATTAAATTTAGAATTAAGCAGGCAGTGAAAATATTATGTCTTGAATTAGGAAAAGGATTATAATGAAAATTGTATAAAGGCCCATTAATCAAACCTGTAAAATGGTAGAATGTGTAAATACAGAAATTAGATGAGCAAGTAGTAAAAACAGAGTTGTTTTAATGAAAAATTTTAACTTTCATAAATTGGGCTCAGCAAAATCATACAAGCAGCATTGTTATTCACCCATGAGATGACATGACTTCCAGTAGCTATGACATGCTGGAACATTTTCTTTTAAAAGGGGAGGTTGAGGTGACTTGCCAACTTCCATGCCTTAATTCAACTTGCAATCAAACTCATTGAAGTGTGCGTTAAAAACAACTGAAGAGGACAGAATCACATTTTCTAATAGTTGCAAGTGTGAACAGTCAGGAAATCATGAACAAGGTTGCTGGGGGAAAGTCTAGTGTAAGAAAGAGTCGTCAAACCGAGATATTTATCCAGTGCATTAAGCTGTTGCTGCTTGCGCATGGCTGAAGTTCTTCAGGAGTGAGCATTTCAGCATCAGTGTGGATGAAAAGGTTGATGCCCCCCTGTACTTCGCATGCTCCATTCAGACAATAACGAGCTCCATATTGACTGCCATGTGCCTTTTAAGATCCCTTTCTAGCACTAGTTGCCTCTTCTTCTCACCTCCTGCTGCCCCGAATTGGGTACCAGACTTGACTCTAACTCATTTATGGGCTTTACACTGAAAATCACATCATATGATTGGGACTAATGAAAGTGGGTGAGGACCCAAAAATGGTTGCAATCTTGGGTCATCAAATACAGATGAAGAATTTAATTCAAGGTCGTAGAAAGATAGTGAGTTTCTTGAGTGACTTCAGGATAGCTTTTTGCAACAATATGTTCTAGAAGGTAACACAACTGGTCCTACTCTATACCTGATGTATCACATGCTACATGTGATGGTAACTTTAGATCAAAATAGGTCAACAGTTCTACCTGTTATAAAGACTTCTTGGCTTGTCCAAAAGCTGTTTCACAGTGATTGCCCACTTCCAGTTCTTGCTTTGGCGTATTAAATTGTGTAATTGAAAATGGTTGCAAAATATAAGACAAGCCTAGTGTAGTAAATTAGCAAATGCAAAAATGATCCTTGTTGGTTGACCTTTTTAGGTGCTGATACCTCGGTTATGGATTTTAGTTGTGTAGGTGACTTCTGGTAGTCCTTTAGCATCAATGGCACGGCCAAAATATTTGATGCAAGATTTTAAAAAGTCCATAAGACCAATAGAAATAGGCCATTCAAATCCTTGAGCTTGCACCATGATTCATCAGACAATGTCCATCTTCCTGCTCATTAGACTTCCCTTCTCTTATACTCCAACCCCATTGAAATAAGGACCAACATTCCATTAGCCTTCTTGATTATCTGCTGTACCTGTGCACTAGCTTTCTGTGTTTCACATACATGTATTCCCTAGTTCCTTTGTGTTGCAGCTTTCTTCAGTTTTTCTCCAATTTTTGTTCTTAGTTCTAAAATTAGCAACTTCACGTTTACCCACATCATACTCGAATTGTCAACTTTTTCCGAACTTAATTAGTCTATCAATATCTCTCTGTAAACTAACTGCATTCCTCAAGCAATCTGACTTTCTATTTTTGTGTTGTTATCAAATCCAGCTACAGCAAACTTTTATGGATTGTCAACCTGAGAAAGAATCCTTGTCCCCACTCGCTGTTTCCTACTTATGAGCCAATTTTCTGTACATGTTTATATTCTACCTCCAACACCACGGGCTCTTATTTTATGACTTAATCTTTTGTGGAATACCTTGTTGAACACTTTCTAGAAGTCTAAGTAGAGCAGATCTACTGATTCTCCTTTAACCTCTCTGGTTAAGACTTCTGAAAAAAAATCTGCAACAAAATAGTCAGAAATGATTCCCTTTTCATGAAGCCATGCTGACTGCTTGATTGGATTATGATGTTCCAAATGTTCTGCTACTACTTCCTGAATAATTGATTCTAATACGTTTCCAACAATAGTTATTAGACTAATTGACCTAGACTTACATTGATTTTTGCTTGCTTCCCTTTTTGAATAGTTGTGTCACATTGACAGTTTTCAATCGTCTGGTACTTCTCTAGAATCTAAGGATTGTGGAAACATACAACCAATGCATTAACTAGCTCTGTAGTTACCTCTCTTAGGATCGGAGGATACAGGCCATCAGGACCAGGGGATTTATCTGCCTTTGGCCCCGTTAGTTTGTCTAATATTACTTCTTCAGTGATGGCGACAATAATTCCTCCCTCCTATTATTTAGTATCAATGGGATGTTTGAAATATCTTCCACCCTAAAGATTGATGCAAAACACCTCTTTAACTCCTTTCATTTCCTTGTTCCCTATAACCATCTCCCCATATTCATTTTCTAAAGGGACTATATTCTCTTTCACCTCTCCCTTCCTTTTTATGTATTTAAGGAAGCTCTTATTTCAGTTTCCACATCCCTCCATACCTGTTTACTCTCAGTTTACTTTCTCTGTCATTATCTTTTTAAGTTTTCTTTTGCTGGATTCTGAATTTGTTTGTCTTCTGCACAATCACTGACCTTTGCCTCCTTATATACTTTTTCTTTCAACACAGTACACTCTCTAACTTCCATGGTTAACCATGGTTGGTTTATCTCTCTCTCAGAATCTCTCATCCTTACTGGGATGTATTTCGTAAGATCATATGATCATGGGATATGGAAGCAGGGTTTGGCCAATCAGGTCTGCTCCTCTATTCAATCATGGCTAGTTGTTTCTTGGCCCCATTCTCTTGCCTTTTCTCCATGGCCCTCGATCCCCTAATTGATCCAGAACCTATTTCTGTCTTAAATACACCAAAAACCTTGGCCTGGACAGCCTTCTGCAGCAAGAGTTCCACAAATTCACCGCACTCTGAAGAAATTCATCCACATCTCAGTTCTAAAGGGTCATCTTTTCACTGAGACTGTGCTCCCCACCCCCCAGGTCCTAGTCTCTCCTACTAGTGGAAGCATCTTCTCCACATTCACTCTATCCAGGTCTGTATTCTGAAAGCTTCAATGAGATTCCTCCCCCATCCTTCGAAACTCCATGTACAGACCCAGAGCCTTCAACTGCTCTCCATATGACAACATGTTCTTTATTGTCAAGATCATTCTTGTAAGCCTTCTTTGGACCCTTCCAAGGCTAGCACATCCTTCTTTAGATTTGGGGCCCAAAACTGCTCCCAATATTCAATGTGTCTGATCAGAGACTTATATAGCTTCAGCTGCACATGCCTACTATTGTATTCTTTGTCCTCTCAAAATGAATGTTAACATAGCATTTGCCTTCTGCTCTGTAAACTGAACCCGCATGTTAACCTTAAGAGAATCTTGTACTAGGACGTCCGTTTGTGCTTCAGATTTCCAAAGTCTTTCTCCATATAGAAAATGGTAGGGAGAATAGAGGCGTAGACTCCTGCATTTTATTCCATCTGTCACTTCATTACCCACTCTCCCAGCTTGTCCATGTTCTTCTGCAGCCTCCCTGCCACCTCAACACTATCTGACCCTCCACCTATCTTTGTGACATCTGCAAACTTAGCAACAATGCTCAGTTCTTTGTCCACATTATTAATGCACATTGAGAATTGTTGCTGTCCCAGAGTCACAAATTACCCTATTAAATGTCTGCCATTGCTTGTTACTGTCATTACTCCTCATCTAATTGCCTAATCCATTTTAACTGTATGTTAAACAAATGGAATTATAGTTAAATGAAGTCAAATACTATTGTCCCTGACTCAAGTTTCTTATCACAAACTGAATGATAAGTTCTATTACGTTAAAATCACAGCTTCCTAGGGGATCTTTTACTGAGGTAATTTACTAAACCTGCCTCATTACCCATGACTAAATTCAAGATCACCTGCTCCCTGGTTGGCACCATGACATAATACTCTCAAACTATCTCCACTACACTCTGTGTATTTGTCATTATAGCCACCCTTTCTGATTTGATTAACTCAATCAACAAGATGATTAAAAGTCACCCATAACTAGTGTGCTTTTTTTAAACACACACTTCTATTGTTTGATGATATATAGTTTTTCCTACAGAGTTGCTACAGTTTGGGGGTCTGTATATAACTCCTACCAATGTCATCTTTCCCTTGCCTTTTTTTCAAAGCACTGCCCAAATGGACTCTCCATCATGAACCTGGATTATCTCTCACAATTGTCCTCATTTCATCTCTTATTAACAGTGCTCTCTCAACCTTTTTCATCCCTCCTCACTTTCCCTAAATGTTAAGTTCCCACTTTTGTTCTCCTTGTAACTGTTTCTGTAATAGCTACGCAGCCATATTTATTTACCTTGATTTGTGCCATCAGTTTGTTTACCTTATTCTGAAGGCCGTGTGTATTAAGATATTAAGCCTTTAATTCAGTTCAGTTATACTGTCAGATGTGTCATTGCATGTTAAAGAAATTTTCCATCTTTACTGAGAAGAAAGTGGTTGGCCAAAATTAAACTCACCGGGCGAAAGTGAATTGCTTGACAGATTGAGAATGCTCTGTCTCAATGGGGATCTGGGAAGCATGGAAAACATTTCTCAAATTGAAAATCAGGAATGACCAGAATGTTGGAAGGTTAGGTCAGTACTTCCAATTGCTGTCCCAGTGATGTAGACACTATGTACTGGTTGGTCTTCCTTCCTGATCATGACTCTATTCAACACTGTAGGCATTGACCAGAACCCGGTCGGGGGGTGTGTGTGTGTGTGTGTGTGTGTGTGTGTGTGTGTGTGTGTGTGTATGTATATATGTGTGTGCGCGTGCGTATATGTGTGTGCGCGTGTGTGGAGCTGCACTGTGGTTTGAAGATTAACTGTTTCATCACCATTACCTTCTGCAATGGTGTTGATAGGATTCCCGTGTGTCCAGTCCGTCTGGCGCTGTTCAATGGGTCTTTGCAGTGCCTGTGAATGTAGCATCCTGGGGTGGGACTGGCATTCTGTGCTGGAGCCCCGAGTGCAGGGTGTGGGTTTGGAGTACATGCGTGGGCTATTGGGGCTTGGGTGTTTGGGGAGCAGGGAAGAGTAATTCCATGATGGGAAGCTACAATTGCTGAAAACAGCCAGACCAACCTGGTCAGAGGTAGGAATGCGGAGGTTTGGGAAAATCTGATACATAGTAGCTGGAACATAGATTTAAAATCAGCTGAATTCTATGCTGAGTCCCGAGGGTTTGCCAATTGGCTGACCACAGGATGATAGAATGTTACTGGATCTGCAGAGAGTTGATAGGGGAGTCAGTTCCTGGTGGACTTATCTGGAATTTCATTCTTTCCAAAGCTCATCCACTGTGGAAGCCCTCATCATGGTCAGACTCAATGACACCTGCTTGCTCCTGGCCAGCACTTCGTCCCAAACAATCCCTCAATGTCTGCTCATCCACAACTTGCGATTCTGCATGCCTGCTCAGCATCTCAAATTCCAGTTACAACAAACCTCCCCGTGACTACTCCAGCATCTACAAATCACCCTATCTCTGGCATCCTCTGGTGGCCATGGCCCTCTTTGTCATGATGGCCTCTTCTGGCACTACATTCCTCCCTGTCTCTGTAGCCTCCTCCAGCTCCAACAACCCTCCCTAACTCTATAACATCACTCATCCCTTATAACTGTAACTTGTTCCATGTCTGAACAAATTTTTCTATCTCTGTAGTCTCCATATGCTGCAATCCTCGCTGTCTTCATAGTTTCCCATAGCCCCTGCACCGCTCCTAATCTCTAAACTCCTCCTGCAACTTATCTTTTGTAAGGTCTCAGGGAGATGGAGGGTTAAAGCTCAGAGGGTGGTGTCTTTGAGTGGGGTGCTTCTAATCTGAACAGTTCTTTTCTTCCTTTTTTTTGTTTTTGCTTTTTCCTCTTTATTTTAGTATTCAGAAGTGCTCTTACACATAACTGAGCATTTATTTCTCTCCCATTCAGTAAATCAGGTGGTATTTTTATCACCGATTTACCATCACCAGTAAAATCACTGGTGTTCTGCAACTGATTTACGTCCTGTCTCTTCTTGCAATCCCTCCATCTGCAGCTACTGATTTCATAGGCATTTATGTGCCTGTACATTCCACAATCAGAATGACAATTTGAAGTTTATGGTACACGATGGGAGGGTTGACACGTGAGTCCATCTCCTTGATGACCCCTTCTAAAACTACTGACAGCTTGGTGAGCTTGTGTTTGCCCCCTTCTCATTCTCTTCTCACTCCTTCATCCTCTCCTCCCTCCCTGTATCCTTCTCACTGTCCTCCCCTTTTTCATTCTCACTCATTTCTTTCCATCTCCCTTCTATTCTCCCTCATTCCCTCTCCCTTCCTCTTCTCATCCCTCTCTCTCACCTTCTCCTTACCTGTCCCTCTCTCTCTTGTCCCCTCTCCTTTGCTCCTGACACTCTTCTCCCCTCTCCTTCTCCGTTTACAAAGATGTTGCCATGATTGAGGAATTGAGCTGTAGCTAGAGGCTGAATAGACTGGGTTACCCACCCGCACCCCCCCCCCCACCCCCGGAGCATCAGAGGCTGAGAGTTGACCTTATAGATGTTTATAAAATCATGAGGAACATGGATAGGGTGAATAGCCAAGGTCTTTTTCCTAGGGTAGGGGAGTCCAAAACCAGACAGCATGTGTTTATGGAGAGAGAGGAAAGATTTAAAAAAAAAGGACCTGATGGTTAACTTTTTCATGCAGGGGGTGGTAAATCAATGAAATGAACTGTCAGTGGAAGTGGTGAAGGCTGGTGCAATTACAACATTTAAAACACATCTAGATGGGATAATGAATAGCAAGGATTTACAGGGATATGGGGCAAATGGGACTAGATTGGATTGGGATGTTTGATCGGTGCGAACAAGTTGAACCAAAGGGTCTGATTCTGTGCTGTATGACTATCACTCTATGACTTGATGTTTGAGTTTGCAGTGAAGAATTAGCAGATTCAGTTAACAACCTAATATTGATGAACCTTTATCTTTAATGATCATATTACAGTCAATCTCAACGTTGACAGAAATGCAAAATATCTACTCCAATTGCAGATTTACGTAAGATTGACTTCTATTGAGATTGTGGCTTTTACAGTAAATTGGGTAATCTGTGAATGGGTAAATTGGCAAAGAGTGAGAGGGTGTACAAAAAATATTCAGTATGCTACGGAAATTAGACATACCCTTAAGGGACAATAGTCTATTTGCCCTAAGAACAGTCACAGGCAAATAAAAATGTAACACACAGCATAAACCTAAATGATTCCGCAAACAAAACTGATAAAATAGCACAGATGCAAATTAATGGGAAAACAAACAAATATCGACAAAACAAAAGGTAGGAAGACCTACAAGGACATAATATGAAAAAGAAAGAACTTGGAAGAAATAAATCATGATCAGCACAATTAAAGAAAAAGGGGTAAGAAATATATAATCAGCAATATGGGGCCAAGCACATGCTGATAAGTGTGGTACTTGCAATGAAATTAAGCAAATGACAGACTTATTAGTATTAGTACTTTGCAACAGAATTTACCATAAATGAAGAGGTCACGAATCCAGGCAGCACAACGAAACCAACGTCAGATCAGGGATACACAACCTCAGCAAAGTTAGCATCAAAATAATATCTACAGAGAAAATAGTACCACTGGAGGAATGACAAGAATGTAAATAAAAAACATTGCAGATGCCAGACTAAAATCTGCTAAAATTCTCTAGGTTTGGAATGCACCCCTTTAGATCAAATAATTGTGCATGTACATACAGGTTATGTGAAAGAGAAACAAGGGAATTATAAACTAGATAACTCAACATCTGCTGTTGGGCAATTACAAGTGAATGTCATTATAAATACAGTATCTGAACACCTTAAAAATTTCAGCCCAATAGAGCAAGT
This sequence comes from Stegostoma tigrinum, assembly GCF_030684315.1. Classification (NCBI taxonomy): domain Eukaryota; kingdom Metazoa; phylum Chordata; class Chondrichthyes; order Orectolobiformes; family Stegostomatidae; genus Stegostoma; species Stegostoma tigrinum. The sequence goes on from NC_081366.1 coordinate 28,877,273, forward strand.
CAACATTAATTTGTAAAGGGCTAGTTTTATCTAACAACTTGATTTAGCTTTTTGTTGAGGTGACTGAAGTAGTGGAAACATGTCTTTGAATAGATTTGACATTTCACAAGGTATTTGATTCCTCCAATGAGTAGTTAGCTGAATTTGAAGTCATAGAATTGATGACAAATTGACTCATTTAAACAATTGGGTGCAAGGTAGATGTCAGAAAATAAAGATAATTTCAGACCCCTGGCTAGCAGGATATAATCGGTTATGTCTGAAAGGATTCAGACTTTTTTCATTGCATTTATTCATAACATTGACAATAGAATAAAAGGGTAAATATCCAAATTTTGCAATAGGTAGCACTGTGAGCAGTGTGGTTAGGAGCATAACTTTGCATGAAATATTAACAGATTAAATGAATGGACAAAGCTGTGGCAAATGAGTTTTGATAAAGGCAATTGTGGCGTAAACAACTTTGTTCTGCAAAAGTATACAACAGGGTACTTTCCAAAATGGCAAAGAATTGAACACAATGGTAGTCTGAAGGAATTTAGGATATCATTACAAGAATCACTGAAATTTCATGATCAGACACAAAAAAGATAGTCAAAAATATTACTTGCAAGATTTTTTTAAAATACCAAAAATACTACTTAGATGCTGTGCTCTTTACTACCAAAATATCCTGACTAGACCATGCAAGTAGAATGAGAAATTCCACATGGGAAGGACAAACAGCCATGAAAGGAGTGCATTGTACATTTGCCATGTGCCATTTGGATTCCAAGAATTAAACTGAGGAAACATTACTTTGGAATACAGAAGGTGGTATCGGCCATTTAACCTCTTGAACCTCCTCTGCCTTTCAATGGCTGCTCCTCTAGTTTATTATTTGTTTCTCTTCCCCATTTCTACCATTGACTGATTTAGAAATGCCAATTTCAACTTTAAAAAAGCTCAATGACCAAGCTTCCAAAGCCCCCTGAGGTACAGAATTCCAAGGATTCAGAAGATTCTGGGTAAAATATATTTTTTCTCATCTCCATCCTACCTGGCATTCCACCTTGTATTGAAAGTGCGTCCCCTGATTCTAAACTCCTCAACCAGGGGAAACATCTCACCTGCACCTACCATCTTTATCCCTTTAAGTACTTTGTTGGTTTCATTGAGATCATTGCTCATTAGAATGTCAAAAAAGTACACATCTCAATTTTCCTGATCTCTCTTCATGGACAATCCCACTGTTAGAACCTTCACTGATTTTTCATGACTTTATTCTATGTATTTTTAAAACTATTTTTGGTTTAGAGCTGAGAACTGTAAGCTGAGAGCTGAAAACTGACCTTTGGACTGCGAGCAGCAACTTTTGTTGTTGTCTGCGGTAATTTTATAAGTCATTTCTTTTAATCTTATACAACTCTGAAACTTAATTTGTTAGTCATAGTGACTTACTTTTTTGGCTTTGTGTGCCTTGAGAAATTATAGTTGCTGCAAATTATTTCATAATTCTTTAAAAACTATCATTGCCTATGTATCATTATACCTTCCAATGTATTGTTCTGATGCACCTCAGGTTGCCAGAGCTGGAGGGGCATCCTTTGAGGGGTAGCACTCCACATCAAGTGGTCAGTTGTCTAGAAGTCTGGCTTCTGATGCAGGTTGATGCCAATAATGGTTCAATTCTTGCACTGGCTGAAATTGCCATGAAGGACTCTCCTTCTCAACCTCTCCCCTCACCCAAGGTGGGGGTCTGCTAGGACTGGTCAACTCCCGACCTCACTACACCTTTGGTCCAGACAGGGAGAAAGACAGCTAGATTTCAGACATGAGATTAAAGTAACTACTCTTAACATCAAGGTAGCATCTGATCAAGTGTGCCATCGAGGATCCTTAGCAAAATTGAAGTCAATTAGAAATCAGAGGAAAACACCACTGTTGTTCGCAGTTATACCTAAACCAAAAAAATACTGCTGAATCAATATTTTCAGTCTCGGGGATTATTATGGCAACATCATAAAGGTCAGAAGTAGGAGTTATCACTGATGATTGCCAATGGGTCAGAATCATGCATTATTCCTCAGATAATTAAGGCAGTTTAGAGCAAGACCTAGACTACCTTCAGATTTGGGCTGACAGATCGTGCCTGCACCATATATTATTATGTGACTGAAAAGGAAGATGAGAGGCTAAATGCAAGTAGTAAGTAACTCAAATTTCTGATTCTCCAAAGCCTGCTCACTGTCCACAAGGCACAACATGGAAATTTGAAGGAATGCTTTCAGTGGCCTGCATGAGTGCAGCTCCAGTAAAGATCAGGAAACTCAACATCTAGGACAGCCCATTTGATTAGCAGTGCATTCAATATTCAGCCACTCTACCACCAGTATATAATGACAGTAATATGCACTATGACCTCCACCATTTAGAAAAGAAAGGGCAGCATGCACTTGGAAACATTATCTGTGAGGTCCACTCTAATCCATTGTATTTTCACTGTTGGGTCAATTATCTTGGAAATTCCTTCCTAATTAGACTGTGAATGCAATTACACCAGGCAGACAGCAGCTTTTCTACCCTTCTTGCTCAGTAGGAATTGGTTCCTTCTTGTTGACCGAGAAAGAAGCTAGCTGTTTAGTACATAGTTAAAGTCTATTCCATTGTTAAGTTTTAAATAATAACAAAAGGTGGTAAATTCAACAAAATGCGTAAAAAGCATTATTAATAATTGATTTAAAATTTAAGGATACAGCATTGTTGATGTGTCACAGGTGCAGCTTGTTGGGACTGCTGGACACTGCTGTATTCTAGAGCAAAAACATCTGTAGTAAATGTTGAAGTTCGAATAAATTCAGCCCAGAGATTAAGAGGTGGAGGTTGGCCTACTGCTAAGTTGACTCACCAGGAACAGGAAAGAGGGTAAAGCTTCCAGGATTCTTTATACAAGAAGGCAGTCACAGTAAGACTAGGGTCTTCCAATTTAGTCAGTCATCAGTAGTAGAAGGGTGTGACTGTGAGCAAGACAAGCAGGAGGATCCCGAGGGCAGAACAAGATTGTCACCCGCCACAATTTTCTAATAGGTTTGAGGTTCTCAACTTGTTTAGATGGGAGCAGGAGCTGCAGAATGGTTGAGTAAAATAACCACAGCACAGGAAGCCACCCAAGCTGGTGGAGCAAAAATGGAATGTAGTGGCAGTTGTAGCGGTTGATAAAGAGAAAGAGAAAGAGTGACACCATTTTGGTTAAAGAGGAAGAGTTCAGATAGCTATAAAGCTTGTCTGGTGTTGCAATCTGAGACATCTCCCAAGGGCTGGAGAGGGATTTGCAATGGGAAGAGTAGATCCAGTTATAGTGGTTCTTGTCAGAACTAACAATAGAGGAAGAACTAGAAAAGAGGTTCTGCATATGCGGCATAAGGAACTAGGCAATAGTTAATAGCAGAACCTCAAAGGATATAATCTCTGAATTATTACCCAAACTATGTGCAAACTGGTATAAATTGTATAAAACTAAAAAGAGATGAATACATGGCTCAAAGACCATTGTAGGAAAAGTAGGTTCTGGTTTGGAGATACTGCATTTGCACTGGGGAAAAGAAGGCTGAATTATTGAAATGGACTATATCTGCTTGCTTGGATCAGTATTCTCGTGAACCACATAACTAAGGAAGTAGTGTGGACTTTAGACCTAATAGAGGAGCAAGGTATCAAACATGGAAAGATAAGAATGTAAAATGATGAAATGGGAAATGACAATCAGGGTGGCAGAAAGGATAGAAAGAATGAAAAGAATACATCAATCAAGACTAGATGTTACAACGTTAACAAAGACAACATTAAAGCTTTTGTATCTGAATGTCCATAGTAATCATAAAGCAAAATAAATTTATAGTGCACATTGAAGTAAATTAAAGATCTGATTATGATTACAGATGCATGGCTACAGAATGACAAAGACTGGTTCTCATATTGAGGGGTATGCAAGATTAATGAAGAATAAGAAGCTAGCTAAAGGTGGGGGGGGGGGGTAATACTGTTGATTAAGCATAGTATTTGTGCTATTGTTAGATATGAGCTTGGTTCTGAAGGTCAGCATGTAGCAACCATTTGGGTGGTGACAAAATCTAGTGCGGAAAGTTGGCATAGGGGGCCTGCAGACTATTCACACCAATAGTGACCAAAATATGACACAAAGAATACAAGAAGCAATATTAGATGCTTGTGATAAAAGGGTTAGCAATGTTCATCTCCTTAATCCACATTTATTCCCTAGGTCTGGAACAATTCTCCCTGACTCGAAAGTAGCAATCAATAAAACATCTTTTTTTGAAGAAGGCAGGCAGAAAACTAGAAACAATAAGCTTGGCAACTGATATGGGGAAATGTCAAAATGATTATTAAAAGAGATTAAAGTTGAGCACTCAAGATAAAGTCAGGAATTGTCAGTATGCTGACCTGAAAGGGAAAATCATATTTAACCAATTTGTTAGACTTCTTGAAGGGGGGTAAAACGTATTTTGAATAAAAGGGAGCCTGTAGAAATACGGTAACCGGAATTTTAAAAGGCATTTCATAAATTGCCATTTCTAGAGATTATTACAGGAAGTAAAGGCTTTTGGGGTGGGAGGTAACATATTAGGACAGATGATTAGTTGTTTGTTACCTGTCTGAGTATGAATAATTGAGCCTTGTCTGATTGGCAGGATGCCACAAGTGGAGTCTTACAGAACTCTGTGCTGGGACTCAACAGTTTATAATTAATATCAATAATGTAGATGAGGGATCAGAGGCTCTGTGGCTAAATTCACAAACTACAAAGACATGTAGGAAAGTATTCAGTGATGAAAACATAAGGAGATTGCAAATGGATATAGGTATCTTAAATTAATAGACAAAATCTAGCAGATGGATTATAATCTGGGAAATGAAGTTGTTCACTTTAGGTCACGGAGTCATAGAGATGTACAGCATGGAAACAGACTCTTTAATCCAACTTGTCCATGCCGAACAGATAACCTAAATTAACCAAGTCCCATTTGCCAGTATTTGGCCCATATCTCTAAACCCTTTGTATTCACGTACCCACTCAGATGCCTTTTTAAATGTTGTAACTGTACCAGCCTCCACCATGTCCTCTGGCAGCTCATTCCATTTGTACAGCACATTCTACATGAAAAAAGTTACCCCTTAGATCTCTTTAAAATCTTTCCCCTCTCAACTTAAACTATGCCTTTTAATTTTGGACTCCCATACTCTGGAGAAAAGACCTTGAATATTCACCTATCCATGTATCCCATAATTTTGTAAACCTCTATACGGACACCCCTTCGCCTCCAACGCTCCAGGGAAAATAGCCCCAGCCCATTCACCCTCTCTCTATAGCTCAAACCATCCAACCCCAGCAACATCCTTGTAAATCTTATCTGAACCCTTTCAAGTTTCACAACATCCTTCCTATAGCTGGGAGATGAGAACTAAATGCAGTATTCCAACAGTGGACTAACCAGTGTCCTGTACAGCTGCAACATGACATCCCAACTCCTGTACTCAATGCACTGGCCAATAAAAGTCAACATATTGAAGACTGAATATCCTCTCTATCTGCAACTCCACTTTCAAGGAACTATAAACATGGACTCCAAGGTCTTTGTTTGGCAATGTTTTCCAAGACCTTACCATTAAATCTGCCCTGATTTGTCTTATCAAAATGCAGCATTTCACATTTATCTAAATTCAACTCCATCTGCCTCTCCTCAGCTCATCTGCCCATCTGATCAAGGCCCTGTTGTACTCAGAGGTAATCTTCTTCACTGTCCACTACACCACTTATTTTGGAGCCATCTGCAAACTTATTAACCATTCCTTCTATTTTTAGATCCAAAATAAAAGCAGAGAATGAGTTAAACAGAGAACAAGTGTAGAATACCAAAGTTAAGCATAATCTAGGTGTTCTAGTGTATGAGTCACAAAAAAATTAGTATGCAGCGAGGGCACAGAATCAAGGCAGCTAACGGGATGTTGTCCTTTATCTCCAAAGGACAATTAGATTAGATTAAAATTCTATGCCACAAAATAATTGATCATTTTAACACAAATACTTGTAAATATAGCAATTCGATAACCAATGTCTGTTTCACGATTAAGTCCTACAGTCCCACCACATTCAGTCATGAATGGTGTTGGACAATAAAGCAACTCACTCGAGGAGACAGCTCTACAAACATCCCCACCCCCAATAATGATGGGAGCTCAGCACATAGGTGCAAAAGGCAAGGCTGAAGCGTTTGTAAAAATCTTCAAACAAACCTGCCAATTGGATGATCCTACTCAGCCTCCTCCATAGATCCCTTGCATCACAGATGCTATCTTCATCCAAATTGATTCACTCCACATGATATGAAGAAACAATTGGACACACTGGATACCGCAAAAAGGCTATTGTCTTTAACATTCCAGCAACAGCTTAAAACCTATGCTGCAGAACTTTCTGTATCTATAGCCAAGGTCTTCCAGTATAGTTACAACCCTAGCATCCAACTGAATATGGTAAATTGCCTAGGTATGTCCTGCAGACAAAAAGCAGGATACATTACTGCCAGTCAGTGTATATTCAGTTACTAAAGGGATGGAGGTATCATTAAGCAAGTACTGCTTGATAGCAGTTTTAAAAATAACATGTTCACTAACAGCCAACTTGGGTTTCACTAGAACTATTCAGCTGCTAACATCCCTACTACATTGGTCCAAATGTTGACAAATGGGCACAATTCCAAAAGGTGGGGTGAGAGTGACTGCCTTTAACAGCAAGGCCATATTTAATTGGAATGCAGCATCATTGACCCCTAGCAAAACTAGAGTCACGGGAATGAGGTGGCAAACCTTCTGCTGGAGCCATACCTGATATAAAGCAAGGTTGTTATGGTTACTGCAGTCAGTCATCTCAAGTCCAGGATATTTCTGCAGGAGATCTTCAGGGTAGTGTCCCAGACCCATCCATCTTCGGGTGCTTCAATGATTTTCCCTCCATCATAAGGTTAGAAGTGGGGATGTTCAATGACAGCAAAATATTCAGCATCATTCATAACTCCTCAAACACTAAAGCAGTCCACAGCCCAAATGCAGCAAGACGTGGACAATATCCATATTTGTGCTGACAAGTGGCAAGTAACATTTGCATCACACAAGTGCCAAGCAATGGTCATCTCAAACAAGAGAAAATTTAAACATCGCCACTTTATGAATCACCTAGGGGTTGCCATTGACGCAAAGCTCAACTGGACTAGCCATACCAGAGCAGGTTAGAGGTTAGTAATCCTGTGGTCTGAGTGATTGTTTGTGGATGTGGTGCCATTTGTCTACCATAGATGCTCAGTAGCCACAACATGTACTGCAGAAATTGACCATGGATCCTTATAGAGCATATTCAAAACCCACAACCACTATCATCTGGAAGGACAAGGGCAGCAAATACATGGGTACACCACCACTCGCAAGTTTGCATCCAAGCCACTCATCATCCTGACATAGAACATAGAACATAGAACATAGAACATAGAACATAGAACATAGAACATTACAGCACAGTTCAGGCCCTTAGGCCCCCAATGTTGAGCCGACCTGTGAAACCAATCTGAAGCCCATCTAACCTACACTATTCCATTATCATCCATACGTTTATTCAATGACCATTTAAATGCCTTTAAAGTCAGCAAGTCTACTACTGTTGCAGGCAAGGCATTCCACGCCCTTACTACTCTCTGAGTAAAGAACTTACCTCTGACATCTGTCCTATATCTATTACCCCTCAGTTTAAAGCTATGTCCCCTCATGCTAGCCATTACCATCCGAGGAAAAAGGCATTCACTGTCCACCTTATCTAATCCTCTGATCATCTTGTATGCCTCTATTAGGTCACCTCTTAACCTTCTTCTCTCTAACAAAAATAGCCTCAAGTCCCTCAGCCTTTCTTCATAAGATCTTCCCTCCATACCAGGCAACATCCTGGTAAATCTCCTCTGCTCCCTTTCCAATGGTTCCACATCCTTCCTATAATCTGACACAGTCAGGTAAAAATCCTGGAACTCCCTCCCTAATGGCATTGTAGTTCTACCCACACAAAATGGATTTCAGTGATTCAAAAGGCAGCTCACCACCACCTCCTGAATGGCAACTAGAAATAGGAAATAAATGCTGTTCCATCTCCTGTGTGTGAGAAAAATTGCACTAGTGTAATTTCACAAACACATCAAGAACCCGTTTTGTTTTAGCAAACTTTACTGTTACTTGTCCCAAACTTTAGATGCTAATTAGTAGATTGCAAAACTGTAATGTTCAGCTTCTTTTGCTTGTTGTTAACATTTTAGGAATGTAAAGCAAGTGATAATTTTTCTAATTAAAATCCTATTTACTTATTTGAAGTAAATGAGCATTTCCTTTTGCAAATTTGTTTTAATTTTCACTTTTGTCACCTTCAATGCATGAATAACCTCCGGAAAGTACACTGAATTTCCATACGTCATATTAAACCTTCAAACTTAAACCAGACAATGAGTATCAAACAAAGGAATGAACAACAGTGAGGACTGAGAATTCAGTCTGAAAACACATTCAGCAGTATATAGGTTCAGTGAATCTCTCATCACAAACAGAATTGAACGAAGGAACTTACAAATGGGTTCTGAGGAGGGATCACGGGACCCAAACCGTTAAGTCAGATTTTCTTCTACACAGGTGCTGCTAGGCCTGCTGAACTTTTCCAGCAACTTTGTTTTTGGTCCTGATATACAGCATCCACGGTTCTTTCAGTTTTTAACTTACAGGTCTAAATGGCTCACAGCCAATTGTGCAGCCAAATCATTCAGCTATTCCGGCAATTCAACTGTGTTTGATTATTAATTCTTACAGCTTGGTTAAATAAACAATTGTAATGAATTTCCTCTCACCTAGATAACACAGAAACAAAGCCAGCCACCTTGAAGTTGGAATGCCCCACTATAAATGGTTGAACTGTTTAATAACCAAAGTAATGAAAAGAATTTAGTGGTGGCACCAAGTAAAATGAAACCCTTTTAATTCAGACAGAGCAAATACAAATACAAATGCAGTGGAAATGTAGGAACTCCTTGCCTATCATTCCCCACTTCTAAACAATTAGTCTTGAGTTTTTTCAATAATTTAATTTCAATAACTCCAACTTTATTATTCTTATCTTTTGGCTATTCTGTTCACTTCTCACTAATGATCAACTGCTTTTTCTCATGGATATGTTGATTTTCTCTAAATGTTAAAAACATGCATTTGACAACTGAAGAAGAAATGCTTACTCTAAATAACTGTGCATTTCTTTCACTTAAATAACGATCTTTATGTCCCTAAATATACAATATATAAATCTCAATACAAGACGTTGAGCTAGATTTTCCACTCAGCCGGTTAGTGAATAGGTAATCAACCAAATCCCCATGGATTGTCAGAATTTACCACTGAATCTCCTACCACATTGGGACAGGAAGTCAACACCAATTCTACAACTGCATTGGCAATAAACAGAGCCATCAAATTCTGCAGTTATCTTGACATGGTTAGCGTTCAATCAGGTTGTGAACTCAGCTCAGTTCTTTGCTAACTTTTTAAGAAATCTTTAAGTGCCATGCAAGAGCTGAAAGGTGAAACAGCTATTCTCACCAAAAAATCTAGAATATCTTCTCATACTATCTCGTAAATAAATTATACAAACTATTTGCCGATCCCAGTGAGAACCACGTCTAATAACACTTGTTTACCTGTATGACGGTGCCAAACTGGTAGCATGTGGAACATTCTCTACCTTGCTTTTTTGTTATTAAAGAACTGACCATTTTTTGGCCAACGTGTTTTTTTTTGGAATGTGTGAAATAAATTAGAACTCTTGTCCCCGCCTCCCTAACATGTCCTTCCTCCCACCTCAAGCCCCAACCCGACCTCCTACCTACTAGCCTCATCCCGCCCTTGACCTGTCTATCCTCCCTGGACTGACCTATCCCCTCCCTAACTCCCCACCTACATTCACCTCTACTGGCCCCATCCCCATTTCTTTGACCTGTCTGTTTCCTCTCCCCCTATCTTTCCTCTATCCATCTTTTATCCGTCTCCCCCTCACTCCCAATTTATTTCAGAAACCCCTTCCCTTGCCTATTTCTGAAGGGTCTAGGCCCGAAACGTCAGCTTTCCTGCTCCTCTGATGCTGTTTGGCCTGCTGTGTTTGTCCAGTTCTGCATGTTGTTATCTCAGATTCTTCAGCATTGGCAGTTCCTACTATCACCAGAACTCCAGGCTAATGTTCTATGGATGTGGGTTTGAATCCCACCATGGTAGATGGTGACATCTGAATTCCATAAAAGTCTTGAGAAAGAAACTAGCCTCATGGCAACCATGTAATCAACACTGAATGTTAGAAATACTCTCTAGTTCACTGTCCTTTTGGGAATTAAGTCTGCCACTTTTACCTGGTCTGGCCTTTGTGTTATTCCAGACTCTCAAATCCTTTTAGGCAATTAGGAATGGGCAATAACTACTGTCCAAGACAGCAATACCATATCCTACAAATGAATATAAAATTTGAAAACAAACAACAGTGCAGCTGATAGCCCTCTGGATAACTCGGAATGGGTAATAAATGCTGATCTAGTGAATGACATCGATATCCTAGGAACAAATAATGTTCATTGAATTATTTTGAAGGCTAGATATTTATATTTTCACATTTAAACTGTATTAACCAGCTTTAAATAAATTTTAGTTTTAATAATCAATTTTGTTGCTTATTAACACTGTATAACTGATCCTTAATTTCAGAACTAATATGGATAAAGTGTTTAACTGGTCATTTTAGTAACCGGACAAAAATGTTTACATTTATGCTTGACTTTAAAACAGTGAAGCTAAACAGATACAGAGCGTAAGTGAAGAAAAATATCCACCTTTCTCTTCCCATGGCCACAACATTTTCCTTTTGATACATGGAGTATTTAAAAAGCATTGTGCAGGAGGTAACAGGCATATGGGGGACAGAGTGTGATCTTGAGAATTTAAATCAGCACAGAATGGATTAAGTTATAAATATCAGATCAATAATTCAAAATTAGTTTGTGAAAAGGATATATTAGTATTAATTGAGTAAAGTAAGCATTATATAAGACTTTCATTCCTGAGGTGGGCAGCTCAAATCCGAAAATTTGCAACTTGGTGTACGCACCTTGGGGGAAAGTCTCCCACAGTGGTGTATTAGTTTTGGTGGGGTAGGGTGGGATGTGACTCCTATCTATGGAAAACCTAGATTCAGCTGGATTATTTCAATGAGGTCCATGCTTTAATATAACAAAGTGTGGAGCTGGATGAACACAGCAGGCTAAGCAGCATCTTAGGTGCACAAAAACTGACGTTTTGGGCCTAGACCCTTTCTCTCATGCTTTGGTATACCTCATTTTCAACTCAAGGAGTCCTACTCCCAGAGTGTGGGAATTACAAACCTAGATTGAAAAGCTATTGAATGGCTGATAAGGTCTATATATATAACTATCAAGCTATTTAAATGACCAATTCCTCAAAAATGACAAAAACTCCCAGCCCATGTATGAGAAAGCTTTAAAAAAAACTGTGACAGCAATTTCAATGGTTGTGTCTTGACATAACTCTTTAATGCTCCAAGAATATCATAATAAGTTCATAAGAGATAGCAACTGGAGTAGGCCTTTCGTCCTGTTGAGCCTGTTCCACCATTCAAGAAGATCATGGCTGATCTATCCATGGTCTCAGCTCCTCCCATCTGCATTATCCCCATAACCATTAATCCCTCCACCATCTAAAAATCTATCCAACCGTGTCTTAATATATTTAATGAAGCTGCCTTGACTGCTTTCTTGAGCAGAGAATTCCATAGATTCACCACTCTCTAGGAAAAGCAGTTTCTCCTCATCTCTATCCTAAATATATTCCCCCTAATCTCAAGGCTATGTCCCCTAGTCCTAGGCTCTCCCGCCAGTAGGAACAATTTGCCTGCCCCTATCTTATCTATCCCTTTCATAATTTTATATGTTTCTATAAGATACTCTCTCATTCCTCTAAATTCTAGTGCCAGGCGGCTCAACCTCTCCTCATAGACTAACTCCCTCATCTCTGGAGCCAGCCTGGTGATCCTCCTCTGCACCCCCTCCAAATCCAGTATATCCCTCGAGTACGGAGGCCAGTTCAGCGCACAATATTCCAGGTGTGGCCTTACCAACACCTTGTACATTGCAGCAGAACCTCCCTGCTCTTAAGTTCAATCCCTCTTGCAATGAAAGACACAATTCCGTTCGCCTTCCTGATTACCTGTTGCACCTGTAAAGCAACTTTTAGATTCATGTACAAGTCTCCCAAGTGTCTCTATACAACAGCATGCTGCAGTCTTTCACCATTTAAATAATAATCTGATCTACTATTTTTACCAACATTATATTCTATCTGCCAGATGGAATAACTTAACCTTTCCAAATCTCTGCAGACTCTCCACATCCTCTGCATTGTTCACCTTGCCACTCAATTTAGTGTCATCAGCAAACTTAGATGCGTTACACTCTGTCTCCTCTTCCAAATCATGAACAGTTGCAGGGCCAACACTGAACCCTGCACTCACCACTGATCTTCAAACAGAGAAACACCCATTTATCCCAATTCCCTGCTTTCTAATGGTTAACCTGTCCTCTATCCATACCAATACATTCCCTGCAACTCCATGCATTCTTATCTTATAGATGAGTCTTTTATGCAGTACCTTATCGAACACCTTCTGGAAATCAATGAACACAACATCCCCTCTAGCCACCACGATTGTTATATCCTCAAAGAATTCCAGTAAGTTTGTCAAATACAACATTTCCTTACTGAATCCATGCTGCAACTGCCTGATGGAACCCTTTCTATCCAGATGTCTCGCCATTTCTTCATTAATGATCATATCAAGCATTTTGCTGATGACAGACGTTAAGCTAACTGGCCGATAATTACCTGCCTTTTGCCTGCATCTCTCTTAAACAGCAGCGTGACATTCACTGTCTTCTAGTCCGCTGGGACTCACCCAGAGTCCACCGAATTTTGGTAAATAATCACTAATGCATTTATTATAGCTTCTGCCATTTCTTTCAATGCCCTGGGATGCCTTCCAACAGAAGCAGGGGACTTATCTACCTTTAGACCCTTCAGTTTGCTCAGCACTACCCTTTTAATGATAACAACTGAATTGAGGTCCTCACCTCCCATTGTATCCTTAACATAATTCCTTGGCATGTTAGTCTTCACACTGGAAGATGTGTCTAACACAAACTAGTCATTCTAGGCCTCAGCCATTTCTGTATTACCCAATATTAATTCCCCCTTCTCATCATCCAAGGGATTGACATTCACATTATCCACTCTTTTCCGTTTTCTATCAATACAAACTTTTCCGATCTGTTTTTATATTCTGTGCTAGTTTGCACTCCTTCTCTATCTTTCCTTCCTTTGTCACTTGCCTCATGGTTCTTTAAAAAGCAACAAAGTTTGCCCAGTCTTCCTGTTTCCCACTACTCTTGGCAACTTTGTAAGCTTGAACTTTTAATTGGATGCCTTCGTTTATTTCCTTAGTTACCCAAAGTTGGCTCTTCCTACTCGTTATCCTGGTTTCCGATCAGAATATACTTTTTCCGAGCACTGTGAAAAATCTCTTTAAAAGTCTTCTACTGTTCCCCAACTATTGCACGATACAACCTGTGTTCCCTGTCTAGCTTAGCCAACTCCTTCCTCATCCCATTGTAGTCTCCCTTGTTTAAGCATGAAACCCTGGTTTTGGATGATACAATTGAAGAGTAAAATAGTATCTGAAATCCAACCATACCTTGGTCACTCTTTCTGAGAGGATCGCTAACTACGTGATCATTAATTTTACCTGTCTCATTACACAGAACCTCATCTAAGATTGCATATTCCCTTGTAGGTTCACTAACATGCCACATCATGATCAATGCTTGGCTACTTTCCACAACCTATGGGGTAGCAAGAGTAGTCATAAATTGACTCATTGACATCATTAAGAAGGTTATTAAAAAGTCTATGGGATTATGAATAAAAACATTTTTATATCGTATTAAATACTTGAGTGAAGTTAAATGCACTAAACAACCTTCAAAATGGGAATTTTTTTTATAAAACGCAGTAGACTCTAATAGTGGTTTAGAATTTGATTTTGTTTCATTTGGGGTTGTTCCTCAGGTTTGCCTATGGTGAAAACCAGGCCAGCTTGCAAACAGCACGCAAGTGCAAACAGCAATGGGTGAAAAGTCATATATTGTCACTACATTCGGATTGGGGCTATAAGAGACCCATGGGGACTCATGGAAAGTATACGTTGACATGAGTTGACAAGTACGATTGATTGATTTTTAAAAATATTGTCACATGTACAGAAATACAGTGAAGAGCAGTTTTTACGAGTGGTGCAGGCAGATCACAGCAAGCAAAGGATGTACAGATTAAAAAAGGCTTGAGGCATACAGATTAGGTTACAAAAATAATGGGAACTGCAGATGCTGGAGAATCCAAGATAACAAAGTGTGGAGCTGGATGAACACAGCAGGCCAAGCAGCATCTTAGGAGCCCAAAAGCTGATGTTTCGGGCCTAGAACCTTCATCAGAAAAGGAGGATGGGGAGAAGATTCTGAAATAAATAGGGAGAGAGGGAGGGGTGGACTGAAGATGGATAGAGAATATAGGTGGAAAGGAGAGTATCGGTGGGGAGGTAGGGAGGGGATAGGTCAGTCTGGGGAGGACGAACTGGTCAAGGGGGCGGGATGAGGTTAGTAGATAAGAAATGGAGGTGCAGCTTGAGGTAGGAGGAGGGGACAGGTGAGAGGAAGAACAGGTTAGGCAGGCTGGGACGAGCTGGGCTGGTTTTGGGATGCAGTGGGGGGGGGGGGGGGGCGGTATTTTGAAGCTGGTGAAATCCACATTCATGCCATTGGGCTGCAGGGTTCCCAAGTGGAATATGAGTCGCTGTTCCTGCAACTTATGGGTGGCATCATTATGGCCCTGCAGGAAGCCCAGGATGGACATGTCGTCTAAGGAATGGGAGGGGGAGTTAAAATGGTTCGCGACTGGGAGGTGCAGTTGTTTACTGCGAACCGAGCGTAGGTGTTCTGCAAAGCGGTCCCCAAGCTTCCGCTTGGCTTCCCCAATGTAGAGGAAGCCACACCGTGTACAGCGGATGCAGTATACCACATTGGCAGATGTGCAGGTGAACATCTGCTTGATGTGGAAAGTCAGCTTGGGGCCTGGGATGGCGGTGGGGGAGGAGGTGTGGGGGCAGGTGTAGCACTTCCTACGGTTGCAGGGGATAGTGCTAGGTGTGGTGGGGTTGGAGGGGTGTGTGGAGCAGACAAGGGAGTCGTGGAGAGAGTGGTCTCTCCGGAAGGCAGACAAGGGTGGGGATGGAAAAATGTCTTTAGTAGTGGGGTCAGATTATAGATGGCGGAAATGTCAGAGGATGATGTGTTGTATTCAGAGATTGGTGGGGTGGTATGTGAAGACGAGGGGGATTCTCTTTTGGCGGTTATTGTGAGGGCGGGGTGTGAGGGATGAGGTGCGGGAAATGCGAGAGATTCAGTTGAGGGCGTTCTCGACCACTGCAGTGGGGGGGGGGGAGTTGCGGCCCTTGAAAAGCGAGGACATCTGGGGTGTGTGGGAGTGGAATGCCTCATCCTGGGAGCAGATGCAGCTGAGGCGAAGGAATTGGTAAGAGGGGATGGAATTTTTGCAGGAGGGTGGATGGGAGGAGGTGTATTCCAGGTAGCATTTGAGGTCAGAGTCCATTCAACAGTCTGATAACGGCCAGAAAGAAGCTGATCTTGAACCCGCTTGTGCATGTATTCTGGCCTCCTTACCTTCTGCCTGATGAAGGAGGTTGTTGGAGATCATTGCTAGGGTGCAATGGCTCTTTGACGTTGGCCACCTTTCTACACCAGTGAGCAATGTAAGCGGAGTCCATGGATGGAAGTTTGGCTGTTGTGATGGTCTGGGCTGAGCACACCACCTGTCGTTTCTTACAGTCCTGGGCAGGGCAGTTGCCATACCAGGCCTTTAATGCTCCTGGACAATTTACTTTCAGTCATGCATCTGTAGACATTGGGACATGCCAAATTTCCTGAGCTCACTGAGAAAGAAGAGGCATTGTTGTGCCTAATTGGCTGTCACATTTACATGGGAAGTCCAGGGCAGGTCAATGAATATTGTACTCCAAGGAACTTGATGCTCTTCACTCTCTCAAAGTCAGTTCCATTCACGCACATAGGGGTGAGTTCTCCTCCTTTCTTTCTGAAGTCAATGGTCAGTTCTTTAGTATGGGTCTTGGGAGGATGTATAATGTGGAAGGGGAAAAGGTTCAAGCATTTAAATGTTTAACAAAGCAGCTGGGGTGAAATTGCTGAGAACTGCAGTAGTTTTTTTTAAACAGAGAACCTCAGCTCTCAACAGCCCCTCAGTTCTATTCACGAAATCATACATGGTTAAAAAATGTTTATAAAACTTAGCACAGCCTAGGCTCGAGTAGGTTGTCCAACAAGTGGTGAGTGGGCTAACATGTGGCCTGCTGAGGGGTCTTATGTGGCTCACCAGACCTCTGTTTAAAATACTGGATGATCTGCTTCTCAAAATCAGCACCTTCTCTTCCACATTCCTGTCAGTGGAAGATGGAGGGATTGGTGGGGGGTGCACGGGTTAGGGAACTGGATAGGATGAATATTATGGAGGGGCTGAATGTTGGGGTCAGTGTTGGGTAGAGAAAGAGACAAAGTCAAACACCCATCCATTTTTGCCTCTAACAACAAGTGTCCGCAAAAGCAGGCTACAACAGAAAGAAACTATAGGTAACCCATATCAGAGCCTAATTTTCATGTTAATTCGCAAAGGTTTTTAGTCCACTCTGCTGCTTGGCACATTTTAATGGCCATTTTTAATGAATTGCTCATTTAAAATGATCAATCTATTTCTTTGAATTTGTCTTTGAAATTCAGATTTACTATTGCGGAAAAATCACATTCTTCTGATATTTACCCAGCAGTCACCCATCACCAAGTGAAAGAAAGACCGAAATGTGATTTTGCCATGGGGAAAAGGCTCAGTGACTCTGGTGTAGAATAATTCATAAGAACGTTGACTCAAATGATTAATTGAGTGAAACATCCAGGAATTGAAATTGTCTGCTTAGAAAGGAGTAAAGAGTTGATTTTGCATGTGAAAGTTGAGCTTGGGTTTGATATTTTTAAAAACTATGTATTTTTAAACGTGAAAGATAATCCAGTCATTATATATTAGGACACCTAACCTTAAAGTGCACATATTTAAAAAAAAACTAGATAGGAATCATGGCATAGTAAATGAACGTACAAAATAGCTAAGTTGACAGTATCCAGAAATCAAGAACGACAGGCTGAGTGAAGTGTCAGCAAAAGCTGCTTGCAATCCAAGTCTCAAGATAACGGTGACGTTGTGAGAATGTGTAGGCCTCAGGCAAGTCTGATAAGGGGTCAAGAAATTACTTTGCTGTCATATTTCTGCTATAAAGCTGGAGAGGTTCCATCAACAAATGGCTGTTCAATAAACACAGTTTATAGAGGGAAATTCAGGTCAAGACACCGTTCCAAATGATATAAGCACACTGTCCGTTAGGTGGAGGAAAACACTGACTGAATGGTCAGGCAAGTGAGACAGCCACCTGGATCAGACATTGAATTTAAGTGGAAATGTCACAAATGGTTTGGTTACAGAGAAAACTTTTGCAATGTATGGTACCTGGGATCTGTGTATGCAGTGAAATATTGCATGAAGGGTTTGCAAAAGGCAACATGTCGCTGTAACTATATTACAGCTCTATAGTTTCTACCCAATCAGAAACTGCAAGTGGTCTTCATGGTGTCATCCACTGACATCTCAAAATTTTTATAACTCACTGGTGTCATGCACCAGAAATCAAATCCTGCTGTTCCTGGAGTCATCACAAAAGTTAAAGTTTTATAGAAGTACACAAAATTTGACAATTTGTCTGTCTGATTGATTAAGTTGGCAGAAAGCATGGACCAAGTTTCTGTACTTGACTAGAATGACGATTACAAATCAATAGATTCTCGCTGCAGGCAAACAATTGTGAACCATCGACATACAACTCTGCCTGTTAAAACTCTAACCTCCATTATCCTGCACCCACACAACAGCTTATGGGTAGAGGGAAAGACTGTGTTATGGCAGAATGACTAAATTAAATTTAAACACTTGTCACCCTGGACCATTTCCAGCGAAGAATTTATTGTTTTACACTGACAGGGAGAAATCCTCTGGGCAATCCACCATCTTATCCACTAAACAAAGGGAACAGACTTTTATACATAGAGATAGTAGGAACTGCTGATGCTGGAGAATCGGAGATAACAAGGTGTGGAGCTGAATGAACACAGCAGGCTAAGCAGCATCAGAGGAGCAGGAACCATTTCTGAAGAAGGATCCAGACCCGAAACATCAACTTTCCTGATCCTATGATGCTGCCTGGCCTGCTGTGTTTATCCGGCTCCACACTGTTATCTCAGATATTTATACGTTTCTTTTTAGCCTGCCTTTGGCTGTTACAAACCAATTGCCTTATTAATGGATTACATACACATCCAATCAGGTTAAACATGTGACTGTGATCAATCCACGGGTCATCCCATGATTTCTGGATGATTACCAGGCCCTGTATTTATTCTTGGCCCTTCTCAATCTCTCATTCAACCGCATTCCAGGGTTTAGCTCCTGCATCAGTTATTCAGTAAAGCACATTTCTGTGAATTGCAAAGAGCTTCTTGTATCAACTTTAGATTTAATTCCGTGGGAATGCAGTTAAATACCTTTATACTTAGAACTCCATTTTTTGGGTACATAACTTGGGGCTATGATTACTTCAAATAACGTTACATCTTTCCCTTCTATCCCATGATCAATACCAGACTTTGGACTGATCCCAAACAGAGGCTTCTATTTCCGTTTCTCAAGGATGCTCCAGATCAACTGTCTGCGCAAGCAGCAGCTGCATTTTGCTTTATAATCAGCAGGGCTATATTACATTCATTTCACAAGCCCCTTTTCTTCGCTGTCTTAACTTGTTAGCTTGTATATACTCCTATGGCAACCATAATTGCTCTAGCTTATAGTTTAGCTTCAAACATCAGACATCAGCCAGCGTGGAGGAGAGTAAGCCCAGCATGGAGGAGAGTGAACCCTGAGGCAAAGTCCCCAAGTTAGGCACTGTGGCCAAAGATGGTGCTTGAGGATTAGCGACTTCACTGTTGGTTGGGTCCAGCGCTGGGGACTGGTGGCGAAGCAGTGGCAGGAGGGCACCCTGCCAACATTGACTATGGTGACAGTCTCTGACATTTAAGCCTGGCATGGGTGGTGAAGGCGAGTCAGCCCAGCAGCAAAAGATGGCAACCGAGGATCAGCGGCTTCGATGTTAGTTGGGTCTGGTGAGCTGGTGGTGGCTCTGAGTCAGCTCAGAACTCCTACACAGACGGGCTTCTCCTTTCGCTATGTCTTTTCATTGTTAAGCTCTCAAAATGGTGCTGGATTATGGTGACAAATAAAAGCTTTTCACTGTACTTTATCAATTTCACTGTAAAATACATGTGGAAACAAATCATTCATACTATGGAAGTTGCTGTTTCAACCAAAAATCTTCCCCAGTGATCTTGTTTTGTCAACGAAGCCCCACTTTCAGCCATTTTATGCTGCTTCAGCTGTGGGCAGCTCTGACAAACTTGGAAGGCAATTCAATGGGTGCTGTCCATAGCATTTGCCGAGATGGTCTATTTGGCTTTATCACGACATACCCCTCCGTGATCCTCCTTCACTCAGATACTTTCAGTTGCTTGCAGAGGGTGTGATTGATTTTTATAAAAGTTTCTGGCTTCCTGGTTACAAGCCATAGGTTACAGCAGCTGCTGAGAGAAAAACAAGTTGGTTTTCTTTAAACTTGAAGGTTTTTGTTTAAACTTCACAGCAGGCACACAGCTCTTTTCTTTCCACAGATTTCAGAACAAATATTCACATGGCAAGCTGTTCAACTTCCTGCGAGCCAGTCACTTGTTGGTCACTAGTCCACAGAGCAAACAACTACTTGATGTTGATCTGATCTCCATTCCTACATGAACTCTCTAATTAGGCTTCTACTACAGTTACACCAAGAAACTAAGTAAACAGCATTTACAATGTGTGCCAGGTTACTTGCTTTTATAAAGTGCAGCAATCGTTCAACTATCCTCATCTTTCATTCCAATTACTTTCCCATTTCAGTCCATAATCAAAAAAAATAGTTAATTCGTTATTATGTCACTTTTGTAAAGATTATAAGGAGATATCACAAACAATAGTGAAGCCTTGGGATCAGATTAATCTAGCCATGCTTTAATCAATGGCATATGGATGTAACAGTACGATGTCACTCAAAACGGGGCTAATTCTTGACTTGCCTCCCTTACTTTACTGACAGTGTGCAGAAATGGACATCAAGTTGAGTCATACATGAATACGCAAGGAGAGATTGCTACTGTCAATTAATATTGACCTTTTTAACCACCATTACAAGGTCAATCCTGATCCCTGCTAATTTTCATAATTCTACATGAATTCACACATCCAATTAGTTTGAGAACGTTTGTTACACACTTTGAAGTCACATCTGGCACAATGGGCAGAATTTTCCTTGCTTGCTCAGATCTCTTAGAAGGGCAAGTGCAGTGTCATAATTTGATGAAAGACAACTTCTGTTTCGTGATGTTGGCTTAAAATGTTTCTTACGTTTCAGCAACCCAGGTTTCCCTAGCCATAAATCGACAAGAATCTGTTTTGCATTATTAGCATATTATGAATATTTATTAGCACTGCAACCCATTGGAATTATGTTCCTAGGTAGAAGCATATTTGCCAAAAACAGAAAAATCCTTATGTATACGAGTCATAATCCTGATGAAATAAGTTAGATAGAAAGTATTCAGTCTGGACTGACCAGTGGTGTTCTGGTGCCTCTGCTCTTTGTGATCTTTATAAATGACTTGAATGAGGACGTGGAAGGGTGGGTTAGTAAGTTTGCTGATGACACAAAGGTTGGTGGAGTTGTCGATAGTGTAGAGGGCTGTGGTAGGTTGCAACAGGGCATTGACAGGATGCAAAGCTGGGCAAACAAGTGGCAGCTGGAATTCAACCCAGAAAAGTGAAGTGATTCTTTTTGAAAATGTCAAATTTGAATGCAGAATACAGGATTAATAGCAGGATTCTTGGCAGTGTGGAGGAACAGGGGATCATGGGGTCCACGTCTACAGATCCCTCAAAGTTGCTACCCAAGTTGATAGGGTTGTTAAGAAGGCATATGGTGTGATGGCTTTCATTGGCAGGGAATTGAAATTAAGAGCTGCGAGGTTATGCTGCAGCCCTACAAACTCTGGTTAGTCCTCATTTGGAATATTGTGTTCAGTTATGGTCGCCTCATTATAGGAAGGATGTGGGAGCTTTGGAGACGGTGCAGAGGAGCTCCAGGATGCTGCCTGGACTGGAGGGAAGGTCTTATGAGGAAAGGTTGAGGGAGCTAGGGTTTTTCTCATTGAAGTGAAGGAGGATGAGAGGTGACTTGATAGAGATTTACAAGATGATGAGAGGCGACTTGATAGAGATTTACAAGACGATGAGAGGCATGGATAGAGTAGATACTCAGGGACTTTTTCGCAAGGCGGAAATGACTATGAGGGGTCATAATTTTAAGGTGATTGAAGGAAGGTATGGGGGAGATGTCAGAGGTACATTCTTTACACAGAGAGCAGTGGCCGTGTGGAATGCGCTGCCAGCGGTGGTAGTGTAGTCAAATACATTAGGGACATTTAAATGACTCTTGGATAGGCACATGGATGATGGTAAAATGTAGGCTATGCAGAGTAGTTTGATCTTAGAGTAGGATAATAGGTTGGCACAACAGCGAAGGGCCTGTACTGTGCTGTACTCTATGTTCAAAACAAATTCCTCCATGCTCCAGTCACAATAAACATTCGAACTAACACAAAATTTTTCTGAAAGAGTTCAGTACAAGTGCTTAGGGTTGAACCTCTCCATGTTGATTAACTCATGAGAAGTCTCAGTCATAGAGTCATACAGCAAAAATAAACAGTCCCTTCAGTCCAACCAGTTCATGCTGACCGCAATCCCAAACTAAACTAATCCCACCTGCCTGCATTTGGCCCATCTCTCCAAACGCTTCTGACACATGCAGTCTGGGTTTGGAAAGACAGCTACACTGGCTGATGTCAGCAAGACTCATCAGGTGGGACTGACGTCAAAACAGGCCAACTCAAGAGGATACTTTTATGTATGAGTTGTTCCTGTATGCAGGCCTTTGGTGAGAATCTATCCAATGTTTAGGTTCTCCTTGTTGTGCTGAGAGATCAGTAATCTGACAGTGCGTGAGCCACCAAGTGTTGAAGCCTGATCCTGTTTCAAAATGTGAACCTTGGCAGATGTGAGAGGCGCAGTACTACTATGGTACAAGTCATGCTGCATTGGTAGCAATAATAATGAATGCTGGGTTACTTGTTTTTATAAAGCGCAGCAATCGTTCATCGTAAGCAATAATAAAAGTGACATATTGATTGCACCTGAGGCATCAGATAGAGATGCCTGGCATCCAATCTTCTGAATGATAAAATTGCCTCTGCAAAACACTGCCATAGTCAATCACACTCAGCAGTATGATGCATCAAGTAGAGAGTGGCCCAGACTCTGCAAGAGTATAGCAGAGCATTTACTTTCTTGCAACACTGCAGCCAAGTTCACTTGAGTTGTCCAAGGGAGCTCACCCACTGAATCACCCAGTGCAGGTTGCCATCCATTGGAAAAGAACTTTCCTCCTCTAGTGGGCGGCTTCCAGAAGGAGTTCGAGGAAGGCATCACTAAAGCAGAGCATTCCTGGGTCGAAGAGGGTGTAGTGGTGTCTGGAGCCTTTTAAAATTGTTTAAGCAAGTTGGGGTCCTGCCATTCTCTGTGGGGAACAGAGCATTCTGCCTGCCAACTGTTACAAGTTGGCATTTTACCCATTCATACACGTTTAATGAGTTGGGAACGCACCTGAATGGGATATCCTATCTCACCACATGACCAATTCTGTCTACTGTCTACCCACACCCACACATTAAAAAACTTCTACCCAACCTAAATGACCATTGAAATATAGTCAATGGAAAAGAAATGATAGGATTGATGATAGAAACAGTGTCATCATCACAGCTGGTAGTTATACAGAACAAGTCAGGTCACAAAATAAAATGCAAAAAGATAGAGCTTTTTGTTGTCATGCAGTTTGCTTACCATGAAGGTCAGTTACAAACCATATTCACACAAGGCTGCCAATGATCTTTTAACAAAAGAAAATCTTGACATAAACAGCAAAAACAAAAATTCAGTCTTTTCCCCCCAAGCAATATTCTTTACAGTTACTCAATTTCAGTAAGCACGATTGCTATCTTAGTCTTTAATTTCTAACTTAACTGAAAGTTCCCAGTTCTGGGAAGGCCTGGATTCCTTTTTCATTCTGATGACTTCTCTAAACTATCACAACCTGGAGATTTCAAAGCAACTGCCCTTCAGCTGGGAAGAAACTGTTCTTCTGAAGTGAACTCAAACTATTATTGGTCTCTGACCATTTTCTTCTCCTGTATATAAAAGTCTGTACTATAAATGTTAATCAATTAACCTCACAGGTATCATGCTTAGACACTGATGTGAAATGGCTTCTTGGAAATGCATTTAGTTCACTAGATCGAATGACCTCAAGAAAAGCTGCTATCATGGAAGTGAAGCCATAAATCTATTTCACCATTACTGTAAAATCTAAATCTTCAATTAAGTCATTTACATGACCAAAAAGAAGATCAAGCTCTTCATTGCAGAAAGTAGGTCAGGTTCATTTAAAGCATTCAAGTGGGCATTAAATAATTATTTTAAAGATGAAACAATATTCAGCATGTTGACGAGAATGCAGGAGAATAGCACCCAGTCAAAACACTTTCAGAGAAACATATTCTGAGTTCACACATCAGCATAACTACAGAGCCCAATTTCACACCCATGTTTGAGAATTATTTCATGCGTATGCAATGGTGACATGGGAAATGTTTATCTGCTAAGGCATCATTAAAGAATCTGTAAGATAGAGAAAACAGATGCTAGCTTTAAGAAACCAAAATCAGCTTATTAGACAAAGAAAATCAGTATAATTTGGAGAAACGTGAGGTTATTCACTTTGGAAGCAAAAACAAGAAAGTAGATTACTACCTAAAAGGCTGTAATTTGGGAGAGGGGAGTGTGCAGTGGGACCTAGGTGTCTTTGTGCACCAGTCACTGAAGGTAAGCATGCAGGTGCAGCAGGCAGTCAAGAAAGCAAATGGTACGTTGGCCATCATTGAGAGAGGTTTCGAGTACAGGAGCAGGGATGTGTTGTTGCAGTTATACAGGACCTTGGTGAGGCCGCTCCTAGACTATTGTGTGCAGTTTTGGTTTGCTTTTCTGAGGAATGATGTTCTTAATCTCAAGAGAGTGTAACGAAGCTTTACCAGTCTGATACTGGGGATGGTGGGTCTGATGGATGAGGACAGATTGACGAGGGTGGGATTTTGCTGTCGTTCAGACAGACGAGAGGGTTCTCATAGAGACTTATAAAATTCTAACAGGACTGGACAGGGTAGATGTAGGGAGGATTTTCCTTATAGTGGATGTGTCCAGAACTAGGAGTCACAATTTGAAGATTCAAGGTAGACAATTTAGGATGGAGCTGAGGAGACATTTCTTCACCTAAAGAGTTGTGAGCCTGTGGAATTTATCACTACAGGAAGTAGTTGATGCCAAAACGTTGAGTAAATTCAAGCAGTGACTAGATATAGCACTTGGAGCAAATGGGATTAAAGCTCATGCAGGGAAAACAGGAACAGGCTATTGAATTGGACGATCAGCCAATATTGGGAAGAATGGTTGAGCAGACTTGAAGGGCCGAATAGCCTCCTCCTCGTCTTATCTTCAATGTTTCAATGTTTCTAAAACATGAACTGTAACACTGGATCAATCCTTGGGATGACAAATTGTCCCAATGAGGAGAGATTGAGGAATCTAAGATGGTATATTCCAGGATTTGTAAGAATGATAGGTAATCTCATTGAAACTAAATTCTTACAGCCTGGGACTGGATAGATATGCCTTATAAAATGCCATTTCCCCTGACTGGTGACTCAAGAAATGGGGGACAATAAGTGGCCTGATCTCTCCACTGAGATGAATAGAACTTTCTTCACTCAGAGTGAAAAATTATGGAATTCTCTATCTCAGGGGGTTATGGAATCTTGATCACCAAGCATGCTCATGAAATAAACTGATCATATCATCAGTCTCCAGAAACGTAAGCTTATGAAGATAATGCCGGAAAATGGCATGGGAGAGATGTTCAGCCACAATCCAGAATGGTGGAGCACACTCGATGGGCAGAATGGTCTAGTCCTATTTCTATATTCAAAGATTCTGCTGGAACTATGAGCCTATAATCAATCAAGGTGGGAACTGTATATGTTAAAATGGAGGTCGAGCAACTCAAGTGTTACCCCAAGGCCTGTCAGAATGATCACTTTGAAATGTGTTGAAGCGAGATGGCATTTCGATGACTTACTCTATCAAGATCTATTGTAACTTTGGAAAGTCTTTGGAACATAACCTTTCCAGGCGCAAAAACCTTAAATAATGCATACTGTATCATATCCAATTTTTGGTAGGCGAGCAGGGGAATGTGGTAAGAGGAAAGGAGCAGTTTGTACTCAGCAGAACTGGGGCTAGTGTGCTCCTAACTGTCTCTGTAGTAACATGGCAATATTCGAGTTAAAAAAGTATAGTCTTCCCCATCCATGGCGCTGCTCTCTCATTCGGCAAAAACGACCCGTTGTGTTTAAGTTGAGGTCGCCATAGCTCAGGTAATGGGAGGATTGAGAAGGACAGTCCTTCATGGGTATCTCAGCCACAATGGGAATTTAACCCATGCTATTGGCATGAATCTGCATCACAAGCCAGCTGTCCGGCCAACTGAGCAGCAGTTCAGGCTTGTCGTGAGTAAGCATTCAAACTTCAAAAGATGTCAAACCTCATAAAACTAAAAATTAGAAAAGGCAATAAGTGGATAGATTGGTTTTTATGGCACTCGTGATTTGGGAAATCTGCGTCTAATTGAAGAAATATTGCTGGAATTAGCATTTCTTTTTCCGCAGTTGTAATTTTTAAACTTTACTTGGCATTGGTGTGACACCTGTCACCATGGGAGGCTAGGGAACCCTGTGGACAGCAAGTGTACATTCTTGGTTCTGAAGCAATGATCACGAAAATAATGTTGATTCAATACCTGGAACTCATTTCTGTTATTTCGTGGCTTGGGCTAAACTCCCAACTCCCATTTGCTTTTCAGTGCTGACTATTGCTGTGAAGAAAAGCAAAAAAAAAGCCTACATTTGTTAATGAGCACCTCTGGGTTTACAGATGCAGTTCTACAAGGGTCACTCTCAAATGTATCACTGAGCCTTAAAAAGAAGGGCATGATTTGGTGATTGATACCAATGCACTGCAGTGTTCCCAAGCGGAATATGAGTTGCTGTTCCTGCGACCTTCGGGTGGCATCATTGTGGCACTGCAGGAGGCCTAGGATGGACATGTTGTCTGAGGAATGGGAGGGGGAGTTGAAATGGTTCGCGACTGGGAGGTGCAGCTGTTTATTGCGAACCGAGTGTAGGTGTTCTGCAAAGCGGTCCCCAAACCTCCGCTTGGTTTCCCCAATATAGAGGAGGCCACAATGGGTACAGCGGATGCAGTATACCACATTGGCAGATGTGCAGGTGAACATCTGTTTGATGTGGAAAGTCTTCTTGGGGCCTGGTATGGTGGTGAGGGAGGAGGTATGGAGCAAGTGTAACACTTTCTGCAGCTGATTGGGAAAGTGCCAGGTGTGGTGGGATTGGAGGGGAGTGTGGATCTAACCTTCAACCCCAACCTCAAGTTCACCTGGACCATCTCCAACACATCCCTCACCTTCCTGGGCCTCTGTCTCCATCTCAGGCAACCACCTAGAAACCGATATCCATTTCAAGCCCACTGACTCCCACAGCTACCTAGTATACACCTCCTCCCACCCACCTTCCTGCAAAAATTCCATCCCCTATTCCCAATGCCTTCACCTCCGCCACATCTGCTCCCAGGATGAGGCATTCCACTCCCGTACATCTCAGATGTCCTTGTTTTTCAAGGACCGCGACATCCCCCCCACAATGGTTGAGAATGCCCTCGACCGTCTCTCCCACATTTCCCACAACTCATCCCTCACACCCCGTCTCCGCAATGACCACCAAAAGAGAATTCCCCTGAACCTCACATACCACCCCAGAACCTCCGGATCCAATGCATCATCCTCCGACACTTCCACCATCTACAATCTGACCCCACCACCAAAGATTTTTTCCATCCCCACCCCTGTCTGCTTTCTGGAGGGACCACTCTCTCCATGACTCCTTTGTCTGCTCCATACTCCCCTCCAACCCCACCACACCCTGCAGCTGCAGGAAGTGCTACACTTGCCATTTCAACTCCCCCTCCCATTCCTCAGATGACATGTCCATCATGGGCCTCCTGCAGTGCCACAATGATGCCACCTGAAGGTTGCAGGAACAGCAACTCATATTCCACTTGGGGACCTTGCAGCCCAATGGTATCAATGTGGATTTCACAAGCATCAAAATCTTCCCTCCCCCCACTGCATCCCAAAACCAGCCCAGCTCATCCCCACCTCCCTAGCCTGTTCTTCCTCTCACCTATCCCTTCCTCCCACCTCAAGCCACACCCCCATTCCATACCTACTAACCTCATCCTGCCCCCTTGACCTGTCCATCTTCCCTGGACTGACCTATCCCCTCCCTACCTCCCCAACTACACTCACCTCTACTGGCTCCATTCCCGCCCCTTTAACTTATCTGTCTCCCGTCCACCTATCTTCTCCTCTATCCATCTTCAGTCCACCTCCCCCTCTCTCCCTATTTATTTCAGAACCCACTCCCTCTCCCCTTTTCTGATGAAGGGTCTAGACTCAAAAGGTCAGCTTTTGCACTCCTAAGATGCTGCTTGGCCTGCTGTGTTCAGCCAGCTCCGCACTTTGTTATCTCAGATTCTCTAGCATCTGCAGTTCCCAACATCTCAGGAATTCACAAGATGGCTAACTTAAGGCTCTGAAGCTATTTAAAAGAGATGATTGAATTTTATTCACATCATTTAGAACAACTGAAGGTCACAGTAATGCTGCATCAGTGGAGAGAAAGCAAGCTCACCTTGAGTCAGAAGAGTCGTCTAGACCCAATGTTAGCTTGCTTTCTCTCCACGGTTGCTGCCTGATCCATTGTGATCTCCAGCATTTTGTTTTCATTACAGATTCCAGCATCTGCAGTAATTTGCTCCTACTCTGTCAATTACATCGGTGTTTAAGCCAGTCTGATTGTGCTTAACTACCAGTACAAGCTATTAAACCCCAACATATGCTTGAAGAGAGAGGACATTCATGTACAGAACATGAAATTACATTTTTCATCAATTTTCTGTGTCAGATACACCTATAAGAGGGGAAAAAAGGATTATTTTAAAACTTAGTGCAGACATTTAAATGTATTCTGAGCCTTTTTAGGTGCTATATTCAGATTCTGATCTCATCGTGGGAAATAAAGTATTCTGTTGTTTGCTTATCAAATGTGATAAACATTATATTTGCCAAGAAACACTAGCTCTTCATTCCCCATGTTTTATACTTTTTTGACCATGAATGCTGTTACTTTTGTGGTGATTTGATTCAGTGGATACCTGTTATTTTGCACTACCTCAGCCAAGTAGCCATTATTAGTGTGTTAGTCGAGATAGTGAATAACAACAAGCTATTCAAATTACCAAGAGAACCTCATCCTAGTTCAATCCCATATTCAACAACCACCCACCACTTCAGGCGTCATTGGATATATTTTCTTAACGTGGCATTTAGAAAGCATCTTCAGGTGTCTGAAAATGCTTTCCAATCAACTAAAATAAAGGGCATTTATTGTACTAACACAAAACAGCTAACTTGCATACAAATTTCCACAAATGGTGGGATTAACTGGTTTATGACATTAAAGGCTTCAACATTGGCTCATACCTGAACTAGTGCTATGATATCTTTTATGTCCAGCTGAGATAGAACAGACATGACCTTGATTAAAAGTCTTGTCTGAAGGATGGCACCTCTGGAAGATCAGCCCAGACTGACATGTTCAAGTCTCTGAGTACAATACTAAGCAGAGTGTTTCCCCCATTGAATCATTATGCCACTCATTTCTTGCAATTCTGCCAGAATTCCCTTTAGTTGATGATAAAGCATACTGAAGCAATGCATCTTATGACTTACAAATCATGTAAATTATCCTCTTTCATGATGGTAAAATTAGTTCATTAAAATCAGACACATGTTTTATATAGCTTCCCTAGCAGAGAAGGAACTACAGACAGTAGTGGTAAATCAGGGGTCTTGATATATTATAGGATGTGACAGTGTATTAAGATATATGCCACATTATGGCATTGTTATGCTACAGGTATCTCAAGACATTAGCTCGTGAGGGATTTATTAAGGTGCTAAGACTAAAGTCCTGCTCTCTCAAGATTTAAAGTGCTATTTCAAGTGCAGAAAGATATACCGTCACTGAACATTTGCAAAATGTTGGTCAAAGAATTTCAGAAGAAATAAGCATATTATCAGCTAGCCTCAGAATTAGAAATGAATTCATGGAAATATAGAAAGGTTGAAACAATCTCAAATGTTCCAGTGCAGAGTAGGACATTCAGTCCTTCTTCAAATGAACTGTATTACCTCAGGCCAATCTTGTGCTTTTCTCCACATGCCCTTGCACATTATTGGATGGTTCTGTCAGAAATACCCTTTGAATGATCGTAGTGCAGAAAGGAGCCACTTAGTCCACTGTGCCCTTGCTCTGTCTTTGCAAGACCACAACTAGCATCAATCCCCCACTATTGTTTTTAGACCTACAATTTTCTCTTCAGATCATTATTCAATTCTCTTTTGAGGCCTCAGTTGAATTTGTCTCCACCACACAGAGTTATTGCATTCAATTCCTAAAAACTCACTGATAGAAAAATTATGCCTTGAAATTGGTTCTTTTGCCAAATTACCTTAAATCAGAGCCCTCTGTTGTGCATTTCTCCCCCATGCCTTAGAAACAATTTCTTTCTATCTAATCAGTCCAGATGCTTCATGAGCTAAACATTTATCAAATCTCCTCTTAATCACCTCTTCTCCAAGGATACCAACTCAACATCTCAAAATTTACCCATGTAACTTAAGCCCCTAAACCCTGGAACCAATTAACACTTTCTGCCTTTTCTCACACCTTCACATCCTTTTTAATGTCTGATGTCCACAGCATTGAGGCTGACCCTGGGTTTTTATTTAATTACAGCATATCATAACTTCATTTTTGTACTCTCGGCTCCTATTTGGAAAACCCTGAATACTGTATGCTTTACTAAAGAAGCGTCCCAACCCGAAACATCAGCTTCCCAGCTCCTCTGACGCTACCGGGCCTGCTGTGTTCTTCCAGCTCCGCAGTGTGTTATCTCAGCAGCATCAGCAGTTCTTACTACCTCTGTTTGCTTTAGTGGGTGCTTTCTCAACCAGTCTTGTTACTGTCAATGTGCACATTTACCCAAAGATCTCTGTGCTCCTGCATCTGCTTTAGAATTGTACCATTTGATTTAGACAAAATGAATAATTTCCTACTAAAATGAATTTCATCTGCCACTTGTCTGCCATTCCAGATTTCACTTTGAAAATATGCTAATAAGCAAGTAACTAGGAGGCACTGCATGTGACGAGAAGATATTTTCAGTCTACCTTGAAATATAGTATGAGGCAATGTAGTTATGTAATCTTGTAATAATAATTAATGTTCTGTAACAAATCTGTCTGCTGAGCAGTCCTGCCATATACCTTCACATAAACAAAGCCCATTGCCAATTACTAGACCTGGCGTAAGACTAGCAAAATTTGTTCAAGCAAACAAATGAGAACAGTATAGTGCTCAGTAGTGGTGTTGCTTAGATGATGTGAAGGCAGTGAGGTGAATTTGAAGACCACTGGAGAAGCATCAGCCAAGGAGTGAAATGGTGCAGAAGCTGTATTTACAGAAACTGAGGCAAAAAATAAAACACTAAAAATGGTACCAGCTTAAAATTTAGCTTGAGGTTTGTGGACTATCCTAAATGGATAGTTCATGCAAGCATTGAGCCAGCTTTGAATTGGACTGTGAAAGCTGCACGGTCATCAGAATAGGTGCTCAAGACCATCCCCCTGAGAAAGGGAAAACCATGTAAAAACACAGGAATTAATGTTGCGCAACAGCCAAAATCAGAACAGCAAAGACAGGCAAAGAAAAAGCATGCATAGCACTAGGTGGGTGGCAAGCAAGGATTCAAACTTGTTGCCTGAACTTAACTATGAAACATGCTGGGCTATCAGATGTATGTAAAGGTAAGTTCGGAGTTCACTGTTTGGAACTAATGTCTTACAGACAACTGCTATAAGAATCAATTGATCAATTCAGTGCTGTATCTAGGGCAGAGAAAGTGATTTTTCATAATCTGAGCTGTCTGGTGGATAATGGAACTAGTTATAGCTTCAAAACCTATTGAAGCTTTCCAAAATGACCTTGTGGAGAAAAAAGAAAATTAAAGAAGGTCATAACATCACCCCACTGATAAACGGAATAATATATGAAACCATGGCAGCCAGATAGTGGCACATGCAAACATTAACTGCTGTTACCTGTATTGGCATAGTAGCAAAGACACAAAGTGTTGCCAGAAGTGTGGCCCATTGCACTCACTGCAAGCCAATCCTGCACTCCAAGATCTTTGGAAGTCACACAGTGTAAAAAGAGCATATTACAGCATACTGCCAATAAGTGCAGGAAGTGCACCAGAGACACATTAATGCAAACACATACAGCAAGCTGTAAGAGAGAGCAGAATACATGAGTGGAAGAGTCTTCAAATCAGAAGGCTGTCAAATTAGATAATCTATATTGTATGGAACTGCAAGAATTCCATATATATATATATATATATATATATATAGACAGATGAGGGTAGATACTGTTATGCACAAGACCAGACATCCCTAGGCCCTAACTTTTTTTATTTTAAAAAGGTACATGCCAGGTGCTGTGTTCCAGACGCAATTTGATTCGTCAAACTACTCAATGTTAAGCAAATCACAATTTACTCATAATGTGGAGGTGCTGGTGTTGGACTGGGGTAGACAAAGTCAGACATCACACGACACTAGGTTACAATCCAACAGGTTTATTTGAAGTCACTTGACGAAGGGGCCATACTCCAAAAGCTTGTCATTTCAGATGAACCTGTTGGACTGTAACCTGGTGTCATGTGACCTCAATTTATTCAAATACAATAGCTAAAATACAAAAGACAAAAGAAAGAAGGAAATGGGTTAACAACTCTATTGGAAAACATAATAAGTAATAATTACTGTATCTATTATTCTATTAACTTTCTAATATAGTAACATCCCATAAACACACCATTGGCAAAAGAGCAGATTCAGAAAATAGATTTGTCTCACATGCAATCTAGCAGCCCAGGAAGACAAACCCCAACTTTTGGCTGTAAATTGAGAGAGAGGGAAAAATGGTTTCCACTCCTTGAAGACCCCAATACCAACTGCTGCTGAAAACTAAAAACCCTTGGCTTTGTGGGTGGGCACTTGACCACACCCATTCAGGCTGCTTCATAACACCCAAAATTTCACAAGTTGTTTATCTTCTCAGACTGCTCGGCACCTGTCCCTCAATATCTCTCTCTCTCTAACAGAAACCAGGTTAAAACACACCTCTTAATGCCACAGCTCACCACAATACCAATGTACCACTCAAGGAAGCTAGAGACATCTGTTTGCTAGCACTGCATCACGGTGATCTAGGTACACCACGACTGAGAGAATCATTATACATTGAATCTATCCACTCAGCAACTCTCACAGTTGAGTTTAATTTTGACAGAATTATGTACACCCAAATGGATATTATCATCATGGGATTCCCTGCTATGGTCAGCTTTCTCTCCTTGTTTGATTCCATGTGTTCTTGTCAGAATGATATTTATCAGAGAAATGCAAAGCATAGGTGGCGAAGTTGATGATATATTAGCTATGTTTCAATCTACAACTACAAGAAAGAGTTCCCTTACTTCCTAACAGGCTCCACCCTGTGTTAAAATTCATAGAGTCAGAGTCATACGGCACGGAAACAGACCGTTTGGTCCAACCTGTTCATGCCAACTAAGTTTCCCAAACTAAATTAATCTGATTTGCCTACGTTTGGCCTGTATCCATCTAAACCTTTCCTATTCATATATCCATCTAAACATCTCCTAAATGTTGTAACTGTACCTGCATCCAACACTTAGATGTCAAGATTGTTGTTGCATTTGAAATGGAACAGTCAAATGGGATGGTGATAGGTGAGTACAGGCAGGGAGTTGTGGGGATTGGTCAGTGAGGCTGGGAGTGGGGAGCATTTGAAACTGGTTTCATCCCCGGCCTTATCCCATGACCAACTCTCCCTCTCATCCCCAACTCCTTGATGTTACACAACCATCTATCTTCTCTCCCACCTATCCATCCTTGCCACCTCGCTGACCAATCACCACCACTCACTAATTGCACTCGCCTGTCACCATCCCACCTACTTTTCCCAGCTGCACCCCTCCACTATGTGTTTCCCAGCTCCCTTCCCTCTCCCCTATGTCTAAAGAAAGGTCCTGACCCGAAATGTCAACTTTCCTGGTCCTCTGATGCTGCCTGGCCTGCCATGTTCCTCCAGCAGCACATGGTGTTATATTTATTTTAATTTGGCACAATACTGTCGGCCAAAGGGCCTGTACCTGTGCCATACTGTTCTATGTTCTACTTTCTAAGCAAAATCTTACAACAAATGATTGAAAAGGATAACTGGCTTTCTTCATATTTCAGGTATTTTTTCAGTGTAGAGAGACATACCAACTCCTTTTCCAGAGGTCGGAAGGCTTCTGGCAATATCATTCACAACCACAAGCTGTTTACCCACCCAGGAGCCAACCACAGTTATTGACAGGACTTTGTCATTCATGGATGGCACAAACCAATCAGCTATCTGTTGTTGGCCAATCCCCACTTTGCATACACCCCCAATGGCAGCTCATCTCCAAAATTAGTTTTTTTTCCTTTAGATATTCACAGGATGAGGGTGTTACTGGCCGGGTAGCATTTACTGCCCATCACTAACTGACCTGAGGGCAGTTAAGAGTCAACCACATTGCTGTGGTTCTGGAGTCACATGTAGACCAGGCCAGGTAACGATGGCAGTTTCCTTCCCTAAAGGACACTAGTGAACCAGATGGGTTTTTCCCGACAATTGACAATGGATTCATGGTCATCATCAGATTCTTAATTCCAGGTATTTATTGAATTCAATTTCTACCATCTGCCATGGCAGGATTCAAACCTAGGTCCCCGGAACATTATCTGGACCTCTAGATTAACAGTCCAGCGGTAATACCACTAGGCCATCACCTTCCAACAAGATCAACAAAGCAGTAGTGTAAACATCAGTAAAAATGAGTTTCAGTAACTTGCTTTTTAAAAAAAAGTGCAGTAACCCATTCCACAAATTTTGGTTTACAATCCGCCCCCTTTCTAATTTAGTCCATAATGTAAAATATAGAAAAGAGACAGGCTTTAGAGCAATACTTAACTCAAATGATTACACAAAATGACACACCTGCCTTTTAAATTAGGACCCCACCCCCCATCGTCAGCAACAAGTCATCATACACTGCCCGATTTCAACCCAGTTAAAATTTTGGTTCTCAAGAAATTATGTTCAAAGCAAAACTCACCATTTTAAAAATATCTTCCTGTATTGTTGCTGTTCAGTGGAACGTAGATGACGTTCCACCTAATGTGAATCTATGACATAGTTACGTGAACATTATTCAGTAGTTCCATAGGGATGCCGATACATCATTCAATTGTCTTTCATGACATTATGGTGAATTTGGCACTAAATTTGTAATACAACTTGTTCCCTACTTGGATTAGCAAATCATAGCCTGTGTGTCACAATTGACAGAGTTTTAACAAGGTCCACTGTACATTGCAATTTTATTTTAAACAAAACACTTAAGAAAAAAATCCACAATGGATAGCATATGTTAAAATAATGTTCAACTCATCTCATGCGCCCAAAGCTTATAACCCAGTGTGATATCTTGTCCCACTGCAGCAATGATCAGCACAGATTAATGGAGCAGGCAAGTTGTGTGTTGCCTTTTGTTATTCCTTAGTGTCTTACTTTAAAAAAAATCACATGTTTGTCAATCCAATTTCATGGCATTAACTATAGTAATTTATTGTAATAAAGCTGTACCTAGAGACATCTCAGCAAATTTGTTAACAAACAACCCCTCCCCTTATTTGCAAGGATATAGGGCAATTTCAAATTTCAACTTCCCAGAGCATTGTGATCCTCTTGTTCTGTCACTTTGTTTGCACTTTGCACAGCTTATCCAATTTGAGCTGCCGTTTTGAAAAGGTTATGTCTAATACATGAAACTATGTTTGATTATGCTTCTGTTTAGAGCATTGGGACAACTGACTGCATTGAAAGTGCTAGCCAACTGTGGGTTGGTGTGTATGGCAGTTTATTGGATTATGATGATGCAATCACAAAACAGTCCTGTTGAGATTTTAAGCAGTAAAACAAAACATAAATAAAGTCCCAAACTTAAGTGCATAACTTTTAGATTGCAATGGATTAATGTCTGAGATGTCATCCAATGTAGATGAAATTAATCACCTAAATGTCTCAGAAAAATCATAAAGCAAGGCTGAGACATAACAAGCACATAGGAAGCTAACACAACTAAGAACATGACATTTATCAGTAAGTGTGAAAGTTTCATAATGTCTAGCTAACAACATGTCATTTTTGTAAACTGTCATTTCACAAATAACAGTTCATAGAGTCATACTACATGAAAAACCAACCTTGGTCCAACTCGTCCACACTGACCATGCTCCCAAACTAAACCAGCCCCACCTGCCTGCCTGCATTTGGCCATATCCTGCCAAACTTTTCCTATTCATGAAATTATTCAAATATCTTCTAAACACCAGCATCCATCAGTTTTTCTGTGAAATAACTGCACTGGTACCAGTATCACAACACCAAGTCACCTATAGGCACACTTGCACAGTACATTGGCTCTGGACAGATAGCTCAGAGCCAGTCCCTAGAATGAAAAGATCTTCTTAATTCCCTGTTTATATTTGTCAGCCAGGGCTCCCTGATTGGCCCTGGTTAACAACACTAATCAAGGATCTCAGTCAATGAGACCCACCTGGCCCTGGTTCTAATCACTACACTCTAGCAGTTCATTCCATGAACCACTCATAGAAAAAAAAATGTCCCTTGTGTCCTTTTTAAATCTTTCTCCCCTCAGCTTAAAAATATTTCCCCTAGTTTTAAACTCCCCCACCCTACGGAAAAGATCCTTAATGATTTTATAAACCTCTAATATCACCCGTCAACCTCCAAGCTTCAGTGAGAAAAGTCCCAGTCTATTTTTATACCTCGAGCCCTTCATTGCAGGCAATATCCTGGTAAATATTTTCTGAACCCTCTCTAGCGTACTTATATCCTTCCTCTGGCAGGGCAACCTGGACGTCACACAGTACTCCAGAACAGGC
The DNA here is from genome assembly GCF_030684315.1 of Stegostoma tigrinum. Lineage (NCBI taxonomy): Eukaryota > Metazoa > Chordata > Chondrichthyes > Orectolobiformes > Stegostomatidae > Stegostoma > Stegostoma tigrinum. Next base: position 28,914,222 of record NC_081366.1, read on the forward strand.
CTTGGCAATATCTTGTACAATCTCAACAGGACATCCCAACTCCTATATTCAAAGGACTGAGCAATGAACACTTGCCTTCATTTTAATATCGCAAACATTTTAACCACCTTGTCGACATGTGACACCAATAAAGGCCAAATGTCATGAAAGCATCCATACAGTTACTTTTACATAAGCAGATTTTCAAGGGAGATTCAAGAGAGTATGGGGCAGATTCAGTGACATACACATTTACCGCAAATAAACCACACAGATGTTTCCAATACTGTTTGAACACTGATATGTTGCTACTGTTGAAAGCAATTGTCATGAGTCAAAAAGATACCATATTTTCAAAAAATAAATACACTGGCGAATGTAAAACACATTCACATTCTCATCATCCTGCTTCTTTGCTATATCCCAATATTTCCGTCAGACACATGTATTTTAGAATAATTCAGGTGAATCTGAACATATTTCCTGGCAATTTGTTGTCATTTACTATAAATTGGTACGATGAGAATGGTATATGGTGTCAGAATTAAAATAATCAAATGGTATCACAACAATGTAATTATTGACAATAATCAAACTTAACATAATATAAGAAAGTGTGCAACCATCAGCCAACATCTGTCATACTCCAGAGATTTATGTGCAATTTTCTCCATCATGAATTCTGCATGATTAATTGCAATTTTTTCCTGCAACCCTCAGAGTACAATAAAACCTTCACAATCTCTATTTCTATCTTAACTGCATTACTCAAGCTCAAACAATATTATTTGAGGCATTTCAATGCTCACAGCTCAGAAATCATCAAATTCTGACAGTATTTTATTTTTACTGGCTTTCCCCTTGATTTGGGATTCATGCAAACTACCTGTAATGAGTGCAAGGTGAAAATCTTTGACAAAACACATTTATTTTCAGCAGTGCTCAAACATTTTACCACCTTATTCCATACTTTTCAAAGAAAGCTTTAGCCCCAATCCTAACAAGATAATCATCAAGTATTCTTTTGAGAGAATTAATTGACACATCATTAAAAAAATATATACTACAAGTTAGTCCACATATCTATGAGTGGCTAAAACAGTTTATTTAAAAAAAATTCTAATAGACCCCTATTGCACATCTACCTGTAGCATGGATCCTACCAAAAATCAGTTACTAAGGTGCACTGGGAAAACCTGAAAATATAAATCCAAATACATACACACTGTATTGCAAAAAAGGCAAATAAATATTCCAGCCACCTTCACTTTTATTGAATTGCTATGCTTTCTAATCTGAATATCAATTGGCCATGAAGATAGACCCTGATATTATTTTTGACTAACATTTGTGTTGACTTGACAGCTAGCACTTCTCTTTTTTCTAAAACTATCTTTGAAATCTGCAAAATTTTCAACTGAAATAGGTGAAATGAATAAAGAAATAAAAATTAGTCTTATGCTTTTAGCTCTTTCAATTTGAAACAAAAACTACATTTTAGTCAATTTACAGGGATCCAGCTCTTGGAGTGAAGTTTTATCTGATTGAATCATGTATTGAAACATCAGGTGAGAAAGTCATTGGAATAAATACCTGGAAAGATGCAAGCTTTCAAATTGAGATTTTTGAACTCTGCCCTATTCAAAGCCACTTTCCCCCGAACCCCATGGAGAGAAACTCACATAAGTACAGTATCTGAGAATATCAATGCAATGTGACCGCAAATGTATGATCTTTAAGTCTATACAATCTGGATTTTATGTACACATATCAAGAACTAACAAAATGAACAAATAAACCTTTCCACTATAAATCAGGGTAATTTACTAGAGTTAAAAAGTCAATTATTGTACTTTATCTTCGTCTGCAGAAAAAAGGATAGGAACTTTTTGATAAAATACGAAGCATAAAATTCCTTAAGATTTCAAGCAACCAATGACTATTCATCTTTGAACATTGCTTAGCACTTGAACAGAGAGTTTGCAAAAACTGCACTTACTCGTGTTCAATCCAGAGATCAATTACCCACCCTTGTATGAAGTGTGTGATTATAGTGGGATTTTTTTGTGTGTAATTTTCAACATGCCTTCATCCTCGAAGACTTCAATAGCTTAGATTTTACAATGTATTCATACTTTGCCAAAAATTGGTTACTCTCATTGTAAAAATAGCCCAGAAGTAGATAAATACTTTAACATCAATAGGTTAATGTTCATTTTTAAAACACAGCCAAGGCATGCAGTGGTCACTGATTTCAGACCAGGTGACTGCAGCTGGCAGTTAGCAGGAAGGATGGCAAGTAAGAAATGTTACTTGATAGGACCAGAAGGAATGCAAGGCTCTCTGTAAGTCTCTTCTCCAATAATTGCCTAGAGGCCACCAGCAGCTCTATGCCCTGGTAAAAGGTGGACCAGCCACATTTAAATCTGCCACAGTTGATAAAATCAGCCAAGACGTCAAGCAACAACTGAAGAGTTCCTGATTAACTGGTTGGACCATTTTTCCCACTTAAAATCACATGTCCACCACTCACCCAAACTATCAGCCCCCATCCCAAATATCTAGAGAGTAGGCCAGCACTCAGTCCACAACTGCCAAGGTGTTTTGTGCGGCCCACCAAACCTTTAAAATACTGATAAGGGTCAGTATAACTAAAAGACTTGGAAAGGAACTGCTCCTCCAAACCACAGGGTGGTTCTCTCCTGCATTTTCTTCCAAGAGGCTCATTTGTGAATTGATCAAAGCAGATGCAGGGCAGAAACAGTTTGTGATTGGAGGAATGAACAACACAACACAAGCAATTTAACTGTACGCAAGGCCTGGAACTGTAGTAAGCTGAGGCTTTGAAAGATAGTTGTGAGGAAACTAAAACCCATGAGGGGGCTGGTGAAAGTCAGATGGTGCAACATGGGTGGGGCAAGTGTGTGTTCGTGAAAATTTGGGGTGAGTTATCAGCAGGTGCTGTTGAGGAAGTGGTAGAGGGACAAAGACATTGACAGGAGTGGTAGGTCACAGCTATAGCCCAGGACTGACAAAATGTTAAGCCAGGTGGGAAAAAGTGTGTGTTGTTACAATTACAGCCAACCCAACCGCTCCTGCTAATTTAAACAATAAAACAGTCTGAGCCTCTGAGAAACCTGGTTTGGGAGGGTGGGGGAGTGGGTGCAGGGAATGATAGATGGATTGGATGTTGCTGGCTGGATGAGTAAGTGAGAGACTTGAGCGGGATTGCTGACTGAGTGACAGAAAAGGGGAGGGAAGGTGCAGTGACTGGCATGGTGGGTAGCATTGAGTTGGATATATCCCTTTCCCCCAAATCCTCAACTCTCACCCCATCATCTTTCTCAAAAGCCTATGTATAAAGTCAGCTAGGAAAGTAGGAAACCCCAAGCCGAAAGACAACCCACTTCCATGTGGATTCTGGAGTATGCTTCAAAGGGAAAGCAAGCTCAGTGTTAGTTAAAGCCATCTCCTTCGGTCAGTCCTGATCCCCAGCCCCTTCCAGATTCCAATCCCCACCCTCCTCTCTGGGTGATCCAGACTTGGAGATTAGCTGTTTGCTTCTTCTTACTCTATTGCTTAACTGAAAAGGACAAGTTAGGTTTTGTTAGTTAACACTGCTGCTTAGTACTTTTTGATGGTAATTTCACCTTTATTATTGCAGCAAATCATATCTTTCTGAAACTTACTCATTAGTCCCTAGAAGTGAGGGAAAATTTGACAATTAGCCTCCCCAGACAAGAGGTTGGGAGAACCCTCATCAGAACATGACATCTGATTTATAGAATTCTTCTGTAACAATACAAGGGTTTGAGCAGCAATAAAACAAATTAAAAAGTTAGGGAAATTGTCTTGGCCATGCATTCTGAACACAAAGCAATGGCTTTCTCAAATCATTACAGAACTACAATAGAGAGTCTGAAGATGTCATATAAACTGAAAAAAACAGTAGGTTCCAATTTTATCATTTAAATGGGCTTTGTAAATGGCTTTACAGTGTTGTAATTCTCACTTTTAGACAGCTCATGGCAAATCCAGATTTATGCAGTCAGTCTGTAGAGGCCCCCGTGTAAAACAGTTACCTTTTGAAGGAGAGCGAGTCCACGTGCATAAAGCTTCCTAGCCATTTTCATTTGCAACCGTCCTTCTGCCATCAATAAGCATATTCCAAGCACGTAAAGAAATGACCACAACACATTCGACTTCATTGGATCAAGTCTGTCAGAAAAGATGATAACTGTCAAATTATTGTTACTCTTCCAACATTTTGTTTTGATAGAACTTGCGTTTGTTTTACTTTAAGGCCCCGTGCAACAGCTGATCAGTGAAAATTGTGCACAACGATGTAGTTGTCATGTTAATTATGTATATCATTAGCCACACATGAGTACTAATGGGAGCTTTATCAATTCAGACATCAAATATCAAATGTTCTATAATATTCATAAAAGCTAGCCATATAAATAATAATGACAGAAAATGTAGAATGTTTGGTACAGTAATTAACATGGACATGTTAAAGAATGCTTTAATGTGGAGATTTGCTACAGCATGATATGGATGATGAATCGCAGATTATTTTGTACTCAAATTAAAATGCAAGATAATAATAGATTGTGTGATATTTATATACTAGACCAAGTAAGAGAAATAACAAAAACAGATGGTATCAAAGAAGCTCTGCTTGAATTTCCACCCTTCAATTAATGGAAGGAAAAATTCCATGAGGTGTGTGAAATGCAGGCAATTTGTTATGGTCAGTGTTCTATCGGTGATGAAGGTTAATGTTTACCCCAGTTAGTCCCGTACTTCATCTTGGCATCTTTAACAAGAGGAGCAATACAGAGGAAGAAAATTTCTACATGGCTCACCCTGCTTTCTGACATTATTATAGAAGATTTTTTAAAAAATCCTGTAAAAGTGGCTTTTAAAAGCACTATTTGCATTTTTTCTGAGCGTCTATTGATATTCCATGAAAGTTATAGCCCAAGACCAGAGGAACCTGTAAAAAAACCCCACCAATATCTTTTCTTTAAAAATAAACCTTTCCTGTTAGGAATTGCATTCTTTCAACTCACTATAGATGGACAATTTTTAGCCCTCCTGCCGAGGTCATGATAACATACAAAAGTGACAACGCTACATGACTCATGTTAACTAAGTCTCAAAGGGAATCAAAAATGCATTCTTGACTTCTGCAGAAAGACTCTATTATCTGAACGAGTCAAATCTGCAATATCTCACTGCTGATGACTAGTAATTGGAGAACCTAGCAAGGTGAATCCCTGTTTTCTCAGAATCTTGAAAAAAAAAGCTGCAGATTCAACAAGCCAGTTTTTGCTGACATAGCTGTAAAACTGAGAAAACACCTGGCTGCTGGTGCCAGTAAATTGCATAGATTCAACGGGTTACAATCCAGCTGTATATCAAGCTTTGTTAGCGTCTCCTTTCTCACACAACCAGCACCTAAAGTCTGAGCCGAGGTAATCCAGGCAAAATACATGGCTTCACATGGAGAAAGGGCTGAATCTTACCCAACATATAAATGCGAATTTTGTCAAATTTCCATGAGGCCTGGCAACTTCTCTCAAGAGATCATTTCAAACTCAACCTATTAACTAGCTACCATAAGGAATAGGAACAGGAACAGGCTGTTCAGCCCCAAGCCTGCTCTGCTGTTCAAAAGGATCATGGCCAATCCAACATTCCTCAAATCCATTTTCCTGCCCCTTCGCCTTGTGTCCACTTTCCTGCCCCTTCCAATACTTAACTCACCTACTGATCAAGAATCTATCTCAACCTTAAATATACAGAAGGACTCTGCCCCCCACAACTGCCTATGGCAAGAGAAATTCTTCCTCATCTCAATATTACATTGGCAATCCTTTATTCTAAGACTATGCCCTCTCATCCTAGACTATCCCATGAGGGGAAACATTCTCTCAGCATTATCTGTCAAAGAGATCCCATCCCTTAGTTGTGTTAGCTTAGGGAGTACACTCTATCCTCAATGCTGACAGTAGACCAATATCTCCTTATTGTTCAGTGGTGGGCCATCACACACAGGGAACAGCTCCTATTATGCCATAAACCATATTGTATTCACAAATAAAAGAAACAAAATTTGAAAGGCTCTATTTCATCCTCAGAATACAAATAAATCACTTGCATGCTGATCAACAACTATTTTACAATCAATTATTTCCTGCTGCACTCAGATCTCATCTTTTGGAGCCGAGTGTCAAGCAAATCCTGCCTGGCTTGTAGTGCCAGACCCAGCTGAGCTCTGACATACACAAAGAAAGTTTTCATAGAACATAGAACATAGAACATAGAACAGTACAGCACAGAACAGGCCCTTCAGCCCACAATGTTGTGCCGACCATTGATCCTCATGGATGCACCCTCAAATTTCTGTGACCATATGCATGTCCAGCAGTCTCTTAAATGACCCCAATGACCTTGCTTCCACAACTGCTGCTGGCAACGCATTCCATGCTCTCACAACTCTCTGCGTAAAGAACCTGCCTCTGACATCCCCTCTATACTTTCCACCAACCAGCTTAAAACTATGACCCCTCGTGCTAGCCATTTCTGCCCTGGGAAATAGTCTCTGGCTATCGACTCTATCTATGCCTCTCATTATCTTGTATACCTCAATTAGGTCCCCTCTCCTCCTCCTTTTCTCCAATGAAAAGAGACCGAGCTCAGTCAACCTCTCTTCATAAGATAAGCCCTCCAGTCCAGGCAGCATCCTGGTAAACCTCCTCTGAACCCTCTCCAAAGCATCCACATCTTTCCTATAATAGGGCGCCCAGAACTGGACGCAGTATTCCAAGTGCGGTCTAACCAAAGTTTTATAGAGCTGCAACAAGATCTCACGACTCTTAAACTCAATCCCCCTGTTAATGAAAGCCAAAACACCATATGCTTTCTTAACAACCCTGTCCACTTGGGTGGCCATTTTAAGGGATCTATGTATCTGCACACCAAGATCCCTCTGTTCCTCCACGCTGCCAAGAATCCTATCCTTAATCCTGTACTCAGCTTTCAAATTCGACCTTCCAAAATGCATCACCTCGCATTTATCCAGGTTGAACTCCATCTGCCACCTCTCAGCCCATCTCTGCATCCTGTCAATGTCCCGCTGCAGCCTACAACAGCCCTCTACACTGTCAACGACACCTCCGACCTTTGTGTCGTCTGCAAACTTGCTGACCCATCCTTCAATTCCCTCGTCCAAGTCATTAATAAAAATTACAAACAGTAGAGGCCCAAGGACAGAGCCCTGTGGAACCCCACTCACCACTGACTTCCAGGCAGAATATTTTCCTTCTACTACCACTCGCTGTCTTCTGTTGGCCAGCCAATTCTGTATCCAAGCAGCTAAGTTCCCCTGTATCCCATTCCTCCTGACCTTTTCCCCTCTTCAAATTTCCTCACGCTCTCCTGGGAAGGCTGACCTCATTTTCCAGTTCCTCAGCATTCAGGACAGCTTTTTGCTTGCTCCAGTTGTGCAAAGCACAGCACAGTAGGATGACGTGGCACACCGTGTCCAGAGTATATTATATAACAAACCTCCACTCTTCACCTCCTCCCTGTACCCTTCTTTGTCTCCCATTCTGTATCAGTGCCCCCTTTATTTTGAGCTTTCCCATTACTTACATGCCCTTCATCAACCTACAGTTCCCACTCCACCCCAGATTGAATACCCCACCCCCTTTTGAGAAAGGGATCTCCTTTAAACACTACGTCAATGTGCAAACCCACAGGACTGACTGCTGTCCAATCTTTTGACTGACTTCTACGGGCAGCTCCAGGTCATGTCTGAAAAAACCCTTGCAGTTCCCTGACTGCTTGCAGAGACCCTAAAGAATTTCTGTTGCCCAGTCCCCTGGCTGTAATTGGACAAAGACCCTGCCATGACTGATCATGACCAAGCCCCTGAACTGTGTGTGGACTTTGCCATGAATGATTATACTGGAAGCCCCTAATCAGCAGCATCTACCCCTGGACTAGATGGAGGACTAATTTCCAAAGACTCGGCCTAATTAATCATGCAGTATGTTTATTACATGGGCAACTGGCACATGCTGCAACTGTTAGATTGATGTTAGATAGAAGATATTCACGCCCTGGACTGATCAATATTGACAAGAAAAAGCAGCTTGGCTCTGTACTAAATACCAAGCCATAAAATCAGTAATCTGAGCCTTTTGACATTTGCTGAGGATCAAATGTGCTAAGAGGCTAGCAGGAATGCTGTGAATGCACCAGCCCTGAGATAGAGCCTGGACCAATTCATGATTAAGGTGCCTGTCTCTTTTTGCAAGGTGTCCTTGTAACAGTTTTTCAACACAAATTGTCAATGCACCCGAAATGTAACTTTAAGCAAAAAATCAGAAAACAAAAGTATACTATAAGTGGATTGGAGATCTGCCTTGGGAGTTCCAAAAGTTTGAAGATGTCAGGTGGCAGTGTCCGTGGACATGGGGTGTGAAGCTGCTGCCATAAAATAGACCCAAAACATTGTCTGCGGATGTTCAAGACAGTGATCTAGAAGATCAAGTAATGAGTCCAATGTAACCTTTCCGGTCCATCTCAAGAAATTATTGATGACTCGTTTCCACGTGGTAGGTGGTATAATCAGAAGTAACATATAAATGCGGTAAGATTTACAGTTACTGAGGGTAATAAATAGCAATTATCCCAATTAATAGGCAGCATCTCACCATCTACCATGGATTTCATCACAAACTAGCACTTGGTTGGTAATTGCGACCAGTTGCTCCCGATGTCATGGTAGGTCTTGCACAATTTCTCACAATTTTCTGTCAGATTTCTCACGGGTGGCCCATTCACGGCCTGGTAAGATTCTGCCTAAACTGTGCATTCCATATCAGACACCAAATTTTACTTAAAATCTAAATGCTGCAAATTTCAGAAAGATGCACCAAAACCAAAAGAGCTGGAAACATGCAGAGGATGACAGCATATGGAAAGGTGAGAAAAGTTAAATGTTTGAGGAACTCATTTTCAGAACTGGAAAACAAATGGCTTTAGAAGGAACAGAACAGTTAAAGGACTTGGGATGTATGGAGATGCAGCAGATTAAGCTGTAAAGTGCTGAAAAGCGAAGCAGAACATGGTTAAAAAAGAACAAATTTGGCAAAATGACAATGCAAGAAGCAGCATGATTCAACAAAAGTAAACGCAATTAAAAGCATATGAATGCAAAAGGATGTGACAGGGAGGGTATTATGGCAAGGTATGTCTGAAATAGAAACAGGAGCAGCTGGCAGAAGTGGAACAGGATCTCAATGCCTAAGTAGTATTAAGCAGTCTGACATCAAAAGCTGCATACTGCAGCATCAGCACAGTTTTGAGACAGAAAGTTACACTCTTGTGCCAGGCCACTGAAACAGGAATTTTCAGAGTTTCTCAAGACAATCCCCCCTGCCAACACACTCCATTGAAACAGAAGTAGGTTTTACGGTCAAGTTCATACTTACCAAACACATATTTGCCTAGACTCTTTAGGCCTTGTTGTTAATTTTTGCCTATATTTGTCCAAAGGGCTGATTACATAAAGTGACAAGAGCAATGGTTACAGGAGAATAAATATCAGATTGAGAAATGCAGAATGTTGCAGATATACAACACTGCTGAGTATTGAGAACAAGGGGAACATTGAATGTTACATGGTTTTAACTGCTGATTGGATTAACCTAAGAGGTTTTCTCGAGATTTTTAAATGGTAAGAGGTTTAGACCAGACTGAAGAGCATGGGACAACACAGCAGTCAGAACAGTTCTGAAGAAGGATCACCGGGCCCGAAATGTTAACTTTGATTTTTTTTCTTCACAGAGGCTGCCAGACCGCTGAGCTTTTCTAAAAACTTCTGTTTTTGTTCCTGATTTACAGCATCCGCAGTTCTTTTGGTTCTTTCTGGTAAAAAAAATATGCTACATACGTTTGTAAGAAAAACCATTGCCTCAACAATGCTTTTCAAAGCATCTCCAAATTTTCACTGAAGTTTCCATTATTTTAATTCCTCTCTGAAGTGCCTGAAGACATTTCTCTGCATTAGAAATAGTGTGCAACAATGTGCACACATATCTGCATTAAAAACGCTGCATCTAAATCACTATTGTGCAGTTGCATCTTCAGTCAGAATTAGTAATAAGGTTTGTTGCACCATTTGATGACAAAAATAATGATCAAGTGACATGATTAAGTGAATTCATAGTCTGGTATACCATATAAACTAATTTATGGTAAACAACTGACATAGGGAGCAGTTAATGTATGTATAAATAAAGGCTTGCTGATGATCAGGATTGCAATAGGCAAGATAAATGTTAAACAATGATGCAGCAAATAAAAGGTGCATTGTGATCTTTGCCAACTAAACTCCAATGGTGGTGTTTTCACCTTCACAACAATGCTCAGTCAGAGGAGCTGTGGGATTACAGTAATTGGCTACAGCATAGGAAGAGAAAAGCAAATAGATTTCAGTTTCCAAGTACAGAGTCCTGCTGTGACGGGCATGTGTGACATGGAAAAGATACAGACAGCTGTTAAAAGAGCCTAATAAGAAAATGTTTGAGAGAGGAGAGCATGTGGAGAAACAAAATGTGCTATTTGGCGACAATGACAAGTGATATTTATGAAATTATGCCATCATTGTCTGTTTTTAAACAGAATATCATATAGTTCATGAAGTCAGCAGATCTTTATTACTTAAAGTAGTCTCTCGACACACACCATTGAACTATGGTGCAAAAATAATCTTTTCTGCCAACAGCCCATGGACCCCTAGACTTCCTCAAATTTAGAGGAGTATAAATTTACAAAATTCACTAATGTTAGACATTATACATGCAGAAAGAATGATTTGCTGGCTGGCATCTAAAACCAAGAGACTGCCTCAAAATAAGGTCCGGACAATTTAGGACTGAGATGCAGAAGAAATTCTTCTGAGTTTGGTGAATCTTTGGCATTCCTTATTCCTGAGAGCTATAGAAGCATTAGGATAGATGGTCAGTCATGATCTAGAATGCGAGTGTGGACTCAAGGGACTGAATCATCTACTCCTGCTTGTCAAAATTTGCTTATTTAGATGCTTACAAGAGTATCCTACTGTAGGAAAAATTACATACATCCATCGTAGAATCCTTAGTATGCAAACAGGCCATTCGGCCTAATGGCCTTTACAGTCCATTCTGACTCTAAAGACCATCCCACAGAATCAGTCCACTACACCCTCTCTGTAACTCTGTATTTCCCGTGGCTAATCCACCTACACATACACATCCCTGGACATTATGGGGAAATTCAGCATGGCCAACCCACCTAGCCAGCACATATTTGGACTGTGGGAGGAAACCAGAGCACCAGGAGGAAACCCACGGAGACTCGACGAAAATGTACAAATTCCACACAGTCGCCCGAGGCTGGAATTGAACCTGGGCCCCTAGTGAGCCAGTGTGCCGCCCTACCAATGCCTCAACTCCTGATAATTCAGAGGTTAGCTGCGTCTTAGCTTTATGATGGATCTGAAAAATCATTATGTTCTTTTACAGGGTCACCCATTGAAAGCTTAACAGTATTGAAAATGGTTACGAAGCAGTGAATCGTCCAACTAAGTACCGCGTATTCTGGTATCATAGCGCAAAGATTCCAGAGAACTGATTTGGATTTGTAACACCGGTACTCTGACAATAGCAGTTTAAAAAAAAACGTGCAGATCAGAAAGACAACTATCAACAGCACAATGATCTCAGGTCTTGAGTTAAATGCAATCATTATACTACAACATTAATGGAATCGATATTGGCTATTAAAAGTGAATTAAAAATTAGCATTGGCAAATCATCGGCGCCTGGTTACCAGAAAGCTCTCGAGACTGCCTATGCTAAATAGCGCCACTCAACACCACAACGTCGACAATTCAGTTCCTGAGCTACCGGGGAACCAGGTTTAACAAATGTTCGAGCTATTAAATAATTTTGTGGATGTAAAGGAAACTGTGCGTCAAAATCGTATTGTACTCTATTGGGAGGTATGTTAGGACTAAAGAACCCAGTGTCATCTCCTTCAAGATGTCAAAAAGTCCTGAGATTTTATTATCATAGTCAGTCATGAAACAAGGCGGACATACACCTCACTTGAATTGAAAGATTGCTTTCTTCAAGGAAGCAGCGTTTTTCAAAAATCGTAAGCATCTTCAAAGTGGGGTAAAATCATGAGCGTCTGAATCTTAAGTCCCAATTTAACGGCGATTTACGTTCAAACCGGAATCGTAGGCTCAGGTCTGATCTTTTATTCACTGAGACCCACTCGACAACTCCCACTCGCGCCGCTCCACACTGTTCTTCCAACAACACATTCGGCCTCAAATATGCATTGACTTTGGTAAGCTCATAACCATCCGGACACCCTGTCAGGTTCATAACTCTGTGTAGCAGCTCGTCTTGACATGTTGTTGTCATGTATTTATTGTTTTAAAAGTCATGTTTTAGTGACGAAAGGTAGCGTGTCACTGTGTGTGCTCAGTCTGTCTGCGGACAGTCTTTAACGGGAACGTGGGATTTCAGCACCATACTAAGGACAGCTCCCTTGTATTCTAACATCGTTGCCCCAGCTAGCTGTCTGAACCGGGACTCAGTGCCGCGCTACAATTCATCAACTCTTTCAAACACTAGCCGATAACACCACTTAGACTGACATTCAGTAACGTACTCCTTTAAATTTAAAGAGTGTTTAGGTTCTGAATGGCAGTGCAATTTGCAGTACACCTTTTCAAACACTCCCTTAGACGAGATGCGGTCGGTGCAGCTCGCAGAATTGTGCGCTACACGTGTTGATTGAAGACGTATTCCACCAAAAAACTCTCAGAACGAACACAGAAGTCCCAATTTAACGGATGACACGAACTATTCGAAATCAAAGTCGCCTATGCACAAAATACTTGATTGTTATTGAAAAAATGACGCAATTAAAAGCTTAAACATGGGGTTTTTGTTCCTAGAATTCAAATTACTAGCTTGATTTTAAAGATCACTTTTTAAAAAATCTTTTGTTATTTGGAACTGAAATTCTCTCTGCAGCCCGGATTTCCACACAGACCCGTCCCAGTTCATTTCTTAGAAAACAAAGTATGGAGCTGGATGAACACAGCAGGCCAAGCAGCATCTCAGGAGCACAAAAGCTGACGTTTCAGGCCTAGACTCTTCATCAGAGAGGGGGATGGGATGAGGGTTCTGGAATAAATGGGGAGGGGGGGAGGCGGACTGAAGATGGATAGAGGAGAAGATAGGTGGAGAGGTGGGGAGGGGATAGGTCAGTCCAGGGAGCAGAGTCCAAAGTTCATTTCCTAGTCGGCTCCCTCACTTGCTCCGCCGATACGCTTCTGTACTGTAAAATGCAGGGGAAACGCTGGTGTTGCGCCAGTTTCTGCACAAATTGGGGAAACCATTTCGCTCAATTACAGCATCCGGAAACCCCAAGAGCAATATTAACCCGAATCAGTCAGAACACGTGGAGAGAAAACGAGCAAGGCTGTCAAAGAATGCCCTTTCACCCTGGTCGGTGAGGCGGAGAAAAAGTTGCAGTAAACAAGAAATAAAGAAACATTCACACCCCCGTACTCTCAGCTCCTTAAGAGTTAATGTGTATTCACCATGTCATTGATTATTGCACTGAAACGTCGGAGGCACGACAGCTGGAAAAGTTACTACACTTCCTGGGTCCAATTGATTATCGAAAGAAGAATGATGGAATCTGCTGTTTTCCACTTTGCTTGCCTGGGGTGGGTGGGAGATAGATACATGCATCTAATCCGCTAGAAATCAGGGTTCTCCTGGTATCCCTCTTAAGGTCGTAGTTTTTAGGTCAATAATTTTGCCTGCAACACCTTTGCATGTGCACACTTGGATTAATTTTAATGAAACCGGATTGCGTGACTAATGGCTGGTTTTACAAGTTGCACCGTGTTATGTGAACACTCGGTACAGGCACTCTGCTTCACCCTCCGTGTGAGTTCCAAATCTTTCAAATCTACATAGACATCGCGATCTCACTATTTTGCAACTGGGAGCTCAAGTTACAGTATCGAAAGACAGGGGCACGGCTATAGTGATGAAGACAAACGCGTTCCGAGGCAGGGAGCAGCTGCAGTACTTTTCCAGCAGCGCGTTGTATCCACCACCACGACCAGGGCCCGACTGAATCTGCATTTCTGAGTGAATAATTGAAGTAATTGTAACTTTTAAAATCATTTACAGTAACATAGCGTCCCCGAAATAAAATCTCAGAGAAAAGGTTAATAAACCAGCACAGAGAACCCGGGGAATGGAATTAATCCGATGGCTCTAGGAGCTGACACAGGCAGCGTGGGCCGAATGGCCTTTACAGCTGTGTCATTCAGTGCGCACCAAAGGTCCTCGATAGTTCTGAAGCTCAGACGAGCGTTTTCACTGAACTGTTGCGAATGAAAACTGTTCGGAGTTAGATTCCACCCCTCCCAAGTGCTCCAGTTAGATTCACGTCCAGTAAAGTCAAAGAGCGTTATCTGGTGATTAAAACAATCTAATGTGATAGTTTGTACCTATTTCGTAGCAGTAACACGTTAAAACTCAGTGCAGGGGAACAAAAAAAACAGAGACAGATGCAGCGGTGACAATTTCTATTGATTGAGTTTTACCTGCAAACAGCCTGCAGTCACAGGAGAAAGCCGAGAGCAGCACTTACAAGCGAGGGAAAGCCAATAGCAAAGAATCTTCCTTTGTTGTCGCGATCAAACCACCTCTGCGCGCTGCGAACGACCTGTCTTGGGCTCAGGATCGCTCTGACCACCAGCATTAACACCAGGCTTTGCATCGCCGGCAGCAGCAGCTCCGCCCCCCCGCTCATCTTTATGGCAGCACGCTCCAGCGCTCGGACACACCCATGGGGCCGCTCTAACCAATACCGGCGGTGCCTCACATTCTCCCAGCACACACACAGCCCGCTCCCGAACCAATACCTGTTCCAGGCGGCTGCCTCATTCCTTGATGGGTTGTAGCTCAACGATTCAGGACACGATAAGAAGAACCAGCGAATTCCCATCTCCCGCTATCCATTTCCAGCGTGCATTCAGCTACGTAGTCCACAAAGCATATGCATATCGAAAAGCAGGCATGTTGAAATTGCGCTGATTTCAAGGATTTACTCTCAACCCAAATTTCATTCCTTTTTCTGAAAGGTTGCAAATTTGCCATTGAAGCTCGTGCATTTGCCCTTTCTTAAAAGGATCTCTTCCGCTCATGATTCACTCTAGGATGGAGGATTAGGGAGCAAAATTAAAATTGTATAAACTCTGCCAAAAGTTGCTGCCCCAACTGATGTGCCTAGTCGCATGTTAGTGATATCCATTGAATCATGACCTTTCCGTATTCTCGCAAGGCTATTGTGTATCAATGTATTGAGTGCCTTTTGAATGTCCCTTGCAGCACATTGACAACATTACCCTCATTAACTCTTACTTTTTTTGAAAAGCTCCAGTTGACTCTTCTTAATTAAGTTATTCCTTTTTCTAAAACAAAAGGTTATTCATTCTGTCCTGAATAATTGCTTCGAGGCATTGTCCCACCACTGACAGGCCTGTAAATGCTGGGCTTATTCTTACAACCTCTTTTTGAGCAAGGGTGTTGCGCTGGAAATTCACCAGTCCACTAGTACCACATGAGGATGTGAAGATTAATGCTCGTGCCTCTGCAATTTCCACTTTCACTTCCTTCAATATCCTTGGTTGCAGCGCATCTGCTCCCAGCTCCCAGTCAACTTTAAGTACCGACAGCCTATCTAGAAACTGCTCTTCATCAATTCTAAACCTTTTTGGTGACTGAGTACGTCCCTTCTTTGGTCTGAAATCATTTCTACTTCCCTTTTGCCACTGTTTTACAGTTTATGCACCAAAAGAAGAATTTAGCCAACTGCTTATTTGTTTTCCATAATTCCTGTTTGCTACTCTGATTTGTTTACTCATCTTCCCCCCTAAACCAGAGATAACACAGCATGGAGCTGGAGGAGCAGAGCAGGCCTGGCAGCATCAGATGAGCAGGAAAGTTGACATTTGGGTCCCGACCCGAAATATCAACTTTCCAGCTTACCTGATGCTGTCTGGCTTGTTGTGCTCCTCCAGCTCCACACTGTGTTATCTCTGACTCCAGCATCGACAGTTCTTACTATCTCTGAGTGAGTTATATTCAATCTTAACCATCTGTGTTCTGTTTCTGAAGTGCAATTGACACCTATCGTAACCAAAACAACACCCTCCTCCCATGATTTGATTTTTAAAAATCTCCTTTTATTGTCATGGGAGCTCTGGGTTTGTTTTCTCGACCTTTCTCTTTTGAGGGAACATACTTAACTCTGTTCCAACCATTTTCTTCTTTGAAAGTAGCTTGTCATTCAGCAGCAGTTTTTTTTCCTGCTAACCTTCACTTCCAATCTATCCAGCATAGCTCCACTTTCACCAAATTGAAATCAGTTCTCCCCAACTTACTTCCATTACCGGGTAGTCTTTTATACTTTTCCACCATCGTCCTAAAACTATGATATAATGATCACTGCCACCTAAATGACTCCCCATCCCTCTCCTGACTCCACCCCCACTGGTCTTGTGCTTTGCCCCCGGGAACTGTTCTCTCTCGTAATTTTGCTTCATCAAAAAGGTGTAATGACAGGACATGTCCCTTTTTCCCTGCAGTTGACAACTCCCTGCCTATGAATATATGTATATGAAAATATGACAATAGCTCCCTGGTGCATTCTCAAGGCAGCTTTTGCACTGATTATTATCCATTGACCTCATACAGAATACAAGTGTGAAAAATACTGGATGAAAGAAAGACTTGCATTTATATCGCGCCCTTTACAATATGAACTGACCTAAAGTATCTAACAATAAGCGAATCGCTTTTGGAATACATCTACTGTTGTAATGTAAGAAACATAACAGCCAATTTACATTTATAAACTTCCATCAATAGAAACATGATATTATTTAAATAGTCTATCTTGATTATATTTTAAGTCAATTATTGGTGAGGAAAATGGAGAGCATTCCTCCTTTTTTGAATGATACCACAGGAATTTCATCTCCACTCAGAAGATATGGTTTGATACATTGACCTAGATTATGTGTTCAAGTCAACCGAACATATCTTGAACTGACTAACTTCCGATTCAGTTGAGAATCTTACCTCTGTCCAAACGACAGGGAGCTAACTTCAGCATTAATTCACCAATATTTGATAGCTAACAAATAGTCTGATTAAAAAACCAACATTAGCAGCATGCCTCAATAAGGGCTATAATGCAACTCACTGCTCTTAAAAAAACAAAGAATTAAAATGGAGAGGACATTTATTTGATTATCTTGATACATTGTTTTTATGCAATGCAGAGAAAATAAATAGTGAGCTATACGCTTTGTTCTGATTTTGGCAAACAGATCCAACATTAATCGAATAAATGTTGTGATCATTTATTGGGCCTGTCTATGCTCTCAATATATCATATCTCCAAATCAAGGGGGCAGATTCACATAGTGATTTAGCAGATATCATTTTCACTCCTGGGATCTTAGTTCAATTCAACCCAGACAGATGAGATGTAATTTTCCACTTTCATCCAGCTGTAAATGTCCCATTTGAAATGGAATTGAGCAAATCCACAAGAATTCAGAGCACAAAACTGCCATAATTTTGCACAAAGCGGCAACATCACTGTGAAATTGCAATGAAAAAGCCCAGGTTTGTGTATTTCTGTAATACTTTCCTTTCAGTTAAAGTATGTAGTAGAAGGAGACTTTGTTCTATATTGAATTTGGGTTATAACCAAAACTGTAACACACCAAAAACAGTGATTGCAATGCATTGTTCTAGTATCCTTCACTTTGATATCAGGAATTCACTAATGAAAGTGCTTTTTCCTAAATGCAAAGTCATGTGAATGAGTCAACTAATTTGCAATTGTTTAGTAATTTATGGTAATATTCATAATACTATTATTAATTTGCAGAATAGAGACTATTATTAGGCAATTTCATTATGTACAAGTTACATTTCACAAACACATCATGCAAGGCCCACAAAATATAAAATGGCTAATGTTGAACATTGCACCTTTGTAAATTAGTTCTCAATTAAAATACGAAGTAAAGCTTCACTAAGTTACATTTATGAAACTTGGACAAAAAATGGTATTTTCAGACGTTGTTTTTTTAAATTAATGCTCTGTTTTTAATCTGCACAAAAATTTGATTAATTTTGATGATGGTCAGTTCAATATGTAGATCAGTTTAAACTCCTAAGAGTTTAACATGAGATTTTACTATAAAAGTTGCCAGAAAAGAAAAATTGAATCCCACATAATTAGCTTAGTAAATTGAACAACAATTTGCACGTACATAGCATAGTTAACATTTTTTAGATCATGCTGGGGCAAGAGTGGAAGTAAATGGTACAGAGAATAGTGTCACTAGCCAACATGCCATTTTTCCATAGCCATCTCTGTCCTCCTCAAGTTTTGTTAAGTCAGGGGGAGCCAAACCCAGAAATCCAGCTGAACTTGTTGAAATGCTCATTAATAGATTGTAAAGGGTCGAGTTGGGATTTTAATGTGGGTACATGGGTTACAGGCTTGGATCAGGATCAGACCATGGGCATGGATGTGGGAACTCCGTGTGGAGCCAGTCCTGGCCACTCATTGAAATTAAATGGCCACACAAAAGGAGCTCAAAGATACAAAACTGATTCACTGTTTGATACAAAATTATAAGCGTACTTCTAAATAATCTGACAGACACATGAAGGGAATAACAAATAAACATTCTCTGTGGAGATTAACTATGGGGCAAAAAAATGCTTGGCAAATACTTGTTAATTCACAGAGAATGAAATGTTAAAATAGTAAATGTTCCACGTGGGTTTCAACCTGACAAATGTAGGTGCGTCACTGGGCACAGACAGTTGTCACTGACTCTTCAGGTTAAATTTTTTATGGAGGTGTAGAATGGTAGCCTTCCAGATTGACCTCAGGGATTCCCCAAATAGAAATTCACACTCTACCTCCCATTTTCAAACGTTCTTTTCACTCATTGAAACCATGAAGTATTTAGACGCTTTATGGGGGCATCTGTAGACAAGGATCAGAAAAGAGCCACTCATTGTTTGACACTTTCCCACTTCTAACTTTGAACCTATCAAGTAAGGATGTAATTCATTGACTTATCATCACTAAGTCAGTTTACCTACTTCTCTGTATGGACTTAACTGTAAAATGGAATAATTTAATCCCCAAACTAAAGATTGTAATTGGTGTCTTAAAATGAAGGAGAGGTAAAGGAGACATTTTGGAAGAGAATTCTTGCATTTAGAATCTATACAGCATGGTGCCTTAATGGTCTGTCAAAGGGTGTTTGTAATGAGCAACAGGCTGGATTTGGAGAGTCAGAGATCTTGACATGTAGTAATTCTAGAGGAGGCTACAGAACAATCAGGAGTGTGGGCTGTACAACCCAATGAAATGATTTGTAAAGCAGGATGAAAATTTTCAAATCAAGGCCTTGAAAGACCAGGTCCCAATATAAGTTAGGAGTGATAGGTGGATGGTGTAAGTTAAATTATAGTCAACAACTTTTTGCATTCATCTTAAGTTATGAAGAGTACAAGATGGGAAGCTGGTCAGGACAGCACTAGAACTGTTGTGACTAAATGTAACAAAGGCATAGATGATGGATTCAGCAGCAGTAGCTGAGACAGTGGTTAAAACAGAAGTAGAAGTAAGCAGAGATAGTAAGAACTGCCAATGCTGGAGTCTGAGATAATAAGGTGCAGAGCTAGATGAACGCAGCAGGCCAGGCAGGATCAGAGGAGCAGGAAAGCTGACATTTCAGGTCAGGACCCTTCTTCAGAATTAGGGGAGGGGAAGGGGGCTCTGAAATAAATAGAGGGTGGGGGCCGGTGATAGCAGGTAGATAGTGGAGCGGATAGATGGGAGAGGAGGTGGACAGCTCAAGGAGGCGGGGATGAAGCTAGTAAAGGTGAGTTCAGGTAGGAAGTGGGGATGGGGATTGGTCAATCAGGTGGGAGGAGCAGATGGGTGGGAGAGAAGATGGACAGGTCGATGAGGCAGGGATGGGGGGGAGTGCTGGTCTCGGATGAGGTTGGGGTGGGGAGATTTGAAGCTAGTAAAGTCCACATTGAGACCGTTGGGTTGTAGGCTTCAAAGCAGAATGAGGTGCTGTTCCTTTAGTTTCTGGGTGGCATTGTTGTGGCACTGGAGGAGGACCAGGATGGACATGTCGTCTGGGAACATCATCCCAAGACCAGCCTCCTCTCATCCCTGCCTCATTGACCTGTCCATCTTCTCTTCCACTAATCCACTCCTCCCATCTCACTGACCACTCTCCACCACTCTCTACTTACATCACCTTTACTAGCTCCGTCCCCACCTCCTTGACCAGTCCATCTTCTCTCCCACCTAACTGCTGCACTATCTGCCTGAAGAAGGGTCCCAACCCAAAATGTCAGCTTTCCTGCTCCTCTGATGCTGCCTGCCCTGCTGTGTTGCTCTAGCTTCACATTGTAGTTGAAGTAAGCAGTCTTGGCAATTCCTGCCACTCACCGATCAGTCACAGAAACATCTGAATAACGGCTGCCAAAACTAAAGTGTGGCCAAGAATATCTGCTGCACAGCAACTTCAAGCAAATGGTGAGTATGTGGTTAAATCTGAATGACCAAAGGTTGTTGTTCAAGATTGCCAGTCCATTATTAATTTTAGAGAAACACCATGTTTTTGTCTCCTGTATCACTGATATGCAATTAATATCATGGAACCTGAATTTTCCGATGCAAAGAATCTATTGGATATCTAATATTTGCTAGACTCCTATTGTATCTCATCTCAACACACGTCTGCACATAAAGTTGTTGGTAGTGTGGCCAATTATGATAGTGAGTGTAAAGACATCTGGGTGCTGGGAGAACAGCAATGTCCCCTTAATAATGGCATATAAAGATTGGAAAGAAAGCAGGGAGGGCTAAGAAGCAAAGCAAATTAAAGTGAGTGAATTACATGTCAAATGAAATACAGAAATAAGTAAGAAGAGAGTAATACAAATAATATTGAAAAAGAGAAAGAGACAGAGGAAATAATTTAAACCTTGATGTGATTATGTACTCTACTAGTAAGCTCAATTCTGAGTGTCATAGGTTTTAGGTTGGTTCTAATTAACAATCATCTCGGTAAAGAGATACTTACACTATGGCTAACGTATCCAAATGTTGATTATTTTGCACTTATCATTGCAAGTAATGCAGAGATAGGTTTTAATTAATATTAAATAAGCCAGTAGATATGTAAATATGGCTTTCATAATCATATGTGAGGGACACTTCTACAAGTTTAGAACTAGTACAGTTACGAGTAGGGTGCTCTGCTGACATTTCATGATGTATATATTGTTAATAAATAGTGATTTTAAAAAAAAAACTTTAGGTCTGGCAAAAGCTTATATGATGAACAGAAAAAAACCAACAAAAATGCAAATTTTCATTCAGAATCTTTTGAACTGAAAGCTTTGGGGCAAGTCTATTGAACAGCATAAACTGCTAGATGACGTGCCACAACAAATTCTGGTCAAATATTGTTTTACTGTCTTGGTTCCAAATCCAATTGGTTCACTCCATTCTATCTCTAATCTCCTCCAGTCCAAAAGCCAAACAATACTTTTTTTTAATCCAGCCCTTCCACATGTCCTCAATTTTGATTGCTTCACCTTGGAGATGTCATGTATTCTGCTGCCTAAGCTTCAAGTTCTGCAATTCTTTCCCTAAACTCCTATCTCTCGATCACATGCTCCTCTAGTCCTTAAAAATTACTTGTTTGATCAAGCTTCCAATCATCAGTTCTAATCTCTCTTGCTTTGGTTCAGTGTCAATTTTGATTTCGCCCTGTGGAGTGTTTTCAGATTTTCTAGTACATTTGACATGCTGTATATTTGCAGATTGATTTTATTATGTAAACACTGAATCTTCAAACTAAAATCATAAATGATACTGTCTGAACAGAGTGAAGAGAAAAAAAGGAAGATATTTTTAACTTATAAAAGTCAACTCATACGAGTGTATTTAAAAATTGGAGGTGGGCGTGTGCAGTTGAAATTTAGCAAAAACTCTCTTAATAGAGCCAAGATTCCCTTTTGTTTTATGAAACACAGGCATCTGAACTTATTCTGCAGCCTTCAAAAAACTGGGGCTAGATCTCTCCGTGCACCCTCCCAACACTGGCCCTCATTAAATGATCTATTCCTGCACCCTCTTTAAAACACTATTCTTTAGTTGAGATTGTTTCTCATAATTCTTCTTGTCCTAGTGTCTTTGCAAAGTTTATCCCTCAACCAGCACTTTATTATCTGGTCATTATAATATCACTTTAATATGAGTTTATTGTCTGCATATTGATTTCTATTTTACAACACTAGGCTAGACTTCATAAAACTTCATCACCCACAATATATTTTGAGACGTCCAGCAGTTGTGAAAAGCACTTTATAAAACTAAGCCTTTTTCTTTCTTCAAAATATATTACTTCACACTTTTCTGGGTTAAAATTACCCAGTCATTTGTGTGTCTGCCTGTTTTTCACTGCCTCTGTCCTTCTGAAATCCATTATTATCACGCTCATCGTTTACTACGTTTTTGTGTAATTTGTGAACTTTGAAATCATCCGTTATATATCCATGTTCAGGCCATAATACATATCAAAGACAGTGATCCTTGTATTGATCTTTGAAGAACACCACTCTAAGGTTCCCATCAGTCTGAGAAACACTCATTCACCATTGATCTCTGTTTTCTTCCCTTGGTCAATCTCATTTCTATGCTGCCACTATCATATAAACATTAATTTTACTGATACATCTATCATATATTACACTATTGGATGCTAATATGCAGACTTTCAACTGCAGTATCCTCATTTATACTCTATATTTCCAAAAAGCACAATCAAATTCAAATATGATTTACATTTAATAAAGTTTTGTTGAAATTAATTTACAAAACTGTTACAGTCCATAAGGAGGCAGTTGATCCCATCATGTTTGCACCGGTTCACTGACTGAACGTTATGACTCAAAGCTATTCCCCTGTCTTTTCTCCATAACCCAGAAATTGTTTCTACTTCATTTAATGCCTGAAAGAACTAAACTGCCTCCACCACAGTTCCAGGCAGCATATTCTATACACTAACTACTCGCTGTGTTTTTTCGCAGTTTATTAGCCTATATGTTTCCAAGTGCCAAATAATTTTGACCTGGATAATTGCCTCTGTGTTTCTCCACCACAGACATTAGATTGAGTGCCCTGTATTTGCCAGGTTTATCTCTCACTCCTTAGAAACAAACCAAGGGTGTAACATTTGCAATCCTCCTGACTGATGCTGCTAATGCCATATCCAGAAATGATTAAGCCAACCTGCAGCCTTTTACTTCAGTAATTTAGAATACAGCCAATGCAAAGATGTGAATTTTCTACTTTGAAGACAATTAAACTTCTATATACTTCTTTATTTTGTTATTATCCCAGCCAATGTTACAATTAGATAAGTCAAATCTCAGAATGAAAACCAGCTTTAATCGATCAAATGTTTTAATTTATATAGTTAAATGTGATGGTTGTTCACCAACATTTGCCAAAAATTATATATTTTCATTAATAATAACAGAACAAACTTTATTCCACAAAGTGAAAATAATGAAAAACAAACAATATTATTTAAATGTAGAAGAGAGTTATAATGACATTAAAACAGACAGCAAACAAAGCTTCAACTGGTTTCCTTGCACTATCTATTACAGAGTCAAAGCCAAAGAACCTACACCCCATCTTGACTTTAAGATTCTACATTACTGACTTATTCCACTTTCTCCACCATGGGCTGTGAAGACATTCTGAAGGCTCCCTTCAAAGTTTGTTGAAATGAACTTTTCACAATTCAGATCCTAAACATTCTCAGCTCTATTAACTTGCAAATTTCTAACCAGATTGTCTGCTTTGAAAGTTTCACAAGTTAAACCCTTTGTCTAAGGTGTATGATTCCCTGAACTATCCTAAATTTCTTCTCGGAGAGAAACTAAACTGGCTTCTAAAATCAGCCTAGGTTTCTTTTGAACTGTACATTTAAAAAAAGAAACTTGCTCAATCTTCTGTTCTGAAAACACATTTAAATGACCTTGATGGTTAACCTAGCTATAGTAAATCCAATGGCATAAACATCTTTCCATTAATAGCACAGGAATTTACAGTCGTCGGTTTTTTTAAAACAAATTTTTAATATAGCTGCTGCTCCAGAAGGACTGTTTTTAAAAGAAACTATTTTGCACAAGTAGCCCAAACCCAAATACCTCTATTGCAAAAATGATAGAAAACTGCTATAGATAACTTCACATAACCTCAGCCTCCAGAATGAGCTCTCATTTGAGAATTCTAGCTCACCCCGCCCTTCCTCTGACTGCCCTTTTATCATTTAGATGTTTAAAACACTGTAGAGTTTTCCTTCTAGCCGCTAATCTATTCTGATACTCTCTTTGCCATTCCCATTCAATTCCTCAAATCTTGTTATTTTGTATTCAGCTTAGTTCTCTCTAGTACTTCAATCATCATTGACGTTAATGGAGAGCAAAATTGGCATCTGAGCTGTTTCTACCAGGTGGATGAGGTTAACATTGAAGCTTGTGTGTCCAATAACTTTTCATATTGGGATGTAATATGCACAAGCACATTTCATATACAATCAATTATTCTGAAGCATAGCAGCTGTTATTGTGCAGACAAACACGGCATCCACTTTATACATAACAAGATGTCACCACTAGAGCTATGTCAAATTACTTCATATTGGTGATGGTATTAGTTGTACAAGGAATATCTTTGAGAAGAAATCTTCACTTTTTTTTTCATCTTGGGATCTTTCAATAAACTGAAGCTCCTTAGTTCCTCAGTTCATGTCTGTGGAGCAATAGCTTCGTCAAGGTAGCACCTTTCCTCCCAGTACAACTTGGAAATGTTCAGGTTACATGCCCAATTCCTGGAATGTATCCATTAACTTCTGAAGACAAGGCAAGAGTAGCAAACAACAAAAGCCAGCAAGTTGGGCATGTTGCCTTCAAGTCATGAGAAGTATTCGCACACAGCCCAGAGAAGGTGCTCGTAAGACAGTTTACCAAGTTCTATCGTGTCAAGAGCAGCTATATTCAAATAACTGGAATATCCACACTTGCTGGATTAAAAACCCATGTCCTGTATTAGTCATGAGTTATACAATGATAATCACCCCTTTCCATTTTTGACTATATAGTATCCGTCTGAAAAGGTATCAGTTGCATTAAAGGAGGACTTCCAAATGATTAATTTTTAAGGGCATAACTGTTTAGAAAAAGGTGCTCCACATAAGGCAGCAGGCAACTATATCATGGCAATCATTTTTGAAACATGTAAGAGTGAAACACATGGAAGGAACCTCCCAAAATAAAATGAAGAGTGTAACTTCAAAATGATTTGTGTAACCCATAGCAGTTTGGGGCAAATCAGAGTGAAAGTTGGCAAGATCCATTGTTAACTGTAATCCAGCCAAAATCTAAGGTATACAATACATTTAAATAATGCTGGGCATTGTATTTTCTGATATTAACACCCATGTGTTCAAAACCGCTATCACCTCTGATTGCACTTTAATGATATATATCCTGACATTCAGTGACAAAGTGTGACCGACAAAAGCAAAAGTCCAAAATGTAATGTCAGTATAATTTCCTTAAAAGTAGGAGCAAAAATATCCAAAAGAATAAATACCTGGACTGTTTCATCCAGAATCAGCCGCCTGGATTATTAAAATCACCTGTAAAATGAGAAGCTTGCCTCTGATGTCAAGAAAATGTGCCCAAAAAGATTTACAAAAGAACAAAGAAGAACAAAAGAGAAATATGTCACAGGAATAGGCCCTTTGGCCCTCCAAACCTACGCCAATCATCATGCTCTGACTAAACTAACAAACAAACCTTCTGCCTTAATTCAGTCCATATCCCTCTATTCCCTCTCCATTCATATAACCATCCAGATGGCTCTTAAATGTGCCAATGTGCCTGCTTCCACCATCTCCTCTGGCAGTGCACTCTCTGCATGAAAAACTTTCTTCACACATTTCCCTTAAACGTTTGCCCTCTCATATTGAACCTGTGCCCCCTTGTAATTGAAAATTCAACCCTAGGAGAAAGCCTCTGACTATCCACTCTATCGAAGCCTCTCATAATTTTGTAAACCTCTATCAGGTCTCCTCTCAGCCACCACCTTTCCAATGAAAACAATTCGAGCTTTTTTTAAGGCAGGCAGCATCAGAGGAGCATGAAAGTTGACATTTCGGGGTTAGGACCATGATATGTCAACTTTCTGGCTTCTCTGATACTGTCTGGCCTTCTGTGTTCCTCCTGCTCCACACTGTGTTATCTCTGATTCCAGCATCTGCCGTTCTTGCTATCCCCTAGTCTTTTTAACCTTTCCTTATAGCCAATGCCCTTGAGACCAGGCGACATCCTGGTGAACCTTCTCTGCACTCTCTCCAAAGATTCCATATCCTCATGGTAGTATGACGACCAAAACTGCATACAGTTCTCCAAATGCAACCTAACATGGGGTTTATATAGCTGTAACATGCTTTGCCAACTCTTGTACTCCATGACCCAGCTGATGAAGGCAAACATGCCATATGCCTCCTTAATCACTTGGCCATCTGTGTTCCCACTTTTAGGGAACTGTGGACCTGCACACCCAGATCCTTCTGTATATTAATCTTCCTCAAGGTTTTGTCATTAACAGTATAATTCACACTTAAATGTGATGCTCCAAAATGCATTACCTCACACTTGTGTGGATCAAACTCCATCTGCCATTTCTGGACCCAAGTTGCCAATCTACCTATATCCTATTGTATCCTTTTACAATCATCGGTACTATCAGCAACTCCACCAACCTTCGTGTCTCTGCAAACTTGCTAATCAGATCAACCACACTTCCCTCCAGATCATTCATAAATACACTACAAACAGAACCTAAGGTCGATCCCTGTGGGACATCACTAGTTATTGGCCTCCATTCAAAAAAACACCCTTCCACCGCTATCCTTTGCAATCTATGACCAAGCCAGTATTGTATCCATTTAGCCAGCCCTCCCTGAATCCCATGTGATTTTAGATTTTGTATCATCTGCTGTGTGGGACTTTATCAAATGCCTTACTAATATCTATATAAACTACATCCACAGTTCTTCCCTCATCAATTATCTTTGTTGCTTCTTCAAATAATTCAATTAGGTCAGTGAGACATGACCGTACACGTACAAATCCATGCTGCCTGTCGCTAACTAGTCCATTTTCTTCCATGTGTGCATATATCCTGTCCCTCAGTATCTTCACCAAGAGCTTCGCCACCATAGATGTCAGACGCACCAGCCTATAATTTCCTGGATTACCCTGCTTCCTTTCTTAAACAAGGGAACAACATTGGCTAATTTCCAGTCCTCTGGAATCTCACCTGTAGTCAAGGAGAGTGTGAAGATATCTGCTAAAGCCCCAGCTATTTATTCCCTTGAGTCTCACAGTAATCTGGGATAGATCCCATCTGGCCTTGGGGACTTGTCTATCTTAATGCAATATAGGATACCCAAAACTTTCTCCTTTAATATATTGACATTCTCTAAAGTATTCACATACCTCAACATCAGACATGCCCTTCTCCTCAGCGTATCCTGATCCTTTTTCTTGTCTCCCAAACTAATCATTTGCTTCCTTTTCCTTTTCATTAAGTTTACAATTTCCCACATCATCCATGGGTCCTGGATCCTGCCATTGTTATCCTTCAGTTTTGCAGGGACATGCATGTCCTGTACTTTAAACAGTTTAGCCTGGAATTTGCTGTAGTAACAATAGTGAAACTAATTTTCATTTAGTCACGATGGATGTCCTCAATTTTTATGTGACTTTGAATATGGCAACATCTGCAGAGAATTTGTTATGCCCATCAGCAATGTGGAGTTCAGGCAGCTGAAAGAAATTTCAGATATTAAAGCAGGGGACAAAAAAACATAAATTATAATTCACATTTAAATCATTGTGCAGAAAATGAAATAATTTAGAACTCTTGAAACAAAATAATCTATGCTGCTTTTAAAATCAAGCAATTTTTAAATATTCGGAGGGAGTGTTATTTCACAATTGCAAAAATAGCCTTATCCCCAAAGTCAAAGAGATTGTTCAGTTGTAATTATGAACTTAAAAGCTCTGATTAAACTACTGTTAACATTTTCATTTCCATTTTTACAATTAGAAACTACCACATAAAAAGTTGAAATTCATCAAATTACTGATTCTATGTTGATTGCATCTGCAATAATTGCAAAATTTGTGGAGCAACAGCATCACAAGCAGCAACTTCTGGATTTCCACACTCAATTACACATGCATGGATGTCAGAAGCTATTGATAGTTTTATACAGTAGTGACAGAGTAATGATAATGAAATTGTCAGCTCAACTGCAAATTCCAGACGAAACTGATTATAAGATTTATTGTTGATGTGTTTTGTTGTGGACGTAATTTTCAACATTGTGGTCTCAGAGGTCATCTTAGGATTCTGATGCCAATAGATCAGTTTGGAATTTTGAAACAGCTTCTCTGCAGGAAGGAACAGGACATCTGCTCTGTGTCCACCATTGACCCATTAATTTCCTGAAAAAGGAGTTTACCAGGGGGGCCTGTCTAAGATGCATGATATTTAATTTCAGTATACTCAAAAGAATCATTAGTGCCCAGTAAGCAGGTTCAGTTGGGAGATGTCAGAAAAGTTTCTCAAATTTGATTAGTTCTCTAGACTTTAGTGAATTGACACAATATAATGATGTGCTGTTTTAATAGTTCATAAGTCACTAACATAAAAATTCACATCTGTTTGAAAATTTTAGCAACTCTAGTGTTTCTGAAATGATTGTGGGCTTTTAGAAGAGGGCCAGTCCACTGCTTTTTGTTAATTTAAAATTATCTTGATCAGATACAATCTAGCTCCTGATTGACAACTGTGCTTTAGCACAAAGCTTTCTGCACTTTAGCATTAAACCATAAATATGCCTGGTGATACCACAGAATGGTTATGGAAAATGAAATATTATGCCAATACTGCAGGAAACATCATTCTAAATCCTATTAAAACCTACTGCAGAAGCTGTGTTGGCCAGGACTGCAAAGGGTTAAAGCTGGAATGGAGAGACTGAGAGGTGGTCAAGCTAAACAAATGGATATGCTACAGCCATGTATGCAATTGCTACTGCTCAGAGCAATCAGGAAAAGGAAAGCAGTTCTGGTTCCTGATTAGAAGGATCGGTGCTTCAAAACATAACATGAATGTTTCTGATTGGACAGAAGCTGATAAGACATCAGAGATAAAACCAAACATGATCAAAGCCCTCTAGCATCTCTCCTGGAGAAGAACAGTACATGAGGAACCCCCGCTAGGAAGCAAGGCGAGGCCAGTTTTTTGAGAATAAAAGAGCGAATTGGTTAATTTGAAGACTACCCTGTGCCTTCTAAGCTTGCTTTCATTGAGGTTAACTGTCATCCGAGACAGAGGCAGTCAACAGCTGTTTGGCCTGGTGCGCAAGATTTTCTATAGTTTGACAATATTAGACGCTTCAACAGAATCAAAGAGTGGGAATTTTTAACTAATCATATTTTCTTTATTAATACATGAGTAATTTTTTCATTGGACAGGTGGTCTGAAATTGAAGTTTTGAATAGCTCTGCCCACTGGAATAAATGACTTTACCCTGGGAAGAGCTGGAAGGTTCTAAGTTGAAGTTCTATGGATTTCAGCTATGCAGCATAGACTTAGAGCTGAATTTTCCCAGCCTCTGAATGACATGGGCAAGGGGGAAATATTTAGGAAACTGTTGTAGGTTTAGAAAAAAAAAGTAGGTTCTTGGAGTTGAGAAAATATACTGAAGTTGCACACAGCATGGTTTGAACAGCAAGATGAGAATCTAACCTGTGATCAGTGAGACCTGTGCACATACATTAACATCTATCTATTCTTTTCTCATTTCTGTGCTGTTTGCCGGTCTCCCAAATGTGAGAGAGACACTAGTCAGTGACAATTACTGCCACAAAAGCCAGATCAGGTTCCTGGTGGCTCCTGCTTGTTCCTCCAGACACTGACATCTCTCACAGTAATGCTGCAGCCAGGCTACTTTACACATAGCAACAATCACTCATTTCATGCAGAATAGGGTGCATTTCAGTTATCTTCACTTGTTGCCTTAATGCTCACTCACATTGGGTGTATTTCAATGCTCACTACAGCTCTACTTTCCCTTACCTTTCTGTGCTTTGCCAACCTCATTCAGAACTTACAGGATCACAACCTCATCTTCTACAGTAGGCGCAAAGTCTGGCAGGTTTTCGTGATTGTCCTCAGTGATCAGTCAATGGGATGGGCACATTACTGTTCAGCATCATGCTAATCAATGCCACTCCAAAAACATGTGACAGCAGTGTTCACGCCCAATACACTGCATGTGCTTCAGCCAAATGGCATTGTCTCAAAGTTTAAAGGGAGTATTCCTCAATCAAGTCAAAGGAGACTGTCAGTCAGGACGTGTCGCCACTGTCAGTTAACAGCAGTATCTGATCTCAGTTCAGGGGCATGGGCACAGTTAATCAGCCACTTGTTATGGTCAGGGTCAGAGAATTCAGTAGATGATACAAACCATACAGATGAGAAGTCTTCATTTAAAACCCTGCCCATTTTGCTGGCTGTACGCAGTATATGTTCTCTTTGGTCTCTTTCAAGCCTCTCTCTTTCCGTGATAATCTTCTTAGTCTTAATATACTCAAAGCCTTTTGGGGTTTTCTTGATCCCATCTGACAAAGATATTTTGCGGCACTTCTTTGCTTCCTAATTTCCTCTCTAAACAGAGTCCTGAATTCTGTACTTTTGAAGGCCCTCCCCTGTTTTTAAAGCATTGTACCTGACATATATGCTTCCTTTATCTTTGACCAAACTTTTGGTGTCCCTTAACATCCAAAGTTACCTGGACTTACTGCCCTTGCCCTTGAAGCATGCTGGCCCTGAATTTGCATTCTATTGCTCTTAAAAGACACCTTTTCCAAATGTAGATTTGCCTGCAAGTAGCTGCTCATAGTCTGTTTGCCAGATCTTGTCTAATCATATTGAAATCTGCCTTGCCCCAATTTAGTTTCTGCACTATCCTTATCCCTTTACATAATGATGTAGAAACTTAGTTATGGTCACTATCCTCAAAATATTTTCCCACTGAAACTTCAACTACTTGATTGTTTTCATTCCCTAGGATTAGGTTGGCGCGATCCCATCCCGAATCAGGGTATTGATGTATTGGCATTAAAAAGGTCTCCTGGATAATTTTAAAAATTCCACCCCAATCAAACGAATTCACATTGAGGTGAGATAACAAGGTGTAGAACTGGATGAACACAGCAGGCCGAGCAGTATCAGAGGAGCAGGAAGGCTGACATTTCGGGCCTAGACTCTTCTTCAGAAATGTTATCTCTTTAAAAATTCAACTACTTTAACCAAGAAGCAGCAAGTCAGAGACCACACCCAGTGAGTTCTGTCTGAAACAGCCCTACAGGACAGCAGCTTTTACCTAAAGTCAAAATCAGCCAGAGCTGGGGAAACAAATTAAAAAATGTGAGAGTCAGAAAGTGTCACACTTAAGATACAAAGAGATTAACTGCAGATGCGATCTAGCTAAAAAATGTATTTGGCATAGGGCTTCAGATATACATTCCATCTCTGAGAGGAAGGGTGAAAATATTTATTCTTACATCAACGTTTTGGGCTAGGAAGCTGATTGAGGACTTCAAATCATGACAATAATTAAAAGAGCATCCCTGTCATTATAAATTGTTGTAATTCACTGAAAAATTCTCCTACAAAGTCATTCTTGAAGAAATTCTTTAAAACAGTAGTATACCTCATTTCACTGAAATATAAAAGTTATGGACAGAAGAAAATCATATTGCACGTAATTGTTTCAACATTGTTGTATTTTGTTGTATAAAACCATGTAATGAAGTTAAAAAATCTCAACACTGTTTTCAGCTAAAGGTGTGAAGGAGCTAGGGGAGAAGCCAGAACAGTGGGAATTGTCCATATTGTTTAAAATAATGAGAAACATACCAACAGGAGGGGAAAACACTCCATCTTAGTTCTTTATATCAAAATTTTAAACTAATAAAGAAATAACAAATTCGAATTTTTAATATGGTGTTCAAACTATTGAAAATAATTCATAACAAACTGCACTGTGAGAATTTTTATGATTTAAAAAAATTTAAAATTAGCTCTTTCAAATACAGAAAATAGTGCAAAAAGAATAACAATTTTGAAGACTGAAGCCTTTAATACTTATGAAATTACCATTTCTTTGCAATTTACAGTTTTCTAAAGACTAATCTTCATTCCTCCATAATCAAAATGTCATTGCAATCTCCCAAGAAAGTTCTCAAACTGAAAATCTCTGAAAGATTATAGTAATCGAATTGAAACTACAACTCAAACTTAAAAGGGGGAAGACTGAAGATGCAGCAAATTTTAAATATAATTTCAGAATCCGAAGTGAGCAATTTAGTTTAAACAAGGTCAAAAGCAAATTATTCCAGCTCCAGGCAGACTCAATATCATATATACTTTAGACTGAGAATTAAGTTGGCCAACATTGAGTATATAGCTCATGTGAATTGCTTCTGGTCTCTACACCAAATCACAAATAGAACATGAGATCACACTATGGGATTATTAGCAGACCATGATGTTAACAGACAAAACGCTAAAGAGGATGCTAATACCTTTATTTGTCTTAAAGTAAACTAGTTGTAAAATAGTTTTAAGAAGCAATTGTATTACTGAAAGAGCAAGATTTAATAAATGAATTTTGTTTCTAGCACAACGTATTGACAATTTCAATGGTTTGTATTTCTTGTCTGAATGTTATAAATATCAAGTATCCTAACAGAGCTAATTCATGACAAATTTGTCACAATTTCTCATTCATTTCTTTCAGATCTCACATTGGTAAAGGGGATCCAAATTGTGTTAAAAGCTGGAATTTGAAATAACTACAGACATATCTTTGGAACAGAAGGAAAAATTCAAAACTGAAGACTACCAGAATCCACCAATTTCAAAATGCACATGTTCTTATCAATCACATAATTCCATGGAGTCATGGCCAGAGAAAGTCACTCTCTGTCCACTGTCAATGAAAGTCTATCCAAATTGATTAAAAGTAAATGTTTTAAACAAAAATAAACTTAATGCCAACAGAAGGTTCCAGCAGCACTCATTGGACAAATATTTAGACTACATTTGGGAGATATTTTTTCAATAGGTTGCTATTTGGGATGGTCTCTTCACCCAGAAATCTTCCACTGTACAAGGTTATGTGTGATCTGGGTAGCGTATTACTACATAGTGAGAAGATCAGAACACATGACTAGGGTAGACACAATTTTGAAATACCTTCGGGCTGAAGGACCCAATCTTTATGAGAAAGGAGAATACTTCAGCGAATCAATTCATTTCCTGAGCTATATCATTGATAAAAATGATAGAAGGCCAAATTGAGAGAAGACAATAATAGCTTAAAGAGTTTCCTTTTTCAAATCAGTATGAGATTTCCAAAGATGTTTAGGCATTGTAAATCAGCTGGTGAAATTCTTGTCTCATTTGAGAATCACAATCCTTGAGGCAGTTACTAAAAAAAAATGCCACAAAGTTGTTGTTGGGATACAATTCAAGAAGCTGTGTTTTGAAGAATCAAAGACATGGTGACTTCCACAGACTTCTTGGTTTAATATGGTTCATCATTCCAAAGTTTTTTTTGCAGCAAATGTCTTTGCTACATTTATAGGCTCAGTGCTCTTTCAAGAACAACCAGAAGGATACAGGGAATCAACATGTTATACATGCGGAACATTATCTGACATCTGAAATACATTACAAGATTTTTGAGAAAGATACTTTAATGGATGTGAGTTTGCTCGCTGAGTTGGAAGGTTCGTTTTCAGATGTTTCGTCACCATTCTAGGTAACATCATCAGTGAATCTCGGGTGAAGAGCTGGTGTTATGTCCACTTTCTATTTATCTGTTTAGGTTTCCTTGGGTTGGTGATGCCATTTCCTGTGTTGTTGATGTCATTTCCTGTTCTTTTTCTCAGAGGGTGGTAGATGGGCTCCAAATCGATGTGTTTGTTGATGGAGTTCTGGTTGGAATACAATGCTTCTAGGAATTCTCCTGCATGTCTCTGTTTGGCTTGTCCTAGGATGGATGTGTTGTCCCAATCAAAGTGGTGTCCTTCCTCATCTGTATGTAAGGATACTAGTGATAGTGGGTCATGTCTTTTTGTGGCTAGTTGATGTTCATGTATCCTGGTGGCTAGCTTTCTGCCTGTTTGTCCAATGTAGCGTTTGTCACAGTTCTTGCAAAGTATTTTGTAAATGATGTTCGTTTTGCTTGTTGTCTGTATAGGATCTTTTACGTTCATTAGCTGCTGTTTTAGTGTGTTGGTGGGTTTGTGGGCTACCATGATGCTAAGAGGTACCCTATGAACACCGTCCGCCGATTTCTCAGCAACAAACCCAAACAAACAGACAAAACGGGCTCAGAAACCATAACCACTCTCCCCTACATCAAACACATCTAGGAAATGACTACCAGCCTACTCAGACCTCTTGGCATCAGGGTAGCCCACAAACCCACCAACACACTAAAACAGCAGCTAATGAGCCTAAAAGATCTTATACAGACAACAAGCAAAACAAACATCATTTACAAAATACCTTGCAAGAACTGTGACAAACGCTATATTGGACAGACAGGCAGAAAGCTAGCTACCAGGATACATGAACAGCAACTAGCCACAAAACAACATGACCCACAATCACTGGTATCCTTACATACATTTGAGGAAGGACACCACTTTGATTGGGACAACACATCCATCCTAGGACAAGCCAAACAGAGACACGCACGAGAATTCCTAGAAGCATAGCATTCCAACCTGAACTCCATCAACAAACACATCGATTTGGAGCCCATCTACCACCCTCTGAGAAAAAGAGCAGGAAATGACATCACCAACACAGGAAATGGCATCACCAACCCAAGGAAAACTAAACAGATAAATAGAAAGCGGGACATAACACCAGCGCTTCACCGGAGGTTCACTGATGATGTTACCTAGAATGGTGATGAAACATCTGAAAATGAACCTTCTAGCTCAATGAGCAAACTTACATCCAGAACCTCAACCTGAACTACAAATCTTCTCAAAACTCGCTAGACACTTTAATTTGCAGATGGGAAAGATTTGCAGATTACATACTCAAAAGTTCCCATAGAAATGAACCATAAACCATTGGTATCCCTCTTAGATGGGAATGGACAAAGATGCCTCCATGGATACAGAAATTACGTCTTTGCCTTTTGTGGTTTGCTTATGAGACCGAATACATACAAGGGAAGCTGTAAACCAGGGCAACTGTTACATCTATTTTTATAACCTTTGTATTTGGAATTGTAAAATAGAAGCTGGTACGGGGTTTCAATGGATAGTAGCAAGATTAATATACTTGCTTAAACATTTGTATAACGAGTTCAACAACAGAAAAAAAAAATGCTAGGAGAAAATGACTGCAGATGCTGGAATTTGTACTGAAGACAACCAGTGCTGGAGATCACAGCGGGTCAGACAGCATCTGTGGACAGAGAGCAAGCTAACATTTCAAGTCGGGATGACTCTTCATCAGAGTTGACGGACAGGACAGCGTTTATGCTATAATTTGGGGTGGGAGAGTGTGGGGGTAATGTGTGTAGGGTGCTTGTGGAGAAAAGATGTTGACAGTTCAAATTAAGTGACTGGAATATGAAAATGGCAGAACAATGGTGCCAGATTTGAAAGGATAGACAATCCCACTGGGATGGGGGTGGGGGGAGGGGTTGGTGGCTGACGCAGAGGGAATGAGGTTATGATAACAGAATGTAACAAGGTGAAAGTAAGTGAAGAAATCATTTGCAATATGAAGGTGTTGAACTCAATATTAAGCCCAGGAGGGTTGTCAAGTGCGTAGTCTAAAGATGAAATGTTGTTCCTCCAGTTTGCGCTGTGATTCACTGGAACACTGCAGCATGCCAAGAGTAGACATGTGGCCATGTGAGCTGAACACCGTGTTAAAATGGATGGATGACAAACAAAGAGATCTAGGGGGATAGAGGTGTAGAGTTGCTTGTAAGGGGAGTTGCGGATAGATAGATAGAATAGAATAGAACATTACAGCACAGTACAGATCCTTCGGCCCTCGATGTTGTGCCGACCTGTCATACCGATCTCAAGCCCATCTAACCTACACTATTCCATGTACGTCCATATGCTTATCCAATGACGACTAAAATGTACCTAAAGTTGGCGAATCTACTACCATTGCAGGCAAAGCGTTCCATTCCCTTACTACTCTCTGAGTAAAGAAACTACCTCTGACATTTGTCCTATATCTTTCACCCCTCAATTTAAAGCTATGCCCCCTCGTGCTCGCCATCACTATCCTAGGAAAAAGGATCTCCCTATCCACCCTATCTAAACCTCTGATTATTTTATATGTTTCAATTAAGTCACCTCTCAACCTTCTACTCTTAAAGGAAAACAGCCTCAAGTCCCTCAGCCTTTCCTCGTAAGACCTTCCCTCCATACCAGGCAACATCCGAGTAAATCTCCTCTGCACCCTTTCCAAAGCTACCACATCCTTCTTATAATGCGGTGACCAGAACTGTACACTATACTCCAAGTGCAGCCGCACCAGAGTTTTGTACAGCTTCACCATAACCTCTTGGTTCCGAAACTCGATCTCTCTATTAATAAAAGCTAAAACACTGTATGCCTTCTTAACAGCCCTGTCAAGGCTGAAGATGAAATGTTGTTCCTCCAGTTTGCGCTGTGATTCACTGGAACACTGCAGCATGCCAAGGGTAGACATGTGGCCACGTGAGCTGAACACTGTGTTAAAATGGATGGATGACAAACAAAGATAGGACAGTGAAGAAGACGTTTTGTATGCTTGCCTTTATTGGTTAGTGCACTGAGTGTAGGAGTTGGGAGGTCATTTTGCAGCTTACAGGACATTGGTTAGAGATAATGGGAACTGCAGATGCTGGAGAATCCAAGATAACAAAATGTAGGCTGGATGAACACAGCAGGCCCAGCAGCATCTCAGGAGCACAAAAGCTGACGTTTCGGGCCTAGACCCTTCATCAGAGAGGGGGATGGGGTGAGGGTTCTGGAATAAATAGGGAGAGAGGGGGAGGCGGACCGAAGATGGAGAGAAAAGAAGATAGGTGGATAGGAGAGTATAGGTGGGGAGGTAGGGAGGGGATAGGTCAGTCCAGGGAAGACAGACAGGTCAAGGAGGTGGGATGAGGTTAGTAGGTAGGAGATGGAGGTGCGGCTTGGGGAGGGAAGAAGGGATGGGTGAGAGGAAGAACAGGTTAGGGAGGCAGGGAGAGGCTGGACTGGTTTTGGGATGCAGTGGGTAGAGGGGAAGAGCTGGGCTGGTTGTGTGGTGCAGTGGGGGGAGGGGACGAACTGGGCTGGTTTTGGGATGCGGTGCGGGAAGGGGAGATTTTGAAGCTGGTGAAGTCCACATTGATACCATTGGGCTGCAGGGTTCCCAAGCAGAATATAAGCTGCTGCCACTAGTTATGGCTCATTTGGAACACTTCATTCAGTTCTGGACTCTCTGCTATAGGAAAAATGTTGCTAAGGTTGAAAGGGTACAGAAAAGATTCACAAGGATGTTGCCAGGGTTGGAGGGTATGAGCTACAGAGAGAAGCTGAATAAGCTGGAGTTATTTTCCATGGACAATTGAATGCTAAGGGGTGACCTTATAGAAATTTATAAAATCATGAGGGGCATGGATAAAGTCAAAGCTTTTTTCCCTGGGTAGGCGAAACTAAAATTAGATGGTATAGGTTTATGGTGAGAGGGGAAGAAACTTAAAAGGGATCTAACTTGTAACTTTTTCATGCAGCAGGTGGTGTGTGTATGGAATGAACTGCCAGAGGAGTTGGTGGAGGCTGGTACAATTACAACATTTAAAATGCATCTGGTTGGGTGCATGAATAGGAAGGGTTTAGAGGGATACGGGGTTAAATGCTGTGAATTGGGACTAGATCAATTTAGGATTTCTGGTTGGCAAGAACATGTTGGACCAGAGAGTTTGTTTCTATGTTGTACGTCTCTATATCTCAGTTTTAGTCGTTCTACATCGGAAGTTTTTTTCTCAGATATGTCAGAAATTTAAATAACATTTTCTATGAATTATCAGGATTAAACAAGATAAATTAATTAATATTATTCAGAATGACTAAATATTTCAGAGATGTGCTTTAAAGTTCCTAGAATGTATTCTTTTGGAACCCCGTGATGTGCTTTCCTTGAACCTGACTATATTCTCTCAAACTCTTCTTTTTGTATAACATAATTCATTGCTACCACTTAGGCATTCACCAATTTTTAAATGCCTATATCTTCACAAAGTGAAAAAAACTCAATGCAAAGGACCTAGTAAAATATCACTGCCTTTTTTGACAATTACCTACAAACTAACAATTTTCTTTTAAAATGATGTCCCAAATCGTTTAAATTTATTTTTATGAGTATACTTGCAGAATACTTCTTGATATTTTTGAAAGATATTTCTTCATGGTCTGTCTTAGGTTTCATTGCCCTACTCTTAACCTTGAATTATTTCTCTTCTCATTACAGTTCCTATAAACATTATAGGTCTCTTTGAATATTATTATGTTTAAAATCTTCATGGGTTGGATTTTATGTGCCATGCCAGGTGTTTTCATAAAATATATGTTAGTTTGCCAGCTACCTCATTTCAACTCACCACCTACCATTTCTTCATATCACAGAGTGCAGGTGGAGCCTGTAGAGACAATAGACAATAGACAATAGCTGCTGGAGTAGGCCATTCGGCCCTTTGAGCCAGCACCACCATTCATTATGATCATGGCTGATCATCCACAATCAGTATCCTGTTCCTGCCTTATCCCCATAACCCTTGATTCCACTATCTTTAAGAACTCTATCTATCTCTTTCTTGAAACTATCCAGAGAGTTGGCCTCCACTGCCTTCTGGGGCAGAGTATTCCATATATCCACCACTCTCTGGGTGAAGAAGTTTTTCCTCAACTCTGTTCTAAATGGCCTACCTCTTATTTTTAAACTGTGTTCTCTGATTCTGGATTCACCCATCAGCGGAAATATGCTTCCTGCCTCCAGAGTGTCCAATCCCTTCATAATCTTCTACATCTCAGTCAGATCCCCTCTCATCCTTCTAAACTCAAGTGTATACAAGCCCTGTCGCTCCAATCTTTCAACATATGATAGCCCTACCATTCTGGGAATTGACCTCGTGAATCTACGCTGCACTCCCTCAATAGCAAGTATGTCCTTCGTCAAATTTGGAGACCAAATCTGCACACAATACTCTAGATGCAGTCTCACCAGTGCCCTGTACAGCTGCAGAAGGACCTCTTTGCTCCTATACTCAATTCCTCTTGTTAGGAAGGCCAGCATGCTATTAACTTTCTTCATTGCCTGCTGTACCTGCATGCTTGCTTTCATTGACTGATGTACAAGAACATCTCGATCTCGTTGTACTTCCCCTTTACCTAACGTGACTCCATTGAGATAGTAATCTGTCTTCCTGTTCTTGCCACCAAAGTGGATAGCCACACATTTATCCACATTAAACTGCACCTGCCATGCATCCATCTACTCACTTAGCCTGTCCAAGTCACCCTATATTCTCATAACATCCTCCTCATATTTCACACTGCCACCCAGCTTTGTGTCATCAGCAAATTTACTAATATTACTTCTAATGCCTTCGTCTATATCATTAATGTATTTTGTAAACAGCTGCGGTCCCAGCACCGAACCTTGTGGAACCCCACTGATCACTGCCTGCCATTCCGAAAGGGACCCGTTTATCACTATTCTTTGCTTCCTGCCAGCCAGCCAATTTTCAAGTTGGACAAAATTAGCCACCCTCCAGTCCACAGGAACTGATCCTAAATCTATAGAACCTTGGAAAATGATTACCAATTACCAAATGAGTACCAATGTGTACCAATCATCTACACGATTTCTAGAGCCACCTCCTGAAGTACCCAGGGATGCAGACCATCAGGTCTCGGGGACTTATCTGCCTTCAGATCTAACAGTCTATCCAACACCATTTCCTGCCTAATATAAATACCCTTCAGTTCGTCCATTACTCTAGGTCATTCAGCCACTACTGCATCTCAGAGATTGCTTGTGTCTTCCCTAGTGAAGACAGATCCAAAGTACCTACTCAACTCGTGTGCCATTTCCTTGTTCCCCATAATAAATTCACCTGTTTCTGACTTCAAGGGCCCAATTTTAGTCTTAGCCATTTTTTTTTCTTTTTACATACCTAAAAAAGCTTTTACTTTTATATTTTTGGCCAGTTTTCCTTCAGAGCTCATTTTTTCTCTGTGTATTGCCTTTTTAGTTATCCGCTGTTGCTCTTTAAAAGCTTCCCAGTCCTCTGGCTTCCCACTCATCTTTGCTATGTTGTACCTATTCTCTTTTATTTTTATACAGTCCTTAACTTCCCTCGTCAGCCACGGCCGCCCCCGTCTCCCCTCAGGATCTTTCTTCCTCTTTGGAATGAACTGATCCTGCACCTTCTGCATTATATCCAGAAATACCTGCCATTGTTGTTCCACTGCCATCCCTGATAGGGTATTGTACCACTGAACTTTGGCCAGCTCCTCCCTCATAGCTCCATAGTTCCCTTTATTCAACTGCAATACCGACACTTCCGATTCTCCCTTCTCCCTCTCAAACTGCAGATTAAAACTTATCATATTATGGTCACTACCTCCTAATGGCTCCTTTACTTTGAGGTTCCTGATCAAATCCGGTTCGTTGCACAACACCAGATCCAGAATTGCCTCCTCCCTGGTAGGCTCCAGTACCAGCTGTTCTAAGAATCCATCTCGGAGGCACTCCACAAACTCCCTTTCTTGGGGTCCAGTACCATCCTGATTCTCCCAGTCTACCCACATGTTGAAATCTCCCATAACAACTGTAGTGATACGTTTGCGACAGGCCAATTTCAACTCCTGATTCAACTTTAACTCTACATCCTGACTACTGTTTGGGGGCCTGTGGATAACTCACATTAGGGTCTTTCTACCCTTAGAATTTCTCAGCTCTATCCATACTGACTTAGAGATTGTTAAATCCCCTAGTTTGTGCTAATTATAGGCCTCCTATTGTCTTTACTGCTGTAAAATGTTGGACAGCAGCAAGCAAATCAAGGTGGACAAGTCATTTTTGAAACTGCTTTTTTGAAGCAGCGGGGAGGAAAGGGGGTCATTAATTAGCATGTCTCAGGGTCCTCACCTCACTCCAACATTTTGATCCCTCTCTTTGTTCCTCCCCACCAGACTTCTAAATCCTGACCCTCACCCCAGCTCCCTTCAGCCAACACTCACCTCACAAGTGCCCAATCCCTTCCCAATCTAAAACCCCAGCAAGTACCTTACTGAGGTCACTATTGGACTCCTTTTCATGGAGCATGTTACAGCCTGGCTGTGCCCACCACTGTGCCTGGAATCAGTCACGTAGCTAAAACTGCTGGCCAATCAGATCACTCTGTAATTTCTAATGGCCAATGTAAGGCCATGTTAGTGGAGCATTGCCATTGAGTGGGCATCCATTGAAAGATGCTCACAGGTCACAGAATTCCTGCAATGTGGAATCAAGGCCATTAGGTCCTTCGAGTCCAAATCGACCCCTCTGAACAGCATTCCACCCAGACCCACCCCACCTACTCTTTCCCTGAAACCCTGCATTTCCCATGGCTAATCCACCTAACCTGCACCCCCCTGGGTAATTTGGCATGGCCAACCCAGCTAACCAGCACATCTTTGGATGGTGAGATGAAACCGGAGCAAGGCGGGAGAATGTGTAAACTTCACACAGACAATCGCCCAAGAATGGAAATGAACCCTTGGCCCTAATGCCATGGGGCGACAGTGCTAAGCACTGAGCCATCATGCTGCCTGTGCCACCATGTTATCGGACAGTCTTTCAAAACAAAATCTATAGGGGTGGGTGCTGTATATTAACCTCCACCTGCAAAATTTAGCCTGAAATTTATCCATCTTATTCTAAAATTATAGTAGTTTCCTACTTTATTCACTACTTTGCCAATGTCTTTACAAAACAAATCCCCAATGTGCATTTCTCTCTCCACCTCTCCATGGCAGTTTATCAGTCTAAAATCTATTTAATTCCAATCTGTCATTACATGTTCTATAATGATTTCTCACCTATATCGCCATCCTGACTCACAGCTATTGAATCTCTCTTCACCAATGTGTTTCAGTAACATTGCTCAACTTCATCAGAGACCTGCAGGGCAGGCTGTACATTGTACACTTAAGAAGTACAATTAGCCTGAAACATGCTTGACACCGCAATCCAGCAGAAAACAAAGAAAAGGTTCAGACGTAGCAATGCATCTGTTTGAGTTGATTTCTGCCTCCGCTCCACCTGAAAAATAGTCTTGGAAGTTAGAACGTTTCTAGTTACTTTTTCATTCAGGCAGGAACATTCCTGTAGTGATTGTAATAAGGTCAGCCAGGTGAATCTCATTGAATATGAGTTCCCTGATTGGGGATGTTAACCTGGTCTAATCAGGGAGATCAGGCTGACAGATAGAAACAGGAGTGTTGGAGGCTCTGTTCACTCTGAGAGCTGGCTCTGAGGAAGCCAGACCAGTGTTAAGTACTATGCACATGTAAATTAAGGGTGATTTTGTGAGGGGTTACCAACGTCTGTGGAGTAATTTTAATTACTTTGTGAAGATTATGGATTTGGTATTGATGTTTGCCAAAGTGATCACAGGTCTGTTATTACACATGTACCTGAAGCTTTTTGCATCAATTGATCCAAAAGGTCATCTCTGCAGCCTTGACAACAGGCACGTGTGCAATAACATTAACTAAAAGGCTGCAAAAAAAATGTTATTGCTTATATCACATATTCCTCATTCACATTCTGTAACCCACCTTAATGACATTCCAAAACAATTTTCTTTGATTAGGTTCTACAAGCATTGTCCTTGAACAATGATTATACTCAAGGCTAATATAGTGGTTAATTGAAGAATGTATAAAACTCTATGATGAAAGTTATTTCCAAAGCTAAGGCTATTAGTGGAGCATCGCCATTGAGTCACTCAAAGTGTGACGGTAAAAACTTGTTAATCAGCTATGATATTACTAATATTTATAAGAAAACAAACTAAATGTTGAAAAATACCTTTGCTGTATCATATGACATTTCTGATTCTCTGAGCAGTTACTCATCTAGCTTGTCTTAATAAGTTGACCAGCTTTTCGACACAATGTTAGTACTAATCGTGCGAGAGAAACACAATGTTCGCTGCATACAGAAACAGAGGGCATAATCTCATACTTAAAACAGTGATAATTAGGAATTTCTTCTCTCGCAGGGTTTCGAATCTGTGGAATTCTTGACCGCAAAGGACTGCTGAAGGTGGGTCACTGAAGTATATTCAATAGATTTTCAACCCGTAGGAGAATCAGGAAATTTGGGGAAAAGGCAAGGAAGTGGATTTGAAGATGATCACATCAGCTATGATCTCATTGAATGGCTGAGCAGACTCCATGGGCTGAATGTCCTACTCCTGCTCCTAGCTCTATGGTCTTATGGAAACAGAACAATGTGCATCTGCTCAAAAAAGCTCAAAAATAACTCAGAGCATGATTTACACAAA
The DNA here is from genome assembly GCF_030684315.1 of Stegostoma tigrinum. NCBI lineage: Eukaryota > Metazoa > Chordata > Chondrichthyes > Orectolobiformes > Stegostomatidae > Stegostoma > Stegostoma tigrinum. Next base: position 28,958,242 of record NC_081366.1, read on the forward strand.
GGCCAATCAATTACAAGAATTCCTGCCATGTTGTTCATAGGTAATGAGTAATATCCTTTCCATCTGCATAGGATACAATTACTGACTGAATTAAAACCTAAATATATTTAAGATTTTGATTAAAGTAGATTAGGAGGAGATGGAATGTTAATGTCCAAAATTAATAAAAGATTCAAAAATGTAAATATTGACCCAGGAACAACAGGGTGTAAGCTTAAATTCACAGCAGAAATGAATACATCAGAATTAGGAAAAATAGTCCATTATAATATGGGACCTATAAACTAATCCAGTCACAATACATAGGAGATTGCTAGATAAGCACATAAAGTAAAATACTAATGGATCAAGGGAAGAGTAGAACAGTTGAACTGAAGTAGCTGTGACACCAACAGCAACACATCAACATCGGTCAAACCATTTTCTTCTGAACTTAAGTATCTACATTTCTACAATAATAGGCAAAGTCACTGTAGACCCAGAGGCTACTTTGCTTTGTTTTAAAACTAGAGAGAGATTAGCTTAAGGATCATAGTTCCTAACGTGAGGGATGAGATTGAGAAGGCAGGACCTTCATAGCAACTTCAGGTAGCCACAGGTATTGAACCCACATTGTTAGCATCACTCTACATCACAAGCCAACCATCCAGCTAACTAAGCTAACCGACAACATATCTCTGCAAAATGTTAAACAGAACAGAAATCAGATCATATCCACAACTATGGAAGATACTCATTTTTAGTACAATAAATAATTGACAGCAATCATCTACATTTCATGGACATTTGTAATTAAATAACGTATAATCATTTTTGTGGAATGAAACTTAGCTTGATAGCTCAGTCATTAGTGGGAATAGCAACTAAGTTTGTATATCTTAAAATCAGTCAGCAACAAAAGCAATTTACTCAGCTAAAATGTTCCTCAAATGATCAATAAATATGATTGGTTAGAATTCAAGGCTGTTAGGGCTTAAGTCCAGACAATGTGACAATGTTTTTTCAGGCTACAGATACAAAGTGCTTCTTCTGAAGCTTCAGTTGCTGAGATCAACTTTAGATTTGAGATTTATTAATCTATTCAAGATTTTGTGTGGAAAATATATCAAAATATCTGGCTACGTGAAGCAAAATTAAGTATCAGTTCCATCATACCCTGATTCTAGGAACAAAAACAGAAGTTGCTGGAAAAGCTAAGCAGGTCTGGCAGCATCTGTGAAGAAAAAAAATCAGAATTAAAATTTCGGGTCCCGTGAGCTTTCCTGTTCTGAGGAAGGGTCACTGGACCCAAAATGTAAACTCTGACTTCTTCTTCACAGATGCTGTCAGACCTGCTTAGCTTTTCCAGTAACTTCTGTTTTTGATCCTAATTTACAGCGTCCATAGTTCTTTCAGTTCTATCCCTGATTCTAGATCTAGAACAGTGTCAGGAAATCCCCATGAATATGAAATGTTGTTTTAAACCATCAAATTTACTAATTTATTTGGCCAGAATTTATGGAAAAAAAGACGAACAGAACCCCAGAGAGAGTAACAGAAGCTGGTCTCTATACTAAAGCAGTTTTGATTGAGACTCTATAAATTACCTGAAAAACTAAAATAGTACAAACAAGTGCTCTGTTTACAAACAATTAACATGATATACAACTAAAATTTATGTCAATATACAAAGCAGAATTATTTCCCAAAGGATCACAAAATGCTATATCCCAATACTGTAGGTCATTTTGTTAAAGATTTTATTCTCCTATATTGATATTGTTACTGATCAAGTAGATGAAGCATCTCAGCTGGGGTCTGCAATGACAATAGCTTTGAAATATTAATCTTCTGTATGGCATTAGGATAGATTTTTCATTAAAGCAACCCTGCTGCCTTTATACAAATAATGGGTTTTACAGTGTTCACATAAACTAATTACAGTGAGAGATTTAGCCAGCACCATCAATTGTGAAAGAGAAGCTGAAGTAAAAATGTCACTGGTCCAGTAATTATTTTCTTGCACTTACTCCTACTCACCAATCGTCCATCAGAACCATTGGCAGTTACACCAGCATTGCAGCTTCTACAATGAACACGCTCTCAAATGCCTGAAAGTGATACACAGCCAGAGAAACATTTTTGAAGCGTTGTTAAATTTTCACACAGCACAACTTACCTGATTTTGACTGAGGGACAAACACTATCCAAGAAATTAGGAGAACTCTCAGTTCTTCTGCTAATAATGTCATTAAATATTTAAAAGATAAATAACATCTAGCATTTTACCTGAAACAGTTATTTGAATCAGCTTGTTTAGGCATGATGTGATACATCACCAGGGCAGGTGAGACTTGAGCTAGGCTCTTCTGGCTCTGTAGAGACACTAACACTGCATCACAAAATTCCCATTTTCACCAGAATGCGCTGGAATGTCAGCATTTGTGTAAATATTTGAGGGAAACTTAAATCTTCAGTTCCTTAGCAAGGAGGCACTAATACTATGTATTAAGTGACATATCCTCTCAATTCTCAATACTAAGTGTGATTGGTGAGAATCCTGGCTGATTCTGCTCTTCCCTCAGCCATATGGCAAAACACAATTTCATGAAAATGGCTGAAGACATCAAGTTTTAACTCGAGTTATGATTTCAGAGTAATGTACCAAATTTATGGTCAATGTCTGTATGGGAACCAGTGAATTTGTTGGTCGAAGTATACAAAGCATGAGGATCCAAGTACTTACAAAGAGTACAAAAATGTACGATTTCAAGGTTTTAAGCAAACAAACCGAAGTTTAGAATGTCAAAACAGTCAACTATATTATATGTATCTGCAGACCGTATCAAGTAACATAAGCAATCAAGACGGATCTTATATGTTTCTTATCAATGCACCCAGATATCAGTGACAGTGTGTGTCACAAAATCTCAGTAAAACCTGGACTACCATTCTTCACTTTCAAAGACATAGTTTCAGAATTTACTCAAAAGCCGTAGCATCACAGGCTGTTTAAATTGCTGCTCATGCCATGGTTGTTTATTCTCCATTCCTGAACTATGTCCTTCCAGATTCTGGAAACTGCTCTCCACCACTTGCTCATATGCACAGTTCCAGTTTATATTTTCACCAACCCGAAGAAGGGAGTCACCTATTTAAGACAGATGAGGAAACATTTCTTCTCTCAATGGGTAGTGCATCTATGGGACTCTTTATCACATGTCCAGGCTGGGTCTTTCAATATATTCAAGGCTAAGATAGACACATTCTTACTCAGTAAAGGAATAGAGTGCTATGGCGATAACGCAGGAAAGTGGAGTTGAAGATTATCGGATCAGCCATGACCTCACTGAATGGCAGGCCAGACTTGATAGGCTGAATGGCTTTCTTCTGTTTCTATGACTTGTGGCTTTACAGCTGGTATCACCAAGCTGGTACTGCCTTAGATTTCTCTGAGCTCTGACAATGCTCTGTTGCAACAAGCAAATACATTTTCTGGATTTCCTTTACTCTGCCGTCAGTTACGCTGAACCATAAATGACTCACTGGCTTCTTCAAGTGATACTATTTTCAAGGTTTCTCTTGAGCCTTAATATTAAGCTTGATACTAACATTAATAGTAGCTTATTGTTATGTATTTGTAAATATGCAGTAAAATGTGTGTACGTTGGCATCAGCTGGCATCATTTTACTTAAATAATTAATACAAAGAAATAAATCATACAAAGTTAGGACAAATTTAATCTTTTGATGGGCTTCTTGATTTTTTAAGTGGCTACGTGACCCTGCCATGCTCAGTGGCTGTTAAACCATTCCCTGAGGCTGCAACATAAAGGAGGAAGCAACCCCTGTCGCCGCTGAACAGACCCAGAATTTCGCCTCCGCCAATGCTGCCGCATCGCTGCCAATACTTCAGCTGCACCATAGATAGGAAACTGCCTCAACTCTTTGAAGGCTGGCACCCAAGTCAACTTCCAAAAACTGATAGGCCATCCAAATGAACTCCTGAAGACCAAGAAACCATTCACTCGAGAGATAATTCACTCTGCTGCTGTTGTAGACACTACTAAGACATCGAAGGAAAAGAATGGACCCCCAATTCATTGACACTGGAACAGTTGTTCAAGCCACCACTGTCAGGGCCACAAGCAATAGATCAGATTACTGCTCAATCGCTCCCATAACCTCTGTCCACCACCTCAGCGGCAGAAAGAAAAAAAAATGAATTTGATTCAAAAGTTAAATGAAGAGAAATAAAACTGAAAAGAAACTGGATGTGGTCGGTCACGTGATAGGGAGCGGACAGTCTGGGAGCCTGAACACCTCCAATCCTGTCACCTCTGCTATCTTGAAATACCACTTATAACTTATTAACAGTTCTAGGCACTTTATTATGCAATCTGCGAAATAATTGTCACGAAATTAGGTAACCAAACTTGTACCTTAGAAACAAATAGGTTAGGTAATAAATAGTGTGAGAAGTCAATAAGAATGTTTCCTTATCAAAGGGGGACAGCTGTTGAAATTGGAGTCTGATTTCAACTTTTGTTCATTTAATATTTCATATTAGTACTTCCTGTATAGCATAAGATCTCATTTAACTGTATTATAGCTGTAGTTAACATTCTACCTGTGTAAATAAAAGGTTATTAGGCACCACATTACCCAGTTATGAATGAAATTCTTTGACAATAAGAAAATTCTGTTTGTAGCAGAAATAAAAATTAAACTTCAAATTGAGTTGGGCAAGGGGACAATGGCCATCCAATGTCATAAGTAGCTGTTCCATGGTTCTTTGACAAAATTAATTCAGATAATTAATTGACAAACAGTAAGCTACCTGGCCCTTGAAATAAGGGATATTAACAAATGCTCAGGGAGAGACGGACATCCTCATTAGAGAGATCTTGTAGGCAGCAAACTACATTGGGCAGTCCTCAGAGAGCTGTCTTCTACAAAAGGAAGATGAACCAGGAGAAGAGGAGGAATACACAAAGAAGAACTCTTTAATACCTCTAAATAGGTAGAAAGACAGGTTGTGAGCGACATACAGAGTTTACAGGGTGATATTGATACATTTAGTAAATTAGCAAAATGTTGGCAAATGGAGTATAATGTGCCAAAATGTGAAGTTGTTCATTTTGGAAGGATGAACCAAAGAACAAAATATTATTTACCTGGAGATAAACCACAGAAAAGTCTAACACAAAGGGAACATGTGCTCAAAACAGAAAGCTAGCACACAGGGGCAGAAGGTAATCAGGAAGGCTAAAGGAATGTTGGCCCTTATTTCAGGGGGTTTGGAGTATAATAAGTTGGAAGTTTTACTGCAACTGTACAAGATGCTGGTGTGACAGCATCTGGAGCATCATGAACAGTTTTGGTTCCCTTATTTAGGGAAAGATGTCATTTCATTAGAGGTACTTCAAAGAAGGTTCATAAGGACCTTTTGTGGAGGGATTATCTTATGAGGATAAGAGAGGATCTCTTGAAACACATAGAATTCTTTAAGGGGCTTGACAGGATAAATGTTCAGATGACGTTTTCCCTCAGGGGACAGTCGAAGGCCATGGCCTCAGTATGAAGGAGAGCCAATTTAAGACCGAGTTGAGGAGGAATTCCTTCTCTCAGAGGGTGGTGAATCTTTGGAACTCCTTGCCATAGAGAGCTATGGTGGCAGAGTTCTTGTATGTATTTAAGGCTGAGATAGATAGATTCTTGATGAGAAGTGGAATTAAGGGTTTCAGAGAAAAGGCAGTAAAGTGGGTGCGAGCAATGTCAGATCATTTTTGATTCTATTGAACAGTGGAGTAGGTTCAAGGGGCTGAATAGCCTGTTCCTTTTCCTATTTCTAATGGTGTTATGATCTTATTACCTTAACTAGAGAACAGGACACTGCCCCCATAACTTTAATGAGACCAGTTCCAAGCCAACAGTCTATTTGTCAACAAATTAATAACTATCTACATTAAGTAATTGTGATCACAAACCCCCAAAATCAAAAAGACAAGGAGAAATTTTGTCACTTCCATGGTGATGAACCTATGGATTTTCCAACAACATATATTCAAGAAAGAATCAGATAGGTTTACAGAGGCTAAAGGCTTCAAATGGTATTGGGATATAGCATTGAAACAGTGAATTAGCTAGGATTGTACTTAAAGGTGGAGCAGGCTCAATGGGCCAAAAATTTCTCCTACTATATTCTTCTGTTTCTAAATTCACAGAATGCTACCTAAGATCTTTTAACAAAGGAATGTAAGGTTATTTTGTAAGATGGAAAAACTGCTTATATATTAAGAAGACAGTTCTGAAGGATCTGATTATAAGCATGAAAAAAAGATTTAAATCTTTCCCCAGGAATATCCTTTACGGACATTCAACACTACTGAAGTATCTGTCCTATCTTCCCTGGAAAAATTCTTGCTGGCTTGATGAGTTGCAAATATTTCCTTTAATTGATTTTCCATCCTTTCAGCAGATGTGTAGAGATCTTTTACATCAAGAAATATTTAGGACCGGATAAAAAAGGAAAAGAGATGCTTTTAACAGCTACAAAGGGAATAAATCAATGGAGGCCCCAATCAAGTAAGAAAAGTGCAGGGAGGAGCTTAAGAAAGCAATTATGAGGCGAGAGAGAGAGCATGAAAAGAACATTGGCATGTAGGATTTTGGAAAATTCTAAAATATTCTGTAAGTATATCAAAGAACAGTATAATCAGAGAAAGATAAGGATACATTCGTGACCAAGGGGGCAATCTGTGCATTAAGCTGGATAACAATGGGAGAGTATTAATCTAATACTTCATACCAGTCTTCAAGTCAAAGAAAGAGAATGTAGGTACAGATTTTGGGGAGAGGAGCTGTGAGTCACTTGAGCAGTTTGACATGGGGAGTTAGGAGATATTGGAAGCTTTAACAGGCTGAAAAGTGGATAAATTCCCAGTTCTGGATGAGTTGTATCCCAGGCTGCTGTGGGAGATAAGAAAGGAAATTACAGGGGCTATGGCCCAAATTGCTCATTCATCTCTGGCCATAGTGGAGGTAATAGAGGACTGGAGTACAGCTAATGTTGAACCAGGGAGTTACAGACCAGTGAGTCTCTCATCAGTGGTAAAGAAACTATTGCAGAAAATTCTGAAGGAGAGAATTAATTTCCACTTGGAAAGATAAGGTTTGATCAGGGACAGTCCGCATGGCTTTGTCAGATGAAGGTTGTCCCTAACAGATTTGAATTTTTCAAGGAGATGACTAGTTTATGGATGAGGGTCGTGCAGTTGATATAGTTTATCAATTATTCAGCAAAGCCTTTGCCAAGTTATTGCATGGGAAACTGATAAAGAAGGTAAAAGTGCATGGTATTCAGAGTAACTTGGCAAATTGGATCCAAAATTAGCTTAGAGGTAGGAGATAGAAAGTGGTGGTAGAAACCTGTTTATGTTACTGGAGGTCGGTGTCCAATGGTGTACCACAGGATCAGTACGGTGTTCCTTATTGTTTGTAATATAAAATGATATGGAATAAACCGTCAGGGGATTAATAAATAAGTTTGGGGATGACACGAAGATTAACATTGAAGAAGAAGGTCTTAGTTACAAGAACATATTGATAAATTGGTCATGCGGACACATCAGTCACAGATGGAATGTAACCCAGAAAAGTGAGGTGAAGAAGGAACACAACAAGGGAGTGCTCAATGAATGGCAAGATATTAGGAAGCCCAGAGGAACAGACGGTTCTTGGGGTGTTTGTCCACAGGTGTAGGTGGCAAGACAGGTTAACAGAGTAGAAAAGAACACATTCAAGCACTTCCCTTTCAGTCATTGTATAGATTAGAAGAGGAGAGAGGTTATGTTGGACACATACAAACTTTGGTCAGGCCACAGTAGGAATACTGTGCACAGTTCTAATTATAGAGTCATACAGCACAGAAACTAACCCTTCAATCCAACTTGTCTATGCTGACCAGGTTTCCTAAATTGAAGTAGTCCCAGATGCCTGCATTTGGCCCATATCTCTCTAAACCTCTCCTATTCACGTACCTGTCCAAATGTCTTTTACATGTTGTAATTTTACTTGTCTCTTCCATGTCCTCTGGCAGTACATTCCATATGTGCAACATGATCTGTGCGAAAAAGTTGCCCCTCATGTCCCTTTTAAATCATTCCTCTGTCTTTTCAAACATGTGATCTCTAGTTTTGGATTACCTTACCCTACGGAAAAGACCTTAGCTATTAATCATATATATGTACTTCTTATGATTTAATAAATCTCTATAAAGCCACCCCTCAGCCTTCAATTCTCCAAGTAAAAAATCTCAGCCTGTTCAGCCTCTTCTTATAACTCAAGCCCTCCAGGCTTGGTAACATTCTTATTAATCTTTTCAGCACCCTTTCCAGTGTAAAAACATCCTTCCTATAGCAGGGCAATCAGAATTGTTCACAGTATTCCAAAAGTGGCCTTGCCAATTTCTTGGACAGCTGCAACAAGATCTTGTTGTACGCTTATGTCCACTTCTTCACTGACCAGTACACCACCAATTTTGGTGTCGTCCACAAACTTACTAATTACGCCTCCTAAATTCCCATCCAATCATTTATATAAATGACAAACAAAAGTGGACAAATGAATGATCCTTGCGGCACATCACTGGTCACAGATCTCTATTCTGAATAGCAACCATCTACCACCATCCTCCGTCTCCTACCATCCAGCCAATTTTCTATGCAATTTGCTAGTTCACCCTGAATCCCATGTGATATAAACTTACTAACCTTTGCCAGTAGAACCTTGCCAAAGGCTTTGCTAAAGCCCATGTAGACAACAGCTACCTCTCTGCTTTCAAGTATCTTCCTGTTGCCTCTTCAAAAAAACTCAATCAAGATGGTGAGACATGATTTCCCATGCACAAAGCCATGCTGACTATCCCCAATCAGTGCTTGCTTTTCCAAATGCATGTAAATTCGGTCTCTCAGAATTGCCTCTGAAAACTTACCCACCACTCATGTAAGGCCCACCAATCTATAATTTCCTTGCAGTCTTTCTTAAATAATGGCACATTAGTGGCTTTCCAGTCTTCCAGCACCTCATCCATGGCTGCCAATGATGTAAATATCTCTGCCGGGGGCCCCACAATTTCTTTCCTAGGTTACCCACAATGTCCTGGGAAATACCTGATCAGGTCCCAGGAATTTATCTACCATTATGCTATTTAAGACCTCCAGCACCTCCTATTCTGTAATCAATCTAAAGATATGTTTACTTATTTCCCCAAGTTGCATCCCTTCCATGTCTTTCTCCACAATAAAAGCTAACATGAAATATTTGTTTTGGATTTCACCCATCTCCAGTGCTTACACACACAGACAGCCTTGTTGATCTTTAGGGGGCCATATTCTCTCCCTAGTTACTCTTTTGTGCTTCATGTACTTGTAGAATCTTTTTAGATCCTCTTTAGCCTACCTGTCAAAGCTATCTCATGTCCCTTTCATATTCTCTTAATTTCCCTCTAAAGCATACTCCTACTCCTCCTCTCCTCCTTAAGGGATTCACTTGATACCCGCTGTCTATACATGACATATGCATCCTTCTTTTTCTTGACCAGTGCCTCAATATCTCTTGTCACCCAGTGTTCTTTGCTCCTACCAGCCTTGTACTTCACACTAACAGGAGCATACCATCCCTGAACTCTTGTTATCTCACTTTTAAACACTTCTCATTTGTCAGTTGTCCCTTTACCAGTGAACAACCCTCCACAATCAACTTTTGAAAGTGCCTGTTGCATCCCGTCAAAATTGGCCTTGCTTCAACTTAGAACTTTAAGTTTTAGACAATGCCTATCTTTTTCTAAACATATTTCAAAATTCATGCAATTACGGTGACTGATCCCAAAATGCTCCCCCACTGATGCCTCAGTCACTCGTCCTGCTTTATTTCCTTAGAGAAGGTCAGGTTTTGCTCCTTCTGCAGTAAATAGATCTACTCATTGATTGAAAAAGTTTTCTTGAACGCATGCAATAAATTACTCCCCATCCAAATCTTTAACACTATGTCAGTCGCAGATTATATTTGCAAAGTTAAAACGCCCTACCATTACAACCTTTTTATTCTTACAGATATCTGAGATCTCCCTAAATATTTGCTCCTCAATTTCCTGCTGACTGCTGGGGGCCCTATGGCACAATCAGAAAAGGCGATCATCCCCTTCTTATTTCTCAGTTTCACCCACATAGCTTCGTTGGAAAATCTCCCAGGAATACTCTCTCTAAGCACAGCTGTGATGTTTACTTAACTAAAAACGCCAATCCCCCCTCTCTTGCCTCTCTTCCAATCCTTCTTACAATATCTACATTGCACATTGAGCTGCAAGAGTTGTCCCTCCCTCAGCCATGTATCTGTAATAGCTATGATATCCCAGTCCTATGTTCCCATTCACATACATTGGGTTTGTCTGCCTTACTTGTCAGGCCTTTTCCACTGAAATAAATATGGTTTAATTCATCAGTCTTACCTTGCCCTTTGCTGTCGACTTGCCTGACTCTTTTATTTAAATTGCTTGCTTTACTTTCTGTACCAGCCTCAACCTTCTCTTCTCACTGATGCTTAGCTACCACGTTCACCATCCCCATCACTCCCTCCCACCCCCAAACCAAATCAGGCTAGCTTAAAGTCTCATGAGTAGCACAAACATATCTCTCTGCCAGGACATTGGTCACCCTCGAGTTCAGGTGCAACCCACCTTTCTTATCAGGCCACTGCCCTAGAGGAAATCGCAATGATACAAAAATCCCAAACCTTGACCCTGCATCACTTCTTCAGCCATGCATTCATCTGTGCCATCCGCCTATTTCTACTCTCACTAGCACATGACACTGGGAGTAATACAGAGATTACTATCCATGAGGTCCTGCTTTTTAACATTGTGTTGAATTTCTTAAATTCACGGCGCAGAACATTATCCCTTTCCATATCTAAATAGTAAGTACCAATGTGTACAGTGACCTCCAGTTGCTCATGGTCACTTTTGAGAATTTGCTGAAGCCGCTCTGAGATGTCCTTGATCCTGACACCAGGGAGGCCACACAGCATCCTGAAATCTTGGAGATAGTAAGAACTGCCGATGTTGCCTGGCCTGCCATGTTTCTCCAGCTCCACACAGTATTATCCTGAAATCTTGCCTGTGGCTGTAGGAACATCTGCCTGTACCTCTAACTACAGAGGCCCCTATCACAATTACTCGCTTGGCACAGCTCACTTAAAAGCAGAACCAGTTGCGGTTCCAAAGACCTGGCTCCCATTCCTGTTTTTCTCTGAGAGGCTAACACCTGAAATAGGGTTTGAATGCACTGGAGGTTGTGCAGGGGAGATTCACGAGGACGTTGCCTAGAATGGAGCATTTCAGCTATGAAGAGAGGCTGGGTAAGCTCGGCTTGTTTTCTTTAGAGCAGGGAAGACTGAAAGTAGACCCTGGTGGAGGTACATAAGATTATGAGGGGCATGGACAAAGTGGATGGAAATCAGCTGTTCCCCTTTGTAGAAATGTCAATAACGAGGAAATATTTTAAGGTGAGGGACAGGAGATTTATAAGGGATCTGAGGAAATATGTGTTTACCCGGGGAGTGGTGGGAATCTGGAATGCACTGCCTGCAAGGATAGTTGAGGTGGGAAACTTTTAAAAGTACTTGGATGAGCAATTGAAATGTCATGCTGTTCAAGGCCATGGGTCAACTACAGGAAAGTGGGGTGAGTGTAGATTTAGATTGTTTTCTGTCGGTGCAGACTCACTGGGCCAAAGGGCCTCTCCTGTACTACATGATTCTATGTGTACCTTTCCATTATTCTCTGAGACCGGAGGCACTTAACTCACTGACTTGATTGGTTGAAGACTGCTATAACAGCTTACGACATCCTTCCTGCTCTATTGGTTTGGAGTTTGCTCAATACTAAATTGACCCTCAGTTGGCAAGGGGTTTTTCTTCTGATCTCCACCTGCTGTGACAATCTGTCTTTTCTGGTGAGTCATAAAAATATAAGTCAACAATAAGCAGTAATTATCTCATTCTGTAGTTTGTTGCATCATTTAATTTAAGTCCCATGTTTTTTTCTGAGAGAGGCTGTTTGCCGTCTCGGTTGCAAATGGCTTTCTAACCCTTTGTTATTAAAAAAAAATCAGACCTTTGGGAACCAAATACCCAAGAAACAAAGGGGTTGTAAGTTAATAACATTATAAATGCACATTGCAGCCCTTTCCAAAGGGTTACACCCTGATATCTTTGTATAGCAATGTTGTCATTGTCCCATATTAACTACATGGGCTTCAAGGAAAACATTCAACTCACATCATGTTTTTCCTTCAAATACCAAAATTAAAGTTAGAACTTTTTCAACCTCTATCGTACACCTGAGGCACAAATATGTATTTTTCCCCTACTTTTAATGTGAGTTGTGTTTATGTAATAGAAGGCATCAAATGCATTGACAGAAAACAGTGCAGGTCGAAGTGAAAATTAAAAAGGAACTGCTCTTCGGATTGTAACAAAATCACAGAAACAAATTCATTACTTCTTGCTTTTCAAAGAGTGTCTCTAATAAGCACAATTACAGTAAACTCTCATGTCAAGCTCTGTGACTTGGAGAAGAACCTGTACTTCAGGTAAAATTGCTTTTAAGTGCTTGGGATGATCTAAATGATGAAAATGATTTGAGAATTTTTGTAATTATTTCCGTCATGCTCAAAATTCACTGATCCGCCAAGATACACAATTTGAACTGGTTGTGCGCATAGCTGGAGGAAATTCAAACATGAGCTTTAATTTCAGTGCACAAGAACAAACTTCTATGATATTGTCTGGTCTGCAGTATGATATTTGCTAATGTATCACCAGGACTTTTTTTTTAATGCAGAACATCCACGATTTGTTGCAGTCATTTTTGTACTTCTTGTGTAAACGGATAGATCTGGTTTTAAGCGCCAGCAAATTTATAATGTTGCACCAGTGCTTTTCTATTTTGCTAGCTCTGCAACAATCAGTCTATCACTCTGTCTGCACCACAAACAACACACAGATTTGTCAGTTCATTCTGCAAGTTTCCCCAAGTCAAAGAAGATGAAATGAAAGCAGCAGCAAAACAGCTGGCAGCTCTCTAATTACCGAGAACATCAAACCAACATTGGTAGCCAGAAAATATTATTTCTATAATCAGCTGAAACAGTAACATAAGCAATGGCAGATAAAAAAGTGAAAAATGAAATAAAAACAAAAAATGGTTTGAATAGTCAGTGTTTGTAGAGTGATGAGGTGAATTCACATTTCTGATGTGGACAAATCATCAAAAGATAAAAACATAAGTTGCAACAATCAGTAAATTCAGTGCAATCATAATGCTATATTTGAGCAAGAACATTTTCCCCCAATGATTACCACTGTTTCCTGAACAGCACTGGAGACAGCTGAGCAAATGCAACAAGATTGCCTTTTCCTGCTCCAAGATTTCCAATATTCATCACTTTGAATGGCAGAAGGATATTGGAGTTGCTCAAACACCAACCAAGGAGTGAGAATTTAAAGCATTTGATGATTAACATGAGCAGAATAAAAGACCTTCAATTTCATCTTGCAACAAAATCAATTAATATTGATTCACTATTAAAGACTGCCAATGATGCCAATGCCCGAATGGCAGCAAAATGTTAAAAGCTTTTGTGTCAGTCATTCATGATGCTATTGAGTATATTTTATGTTGAAGAACTTTTGTAAGATCATGGTTGCATTGTTGATAGAAGCTATTTTACACCCATTTCAGCAAACATTGTTATGATTGAATTGATGTTATTACTCGATGAATCAGAGCCCAGACTGAGATCTGGCTTGACAGAACATAGCTTGTTTTGTTTTGCTTTTAAGAAGGTGGTCTAACACATAATGTTGCAAATGTGGCGTTAGCAATAATTTTTATTAAACCAAAGCAATGAATACAAAATAGAATAGATCATATTTTTTACACGTAATATACCGTTAAAAATTTTGAAACACACAGTAGAAATATAATGCCATTAATCCCAAAATACTCTCTTGACAAAAGCAATCCTTTTTCATAGCACTTACGCTGGATAAAAAAAATATACTTTTCTAACACATTGATAGGTTTAAATTAACTGTGACTTCAACTCTCAGTCTAGAGAATCTGACAACCTTTTCCTGGAGCTTCCACGACCTCTTCAGTGTATTAGCCAAACATTCTATCCTGGGGTTATCACCAAACTCCATACTCTACAGTAATCTATTTTTAATATCTTCTCCCATCCTTGGGAGCATTGACTTTCAAATGTCCATCTTCATCCGAGGCCTTCTGCAGAACTACCTCAGACTTAAAATGAAAAAGCTTAAAAATAATCTGAACTTTCTTCCTAAAAACTAGATGTGCAATTTTTTTTTACTTGTTCAGTTGTAAACCTACCTCAATCAACTAAAACAAAAATCAGTTCCGATAGCTACTCCCTTAAGCTGGTTACAAGTTAATCATCAACTCTTAAGGCACACAGAAAACCTGTATGTTACAAATTCAAAATTCAAAATTGCAAACTTAAGTTAAATGGTATTAAAAATGTAAATATATCACATGGTTCCACGCCACAACATTAATCACCTTTATTAAGGATCGATACACTACATATATGAAAGAGGAAGAAAGCACATCTCTGCAATCCTATAAACTAGTCCCAGCTCCAAGTAATCAGACATTATCATCACATTGGCTTTATGCACAAGCTCAGTGGTTATTATCAAAGTAAAGGTACAGTCAACCCATTGCTACAGATCCCTTCTTGTCTTTTCCCAATTAACTATTTAGACAATTTCCAACATGATCTCCCCCCAGTACACCTGCCTGCGAAATGTCTGTTTGGCTATGTCTGCAGGACGGTTGCACCAATTTTCCCGTGTGTGTAGGGAGTTCCTTTTGGGATTATGGAGAATGTCAACATTCCAAATGCTTCCCTGAAGGCCCTCATCCCTTGTCTCTGTCATTAGTGGCTGGATTTCCCTGTGAGGATCAGGGAATGTAGCCCATTCAACTGTTGACTTCTTTCTGAGTGACCTCAAGGCACTCCTGTTTCTTTGGATGATGCAGTTTGCATCTTGTACACAGTATCATTTTGGTTGAGATAGACTATCAATCACGATGCCTTAGTGCTGCTGTTCTCAAAACCACATCTGTACTCCCCTTTCCTATGAGCCTTATGTTTCTTGTTGAATGTTTGAGTCTGTCCAAGAGCCTTTATCTTCCTGTTGTGCTTATTCATAGCATTGCACTATAATGCTTGCGGTTATGGTATGCAAGAGGAAGGGGGGCTGGGATCAGAGCTGAACCCTCTCGGATCAAGAATAAGCTCAATACCTTTCGAATATGGTTCTATCCTTCTTTGATTTTTACCCATCATGTACCCAGCCCTGTTATGGTGCAGATTGATTTTAGCACACCAAACCCATTAGTACCCACTATCAGACTGATTACTATATTACATGGCTTGCTGTCAGCACAAATTAACCTTTTTCTGCTACCCTGCACGCTCATTATCACTTATTCAGCTTCTCTTCTGTCCTGGCCTGTCATTCATAATCCCATAATTTATATCTCCCTTTCATATTTATCTCTCTTTCTCTCTGGGCTGCATCTCCAATGATCCACTCACCTCTCCCTTTCCATTATCTCCCATCTCATCTACAGCAATAATACCAGTTTTTTTTCCAGCTGCTATCAGTTCTGATGGAGCCAGATGACTTGAAGCATTAACTGTGCTTTCTTTACACAAGTGCTACCAGTTCTGTTGTGTTTTACCAGCCATTTCTGTTTTTGTTTCATAGAACATAGAACATAGAACATTACAGCACAGTACAGATCCTTCGGCCCTCGATGTTGTGCCAACCTGTCATACCGATCTCAAGACCATCTAACCTACACTATTCCATGTACGTCCATATGCTTATCCAATGACGACTTAAATGTACCTAAAGTTTGCGAATCTACTACCGTTGGCAGGCAAAGCGTTCCATTCCCTTACTACTCTCTGAGTAAAGAAACTACCTCTGACATCTGTCCTATATCTTTCACCCCTCAATTTAAAGCTATGCCCCCTCGTGCTCACCATCACCATCCTAGGAAAAAGGCTCTCCCTATCCATCCTATCTAACCCTCTGATTATTTTATATGTTTCAATTAAGTCACCTCTCAACCTTCGTCTCTCTCATGAAAACAGCCTCGAGTCCCTCGGCCTTTCCTTGTAAGACCTTCCCTCCATACCAGACAACATCCTAGTAAATCTCCTCTGCACCCTTTCCAAAGCTTCCACATCCTTCTTATAATGCGGTGACCAGAACTGTATGCAATACTCCAAGTACGGCCGCACCAGAGTTTTGTACAGCTTCACCATAGCCTCATGGTTCCGGAACTCGATCCCTCTATTAATAAAAGCTAAAACACTGTATGCCTTCTTAACAGCCCTGTCAACCTGGGTGGCAACTTTCAATGATCTGTGTACATGGACACTGAGATCTCTCTGCTCATCTACACTACTAAGATTCTTACCATTAGCCCTGTACTTTGCCTTCCGGTTATTCCTACCAAAGTGCATCATACGTGTCCGCATTAAACTCCATTTGCCACCTCTCAGCCCAGCTCTGCAGCTTATCTATGTCTCTCTGCAACCTACAGCATCCTTCGTCACTATCCACAACTCCACCGACCTTAGTGTCGTCTGCAAATTTACTAACCCATCCTTCTATGCCCTCATCCAGGTCATTTATAAAAATGACAAACAGCAGTGGACCCAACACCGACCCTTGCGGTACACCATTAGTAACTGGTCTCCAGGATGAACATTTCCCATCAACTACCACCCTCTGTCTTCTTTCAGCAAGCCAATTTCTGATCCAAACTGCTATATCTCCCACAATTCCATTCCTCCGCATTTTGTACAACTGCCTACTGTGGGGAACCTTATCGAATGCCTTGTTGAAATCCATATACACCACATCAACCGATTTACTCTCATTTACGTGCTTGGTCACCTTCTCAAAGAACTCAGATCTCCAGCATCCATAATTCTTTATTTTATGTAAATGAGAATCTTTTTTTGCTCAGGGCTACTTTTATGATTCACATCCCTTGCGTCCTCATTGGTTTGAAGTATCTTGGTAAACTTGTAATGCAGACAAATCTACAGAAGCCTCAAAGGATTAGGAACACCTTATAGAAAATTGTAGCTTATTTTCATAGATGTCAACAACGAGAACATTATGAATGACAAATAACCTCTTTAAAGAGGCCACATCAAATTCCAAATTGGGTCAATTGAGCTTCTGGACTTTCATCCATTAGGAACAGTGATCAACTAGGATGAGAAGACCTGCCCCTTTTATAGGTAACTCACTGTCAAGTCAATATGTTGACTAAGTTTATTAATTTTGCTTCCAATTTCCTCCCTGCTCTCACTTTCACCTGGTGCATCGTTGACTCCTCCATCATCTTCCTTGATATCTCTGTTTCCATTTCTGGGGATAGGCTGGCCACTAAGATCCATTACAAACCCATTGCTCCCACTGCTACCTGGTCAATACATCCTCACACCCTGCTTCCTGTAGGGACTCTATTCTATTCTTGCAGTTTCTCTGTCTCCATTGCATCTGTTCCAATGATGCTAGATTCTCAATGGGCCTCCGAATGTTCACCTTCTTTCTCAACTTACGATTCCCCACCACTGTGGTTGACAGTGCCTTCAGCCAGGTCCCATTCATCTCCTGCATTCAGCTATCACCCTTTCTCTTCCTTCCCACAGCAGCGATAGAGTCTCCCTGTCCTCACTTACCAACCCACCAGCATCCACATCAAAAGGATAATTGGCTGTCATTTCTGCCACATCCAGTGAGATGCCAACACCAGACATGCATTTTCTCTCCCCTCTCTTATCAGCCTTCCATAGGGACCATTCCCTCTGGGACACCTTGGTCCACTCCTGCTCCATTCCCAATACTTTCCCACGCCCTCACAATGCCTTTCCTTGCAATTGCAGTGGTGTAACACTCGCCCGTTTACTTCCTCTCTCCTCATTATCCAAATCTGCGGACACATTTTCCAGGTGTGCCATTTCTACACACCACAGTGTCCTCTGGCCAGCATTTCTGTCTTGGACTTGTTGCAGTCCTCCAGCAAAGTGCAGCACAATATCGAAGAACAGCACCTCATTTCCCCTTGGGAATTCTGTTGCCCTCTGGCCTCAATATTGAGTTTAATAATTTTAAGACCAGAACAGCTTCTCCTACATCCTTACTCTAAACCCCACACACTGGGTCTTGTCACCATAAGGGGTGCCACCACCAACAACCCATTGTCGACTTCTAATGGTCCTCTTAGCAGATATTCATTCTTCCAGACTGACCTTTATTGTTCTGTGTCATATCATCAATTGGCCAGGGTGGTATTAGACAGGCTATCGGATTCCTTCACAATGAATCAAGATAAAGACTGCTCCCATGTTGGTTGATGCTGTTATAATCATCAGAAGTTTGGGATCATTGTGTGTGAGAAGTTCTGATTATATGGGCATATCCTTGATTCAGTCAAATGACTGCTGTTAATAATCAATCCAAAACAAAATCAAACACGTAATTGCATTTAATTTACTCAGGATAGGTGGAACATACTGATCTGGCTCAACATTGCCATAAACTGTTAGAATTTGGTGCTGGTCCAAGGAGGCAATTTCTTGATGGTCTCTAACTTCAGTGGATTTGTGATCCCTAATATATGCATGATGTGGCTCGAAGGTTTTATCATTTGCTTTGAAAATTCACATTTGTTAATACATGTCAATCCAGCATCTTTTAACTTTAGCGAGTTTTGAGAAGATTTGTAGCTCAGGTTGAGTTTCTGGATGTGAGTTTTCTCGCTGAGCTGGAAGGTTAGTTTTCAGACGTTTCGTCACCATTCTAGGTAGCATCATCAGTGAGCCTCCGATGAAGCGCTGGTCATCAACAATGCAAGAAATGACATCACCAACCCGAGGAAACCTAAACAGATAAATAGAAAGCTGGACATAACACCAGCGCTTCATCGGAGGCTCACTGATAATGTTACCTAGAATGGTGACGAAACGTCTGAAAACTAATCTTTTAACTTTTCCAAGCTTCTCCTTTTGTTACGTAGTGCTTTATGAAATCAGTGGATACGAGCATCAACCCATATAGCGTTTGACGCCTTCAATACATTCTTTTTTGTTGAACATCATCCATTAGAAAATCTTGGGTGGTAATTGATTCTATATTGAAGTAATAATGTCCAGAAGGTGATTAGCAGTTTCCAGTCTTCATCTAGGGAAATCCTCTATTCACATTCATCTTGATAAAGATTGTGCTATTTGCAAGTGCATTTAGGCTCTCACACACAGATGCTATTGAACATATCCTTTGGTGTACAGCTTTGTGCAAATGAGCTAAATCAGCACATTCTGAAGTATCATTCAGTTTGCATACTGGTACCAAAGTAGAGTGCAACATTATCAGTTCAGTAACAGACAAAACAGTCCCCTGTTTGAATTTGGCCTCAACCTCAGTTTATACCCAGTTTTGAAAGGGCAGTTGAAACTTTCTGGATGAACAAAATGGGTTTGGCACCTCCTTTCTGTGTGACATTACATACAGTATTCAGTTTTCAAAGACCTCAGTTTGGAAATTGTTTAAATTCATTTGTTAGTTCTTGTTTGCTTACTGATCCTGCTTTTAACGGTGAACTTGATACCTGTGCAGATGCTTCTGCCTAACAATGAGCTTGACTGATGAGGATAACATACAGTGTTTCTAAGATTTCATTGTCTTTGTGTCTTTAAGTTGCCTGAAGCTGATGTTTGATTTTGAAGCTGGTTCATACTGGGCTTTGACAATTAGCAGATGTAGGCTACAGAGTAATCTATGACAACCATTAAAGCCAGCCAACAGAATAATGACTCCTACTCCTATTTCCTATTTGAAGTGTGTAAGATGTCCATTGAATTCAGTGTCCCCACTACAATAATAAAAACCTTCGTCTGATTTCTACAAGAGAAATCATTTCCTGTGTGGGCCTGTGTTTAAATGTTGGTTTATTGTGTCTTTTGAATGTAAATGTCTTTATCAGTGGTAGCGTGACTGTTATGATTACAACCTTTACTTGGAATACTGCGTCCAGTTCTGGGCGCCCTATTATAGGAAAGATGTGGATGCTTTGGAGAGGGTTCAGAGGAGGTTTACCAGGATGCTGCCTGGACTGGAGGGCTTATCTTATGAAGAGAGGTTGACTGAGCTCGGTCTCTTTTCATTGGAGAAAAGGAGGAGGAGAGGGGACCTAATTGAGGTATACAAGATAATGAGAGGCATAGATAGAGTCGATAGCCAGAGACTATTTCCCAGGGCAGAAATGGCTAGCACGAGGGGTCATAGTTTTAAGCTGGTTGGTGGAAAGTATAGAGGGGATGTCAGAGGCAGGTTCTTTACGCAGAGAGTTGTGAGAGCATGGAATGCGTTGCCAGCAGCAGTTGTGGAAGCAAGGTTATTGGGGTCATTTAAGAGACTGCTGGACATGCATATGGTCACAGAAATTTGAGGGTGCATCCATGAGGATCAATGGTCGGCACAACATCGTGGGCTGAAGGGCCTGTTCTGTGCTGTACTGTTCTATGTTCTATGTTCTAACCTTGATCTTCAACAGTGTGGGCTAATCCTTCTAATTGCCTATGGATCTATTGATGAAGAATTGAACCTGGATTCTAAGATTCAATGTGTCACTGGAAATCCAATTCTTTCAAACTAATAGAATGGAGATGCTGTACAGAAATGAGCATGAAATTGTTAAATTTTCACCCACAAAAGTTAAATTCTTTTCTTCAAAAAAAAATCAACAATCTTCCAAATGGCGGCATCCATCTTTCTTTGTCCAACATTTCCCTGAGATACTGCTTAGTTAGCACAGATGTCCATCATTGCATATTGGAAATAATTATTTTAAAATTCGGCCTTTTGAGCATTTAATATCAAATTACTTTACAAATACAACTGAGGTGTTTACCCATTTTATGAAAACATACTCATGATTCCGATATTAATATTTGGAGAAATTAATTCCAAGCTAAATGGTGCTTGACTAAACTGACCTGTATCTCATGTGATCAATGAAAGAATGATCATTTCCATATTTAGTAGTCTCTTCTATGTCATTTTGATTTCATTTAAGGCAATAATGACATTTATTGGGGATGTTTTGAAAAACATTTGTACAACCAATGATTACAAAATGCCTTTTGATGATATGTCTTTTCTGATAAAAGGCAACACAATGTCATTTTCTCTAATTTCTGATCATTTAGTCATCATAAAATTTCTGTTTTTTTGTTGGGTTCCAAATGTTTAGTTCAGTATTGCAATTTGTACTTCTATATTCATAAATGTGACTCCTACTTGGAATACATACGTCTTAGAACAATTAGCAATTCTGTACATCATGTAAAATAAACATAAACAATAGGCTGAAATGTGGAAATGTCCAAAATTTCTCCTTTGGGACAGCAAATGGGAACTGCTACTCCTAAAGCACAGAGCATCCACAGAATGGGATTTAGTAGCAATGGACCAAGTTGGAGAGTTGGAGAAACCATCTGCTCAGGTGGCATGAGATCAAGGCAAGAAATATTAGAGCTATATATAAAGGGCTGACAATTCTATTGTTCTTTCAGAACAGTAGACACTGTTTACTTGGACTTTAGTACAGCTTTTGATAAGGTTCCACGTGATTGATTAATTAGTAAAGTTATACCATATCGGATTCAGGGTGAGCTGGCTAATTGGGTACAAAATTGGCTTTAAGGTAGGAGACAGAAGGTTGTGGTGGAGGGTTGTTTTTCAGACTGGAGGCCTGTGACCAGCAGCGTTGCCCAGAGATCAATACTAGCTCCACTTTTGTTTGGAATTGGTATAAATGCTTAGGATGAGAACATAGGAGCCATGGTTGGTATGTTTGCAGATGGCTCCAAAATTAGTGGTATAGTGGACAGTGAGGGTTATCTAAAATTACAAAGAGATCCTGACCAGTTGGGTCAATGGGCTGAGGAGTGGCAGTGGGAGTTTAATTTGGGTGAATAAAAACTATGGCATTTTGGTAAAACAAACAGGGGCAGGACTCATACAATTAATGGTAGGGCCCTGTGTAGTGTGAACAGAGTGACCGAGGGGTTCAGGTATTTAATTCTTTGAAATTTGCATCAGAGATAGACAGAGTGGTTAACAAAGGATTAAGCATTTTTGCCTTCATTGTTCAAACCTTTGAGTACGGTGGTCAGGGCGTCATGTTGAGGTTGTACAGGACATTGTTGAGACCTAAACTAGAGTACTATGTGCAGTTCTAGATGCCCTGTTGTAGGAAGGATATTACTAGCTGGAGAGGGTTCAGAAAGTATTTACCAGACAGGATAGGATGGGACAAAAACAGATATGTCTGGAAGAGCTCAGCAGGTCTGGCAGCATCTGCAGAGGAAACTCAGAATTAACATTTTGGTTTGGGTGACTCTTCCTCAGAACAGGATAGGCTGGGAGATAGTAAAGACTGCAGATGCTGGAAGTCAGAGTCAGTAAAATGTGGAGCTAGAGAAGCACGGCAGGTCAGACAGCATTGGAGGAGCGGGAAAGTTGACATTTTAGGTCTGCACCCTTCATCAGGTCTGGAGAGGGCGTAGGGAGCTTGGAAGTAAATGGGGGTTGGGTGGCGAGGCTGGGGGAGAGGCTCGGGACCTTAAGAAAGTTTATGAAATCATGAAGGACACTGATAAGGTCCAGGTATAGCACACATCTTTTCCTTGGGGTGGGAGAGTTCAAAACCATGAGGTATATTTTTAAGGCAAGAGGGGAAAGATTTAAAGACAGCATGAGTGTTAACTTTTTTACAGAGACAGTGGTTAGTGTGTGGAATGAACTGCCAGATGAAGTAATGGATGTGGGTACAATTACAACATTAAAAGGACATTTGGATAAGTACATGAACAAGAAAGGTCTGGAGGGATATGGACCAAGCCTAGGAAGGTGGGACTAGTTTAGCTTGGGGATATGGTCATCGTGAACTAGTTGGACTGAAGGGTCTGTTTCCATGTTGTACAACTCTATGACTCTAATAAATGTGGAATGTTGTTAGGCAAAGGGAAACTTCCTTTTTTTTACCAAGCTAGACTTTCAGCTGTACTTTGGCTCTTTCATAGAATATAACAAGAACCGCACCGTGTGCTGTTAAAGAATTGCCGCAGCCGTGTCACAAGCGGATGTTTTCATGGGTGTTTTAGGAGGTTGTAACTTCATTGGAATGCATTGATCTGTCATTAAGAATCACCTGAAGTGTCATGTATTAGTTCATTTTAAATTTCCTTGTACTACAATAGTGCGTGGTTGATGATCCCTGAGTTCTTTATCATGCAATAATGACATAATGGGCAAAAGGGCCTTCTCTGTATTACGTGGTTCTGTGATTCTTCCACATTCTTTACATCAGAGTCTCTCTTCTCTGAAAGGTTACGTTGAGCAGAGCAGTGCACAACAACAGAGAACCCTTGCTAAGGCATAACAAAGGACTGATGATTGATCTAGAGGGCTGAATAGCAGCTAGAGAAGGCCTTTGGCATATTTGGTGGCCATTGGTTGCTCTCTAGCCGTTTGTTTTCCTGTTGCAACACCGCTCGAGTTCTTCACAAGTGTAGGTAACTATGACTTCAGTGGGTAGGCTGTATTATCCATTCCCAATGTTTTAAGGTACAAGGGGATCATGCCAAGCTCTTAGTTGAATGTACTTACATTTGCAGATAACCCTGGCTGCTCCTCAGAAACTGGATACACAGCTAGGGGAAATGATTGTGCTGTTAGTTTTAATAACGGGAATATCATTCTATTTCCCTTTCTATTATTACTTGTTGTACCTGAATTCTGACTTCTTAATGACTAATGCTTGAAAACACTTTGATGCTTCTATACATTTTCAGGTGTTATCTTTTTCTCATTCACTAAAGTGATTAACTTCATATTTTCCTACATTATATTGCATCTGCCAGATTTTTATGAAGTAAATTAACTTACTGATATTGGTTTACCATCCCATTATGTCTTCTTCACAACTCACTTTCCTACCTATCCTTGTGTGATCTGCAAATGTAAGTACATTCAACTAAGAGTTTGGCATATTGTACCCAAAATTCATTGAGGTGTGGTGCAGTGGATAAAACTAAAACCTTTGCAGCATACAGAATGTTCAGCATCAGAAAGCAGAAGGTCAAAAGGGATAGCAAATACTTGCCAGGACGTGGGATTAAGACAGGGGTAGAGTCGGGGGGAATGGGAGGCCGGTTCCAGAGGGGTGAGGCTTTCTCTGAGTTATTGCATCTCATGTTCCTTATGCCTGAAAGAAAAAGAAGATCTTATTTTATCTGGTAATCTCTCCTACTGCCTCCAAGTTCATTGTCTTCCAATCCTGCACGTCTCCTTCCCCAAATGCACAAACAGGACTGCCTGGGCAATCCCATGTTTCTGCCTGCTCTGGCCCAAAGACCTCATTTCTTCCTCATGCAACTTGATTCTTTCTCTCCTTGTCCAGCCCCTTCCCACTTATATTTGCTGTTTTTCTGATGCTTTATGTCAGTATCAGAAGTTCCAGATCATGGGCTCCAGTTGCCTCCTCTTCACCATTAACGTGCAATCACTTTTTATGTCCATTCCCCATCAGGGTGGTGACAGGGGTCTCCGATTCCTCCTGGAAACAAGGCTTGAGCCAGCCCTATCCACCACCAACTCCTCTGACTTTTTTCAGATGAAAGGTGTGATTGTGTGTGCCAGCCTGCACCCCAGTTACGGCTGTTTCTTTGCAGGTTACATGGAACATTCCTGTTCCAGTCCTACTCAGGCCCCATCTACAACACTTTGTCCAGTCTACTGATAACATTGTCAGTGCTGCTTCCTTCTCTTTTCCAGATTTAGCAAAGTTTATCAATTTCACTTCCAATTTCCACCCAGTTCTCACCTTCACCTGGTCCATCTCTGAGTCCTCCCTGCCCTTTCTTGACATCTCTGCTTCCATTTTTGGCTATAGGCTAAACACCAACTTCCACTACAAACCCACCAACTTCCACAATTATCTGGATTATTCATTGTCATACCCTGCTTCCTGGAAAGATTCTAATCCATTCTCCTAGTTTCTCCATCTTCATTGCATTTGTTCTTATGATGACAGCCTCTACAAGGGGACCTCTGAAATGTCTACCTTCCTCTTTAATTCCCCACCACCTTTGTTGATAGGGCTGTCAACCATGTCTGACCCATCTCCTGCACCTTGGCCCTCATCCCTTCTCTTTGCTCCCCCAACAATGATATTGGGTCCGAGGAAGGATCACCTGAACCGAAACATTAACTTTGTTTTTATCCTTCACAGACGCTGCCAGACCTGCTGAGCTTTTCCAGCAACTCTTTTTTTTTTCCAAGATATTGGGTGCCCCTCGTCCCCAACTACCATCCCACCAGCTTCCATCTCCAAAGGATCATTAGCTTCCATTTCCACAACCTCCAATGGGATGATACCATCAAACACTTATTTCCCTCCCCTCCTCTCCCTTGTTTGCTTTCCACAAGAATCATTCCCTCTGGCTCACTATGATCCACTCCTCTTCCTCTTCCAACATTTACCCACAGCCTCATTGCTCTGTCCTTGGTGCAATTGCAGAAGATGTAACAGCTGCCCATTTACTTCCTCACGCCTCACTACCCAAGGGCCCAGAAACACCTTCAGGTGAACCAATGATTTACCTGCATTTCATTCAATATGGTCTACAATATTCACTGCTCACAATGTGATATTGTTGACATTGGGGAGACGAAGGACAACCTAGATGACTGTTTTGCAGAACACCTAAGTCTTGTCCATAAAAAATGACCTTGAGTTTCCAATTTCCTGCCACTTCAACACACCACTATGTTCCCTGGCCAACACGTCTGTCTCAGGTTTGCTGTAGTGGTCCAGAAAGGCTCACTGCAAGCTGGAAGAAAAGCACCTCTTTTTCCACTTCAGGACCTTGCAGCCTTCAGGTCTCAATAGCAAGATCAATAATTTTCTGGCCTGAGTATTTTCTTCCATGTCCTTCTCCCAAACACCAGCAAACCAGGACTTATCATCACATGGGCTATTATCACACACAACCTGTTGTCAGATATTGATAGCCCCCATTAGCAACGATTGATTCTCCCAGCCTACCCGACTGCTTTTCTCTTTCTCTGGGCTCTATCTCCACCTATCATTAATTCCCCCTCCCTCCTCACAGCCCACGCATTCCAACCTTTTCCTCGCTAAAGTAAATTGTGAAGAAGGATAACTGGGCCTGAAACTCTGATTTTTCACCACAGATGCTGCCAGACCTGCTGAGTTTCTGAGAAATTTCTGATTTGGTTTGCATTTCTAACATCCACAGTTCTTTGGATTTTTTTTTAGTTTGGATGCAAACTTCAAGTTTCTGTGAGACAACCAGTGTTGTCTCTGAATATTTCTAAGTGTGTATCTATAATTTTTTAAATGATTGATTCTAACACCATCTCCATGGCAGACATTAAGTTAACTTGCTCTTAGTCTCCTCTTTCCTGCCTCCCTGCCTTCCTGTATAGAGGGGTTATATTTCTTACTTTTACATCTGATGGGACTTTGCAGAATTTAATGAACTTCAGAAAATTAACATCACCACATCTGCTACCTCATTAGCAACATCTTTTAAGGCCCTTGGATGAAGTCCATCAGAACCTGATGATCTGTGAGCCTGCAGCACCACTAGCTTGCTTAGTACCACTTCCATAATGACTGTAATTTCACCAATATCCCATCTTCCTTCCACTCTGATTTGGAGATATTACTGGAATGTTTTTGCACCCTCTGTGTGAAGACAGAAGCAAAATATTTCTTCAAGTTGTCTGCCATTTCATAAGTACCTACTATTAATTCTAAATTCTCACTTTCTAGAGGACAAACATTCACTTTACTCACTCTTTTACTTTATAGATAGCTGGAGGAAAAGATCTTGCTATGCACTTTTTTAACTTTATACTTTATTTCGTCCCAGACTATAATATCTTTCACAAAACTGAAAGCACTGTGGATGCTGGAAATCTGAAACATAAACAGAAATTGCTGGAAAATCTCAGCAGGTCCGGCAGCACCTGGAGTTCTGAAGAACTGGAAACTCAGACTTGGTTTGGATGGATTTGAGGAATCATAGAGGAAAGAGTCACTGTTAGGAGACGTGTACAGATTCCTTAACAATACCCACAATGTAGGCTAACCAGGAAAGAAGAAATTTTTGGGAGGTTGTAATATAGGGCAACAATAAACACAGATGTTGTAACCTATGTATAATACCTGCCTCTACTACTTTCTCTCGGCTCATTTCATACATGTACCACCATCTGTGTGAAAATGTTGTCCTTCGGGTCCCATTTAAATCTTTCCCCTCTCATCTTAATCTTATGCCCTCCAGTTTTGGGGTCCCTTACCCTTGGAAAAAAAGACCTTAGCTGTTCACGTTATCTATGCTCCTCATGATATAAACCTCTATTGTCATGTCTCATAGTGACAATCAGTGCAGGCTATGCTACACTTATTTAGATACATAGTGTTCAGTCTTATCTGTTTTCTCTCTGCAACTCAGCTGGTTGGTTGGCTGAGTGAATGCAAAGTGATGTCAATGACATGTGTTCAATTCTTGCATCACGTGTTGTTTCCATGAAAGCTTCTCTTTCTCAACCTCTCTCCTCGCCTGAGGCGTGGTAACTGTGGTGATTGTAACAAGGTCAGCCAGCTGGACCTCATAGAATATGGTCTCCTTGACTGAAGCTGTTAATCTGGCCCAGTTAGGGAGACCTAGCTGACAAAAAATGGTGTATGTCAGGGATATTGATTTGCTGAATGCCTGACTCAGTGAGAGGTAATGCTATTGTAAAAAGTTATGCGCCAGTAAATAAAGGGTGATTGGTGACAGGATGCCAGCCTCTGAAGAGTTAATTCAATGATTTCCAGATTAAATTACTGCCAGCTGTCTCTCTCTAATGAAACAGCAGCCCTATAGCCTCTGAGACTATGGTAACTTCTACCTTTACATTAACATGTAGTCTTTATGTTTGACACATTAATCATATTATTTTCTCTCTGTCCTTTTCTGCCTTTGCCTGGCCTTCATTTACTACATGATTATTTCCTCTCCTGTCTTGATGCCACCCCTTGATTTACTACATCTACTTGAACTTGATTCTTCTCATCTCTTTAAAGCCGTCTAAATATTCCCAGTTATGCTGACTACAAGATCACAAATTCCCACACAATTCCCATAAAGACTGCCGTACTGGTAGAGATGCTATCTTCCCTAGTACCGGTGTCTGTGCCCCAATTAACCAAAATCTATTTCTCCCATTTGAATACTTGAACCGTGGATTTGTTTCTCCAATCTTATCATTATGTCCCAATTCTCATATGGTTGATGGAGTAAGATTATGATATTTGAGATTCCGCTTTCTAATTTGGAAATTACATTCTCATACTCCCTCAGCAGAATTTCTTTCCTTGTTCTATCCATGTTGTTTTTACAGAAGTGGCCCACAATCAATCGATATTTCCCATCCAGATTCTTGTCCAGCCGAGGACATATGTTTCAATGGGCACTGGCGCTGGCCATCTAATGCACCTATCCGGACCCAAGCTCTTTGATGCAGAGAACAGTCTTTGCTTCTTGGGTGGCAGAGTGGCTCAGGGGTTAGCACTGCTGCCTCACAGCACCAGGGATTGGGTTAGTTTCCAGCCTTGGGCGACTGTCTGTGTGGAGTTTGCACATTCTCCCCGTGTCCACGTGGATTTTCTCCGGGTACTCCGGTTTCCTCCCACAGTCCAAAGATGTGTAGGTGAGGTGGATTGGCCATGCTAAATTGCCCATAGTGCCTAGGGCAGGGAAATGCAGGGATCGGTTGGGTGATGAATCTGGGTGGGATGCTCTTCGGATGGATTCAATGGGCTGAATGGCCTGCTTCCATACTGTAGGGATTCTAAGATTCTAAGATATATAAGAACACTTGTAATCTGTCTTGTTACATTTCCCCCTAGATTCCTTCCTGCTCTCCAAGCTTGAATGACTTCCTTACTATAGTTCCGGTCAGTTTCTTCATTCTCCCTTCAGACCTCACTGTCATCCAAGCAAACTCAAATCCATTGGCCAATTACAAGGCTATAGCACTTGCTCTCCTGCCCTCTGTACTCTCTAATCTGCCTCATTTGCAGTCACACCAACCAGTCCCTGACCACTCGAGAAGACTCTATCCTAAGTTTTTTGATCGCCTCCTGAGATAAAGTGCTGAGATAAATTTTCATCTCCTCAATGTGATGCAGTGTTTGCAACTTGGCTTCTGTCTTAATAATGCTGAAGTTTTTACAATTTGAAAATATTTGCTGCAGACCTGCTAGCCCTAAATCACACCAATGTTCAGAAGCACTCAGCTTACGGATGTAGCACTTGTCATTTAATTATGTGCTCATTGACTACTAATTTATAATTAATTCTTTTATCATTAATAACCCCACAGCTCCTTATCTACTTTCTCACTGCCAACGAATTTGACAATACTGAGGCTTTCCCATAAGCATAAGTAGTTAAGGGGAATTTTTTGAATTTGCTATGCCAGTGTCTTCTTTGTTTCCTTCTGCTAGAGTTTGTTAAATAAAAGAAGCCAGCTAAATACTTAGCAGTCAATTGCTTGCCCCTTTCTTTAAGATGTCATCTTTTATTTGTCTCCGAAAGTACTTATAGTCATTGAGTCACACAGCATTGAAACAGATCCTTTGGTCCAACCAGTCTATGCTGAACATTATCCTAAACTAAACTAATCCAACATGCCCTGTGCTGTGCCTATATCCCTCCAAACCTTTCCTATTCATCTAATTATCCTAATGTTTTTTTCAGTATGTTGTAATTATACTATCATCCACTCCCTCAGGAAGTTCATTCCACATGCAATCCACTGTATGTGTAAAAAAAGTGGCATTCATGATGTTTTTGAATCTCTTTCCTCTCACCTTAAAATTGTGCCCCCTAGTCTTGAATGCCCCTATCCTCGGGTAAAGACAATTACCATTAACTCTGTCTGGGTTCCACACAGCTCAGTGCTCTTTGGTTTTCTGTAGCCTCTTGTGCTGATTTTTAACTCTCACTGTCCTGGAGGCTAGCAAGAATAGAGGAAGGGCAAAAGAGCACCTTTCTCTTCTCTTCACCTTACTTACCAAACTCATGGTGGTGTACTCTGATCCACTGCGTTCTATTTGGTTTATCCTCAGGTTTTTGCTGACCCACTTCATGTGCCTGCAGCCACCCCCTTGCTGATCCCTCTTTTTGCAGAATGTCTTGAAATCTGAGTGGATGAGACTCAAGTTGGACATGTGCATTTGCACTCCTGCCCTCTGTGTTCTCTTATCTACCTCACCTGCAGTCATACCCATTGGTCCCTGACCACTTTAGAAGACTCTATCCTAAGGGGTTTGAATGCCCCCTGAAATAAAGTTCTCCCGGGATCCTTCACTTCCTTGTTTCATGAACAAAACTGCCCCTTCTGACATATATCCCTACTGTGCTGGTAATCTAGCTGCTGCCACATTGTCCCACACTCCGTGTCAAGTCATGCTCATGTTCGCATCTTGAGTCATCACTGATCTCACACCAAACCACTCCCTCTTTATACATGGTGAGATTCTGAAACCCTGTTGTTACCATGCATGGCTTTACAAAATTGGCACGGTGGCTCAGTGGTTAGCACTGCTGCCTCACAGCACCAGGGACCTGGGTTCAATTCCACTCTTGGGTGACTATCTGTGTGGGGTTTGCACATTCTCCCTGTGTCTGTGTGGGTTTCCTCTGGGTGTTTCAGTTTCTTCCCACAGCCCAAAGATGTGCAGACTAGGTGGATTGGCCATTCTACATTGCACATACTGCTCAGGGATGAGTAGATTATGGAGGTAGAAGGAGATGGTTTCTGGGTGGGATGCTCTGAGTGTTGGTGTGGACTTGTTGGCCTGAAGGGCCTGTTTCCATACCGTAGGGATTCTAAAAAAAAATTCAAAATCCCTGGTAAGGCAGGTGGGGTTTGTTTGTTAAACATGTTTACTTTATGGCATTTCAGCATGAGTTCTGCTAGCCAGGCCTGTTGTGATTTTAACCCTTCTTGATGCCTTATTCAAATGCCTCTTGCCTTCCAGAACATCACAAGTGGACTGGCAAGCTAAAGAATGTGGTCAAAAGGGTACATCTTTTTGAAGCCTTGAAACGCAGACAAAGATAATAAGGCACTGCCATGAGTTTCAATGATTGACAACTTATTACAAAATGTCAAAATGCAGGCAGATAGACTCAGTGGAATAAAAGATGGAGACTAAAACTTGGCTTGTGATTAGTGAAACAGGGGATTGTGATGGCAAAAAAGTAAATTTTTGAGTTGATATAATATAGGAAAACAGGCGAAAGTGGAAGAATAAACATATGGGTTTTGGATAAGAGGATTCTGGCCATGGACTTCTAATTATTTGATGTTTGTGAAGAGTGGATGCCAGGAGAATAATGAAGAAAACAATTGAATGTCATTTTTAAAAAAAATAATGATGGCATAGAAGGAAATGCTAGCACCAGGGGAAGAGCAAAAGCCAACAATATTCTGGACTATCTAAGCAAATCCAATTTGGGGTACAAAGCTCAAATCAGAGTCAACAGAAGTTTGTAATTGTGTACCACTGGGCTCAGGATGAGCTGGAAGCTAGAGAAATTATTTTCAAAATTTGTTCCCCAGATGTTAATAGTTCTGACAAGACTTCATGTTACTGGATAGTCAAATTCAATCTATGGCATGAAGCCAAACTTTCTGAACAGTGCATCAACCTAGCCTCTGAACTAAGGGATTAAGACATGGAAGTGTTTTCTTTCCAGCAGCAATTGTGAGTACAAAACATTGAAAGGGAAAGCAGAGCAGCTGTTGAACAGGTATGAAAGATGTCATTATTTGTGTGCTTAAGGATGGGAGTTGGCAAGGCTACTGAGAAATTTAAGACTAGCTTTACTCTGAGAGTGGAATGGCATGTAAAATATTTAAGACCTGAAGAGGGGAAGTTTGATTGTGTGAAGAATCTAGCTGAAATTTGACCTTGAAGAGGACGCAGTTTTTATAAACACCTGAAGCCAAGCAATGTGAATGGGAAAGTTATCGCAGACATTATGGTTGAGGTGAGAAGGAGCTGAAGTATTTAAAGGAAAGAGAGCAAAGTATATTCATGGGCAGATTCATGAGGTTGTTGTGACTGAGAGAGGATAGATAGGAGTTCTCCACAAGGAACATAGTGGTACAGGGCTTCAGGAGGCCCATTGTTACGGACCAGAATCTTAAAGAAGACATGTCAAAGGAGAAAATGCATCAAGGACCAATTTTTCACCTTCATGTATTTTTAAAACATAAGTTTGGCATGATATATTCAATGGTTTGCTTGGCATCCTAAATATAAAATTGATCTTAGAATCATTCAAAGATGTCTTCAGTTCTAAATCAACCACAGTTTTATTTACAATATGTTAAAATATCTCTGGACTTAAAGGGTTCCCAAATTTCAGCCCAGTTCATTTCTCGGTCTTCTGTTTTTGACTTACTTTTCTAGCTGTACTCACAAAATTAAACAATCAAATACAGATACATAAATCAGGGAATAGACCAACACAGTCAAATACAGATCAATAGAACAATTGAAAACTACCATTAGCAAATGACTTTTTGTTCAAAGTGGAAATATTTCTACCACAAAAGGACACACTCAATCCCATGGGTTGTATTTTATGGCTATTAATTGGGAAGCCAAATGCCCAGTATTCATGTAAAAGTATGATGTGATGAGGTAAGCTTGAAATCAGATATCATTTGGTCAGTCTCCAATATAATGGAGGACAAGCAGCCTTGGGAATCAGAATTCTGTTGCTTCTGAGCTTGTCAAAGAGCCAATTGTATTTAATTCTTCATTACACAAGGACAAAAGAAAGACCTGCCAATGGAACCATGACTGCATGTAACAGTGGTGTCTATTGGTGTTTTTGACTCATTTATTTACTGTTTTGAGAAAGCCATAAGAAGAGGCCATTAAATTTGTGACTGTGACCAACATTGTATTTATAGCATAAACCCTCACCCACATGACATCCTTGTTGGGGGCAAATCACCATTCACACTGCTAACTGACTGCTTTCCAACGAAGTGCGCATTAATTGGCAACACAACACTTGATCAGCAGTGTTGAGATAATAAAGGCAAGAAAGAATAGATTCACTTTACATTCCACCTCCCTTACTCCACTGAAAATGATTCATTCCAACTCAATGTGTTTATGCTGCTCTCAAATCCAAAGTTATTGTCTTGTTCTTTTCTGATAGTCTTAAAACAGTGCTGCTCATACTAAAATAGAGGGGTGATAGGATGTCTGTACATTGACTATGTGGAAGGTTTTGGGGCAATGGGGGCATGTGTAATAAGATTTTCTACACTTCAACCAAACAGAGATGTAACATCCATCATTTAAGATGGCACAGGTTATTATAATGCAAAGTTACAGGTTAAGTACAAAACACAACTATTTTGCAGTTGCATACAAACTAGATGCATACAAACTAAATGAATCATCTAAGTTTCATTAGCTCACTGCCGACATTGAGCTTTTTCAACATATCACTAATCATGTTTTAAGCATCCGACATTGGAAGATGGCAATTCAAGCTTTCATTTTTAAGCAATGAACAGGAGGTTCACATTGTGGATATGTCACTTATTAAAGGAAGAAGCTTGCAGGTCAAGTCGTTCACTCAGTTTACTGAATTCTAATTATGATCATCATTTGTGGCACTGGAACATTACGTACACTTGAAACACATTAACTGTGACTGCATACAGAAAAACATAACGGGTATCCTGAACCAATTTTTTTGGACTTTAAGCTTGAGTTCAGTGTCACATGACGTAATACTGCTTCACATGCCATTCTTCACTGTGTTCTCTGAATCAGATTTTATAACAATAGAGTCAATTTGTTCCAGACCATGGGTGGATTTGTGCTGCAGGCCGAGAGAGAAACAAACAAGATTACAGTAGACCAGGAACCTATAATTATCTCGATAAGTAGCTCCTAGACCGGATACATAGGGGGAAGTTAAGGTTGCCACCAACTTGATCATGGACTAGAACATTCCAAATACTCAATGGGTTGAAAATATTAAACGAAACAAACTGAACAGCAAAAATTTGACTTAGTACCTCATCTGGTCTTTGGGGCCATATGCTGCTTGTATTCATAATGCATAACAGATATAATCTGAAGGGCCATTCTGTACAGTGTTGAGAGGAACATTGATCATACAGTAAGAGACACATCAGTCCATCGAGTCAGCATTGACAAAAGTACTCTAAATCTACATATATCTCCCTTTCTTGCACTTGGTCCTGAGCCTTGAATACTGTAACATTGCAAGTGTTCATTGAGTTTTCATATTTTTTAAAGTTTGCGAGGTTTCCTGCATCTACTACTCTCCCAGTCAATACATTCTCGACCTTCTGGGCAAAACAAAACTCTCAAATCCCCTCTAAACCTCCTGCTTTTCACTTTAAAATTATGACACCTTATTATTGACCCTTCATCTAAGGGAAACAGCTGCTTTCTATCCACCCTGTCCATAGCCCTCACAATCTTATACACCTCAATCAGGTCTCCTTTCTGCTGTAAAAATAACCTAAGACCATCCAGCCTCTCTTCATAGCTAAGTTGAAGGATCCCAGGCAATATCCTAGTGAATCTCTTCTGCACCCTTTTCACTGTAATCACATTTTTCCTGTAGTGTGGTGGCCAGAACTGTACACAGTACTCCAGCTGTGGCTCAACCAAAGTCCTGTCCAGCTCCAATATAACCTCCC
Source organism: Stegostoma tigrinum (assembly GCF_030684315.1). Classification (NCBI taxonomy): domain Eukaryota; kingdom Metazoa; phylum Chordata; class Chondrichthyes; order Orectolobiformes; family Stegostomatidae; genus Stegostoma; species Stegostoma tigrinum. Next base: position 28,993,267 of record NC_081366.1, read on the forward strand.
GTGCTCTTAAAATCTGATAAAGGTGAATTCTATATGCCTTCTTCAATGCCGTATTAACATTTCCTACCACCTGTAGGTTTCTATGGACAAACATCCCAGGGTTCCTCTGAGCTTCCTTGTGTCCCATAATTCATTGCATATTCATTAATATTCCAATCAGCTCTGATAATGGCTTTAATAACTAACAAGGACAATGGCCACTCAGATTACTCTGAAATGTTGCAATCAATAACAGAAGCTAATTAATTCCACTTAAATATAATGAGATTTTCAACCAGAATTAACAAGTGTATGAATGTGGGCAGCTTGAAGAATGTTTTTAATAATATCTTGCTAGTAAACACTAGGCTGTTATAGACATTATAACAGTGAAATCATGGAAGAGAGTACCACTATCAGACTAACATATACCCCTAGGATATATCTTTCATTTGTTTCAATATATCCTTCACTGTTTGAAACCAAAGTTAAATAAATGAAATGTTATCATTGGTTATCAGTTCTCCAATGATAATATAGCGCTAGAGATTATTGATGGCGATCAGCCTTTGCCATGGTGTAGGAATATCATATGCAGCTCTGATGAGGATCAAAGGGAGCCCTGACACCTACACTAACAGCAGTAGCAGTTTGGTGGAACAACGTCACCACCAGCAGCAATTGCATTCTCCTCAGTCAGATCCCACTCCAAAGGGATTCAACTGGAATAATTTGAGAACCCCATGACAGGATCTCTCAGGGTGGAAAAGGCGGAGGATCAGTTACTTTAACACGTCTGATCACTAGAGTCTCAGGAATATCAGACTTCAAGACAGCTTTAACATTTCGGGTCTGGTGATCCTTCCTCAGAACAAACTCAAAACATTAACTTTAATTTTTTTTCTCACAGATGCTTCCAGGCCTGCTGAGTTTTTCCAGTAACTTTTGTTCTTGTTCCTGATTTACAGCATCTGCAGTTCTTTCGGTTTTTGCGAACAGCTTTACTGATATCTGAAGTCTTGCGCACCAAGATCCATTTCTGGGTGGAGCTGATGTACATATATTGTCTGTGACTATCCCTGGCGCAATCCTTCTCCCTTGTAAAGATGTGAGATGGCACAAGATAATGATGGGTATGGGTTTTGGGTGCTCAGGTGGGATGTGTTATAATGCCTTGGAGAGAGAGGACTGAGTGAATTTGCAAGGTGTGTTGGTCTGTAAAGCCATGCACAAGAGAATAGATGGACATGTCAGAATGTGGAAGTTGATCCCTGAAAGAATGAGGGCAATCACCTTATCTACCCTTCTGAGGTTGTGGGGGCATCCTTCCCAAGTTTCTGCTTCATTCTTGTAGCTTCCAAAGCTACAAGAAGCAATGTATAATTCACTTATTCTAAATACTGAAAAGATCTCTTTAACTAGAAATAATTTCTTTGGCATTTTTGTGTGTTTTGTGCCCTCTCTGATCAGGAAGCATGATAGAAGGGGGCTAAATGCTATGGCTGAATCAATATGACTCAGTAAAGTCCAGAACGATGACTTCCTGAATGGCTACTGGTCTCCACACTGCAAACCAGTTTGGTTCTCCCTTGATATTGTTGTTTCATCGTACAACCTCATTTACTATAGTGCAAAACAATACAGATCTATAAAATACCTCTCCACAGAGAAGCTAATTATTGCACATGTTTTAAGGATTATGCCAGTTAAATGTCTCTGTATGTAACAATAATCTTTCTTATAGTGTAACTTGGAAATCTTGGTTCTATGTGACAAAACCTGCATTTTAATTATTCTGAAGAAGCATGAGACTTTGACTTCATATCTTGAGGGAATTATCTCCTAAGATTCCCAAACAGTTTTACCAATTCATATTTGTAAGAACTTCCCATTATTCTGCTTGAGTCACATTCTAAATGTATGGTTTTATATTTCCTTATGACCAATTACACTTGTTTACATTTAACAACCGCTTCTCATCTCCTGAATTGTCAGTCCCTCTGTAGCTGGCCTAATCAAGAGACCTTAATTAGATTGTTAGGATTTTAATCATGTTACATCTCCACATGGTTCCACCTCGGAATATGTGGGGTGTAATGGGGGATTTGAATAGAATGGAATGGATAATGTGATGGGCCTGAAGGGGAGCTAGAGAATATGGATGCATGGAAGTGGAATGGAGGGAGTATGGGAGGTAGGGTAGGAGTAGATAAGATAGCATGAGAGAAAGGAAATTGGCTTATGAGATTATAATTAAAGGACATATTCTCTCCAAATCTTTCCACATATACTTGAAATAACATTAGTCATATAATACCGATTATTTCCAAAGATACTGGAAAAATTTCAAGTCATACCCAGTCCGTTTTTTTTCCCAGAAATACTAGAAATTCTTCTTGAAGTGTAAAGCTGCCTAGAAGATTGGGAAAATTGGTAATTTCACTTAAAATAGCAAAGAATTTATTTTCTACAATCAAGTGTGAGCACATCTAGTGTCAGAACTAAAACTGAAAATAGTTTGAAGGCTGAACATTCGTAAAATCAAATTGAAGATGTGAGTGTTAACTTAAGAGAGTCAGCGTATTTTTAAAAAAACATGACAGGATGTGGATTCATGAAACACTGATAGAGTAAAACCTGAAAGGAAGATAATTCTTTGCAAATGAACTGGATGGAGTTCATACAAATAGAATAACAGATCATGTGCTCATATAGTAAACTAGCAAGTTACGATAGAATAAGGACGATTGTAAATGAATAATTGCAAGTTAAACTGGTATCGTTGTTGTTGAAGATAGAAGATTGCATGAGAAAGCACGTTACTTTCATACATTGGAACAGAAGAAAGAAACCAAAATTCTCATCAGCCTGAGGATGTTGTGTCTTACATTGTCTTCTTTGAAATGTGAAGGTGTACGTCTGTAAAACATTTAACCCACTAGGTGGAGTAGTAACCAGCCCAGTACTGAGCCTGAAGTCAGATCTTGCATGTTGTCTGCCAGAAGCAAACTAACTAAGACATCCCAGATGTTGAGAGAGAATTGACAGGGAATTGGAGCTCTTCTAATGTATCATCAAAGGCCAGTAAATCACTGTACTAATTTTTAATGTGAAAGCAACTGTAATGGCCAGTGCAATTTCACCTCTAATTAAATACTGGGAGAAATTGCCCAGTATTGCAACTGGCCATTGGAACTGGAATCCTGGATGGGTGGTCTGTAAACTTTCAAAAGATGCCATGTGTTGGAGACCTGATGCTGAAAATTCTGGGCTGAATAGATATCAGAGCCAACAGGAAGTTAATCTTACAAACAAGTGGCAGGAAGTGGCTAACTGAGATTGTTAGAAAGGTCATGTCCAATGAACTGTACCGCTGATTGCAGTTAAAGGCAAATTCAACATGCGATGTGCCATCAAGGATCATGGGCCACTGGATTTTTGCCCAATCAAAGGTAGTAATTTTCAGGAGAGAGCCACAACTCTCAAGGCAAGATCAATGTTTCTGAATCCACATTCCACTGGTATGCATTAAAGGAAAGAGGAGGCCACAAACTTATAAAGAAGAGGGCTACTCTAAGAGGCAATTGCTGGACATTGCATCCAAGAGCAGTGGAGTGAACTCATGCATCATGCACAAGAGGCACCATTGCTGTGCAGATTAAATGACATGATGTGCAGATAGTGACAAGAGAGCTACACCAGGATAACCTCTTAAAATGTCTATACAGAACCCTGATGAAATAAATGATTTTGGACCTTTTGAAATTCAGTGAAGCATTCTTAATAAGTTCAGCGACAAGAACAAGCTTAGGGAACTGTAAACAATAGAATTGACTGAATTTGCACAAAGAGATTGTTAATGCCCTAGATGGACAGTCAAGTGGTCTATCAATCAAGCATACCAACAACAGATATCTATACTTTTTTACACACATTGAAAGCTGCTGTCTGTCTCCATTTTCATTTGCAAAGAGCTTGGGACTTGAAACACTCAAATAGACATTAACAAACCTTACACAAACAATTGTGGTTCCTATATAAAATAAAATTTCCCCATTCTGCAGGTTAAAGGGTTGGCATCTGTAAAAATGGAGCCTGTTTGAGTTCAACAATAATTTCAATTGGTCCAGCAGAATTACGCTGTTCTCTACTGTTATCCTCACTCCACTTTGCTTGGGGGTGGGGCAGGGGGGTGGGGGTGGGGGGGGTTGGTGGTGGGGGGGGCGCGCTGGGGGTGGTTGGCAGGAAACAGATGTGCCAGACATCAGGGTGTGAATTCAGTATCTGGATCCTGTCTGCTATTTTTAGGTTTTCTAAGTCATCACAACTTAATAGAAATATTCCCCATGTTGCACTCGCCATCGCGCATCTCTTGGAAATAAATGAGAAGGCAGTTAAATATGTTTTTTTGCTACATTGTCATTTTGAATTGTTACTGTTACTGCCAAATGCATAAGTAGCTCTCAAATCACAGGGAGTAGTCAATGTACTCCCTTTATCTGGCATGCAGGGATATGGGGAATATGTAGGAGATTGGCATGAGGGAATAGAAGGTTTGCAGACAGGAGGAGCTGTTTTACTTTTGCAATTGTGTGGTTCTCCCTCAACTGTGTCATGCAATTCATTTTGTATGGCTGTGAGTTCCGACCTGGTAGCTGTGGACAGGAAGCTAACTGGACAACTGTAACATTCAGAGAATATATTTCAAGAGTATTTGTATTCAGTCCTGCCTCAGAACTGAACACGGTTTAGTTGTTAGGTTTTCAATAGGTCACTCAACATAGATGAAGAGTCACTGAACATCAGTCCAAGATTTAAAGTCAGTTTGAATCAATTGGTTAGAACAGTTGCTCTGCCAAGCAGTTAGCTGGTCAGCTTTGGAAAGAAGAGGCTCAATCCTCATAATGGATGCTGCTTTAGGAGGCTCATTATAGTCAGAGAAGTTGTATGAGTCAGTAGATATAATAAGTGTTGAGGTTAGAGCTCAGGGAAATTTCTGCAAGTAATGGCGCCTTGGAAAAAACCTTTAAAAGCTTAATATAACTAAAGTAACTTTGAAGAAATTCCATAAATAGTATTTGTTTGTTTCCATGGAGAAAGATTGGAGTGTAGGAAAACCAAGGGAAAGTTGTTGCTTAGTGAAAGTAGCTATCTTTGAAAACACTGAAATTATGCCTGTGGGTAGGTGCTGAAGGGGAGTCTCAAAAATCTCAGAGAGTGCAGCACCAGGAAAGGCGAGTGAACTACAAAGAAAAGAGCAGATGTGAGAAGTCCACAACAGGATGGGTTTTGAATGAGTTTCAAAGCTGGATTTTCAATAGTGAGCAATTAGAATCCTTTCAAAAGCTTTACTGAGATTTAGTATAACTTAGAAAGGGTTTGTTGAGAAATTTGTGGAATCTGCAATGATCACCTATTGGAGGCTTTTTTTGTTGACATGATGTTGATGTTGTTATTTAGGCCGGCATTTACTGACAATGAAGAATTGTTTAGAGGGCAGTGAATTGTCAACTATATTTACTGTTACCCATATTAATTGAGCGTTACATTGCATGGTGTATATAGAAACCGAAAGAACTGCGGATGCTGTAAATCAGGGGCAAAAAACAAAGTTGCTGGAAAAGTTCATAGGTCTGGCAGCATCTGTGAAGGAAAAAAAACAGAGTTAACGTTTTGGATCCGGTGACTCTTCCTCAGAACAGTTCAGAGGAAGGGTCACTGGACCCTAAATGTTAACTCTGTTTTATCCTTCACAGATGCTCCCAGACCTGCTGAGCTTTTCCAGCAACTTTGTTTTTGTTATGGTGTATATAGATTGTGTTGCTCATCTAAGCTCTAACTGTTTGTTCAAAACTGTGGCATCTTGAGGTTTTGTTCACTTTGTAAGGAGCTGGGAGCTCACGCCTGGCCCAGAAATTCTGATCAGGTTGGAAAACCTATTTTGACTCTGTTCAGAATAAAAACTATGCATTTATCTCTTGGTGACATCTGTTTGGAGATTCGGAGACAGGGATAATCTGTTATGAAGTTTTTGGGGATTCTTCAAGCCCATTAGCATTGAGAATTGTTTTAGACACTTTTGCAGCCATATACTGAAGTTTAAATGTTCAGCAAATTATTTGAAAGTTACTATGAAAGCATGAGAATGCAAGGTAAGTGAGGGGAGTGGAGTTGGAGGGTATAGAGGGCATAGAGTGCCAGGTAGGTGAGATTAATTGAGTGCCAGGTGAGTGAGATGATATGTGGGTAAGATACTGGGTAGATGGATGAACCCATAGAGTATATTGAAGGATTGGGTTTGTTGGGGGGATGTGGTGGTTTTGGGCCCAGTTGGGGGATTGTTAGGTAGAGTCAGGGACCATTGGAAGTGCATCAGATTGGTTGAGTATTGGGACTGGTGGATTGATGGAGGTGCTGTGATTTTGTGTTGGGCTATCAGGTTTGGCAGGTGGGGATGCATTTCAGATTGGTCAGTTGGGAGAGGTGTTGTTGATACTGACTGAGGGCATTAGGTCAGGCCCAGGTGGGCACTGGAGAGAAGAGGGGTCACTAGGTGGGCCGTTGGGTCCAAAGCAGGGACTGGTGCAACTGTTAAGTGGAGTGGACTTGGGTCAGGCGTCGGGTGAAAGGTGTTCGTTTAGGTTAAGGTTTGTCAAGCCAGGTTGGGAATAAGTAATGGGAGGGGAGGGTGTTAGCTGAGGTTGGTGGTGGCAGGACAAACAAGGTTGGGTCAGGAAGATGTCGGGTTGCTGGGGCGATGCCAGATATTGGTATGGTGTACTTAGGGTTGTCAGTGATGAGTCTGCAGGTTCCAATTAATAGTTACTCAGGAATTAGAGAGTTCAAGCATGTTTATAATCCTCTGTTCTTTTTTTCCCAAGTTACTATTAAGCTTAAGTAAGTCAGATTCCTTCAAGTTCTCTGACGTAAAGGGACTTTTCACCCCAGAAGTTTTCAGATGCAGGTGAATTGCCCATCTGGAGTTATCAATCTATGAAAACAATTCCCTGGGAGTCAGCTGCATCAGGTTTTCACAATTGGTGTTTGTTGAAACAACAACTATCTGGCCATCAGAACATCTGGATCTTTGCATATTCTCAAAAGCTGGTTCCTAACTACACTATAGTATAAATTTGGTGGTTTTGGCTGAGATCATTACCACTGAAGCAGCATTTTAATTCAATACTGTCACAATGCCATTCTTTATAGCAACCCTAGGAATGCATTCACAAAATCCTGAGCCATATGGTTCTACCACACACCACGGTTAGTTTCCATGACAACCCAACCTTATTCAGAATGAGATCCTGAAAATTTGCCTCGTGTTTCACATGGAAACTTTGTTCGTCATGGAGAGATAGGCTTGATGGTGGCTCTGAGAGGAAAATTGAAATTAAAGGCTCTCTGTGCGCTGACATTTTTTCACACCCAGTAGGCAAGTTTTATCATTGACAATGGCTACACATGGTGGCGATGGCTGGTCAATAATGTGGGGGTGATGAGGGGGATTTAACCTGATTTTTCCAGCATTGGAATCTCTCGCCTCCCTCCAAAGTACAGGGCATATTCCCTCCAAAGGACCATAGGCATCAGAACAAGAGAGTTTGCCTGAGCAGCAGCGACCTGTCCTGGTGGAGTTTCTGTGGATGGGTACCAGCCCTCTGACTGGGTCTGGAGGCTAAAGAAGCCTTTCTTCAATTCCTAAATGCAAGTTAGACTTAATTGGCTAGAAGCTTGCTGCTTGCTTCAAGTGTAACTTTGCTGCATTAGTTTTGTAGATATCTTTAATCAACCAGGTCAGATGTTCTATGTATTTGGTGAAGGTGAGATGGGGCCATCAGCACTGTATCATAAGAACCTTAAGAAAGAGTTACTGATAGACTGTTACAGACATTTTTAACCACCCTGTTCAGATGTGTTATTACATATATATATTTGAGGTTGGTGGGACTTGAACTGTGACCTTCTAGCCCAGAAGAAGGGACACTAGTAGTGTACCACAAACCCTCAAGGAACCCTGTATTAATTAGATATGGAAGTGGTCACTTACAAAGTGAGAAGATTATACTTTCTGGTGCATACGCAGACATGGCTCCTGAATATATTCCGAAATCAAATACTGCTGCTAAACTATTTACAATAGCTGATACTTTACCTTTAGCTATTTCACCTGACTTTTCACATAGCTAATATTAGTTAATAGACAACCAATACCTTGCAAATTAATACTTAAATTGAATATTGTACGGCAACCCCAATTTTTGAATTCCAGTTATTTGCTGTCCAATAAATCTCATCACACTTCACATATATACGTAATTAAACTCATGCAGAATGGCAAAATTCTAAGATATTATGGAGTTAAATGCAACAAATTGTTGACTGAGTATTTTATTTGTTTGTACCCACTGTTGGATGATGGTTTACATTTGTTTCCATGTTCTATCTATTCTTCTTGAAGCTCACAACTTAAAAACTGGACTGCTTTATATCCTGGTTCTACCCTTCTCCAAATTCTTCCTCATTTGTTAAAGAATAATAAGAGATCCGAAATTCTATTCAATATTTGTAAATGTGAATGATGATAGATATTTTTGTTAAACACACCAACGGCCTATTTACTAAGTTGCAGGTTCTATATTGCATTAATCTGAGGTAAAGAACATCAGCTGTCAGGCTACAATTGTTTAGCTCTGGCTGATTAGAGCCAAAATGTATTGCTAATCCATGGATGATCTGATATGATTATGTTACAGTTTGGTATAATCATTTGCAAGGTTTAAACACAAAATATATTTACAAGAAATCTTATTTCATGTGAGTTTGCTCATAACTGTTAGCAACCAGCTGTAGAACTAGATAAAGTTTGTTACTCTGTGACAGACTGAACTTTCATCTGGCTTTTATTCACATTTCTAAATAATTCTACATCTGACATCTTGCATTGATTCACTCTCTAAGTCTCTTTTATGTGACTATTGACAGATTTATGTGTTATTCTATTTTTAATCTGTTACTGCGGAACCAAATCTAAATCAATAATCATCTCTGTTATATCTACATGGATCCTTCAGCTTTACCCCGAATGGCTACAAGTCTTTTTATGGATCCTCTGTGTCTTAGAGGATTTTTCTTAAGATGAAAGGAATCATTGGCATCTGCCGGATCTAGTTCCTAATTTCTTTTCATCCAAGATTAGACACAAAAGCCTTTCCTTCTAATTATCACTGAAAGACAAATCCCAATACTTTTGACTTCATTATGAACAGGCATTTGATGGAAAGTGTGAAAACGCTAGAAATAAAGCATCTGAGATAAGGGTGTTGAAACAAGCACATTGCAGAAACAAGGTAAGAAGTACTAAAAGTGAAAAGAAGGATTAAAAGATGATTTAGTAAGTGAATTCCTCAGAGTGTATAAAGGCACTATACAAATGTTAATTAATAGGCAAACACTTTGCACTTTCGCTTGCTCACAAAGAGGTAAATTGCATTCACCCACTTTGTGTCCCTTATGTGCGTGATCAACATGACTCCATCAAGATTCCTTTCCTTGTGATCCCCTCAAGAATTAGCTGGATATATTGTCCGTTTAAGCAATATCTCCTCAAGAAAGTATCAAGACCATTGGTGAACAACAGCACTTTTTTTCAGTGTAGCACTAATGAAAGGTCCAATTGGTGAAAAATAGGTAATTCTGTATGGGGATAGATAATGGTTAGATATAAATTCTGAGATTAATGGAAAGCGGAAAAAAATAACAAAGTAATTTTTCATGAAATATGGTATTGCAGCAGATAGATGAATAAGAGTTTAACAGATGCTAGAATAGCATTTCTGGCTAATCAAATGTTTGACAAACTATCTATCCATGAGGGAACTGCTAAAAATGAAGCTTTGTTTTGACAGTCATAAACAAATTAAAGCCTATTTCCAGTATTCTGTCAATATAATATGATAAATTATTTAATTGTGTAATGTGCATAGTTATGAATCTAACATTCCCAAACAAATTTATTAGATTTTCTTTGAGTTCATTGTAACTTTGAACGAATAGTTAGTAATTATATAATTTTTTGTGATGATTTCATGGTTACCTTTCATAGTCCCAATTTGAAGCGCATCTTAGACACATATTCTCTGTAGGAGCAAAATAATTAAGGATCCTGAAAAGGTTATGACTGGGTTAAAAGCCACTCAATAAACAAGATGTTTAGTATCCCTCCTACAGTAAAAATGAAGTGGCTCCCACTGGAAGGTACACAGAATGAGGAGCAGGGGAGGGCTAAAGGATGGTGTGGAATTCTTTGGAGAGTACGTAAAAGGTACCGGGGAAACAACAACACAGAAATAGAAATAGAAGAAGTGCTGGTGATGATGAGTATTTACAACCTTTGGAAATTATTTAATGTTAGGAAAGCTTGCTTTTCACATACTCGGGACATCTTAAACTCTTGCGAAGACAATAAAGCACTTTTAGAGTTGTAAAAACTCCTTAGACAACAGAGACAATTTTGAGCCCATCACAGTCCTTCAAATATTAATGAAATGATTCATCATGGGTTAGATTTTATGATCTACCTACAGATGAGAAAGCGGCTGGTGCGGATCAGTTAAATAGCATGCAATGTCATTGGTCTTATGTTTGCTACAATTTCGCTTGCCCAGCCTATTGGGATTCTGATGGATTGCCCATCCATGGCCCATTTGAAGCTTTTAAAAAGGCAATTAATGCTCACCAAGGTATCATGTCACCATCTGATTTAACAGGTAACAGGAGAGGCCTGGACCCAGCACTGAAACTGGAACACTTGTCTCGGTTGACTGTTGGTCAGAAAAAAGGACAAGGTGCCTCCTCACTGCATCCAGTACAGATTGAAGTGTCCCACTTCCTCTCCTACACATTTTTCCTTTCTAGTGTCCACCGTGTTCTGGACATTTCCAAAACGTTCCTCAGGCTACACATCTTCATCCCACTTGCCAGGGCCTGCCCAGATAGTGCACTTATCTGGAGATTAGGGTCCACTATTGTATGCTCCCTCCTTGACCTAGCTGCAATACTAGCATTGAAATACTTCCAAATGGTGCTGCCTTAACTGCAGAGTTGTTGGTCTCAAGTTGACCAGTGGTGCTATGCGGCAGTACTTCATCTTAGGGAGAGATGGAAACCTTGCAGCTTAATTCTTCAGAGATAATGGGAACTGCAGATGCTGGAGAATCCAAGATAATAAAATGTGAGGCTGGATGAACACAGCAGGCCAAGCAGCATCTCAGGAGCACAAAAGCTGATGTTTCGGGCCTAGACCCTTCATCAGAAACTAAAGCAGGGTGAGCTAGCCAGCTGGAAACAGGCTCACCTGAACATTTACAATGGAATATGGTGATCGCACACTTGGCATATCATCCAATTTAATATGGTTTGTGATGTTGGTTCAGGAATAATCATTTACTAGGATAATAAATTGAAATATTCAGCCATCGGGTAGCAACTTGAAGACAAAAATATGGCAGATAGTATATGATGTGGGGAAATGAGAGGTTACGCACTTTATTGGAAGGCTAGAGGAGCTGAATATTATTTAAATAGAGAAGAACTGCATAAAGTTATGGCACAGGAGTTGCAATTCCCATTCCATGAATCACAAAAAAAAAGATTTCCAAGTTTAGTGGATAATGCGGAAGGCAAATTAAATATTGGTCTTTATTTCAAGAGGAATGGAAAATAAAATTAAGGAGGTTTTCTAAAAGTATACAAGTCACTATTCAGACCACAGCTGGAAGACTATGAACAATTTGTGCTTCTCATGTAAGGAAAGCTGCACTCCCACTGGATGCATGTCCAGAGAGGGTTCATTAGGTTGATACCAGGTGTTAAGGGGCTGCCTTGTGAGGAGGGATTGCATAGAACATAGAATATAGAACAATACAGCACAGAACAGGCCTTTCAGCCCTCGATGTTGCGCCGACCTGTGAACTAACCTAAGCCCCTCCCACTACACTATCTCATCATCATCCATCTGCTTATCCAAGGACTGTTTAAATGCCCTTAATGTGGCTGAGATAACTACTTTGGCAGGCAGGGCATTCCATGCCCTTACCACTCTCTGAGTAAAGAACCTGCCTCTGACATCTGTCTTAAACCTGTCACCCTGTAATTTGCCCCCTCGTACAAGCTGATGTCATCTTCCTCAGAAAAAGACTCTCACTGTCCACCCTATCTAATCCTCTGATCATCTTGTATGTCTCTATTAAATCCCCTCTCAGCCTTCTTTTCTCCAATGAGAACAGGCCCAAGTCCCTCAGCCTTTCTTCATAGGGCCTTCGCTCCAGACCAGGCAACATCCTGGTAAGTCTCCTCTAGACCTTTTCCAATGCTTCCACATCCTTCCTGTAATGGAGTGACCAGAACTGCAAGCAACATTCCAAATGAGGCTGCACTAGCGTTTTGTACAGGTGCAGCATGACATCACGGCTCCGGAACTCAATTCCTCTACCAATAAAACCTAACACACCGTACGCCTTCTTAACAACACAATCAACCTGGGTGGCAACTTTTAGGGATCTACGTACATGGACAACAAGATCCCTCTGCACATCCACACTACCAAGGATCTTCTCATTGACCCAGTATTCTGCCTTCCTATTATTCTTCCCAAAGTGAATCACCTCACATTTATCCGCATTGAACTCCATTTGCCACCTTTTGGCCCAATTCTGCAGTTTATCCAAGTCTCCCTGCAACCTGGAACATTCTTCCACACTGTCCACCACTCCACCGACTTTAGTGTCATCTGCAAACTTACTAACCCATCCACCTATGCCTGCGCCCAAGTCATTTATAAAAATGACAAACAGCAGTGGTCCCACAACAGATCCTTGAGGCACACCACTAGTGACGGGACCCCAGGCTGAATATTTTCCATCAACCACCACTCGTTGCCTTCTTATAGAAAGCCAGTTTCTAATCCACACTGCTAACTCTCCCTCAATCCCATGCCTCCATATTTCCTCCAATAGCCTACCATGTGGAACCTTATCAAAGATTTTACAGAAGTCCATGTACACCACATCAACTGTCCTACCTTCATCCACAAGCTTGGTCACCTTCTCAAAAAGCTCAATGAGGTTTGGGAGACACGACCTGCTCTTGACAAAACCATGTTGACTATCTCCAATCAAATTGTTGCTTGCTCGATGATTATAAATCCTATCTCTTATAATCCTTTCCAAAACTTTTCCTGCAACAGACGTAAGGCTCACTGGTCTATAATTACCTGGGTCATCTCTACTGCCCTTCTTGAACAAGGGCACAACATTTGCAATCCTCCAGTCCTCTGGTACTAAACCTGTAGACAATGAGGACTCAAAGATCAAGGCCAAAGGCTCTGCCACCTCCTCCCTGCTTCCCAGAGAATCCTCGGAAAAATCCCATCCAGCCCAGAGGATTTATCGACTTTCACGCCTTCTGGAATTGATAACACCTCCTTCTTATGAACCTCAATCCTTTTAATTCTAGTAGCCCATAACTCACTCTTCTCCTCTCTAATATTCTCCTTTTCCTGAGTGAAAACAGATGAGAAATATTCATTTAGCACCTCTCCGATTTCCACTGGATCCACACACAACTTCCCACTTCTGTCTTTGACAAGCCCAATTCCTACCCTAATCATCCTCTTATTCCTCACAGACCTATAGAAAGCTTTAGGGCTCTCCTTTATTCTACCTGCTAATGCCTGCTCATGTCCTTTCCTTGCTCTTCTTAACTCTCTCTTTAAATCCTTCCTAGCTAATCTATAACTCTCCATTGCCTCATTTGAACCATCTCGTCTCAACATCGCATAAGCCTCCCTCTTTCGCTTAACAAGACATACAATTTCTTTAGTAAACCACGGTTCCCTTACCCTATCACTTCTTCCCTGCCTGACAGGGATGTACCTATCAAGGACACGCAATATCTGTTCCTTAAACCAGCTCCACATTTCGATTGTCCACATCCCCTGCAGTTTTCTCCCCTATTCTATGCCTCCTAAGTCCTGCCTAATTGCATTATAATTGCCCTTCCTCCAGCTATAACTCTTGCCCTGTAGCATGTTCTTATCCCTTTCCATGGTTAAACTATACGTAACTGAATTATAGCCACTGTTTCCAAAGTGCTCACCTACCACTAAATCAAACACCTGGCCTGGTTCATTACCAAGTACCAGATCCAGTGTGGCCTCCCCTCTTGTCGGCCTTTCGACATACTGTGTCAGAAAGCCGTCCTGCACACATTGGACAAGAACTGACCCATCCGACATAGTAGAGTTATTGCATTTCCGGTCAATGTTGGGGAAGTTAAAGTCTCCCATAATGACCACCCTGTTCTTTTCACTCCTGCCCAGAATAGTTTTGCCAATTCTCTCCTCCACATCCCTGGAGCTTTGCGGAGGCCTATAAAAAACTCCCAGGAGTGTGACCTCTCCTCTTCCGTTTCTGACCTCAGCCCATACCCATAGATGAGCCTGTTCTCACAGGAATGTAAAAGAATGAGAGGCAATCTTATTTAAATATGCAAGATTCTTAGAGAACTTGACAGAGAAGATGCAGAAAGATTGTTTACGCTTGTGGGAGATCTGGGACTAGAAAGCACAATGTCAGAATAAGAGGTTGCACAGTTAAGACAAGGATGAGGAGATTATTTCTCTTGGAAATAGTGAATCTGTGGAATTCTTTATGACAAGAGGTTGTTGATGTTGGGTTAACAAGTACATTCAAAGCTGAGATAGATTATTATAAATCAGTAAATGAATCAAGGATTATGGGGATAATGGAGGAATGTGGAATTGAGGATTATTGTATCAGCCATTCTCTAACTGAATTGGAGGAGCAGACTCAATGAGCTGAATGGCCTATTTATGCTCCAGTGTCTGTGCTTACGGCTTCAATATGGATCTCCTTATATTAAGGGGAGACAATTTCCTTGTAGTATTATTGCTAGACTAATCCAGAAACTCAGCTATTATTCTAAGGACATGAGTTTAAATCCCACCATAGTAGAAGATGAAATTTGAATTCAATGAAAAATATCTGGAATTAAGAATCTTCTGATGACCATGAAACAGTTATTGAAAAAACTCATCTGAATCGTGAATGTGAGACTGCTATCCTTACTTGGTCTGATCTATGTGTGACTCCAGAGCCACAGTAATGTTGTTAACTACCCTCTGAAATAGCCAAGGTAACCACTTAAGTCTATCATTCAGTATGACGTTTCAGAGAAATAAAATCAACGGACACTAGAAATGATAGCAGCAAGAACCGCCCTATCGATACTGCAAAGTCCTCCTCGCTAATATCTGGGGCTAGTGCCAAAATTGGACAGCTATCTCATGGACTTGTCAAGCAATTGTGTGACATATTTATACACACAGAATCATAAATGACAATGTTCCATTTTGTGGTAGCATAGTGGTATACATTGAGGAGGGAGTTGCCATGGGAGTCCTCAATATTAACTTCGGACACCGTGAAGTTTTGTGTCTTCAATTTTAACATGGCCAAGGAAACTGCCTGTTGATTAGCACACACCATTGTCCCTGATTTAACAGCACTCCCCCATGCTGAAGAACTCTTGGAGGAAACATTGAGGAGGGCAAGGGCACAAAACGTACTCTGGATGGGGAATTTCAATGACTACCACTGAGAGTGGCTCAGCAACAACACTACTGATTGAGCTGGTTAGGTCCAAAAAGACATAGCTGCTGGACTGACTCCTCAGAGATCGTCAGGGAACCAATAAGAGAGAAGAACATACTTGAACTCATCCTTAGCAATCTGTTTGATGATTTATCTGTCCATGACAATATAAGTAAGAGTGACCACCGCACAGTCCTTATGGAGAAAAACACCTGCTTTCACACTGAGAATACCTTCCATCATGTCGTGTGGCACTGTCACTGTGTTAAATGGAATAGACTTTGAACAGATGTAGCAACTCAGTATGGGGACATCCACGAGGTGCTGAGGGCCGTCAACAGTAGCAGAATTGTACTCCACAACAACCTGCAACCTTATGGCCTGGCATATCCCCCATTCAATTATTACCACTAAGCCAGGGGTCAACCCTGGTTCAATGGGGAGTGCAGGAGGGCATGCCAGGAGCAGTACCATGCATTCCTAAATGTCAACCTGGTGAAGCTATCAAACAGATCTACTTGCATGCCCAACAGCATAAGCAGTAAGTGAAATACAGAGCTAAGCAATCCCAAAGCCAATAGATCAGATCTAAGCTCTGCAGACCAGCTGCATTCATTCATGGGTGATGTTGGGCAATTAAACAACTCACCGAGGGGGAGCCTCCACAAATATGCCCTTTCTCAATGGTCGAAGAGCCCTACGCATCAGTACAAAAGATAAAGCTGAAGCATTCACAGCAATCTTCAGCCAAAAGTGCCCAGTGGAATTTTTTAAAAAATCATTCGCAGGTTGAGGGCCTCACTGGCTAGACCAGAATTTATTTCCCATCCCTAATTGCCCAAGGGGCAGTTAAAAGTTAACAACATTGCTGTGGGCCTGGAGTCACATGAAGGCCAGACCAGGTAAGGATGACATTTTCCTTTCCTAAATAACATTAGTGAACCAGATGGTTTCTTCTGACAATTGACAATAGTTTCATGGTCACCATTAGACCCTGAATTCCAAATTTCTTTTACTGAATTCAAATAGCAGCATTGGTCATGGCAGGATTCAAATCCAGGTACCCAGAACATTTTGTGGGTGTCTGGATTAACAGTACAGTGACAATACCTCCAGGCCATCACCCACCTCAGTGATCCTCAGCATGACACATACCAGTCTTTAGCTACCTTTTCAAGGGCAACCTGGAATGGGCAAGTCTCACGAGTGAATAAAAAGAAGCCTCTTTACTTCATTACACAGAAATGATGCCTGGCCTGTTGAACATTTCCTACATTTTTATTTCAGACTTCTGGTTTGTGCAGTCTTTAGCTTTTGTATCAATCTGAAAAATGTTTTACTTTCCCTCAAATAGTGCTATTGGTCTTTTACACCGACAAGAGGACAGATTTGGCCTGAGATTCAATAAAGAGGGTGGGATCTTCAAAAGTGCAGAATCCTCTCATTCTCCTGACATCAAGCCATATATTATAACTTTAAGATTAAACAATATCCAAGCAAAAGTAATGGTTCTAGAGGAAGGTGAAGCTTAACATTTAAGATTAGTATTTGATCAAGAAAAAAGAATCCTTCCTTTCTGGGAAGATATATTTGTTTGCAGGTCACACACCATCATGCTAAGAATAACACAAAACTTATTGAAATTGGTTATTCAAAGTTTAGGAATAGTTCTGTTATGACAGTTTTAAATCTAAAACACTAATTAAACGAAGCTTAACATTGTAGCTGCAGTTAGCCTTTGTGCAGTTTTAATATTCTTTCATTCTTTGTTATAATTTATTCATAGTTCTTTTCAAGCTCGTACAAACTTTTCTATCTGTGTTAACCTATTTTAATTTTTTTAAAATTTAAGTATCACTTCCTTGCATTTAATGTTCATTTTGCTGTTGGGAACAACTTTGAAAAGCATGGTTTAAATGGTTTAAAACTTCTGCAAAACGAGATTTTGAACTTGTCTGATAATTGACATGGTTCACCTTCATCAAAGTGAAAGGCACAGCCACAGTAAATATGTGTCATGTAAAGGAGTTTAACTATCAAGTTATTTCCTTGGCATTGATCAGACCTTATGTGGATAAAGAGGAACAGAATGAAAAACAGCATACTTGGAATTCCTTCCATGAAAGAGAAAATCAACATAAGGTTTCTATGTTGGAAGAATTCTTTCCTTATTTTGCCATGAGACCCTTGTATCACTTCAACATAATTATAATTAGTAAGTCAAAAATATTATTTGATCTTCAGCTCAAAAAGGTACTATCTTTCGACAAAATCTTAAATATGTTCTGTTCATAATTTATAAGCAAAGGCTTTATAATACTTATTACTTAGTTGTAAAATAAACCGCGACTCTGGGATATACTTCAATCTGCTGCATTTTCTGCATTCCAATTAATATCTTCACAAGGGATAGTGCTCATTTGTGAAAGATCTCCCTTGTCCAATTATCATTCATTTTGATATATACATTAGAACAGTGCTAAATGAATGAGGGAATTAGTCTATGTAAGGGCCCTAATATGACAAGACAGCTTATTTAACTTTGTTTATATAACAGAAAGCTCGTTCCCAAATTTCAATTCCAATTTTTTCTCCTTTAGAGCTTGTAGTTTGTATTTCTGAGATTTGTCCTTGACCTTCCCTGCCAGGAGAATCACACATTGAAGCAGAGTGATGGTATCATTTATTTCTATCAATGTACTTTCATTAATATTATTAAACCTCAAAGTTGTTGCTATCCTAAAGAACTGTGGTTATTCAGTCCTTGGGTACATTAAATATAAAGGCAGAGTTTTGGATATTGAAGAAATCAAGGAATGTATGGATAGAAGAGGAAGGTGGAGTTGGATACAAGAGAAACCATCATGTATTGCATGGCAGAATAGGTTGAAAAGGAAATACCTCCCCAGCTACACTCACCTTCACTGGCTCCATCCCCGCCTCTTTGACCTGTCCGTCTCCTCTCCACCTATCTTCTCCTCTATCCAACTTTTATCCACCTCCCCCTCGCTCCCTATTTATTTCAGAACCCCCTTCCCCTCCCCCAATTCTGAAGAAGCGTCTAGGCCCGAAATGTCAGCTTTCCTGCTCCTCTGATGCTGTTTGGCCTGCTGTGTTCATCCAGCTCTGCACCTTGTTATGCCAGATTCTCCAGCATCTACACTTCTTACTATTTCTGAAGCCTTTTCTAAATTCAAGATTTTTTTTAAAAACTACACTCCACTCTTGCAATCACCTATGTGTGGACTGGTTATCTCAGGCTGTCAACGCAGTGGAAGAAAAATTAGCAGTGTGGGTGACATGTTTTGTATCTTCCCCTTTTGAGCATATGCAGGAAGAGAGGATAAAAGGTAATTCAATCCTTGTCTGATAATGGTAATGGAAGAAGGTGTACTAATGCACTGATAGTAACCTGGATTCAAGCGCTTTAATTGGGATTACAGAAATGTGGCTGCAGTGTGACCAGGGATGGGAAATGAATGTCCCAGAGTATTCAGTATTTAGGAAGGACAGGAAAAAAGGAAAAGGTGGTGGAGTGGCATTGCTGGCTAAAGGGGAAATTAACACAATAGTGACAAAGGGTATTAGCTCTGACAATGTGGAGTCTGTATGACTAAGAGTTGAGAAATACAAGGGACAAAAAACATTTGTGCGTGTCATATATAGACCTCCAAACTGAAGTGTTGATGTTGGGAATAGTATTAAACAGGAAATTTGGTGATCATGGATGATTTTAATCTGCATATAGATCGGGCAAATCAAATTAACCGCAATGCCGTATAGGAAGCATTCCTGGAATATATACAGGATAGTTTTCTCGACCAATATGTGGAGGAACCACCTAGAGAGCAGGCTATCTTAGACTGGGTACTGTGTAATTAGAATGAAATCATTGCTAATCTAGCTGTGTGAGACCACTTGGGAATGAGCAACCATAACATGATAGACTTTTTTTTAATCAAGGTGGAGAGTGAGGTAGTTGATTTGGACAGTAGGGTGCTGAATCTTAATAAAGGAAACTATGAAGTTATGAGGTGTGAGTTGACCTTGATAGACTGGGGACAGTTACTTCAAGGGACGACAGTGGATAGATAGTGGAAAACATTCAAGGAACACATGGGGGAATTGCAACAGCTCTTTATTTCTGCCTGGCACAAAAACAAAATGGGTAAGAGGGCAAATCCATGACTTAAAAAGGAAGTTAGAGATAGCATCTGATCCAAGGAAGAGGCATACAGATTTGGCCAAGAAAAATAATATGCCTGAGGATTGGGAGCAGTTTAGAATTCATCAAAGAAGGACCAAGAGATTTATTAAGTAGAGGAAAATACAGTACAAAAGTAAACTTGCAAGGAACATAAAGACTGACACTGAAAGTTTCCATAGGTACCTAAAGAGAAAGAGATTGGTGAAGACAAATATAGTTTCCCTACAGAGAAACAGGGGAGTGTATATTAGGTGAAGAAATGGGTGAGCAACTGAATACATACTTTGGTTCTGTTTTCAAAAATCATACACCAGATATGTTGGAGAATGCAAGATTTTTTTGACCAGGAAGAATTGAGGGACATCAAGATTAGTAGAGATGTGGTACTGAGAAAATTGACGAGATTGAAGGAAAATAAATCCCCAGGGACTGATAATTTATATTTCAGAGTACTTAAGGAAGCGACTCTAGAAACAGTGGATGAATTGGTGGTCAACTTCCAGGATTCTATAGACTCTGGAATAGTCCCTGCAGATTTGAGAGTAGCTAATGTCAGTCCAATATTCAAAAAGGGAGGTAGAAAGAAAGCAGGAAATTACAGATCAGTAAGCCCAACATTGGTAATGGGGAAAATTCTCGAATCCGTTGTCAAGAACTTTATAGAGAAGCACTTAGAAAGCAGTGGCAGGATCAGATAAAGTCAGCATGGATTTATGAAGTGGAAATCATGTTTGACGAATCTGTTGGAATTCTATAAAAATGTTACTAGTAGAGTTGACAAGGGGGAGCCAGTCAATGTGGTACATTTGGACTTTCAAATAACATTTGACAAAGTCCCGCATAAGAGATTATTGTGCAAGATTAAAGCGCATGGGATTGCGGAAAATGTATTGAGATGGATAGAAAACTGGATGCCTAACGTATCAAAGTTTGTAGGTGATACCAAGTTGGGTGGGAGGGTGAACTGTGATGAGGATGCAGAGATCCTTTAACATGATCTGGACAGGTTGGGTGAGAAAGAAAGCCAATGGCAGATGCAGTATAATTTGGATAAATGTGAGGTTATTCACTTTGAAAACAAAAGCAAGAAGGCAGATTAATAACTGAATGACTGTAAATTGGAAGAGGGGAGTGTGCAGCGGGACCTGGGTGTCCTTGTGCACCGATCACTGAAGGTAAGCATGCAGGTGCAGCTGGCAGTTAAGAAGGCAAATGGTATATTGAACTTCATTGCGAGAGGTTTTGAGTACAGGAACAGGGATGTGTTGTTACAGTTATACAGGGCCTTGTTGAGACCACACCTGGAATATTGTTGTGCAGTTTTGGTCTCCTCTTCTGAGGAAGGATACACTTGTTCCCGAGGGAGTGCAGCAAAGGTTTACCAGACTGATTCCAGGGATAGCAGGGCTGATGTAAGCGGAGAGATTGACCAAGTTAGGGTTGTTTTCGCTGGAGTTCAGATGAATCATGGAGGACCTCATAGAGATTTTAAAAATTCTACAGGATGAGACAGGGTAGATGCAGGGAGGATGTTCCCAATAGTGACTGTGTCCAGGGGTCATAGTCTGAGGATTCAGGGAAGACCATTTAGGACAGAGATGAGGATTCATTTCTTTACCCAAAGAGTGGTGAGCCTGTGGAATTCATTACCACAGGAAGTAGCTGATGTTAAAGCATTGAACGTATTCAAGAGGTGGCGAGATATAGCACTTGGGGCGAATAGGATCAAAGGTTATGGGAAGAAAGCGGGATTAGGTTCTTGAGTTGGATGATCAGCCATGATCGTAATGAATGGCAGAGTAGGCTTGAAGGGTCCAATGGCCTCCTCCTGCTCCTATCTTCTAGACCTCTGTGAAGGTCACAGTCAAAGAGCTACCCACCGGCCATCACTGAATTACAGGTAAATAACTCCCTCATTCAGAGTGGTAGAAACCAGATCATTGGTATTTCTGTCAGAAAGATAAAGAACAACAGAAGAACACTCTTATTAGTGCCAACCACCCACTATCAAAAGCATACAGGACAATTGGATTTCAACTAAATTACAAATTCAATATTCTGAAAATTGACTGTTCAACTATCAATAATCTTCACAAATGACCCAAGGAAAACTGATTTATTTAAAATAATAAATTCTTTCTTTTTGTTAACTCAAGAAAGCCTGGTTAAATTGGCTCATTTTAAAAGAAATATTCATTTCATCCAAGAGAAAGGTTTTTCACAGGGAAGGGATCTTTTGTAAATTAACCTTGTTCTAACCATCCAAGGGTATGCATAGAAAGAAAAGGGAGGCAGTTCATTCTTCTTCATTAAGGATTTTGACAAAAAAGGGGTATCTTATTTGGAATGGAAATAACTTGTGGGCCCTCATTCAGGATCTGGTTGTAATTCCTGGGTGTGGTTCTACATTTTGGGCAGTACACTAAAGAGAATCCCATTTATTTCCATGTATTTCAAACTACTGCCATTGGATTCTCTTTGTTCACTGAGGACTCAAGCACAGGCTTTATTCAACATCCCATCTGAAAAAAAAACTGGGCAGTTCTTCCTCAATTCCATTTTGGAATGTCTGCCTGAATTTCTGTGCTCATGTCTCTGAAGTGGGGCCTGAACCCAGAACCTTTCTGACTGAAAACTATATCCATTGAACCACAGCTGACAGAGTCCAGAAGACAAACAAAAAAGAGTGTTGATTTATTGTTCAACCATCTTTGTTTTTAATTCAATTGAAATTTATCACTTTACCGCATAACTTTTGGTCACAACTCCATAGCACTCAGAAATGTTACGATAATGACAATGAGATGACACATGGTGATCTCTCTATACTCAGCAGAATAATATTTATTCTGGAAGAACCCATAAGAAACATGTTGTTTTCACCAAAAAAAGTCATCCATTAAGGTAGGTTGGAAAGACAAGGATCTATCATGCAGTTGTACTGTGTCTAAAAGCTGTCAACGTTGCCTTAAAAAGTGCTGAATATGAATCGGATCAGTGTTCAATAATAAATTGCCTTACAGCCTCTAAGCAAAGTAGACAAAACCTAAGTTAGAATGGGGATTTACTGTCAGGATACATTTACACAGTTCACAGAAGTGACTAATCCCCTTTGTTTTCATTTTTTGAGCCTAGAGAGTTGTTGAAATATCTCAGTCAGAACTGAAATTTTAAGAGAACAACTTATCTGGTTAAAACATTTTGATTACGATCATGCAAAACGTTCTAAATATTTGTGATGCTGATAGTTTGCTTTGATGTGTATCTCCAGGCTAAATGGTAATGTCGAACTGTATGGTAAAGCCATATTACAGCCAGAATGTTCAGATGGCAACATCAACCAAATAATACCGATGTATTACTCCTTTAATGGTATTCCAACATTGGTTTGTATTCACAAAATGCTGCAATTTGAAAATCTCATCTATATTTTCAAATTTCTCCTTGTGGCCTTGTCCTCCCTTTTTTTGAGAAACTGTTTCAGCCTTTTACAAAGTGCGTAAGGCAGAAACATGCTGTTAACCTCAATGTTCTCCACGTCACCGGTTTCAATGATTTGCCTGTCGAGTAGTTCACAGTACATCCATCATAGGGGTCAGGAGATGCAAGTATGATGTCTCCTTTGGGTTCTCTGCTGTTCCCTCTAATTATCAAAGAAGAGAACGAAGTGAGTATCAGTGAGTGTGTTGCAGTGTGGTTGACTAATGTACCTATCCTGGTTAAACAGTTGAAAATATTTGGAAGCTGTGAAATGCAATTATAGAGCTTGCAGTATTTGTCAAGTACCTGAAGTTGATGCAGAGCATCTGAACATTAGGTCTGGTTTTCCATTGTTATATATTGCTAATAGATAAGTGGGGAAGTGTGGTGTTATGAACAGTGAGCAACGTTGACTTCCTCTCCACTAGGAGCAGAAGACCCAACTCAAGTAAAGCTTGAAGAAGCGTCCAGACCTGAAACAACAGCTTTCGGACTTCTCTGATGCTACCTGGTCTGCTGTGTTCATCCAGCTATACACCTTGTTATCTCAAGTACAGGTCCAATGGTTCTTAAATGACAACAGGATGAGGTGGCCAAGCATAGATAGGTTTACCACTGGCTTTTACACTGAAAGCAAAGATCCAACTCCATGTAAAATTCAGCTTATATACACATTAGCACAGCTGTGCATACACACACATACAGTTGATCAGGGGAGTGTATCAGAAACCAGAAAAAGTCCTGCATGAGCAACATATCTTGTGTAATACATTCAGATTTTTGTTACAAAGACTATGGGAAATAATCCTGTTGCTTTAGACATGAGTCTAAAGAATCCTTTCTTGAGAAAGGATTGAAATTCAATGAAAAATACAGTCTTACATCTTCAAGAAGTGTGACCAAGAGGGGAACTGAAGCTATTAAATTTCTGTGACTTTTTAATGTGAGCCCTGGTTATACAGGCAGGTAAGGCCACTAGAGTGCAAAAGTAAGGAGGTAATAATGAATTCATACGTCTCTAATATTCAAATTGTTTAAAAGTAAGCTGAATGAAAAACATATAGCAAGTGGGAGAATGGATTGGTGGCTGTCAGAAATAAATAGGATTGTTCTCTTCTCAGTAAAGTGGTCAGACAAAAATCAACTAAAGTGTAGAACAAGTCCAGAATTTTTTTTTCAAAACGCTTGCAATGTAAGAAGCACATTATTAAGATTCTAACAAGCATTTGGGTGAACTCTTTGTGAAATTCATTCAGTCATGCTAATTTTAAATTCTGACAGCAATCTTTTTTAGAAGACAGTGAATGCAGTAATATATCACATATTCAGGCTATTGTGTCTCTGCTTGATTTTTCACATAATCTAGCTTTATAAAGTTCAAACAGCCAGAAGTAAGGGACAGATTATGATTTTTGTTTCCCATATTAAAAGTCTGACTTTTTAAACTCTGTTAAAATCAAAAAGATTCTGGTTCTCAGTTCTTCAATATGGCTTTCACAACCAAAAGGTTCAGTTCGTAATTTCCCATAACAGGTCATTGGGAATTGAATTGAAACGAGTCATACATATATCTTTGGTAGTGTAATGCATTATGACTACTGTTTGGTAACCTGCTAACTCATCCTAAGTTTAAGCCACGACATCATTTTTAAACATTACCTGTAATTCTCTACATATTCATATTACTACATTTATACCATTACTTAATTTTACTAATATATTTTACATTATTGACATGGAGAGGCAGTGTCATAATGATACAATTATTGGACTAGTGATCCAGAGACCTGGGCATTGTTCTGGATACATGCTTTTGAATCCCACAAGGAATGGTGGATGGGAGTTGAATTCATCAAAAGAACTGGAATTGAAAATCTAATGGTAACCACGAAACCCATTGTCAATCGTTGTAAAAATGCATCTGATTTATAAATGTCCTTTTGGGAAGGTGAGCTGCTGTTTTTACCTACCCTGTGCTACATGTGAGTCCAGACCTGCAGCAATGTGGTTGACTCTTAACTGCCCACTACAATAGCCTAGCAAACCATTCAGTTGTTTAAACGTTAAATAGTCTTAAGAAAGAAATGAAACTAGACCTGACATCAAACTAGGCCCCAGCAACGACAATGGAAAAGTTAGCCCTGTGAGACATGCAAAGTCCTCCTTATTAACATCAGGAGGCTAGTGCCAAAGTTGAACTGCCTCACAGACAATGGTTAGCACTGAAGCCTCACAGTGCCAGGAACCCAGGCTTGATTCCACTCCTGGTAGACTGTTATAAAGCAGAGGTTGATCCCCTCCCAATACCAAAACTGAAATATCCAGAAAGGATTGCCTCAACTCATAATCTGTTAAAAGATTAAAAGTGATATAACCTGCCTCTTACCCTTCAATCTGTGAAAAAGGAGTTGTTAATTTAAATTGTTTCACTAACTCTATAAACAACAAGTTAGTTATTCAACTCTAACAGTGAACAAATTAACAGATCTACTAACAAAGAATTCCCCCTTAAGTACTAACAGATCCCAAATAAAACAAAATTCTAATGTAATGCTGTTCCAATAAATACAAGTCCCACATATATAAACCAAAATAATAATAAAATAAATTAAAATGTAATCTCTCGAAATTACAGCTGGGATACATCATCTGGAATGCTGTGTGCCTTCTCCATTGATCTTCAGCCAGGAATGTCTTTCTGTGTCACAATCTGGTGTCACTGAATATTAGCCAAGGGTGTTACTGTACCTTTAGTCAGATGACAGTTTTCTGAGAGAACAAACAAAATGAACAAATGAAAAACGTACAACACAGGAACAGGCCCTTCAAGTCTCTACCGACCATCATGCCCTAATTAAGTGAAAAACAAACCTACCATTTTCGATCCATATCCTTCTTTTCCCACCCTTTTCATGTACCCATCTAGGTGCCTCTTAAATGTGTTCAATGTGCCTGCTTCTACCACCTCTTCTGGTAGTGCATTCCAGGTTGCTACCACTCTCTGCTTGAAAAACGTCCCTCGCAGATCTCCCTTCAACTTTCCACCTCTGACCTTGAACCTGTGCCCCCTTGTAATTGAAACTTCAAAACTGGGAAGATGTCTCTGACTATCCACCCTGTCTACGCCTCTCATAATTTTGTCGACTTCTATCAGGTCTCCCCTCTGCTGTCATCTTTCTAGTGAAAACAATCCATGTCTTTTTAACCTTTCTTCACAGACAATGCCCTCAAGATTGGGCAACATCATGGTGAACCTTCTTTGCATTCTCACCAAAGCTTCTATGTCCTTCTGGTAGTGTGGTGACCAAAACTGCATACAATACTCCAAATGCGGTCTAACAAGGGTTTTATATGGCTGCAACACGGTTTGGAAACTCTTGTACTGCATACCCTGGACGATGAAGGCATGGTTGCTATATGCCTTCTTAATCATCTTGGCTACCTGTGTTACCACTTTCAGAGAACTGTGGACCTGTACGCCGAGATCCATCTGAATGTTAGTGTTCCTAATGGTTCTGCCATTTACAATATAATTCAGACCTAAATTTGATCCTCCAAAATACACCACCTCTAATTTGTCTTGATTAAACTCCATCTGCCATTTCTGTGCCCAAGTTGCCATTCTATCTATATCCTGTTTTATCCTTCCACAATCGTTGGCATGATCTGCAACTCCACCAATCTTGGCATCATCAACAAATTTGTTTATCAGACCACCCATATTTTCCTCCAAATCATTTATATATACTACAAACAACAAAGGACCTAAGAGTGGCCCTGTAGAATACCACTAGATACCAGTCTCCATTCTGAAAAACACCCTTCCACCACTACCCTTTTGACCAAGTCAGTTTTCTATCCATCTAGCCAGGCCACACCTGTGATTTTCGTTTTTACACCAACCTGCCATGTGGGACTTTATCAAATGCCTTACTAAAGTCCATATAAACTACATCCACAGACCTTTTCTCATCAATTATCCTCATTACCTCTTCAAAATATTTAATTGGTTTGGTGAGACATGACCTTCCACAGACAAAACCATGCTGTCTGTCACTAACTAGTCCATTTTCCTCCTGATACGCATATACCTTGTCCTCAGTATCTTCTTCAAGAGCTTCCACAGCACAGGTGTCAGGCTCATCGGCCCCTCGTTTCCTGGATTATCCCTGCATCCTTTCTTAAACAAGGGAACATCATTCACTAATCTCCAATCCTCTGGAACTTCATCTGTGGTCAACAAGGGTGTGAAGATATCTGCCAATGTCCCAACTATTTCCTCTCTTGCCTCTCTGAGCAACCTGGAGTAGATCCTATCTGGTCCTGGGAATTTGTCTATCTTAAGGCTTTTTAGGAATCCCAAAACCTCCTCTTTCATGACGACATTCTCTAGAATATTCACACACTCATCCCTGGCCTCATCATGTCCTTCATAGACATGAGAAGTTGTTGGCGGATAGGATCAGGGTAAACCCTAAGGCTTTCTATTGGTATTTAAGGAATAAAAGAATGACGAAAGTGACATTAGGGCCAATCAAGGATAGTAGTGGTAAGTTGTGTGTGGAGTCAGAGGAGATAGGGGAAGCACTAAATGAATATTTTTCAACAGTATTCATGCTAGAAAACGACAATGTTGTCGAGGTGAATACTGAGATACAGGCTACTAGACTAGGTGGGATTGAGGTTCACAAGGAAGAGGTATTAGAAATCCTACAGAGGGTGAAGATAGATAAGTCCCTTGGGCCGGATGGGATTTATCCTAGGATCCTCTGGGAAGCCAGGGAGGAGATTGCCAAGCCTTTGGCATTGATCTTTAACTATCATTGTCTACAGGAACAGTGCCAGACGACTGGAGGATAGCAAATGCGGTTCCCCTGTTCAAGAAGGGGAGTAGAGACAACCCTGGTAATTAAAGACCAGTGAGCCTTACCTCAGGTGTTGGTAAAATGTTGGAAAAGGTTATAAGGGATAGGATTTATAATCATCTAGAAAAGAATAAATTGATTAGGGATAGTCAGCACGGTTTTGTGAAGGGAAGGTCATGCCTCACAAACCTTATTGAGTTCTTTGAGAAGGTGACCAAACAGGTAGATGAGAGTATCAGAGATAATGGGAACTGCAGATGCTGGAGATTCCAAGATAATAAAATGTGAGGCTGGATGAACACAGCAGGCCAAGCAGCATCTCAGGAGCACAAAAGCTGACGTTTCGGGCCTAGGCCCAGCCTCACATTTTATTATCTTAGGTAGATGAGAGTAAACCGGTTGATGTGGTGTATATGGATTTCAGCAAGGCGTTCGATAAGGTTCCCCACAATAGGCTATTGTACAAAATGCGGAGAAATGGAATTGTGGGAGATACAGCAGTTTGGATCGGAAATTGGCTTGCTGAAAGAAGACAGAGGGTGGTAGTTGATGGGAAATGTTCATCCTGGAGACCAGTTATTAGTGGTGCACCGCATGGGTCAGTGTTGGGTCCACTGCTGTTTGTCATTTTTATAAATGACCTGGATGAGGGCGTAGAAGGAGGGGTTAGTAAATTTGCTGACGACACTAAGGTCGGTGGAGTTGTGGATAGTGACAAAGGATGCTGTAGGTTGCAGACAGGCATAGATAAGCTGCAGAGCTGGGCTGAGAGGTGGCAAATGGAGTAACCGGAAGGCAAAGTACAGGGCTAATGGTAAGATTCCTAGCAGTGTAGATGAGCAGAGAGATCTCGGTGTCCATGTACACAGATCCTTGAAAGTTGCCACCCAGATTGACAGGGCTGTTAAGGAGGCATACAGTGTTTTAGCTTTTATTAATAGAGGGATCGAGTTCCGGAACCAAGAGGTTATGCTGCAGCTGTACAAAACTCTGGTGCGGCCGCACTTGGAGTATTGTGTACAGTTCTGGTCACCGCATTATAAGAAGGATGTGAAAACTTTGGAAAGGGTGCAGAGGAGATTTCCTAGAATGTTACCTGGTATGGAGGGAAGGTCTTACGAGGAAAGGCTGAGGGACTTGAGGCTGTTTTCGTTAGAGAGAAGAAGGTTGAGAGGTGACTTAATTGAAACATAGCAAATAATCAGAGGGTTAGATAGGGTGGATAGGGAGAGCCTTTTTCCTAGGATGGTGATGGTGAGCACGAGGGGGCATAGCTTTAAATTGAGGGGTGAAAGATATAGGACAGATGTCAGGGGTAGTTTCTTTACCCAGACAGTAGGAAGGGAATGGAACGCTTTGCCTGCAATGGTAGTAGATTCACCAACTTTAGGTACGTCTAAGTTGTCATTGGATAAGCAAATGGACGTACATGGAATAGTGTAGGTTAGTTGGTCTTCAGATCAGTATGACAGGTCAGCACAAGATCGAGGGCCGAAGGGCCTGTAATGTTCTATGTTCCATGTTCTCCTTGGCAGAAACTGATGCAACGTACTCATTCAGGATCTCCCCGACTTCCTGTGGCTCTACATATTACTTTCCTCCTTCGTCCTTGAGTGGGCCTACTCTTTCCCTTGTTACCCTCTTTCTCCTAACATATGCATAAAAAGCCTTGGGTCTCTCCTTGACACTGTTTGCTAAAGATGTTTCATGGCCACATTTGCTTTCCTAATGGTGCATTTAAGTTCCTTCCTAACTTATCTGTACTCCTCCAGGACTTCATCAATTTGTAGTTGCATGGACTTGTTGTTTGCTTCCCTTTTTCTTTCGACTAACATTGCAATTTCCCTTGTCATCTATGGTTTCTGAATTCTGCCATTCCTATCCTTTAGTTTTGCATGGACATGCATGTCCTGCACTTTAGTCAATTGGTCTTTAAAAGCTTCACACATGCCAGAGGTAGACTTGCCCTCAAAGAACTGCTTCCAATCCACATTCTCCAGTTCCAGTCTAACTTGGGTATAATTGGATCTTGTCCAGTTAAGCACCCTCACCCAAGGACCACTTGTGTTCTTGTCCATGACTACTTGAAATCTTGTGGAGTTATGGCCACTAAGCCTAAAATGGTCTCCTACTGAAATATCAATCACCTGTCCTGGCTCATTCCCTAATCCCAAATCTAAAATGGCCTCCTCTCTGGTTGGATTGTCAACATCCTGCCTCAAAAAGCTCTCCTGGACATGTCTCACAAATTGCTCTCTGCCTGAGTCCCTGGCTCTAAAAGATTCCCAGTCAATAAGAGGAAGGTTGAAGTCACTCTCCACAACTCAATAGAAAACTCCCAACATTGTGATTTCACCCTTCCTATTCCTGAACTCCACCCATAATGCTTCATTGCAAGATCTTTCCAGCGGGTCCTCTCTCAACACAACTGCGATGTGATCCCTAATCAGCAAAGCAACTCCCCCACCCGTTTTGCTTCCCTTTCTGTCCCTTTCAAAACAGTGATAGCCAGGAGTGTTAAGCTGCCAGTCCTATCCCTCCTTAACCAGGTCTCTGTAATGGCAATAGTATCATAATTTCATGCAGTAATCCATGCTCTTAGTTCATCTGACTTACCTTCTATACTTCTTGCATTGCAGTAAGTGCATTCCAGTCTTCCAGTGCTTCTGAGCCCTGTGCCTGCTCTTACTCTGTGCTGTGGATATCCCTATCACAATTTTGTCCCCAGTCCCTGCAATTACTGGCCTGATGTTCCAGTTCCCACCCCTCTGCCACCCGAGTTTAAATCCTCCCGAAGAGCTCTAGCAAACGTCCTGCCCAGGATATTGGTGCCCCTTCAGTTCAGGTGCAACCCATCTTTCCTGTCCAGATCCCACATTCCACAGAAGACAGCCCAATGATCCATATATCTCCCTTGCACACCAGCTCTGTAGCCACATGTTCAACTACACTTTCTCTCGGTCCTTCGCCTCACTAGCTCAAATCTGAGATTACTACCCTGGTCTTTTCGCTCCAGCTTCAGGATGTTCTGTACCCGCTCAGGGACATTTACTACTTTACACCAGTTCCTTCAAGATATTCAGACTGGTCACTGATGACTGCAGTGCCATCTCCCAGAATTCCTCTCAGTGAAGCCTCTGCTGGCCTCAAATTGGATCAAAAGAGCTTAGAGAATACTGTGAGAGCCAGTAATTTTCTCCTGAGAGCTGATGACCTATTAATCTTGAAGGCCTATTAACTTCTTACAATAGGATTGGTCCTAGGTTGTCAAAATCAACATATTTAAATCAAATTGCTATTTAGTTTCTAAATGCCTGGTTTAAATTAATTGGCTGATTTTCAAACTGGTTGTTTCAATTTCAGGAGCTCTCTATGTACCTACCATTTTGGTTTAATCTCCAAGCCTATAAAAACACATCACCTTTTAAAGGGACCATGCACTCTTTCCCCCAATCATATTACAAGCAGCAAATTCTAACATCCTGCCTTCTAATCCCAAACACGTACTCTACCCAACTTCGCAACTGTGACGATGTGCAGTTCGCACATTCTCCTTGCGTCCATGTGGGTTTTCTCTCGGGAGGTTTCCTCCGACAGTCCAAAGATACACAGATTAGATGGATTGGCTGTAGTAAATTACCCATAGTGTGAGGGGTGTGCAGACTAGGTGGATTAACCGTAGGGAATACATGGTTACAGAGATAGAATAGAAAATGAGCCTGATTGGATGCTCTTTAGAAGGTCAGCATGGACTTGATGGGCTGAGTGGCCTGCTCCACACCTTAAGGATTCCACAATTCATATACAGTTTTGTCACCATCCCACTAACAGGACAGACCCAGCAGAGATGGTGAAATAGCAGTATAGAGTTTAGGAGGGAGTTTCCCTTGGAATCATTAACATTGAAATGGCACTCCATGATCAATTGAGGGCAAAAAACCCTCCTACTGATTACCATATACTGCACCTTGTTGGCTGATGAAATCAGTACTCCTCCAACTAGAATGACAAGTGGAGGAAATACCAAATGTGGCGTGTGCACAGAACATACTCTGGGTAGGAGACTTCAACATCCACCTACTAGTACACCTACCAGTACTACTAACTGAGATGGTTGAATTCGAAAGGACATAGCTGCTTGACTAGGTCTGTGGCATGTGGTGAGGAAAACAATGAGAGGCAAAAACAAACATGACCTATCGTCACTACTCTGCCTAGCACAACTCCATTTATCTGTTACAATATTGTTAAGAGTGATCAGCACACTGTCTTTGTGGAATCAAAGTTACATTGAGAACTTCACATCTTCCATTGGATTGTGCGACACTGTCAGTGTGGTAAATGGGACTGATGACAAATGGAATTAGCGACTCAAGACTGGGCATCCATGAGGTGCTGTGGACCATCAACAGCAGCCACATTGTACTCCAGTACAATCTGCAACCTTGTGGCCTGACATAACCCCCACTCTACCATTACCATAAAATCAAGGGATCAACCCCAGGTTAATGGAGACTGCAAGAGGCCATGCCAGTAGCAGCACCAGGCATGCCTAAAAGTGAGGTGTCTACCCGGTAAGCGGTAAAAGAGAAAGAACCACTTATGTGCCAAACCACAAATGATAGATAGAGCTAAGTGATTGCAAAACCAGCTGCTCATGTCTAAGTCCTGCAGTCCTGCAACATCCAATTGTGAATGGTAGTGAACAATTAAAACAACGCAGTGGAGAAGAAAGCTACCCGTACTGAGAGTAATATGGGAGCTCAGCTGATCAGTGCAAAAGATAGGACTGAAGCATTTGCAACAATTTACAAATTTACAATTTGCAGTATATGGTAATCAGTAGGAGGGTTTTTTGCCCTCAATTGATCACGGAGTGCCATTTGCAACAGAAGTGTCAACTGGGTAATCCATCTCCGCCCCCTCAAGAGCTCCCAGGATTACGGTTGCTAGTTTTTAGACAGTTTGAATCACTCCTCCAGATGTCAAGATATAAATGAAGAGACTGGATATTGCAAAAACTATGGTTCCTGACAACATTCTGGCAGTAGTACTGAAGACATGCTCCAGAACTTGCCACATCACTGACCAAGGTATTCCAGACCAGCCACAAAACTGGCATTTACCTGACTTTGTGGGAAATTGCCCAACTCTATCCTGTACAGAAAAAAAAGGACAAATCCAAACCAGGCAGTTTCGTCTCCATCAGTCAACTCTTAATCATCAATAAGGTGATGAAAGGTGTCATCAATAATCTTACCAAGCAGCACTTGCTTAGCAATAATCTGCTCACTATCACTCACTTTGGGTTCAGCCATTGTCACTCATTTCCTGATCGCAGTATAGCCTTGGTTCAAACATGGACAAATTCCAAGGGGGGTGAGATGAGAGTGACTGCCTTTGACATTAAGGCTGCATTTGACAGTGTTGCAGCATCATGGAACCCCAGCAAAACTAGAGTCACTGGAAATAAGGGGAAAAATCTATGCAGGAGTCCCTCATGGTAGTGTCTAGCACAACTATCTTCAGTCACTTCATTTATGACCTCCCCTCCATCACAGGTGAGAAGCTTCACTGATGACTGCACAAGTACCAATCACAACTTTCCAGATACAGAAAAAACCCATGTCCAAATGTGCACGACCTGGTTAATATCCAGGTTTGGCTGACAAGTAATGGAGAGCATGCATTCACTTGTAACACATAAATACCAAGAAAAAGGCATGTCCAACAAGATACAATCTAACCATCACCCCTTGGAATTCAATGAAATTACCATTGCCAAATCTCTCAGGGTCAACATCCTTAGTTTTATCATTGTTCAAAATCTGAACAGGACTAGCCATACAAATACAGTGGCTACAAAAGCAGCTCAGAGGCTAGAAATACAGCAGTGAATAATTAACCTCCTACCTTTTCAAAGCCTGTAATCATCTCAAAGACACAGGTCAGAGCGTGATGGAAAACTCCTCACTTGCTTGGATGAGTGTCTCTCCAGTAATATTTAGGAAGTTTGACATTATCCAGGACAAAGCAACCCCCTAGATTGGCACCACATCCACATCTCTTCACTCCTTACCCCATTGACTTTCAGTAGCAGTAGTGTGTAGCATCTACAAGAAGCACTGCAGAAATTTGCTAAGATTCCATAAATAGTTTTTTTCAAACACATGACCAGCACTATTTAGAAGGACAAGAACAGCAGGGACATGGCAGCACCACCACCTGCAAGTTTTCCTCTAAATCATTCACTGTCCTGACCTGGAAATATATATGTGATTGGATCAGAATCCTGGAACTATCTCCATAATAGAACTGTATGTCCACCTACACCAAATGGACTGCATTGGTTTAAAAAAGCAGCTCACCAGCATATTTTCAAGGGCAATTGGGGATGCAGAATAAATGCTGGCCCAGCAAGCAACACCCACATCCTTCCAATGAATTTTAAAAATGAATAAATTATGCTGTTCTGATAACTCAAACTTTTTATTGTACATTTGGGATCACTTTGACTGTCCATGTTCAAAAATATTGCTTCCCATTTGAAAGTCTGGAATTTATAATTTTTTAAAAATATATTTGCTGCTGCTTTTCATTAAAGGTTTATTGTTTCTTCTTCTCTGAGACTTTGATTACAAAAGCTTAAGTGAAGGCTTGTGTGTCTCTTTGAACTCCTTGTCATTCAGTGTTAAACAATTCATCAGTGTTGAAGCGTTACTGTCCATTATGTTATTCTTGAAGAAGATGCACTCAATATGAGAAAGGCAATTATAAATGTGATTTCGGCTGATTAAGAAACATTAGTAATAACACATGACAGATTGTTTTCATGCTGATCAAATTTTATGAACATAGGAGTGGATATCATAACATTGGATTATCATTGTCTATGATTTGCCACCAATTCAGCTTCGTACTTAGCAAGTCATTGACAACATGAATTTGATTTCTCTCTGTGTACTGCTAGTGAGCAAGGTGCCTCCATATGATTAGGTTTAACTCTCTCTGCATTGTTGGATTCTGGATGTACAAGCTTAGATGTGTGCTGAGTCCATGCAGACATCCCTATGTTGGTGTGTGTTTGGGTCTAACTCTACTGAGTCTCCCAAAGAAGTGCTGCTGGAGTCACGGAAGCTGGAGGAAGAATTCTATAGTAATAGTTTGATCAGAGCCCAACCTCTCTGAGGTCCAGGTTGGAGCTCTTGCTCCCTTCCAGTTAATTTCCCCTTAATCAGGTAACTCTGACATTGCTTCCTAAAACATTTCACATTCTGAAGAAGGTCAGACTCAAAACTTTAATTAACAGTGGTTCTCTCTCCACAGATGATGCCAAACATGAAGAATTTCTTCAGTATTTTGATATTATTTTAGATGTCTGACATTTGCAGCCCATTCCTTTTAAATCTTATTTCACATTCTTCTGAGGTTGATCACATTACTCTACAGTTCTGACATGCCAATGTCTATGGAATTTTCCATAAAGTTTCAACATCCAATGGCAAATTCCGTTGCTTCCTGGAGTCCTCTGCAAAAATTTCCAACTCTGAGCTTGAGTCAGACACTTTTGACTTTCCTATCGGACTTAACTGAACAGTTAACCAAGAAATATCAGACAGAAAATGCCTGGCATTACTCTTGGGTCACTCAAAAACTGGACCCCCAAAACTTCAAAATGACATCTGTCTAACTCCATGATTGCTCCAACCAGCCCTGATTGCCAGGTCTTTCCTCTTGACTACCCGCTGACCTGACTACACCTATCTACCGTCTTTAACTCCTTAACAATCTGATTAGCAACTGCCAATCTCCTGCCAACCCATTGACTACTCATCCTGACCACCCTAACCACTTACCACCCCATCTACCTAGCAGCAATTCAGCCTGCCACTTTCCACTTACCCAATTAGTTCACCCACCCTACCCATTTACTCAATTACCTTCCCCACCAATTACTCTACTCTCTACTCATTCATTGAGTCAACTATTCACTGACATTCACACTGGACATTTAAACCTGCCTTGCAGAAACTAGTGCCATAAAAAAGGGCCTTTAGCCACTCTTCAGAAATACAGTTGAATTTTTTGGTGAATCAGGCTCAAGAGATCTGCCATGGGGCGTGGAGCAGTGTCTAGGCAGGAACAGTTCAAGCAGAGCTGCAATCCAATGATAATTGTTGCTGTGCAGATGATATAGGCCAGACAATGACTTTGGATGTTGTGAGTAGTTCAGTGGTTAGCACTGCTGCCTTACAACACCAAGGACCTGAGTTCGATTCCACTCTTGGGTGACTAGATGGAGTTTGCATATTCCCTCTATGCCTGCATGGCTTTCTGCTGAATCCTCCGCTTTCCTCCCTCCATCCAAGGATGTGCAGGTTAGGTGGATTGACCATGATAAATTACCCACAGTGTTCAGGGATGTGTGGGTCAGCCATGAGAAATCCAGGGTTATAGGGATAGAGTAATGTGATGGGCCTGGGTGGGATGCTCTTTGGAGTGTTGATGGGGACTTGTTGGGGTGAATGGCCTGTTTCCACACTGTGTGGATTCTATGAAAATATTTCACTACGAATCAAGCTGTATGTAACTGAAAGTAAAGAAGAAAGAGAGGAAGGAAAGGACAGCAAGAACAAGATTTGCATAAATGCTGCTCCTATTGCAACCTCAATCTATGCCAAAATGCTTCATTGCTAGTGAAGCAATTCTGAAGTGCCATACATTCCAATTAGAAAAAGAATGGGCACATTCATCAAGTTGAAAAGTATCATTCACTACATATGATTATGGAAGGCAATTTTTTTTTGTGAAGGTTACCAACATGACCATCTTCAGTAATATTATGTGGGAACCAACAGTTTTCTCCCTGTCACATTCAGTGATTTTGAGGGAAACTGAAGTACCTTTGATGCTGCCATGCTTGAGTGAGTTAATTCAATGAAGAGTCTGATTTGAGAAGGTTTGAAAGCTGAAATCCTCTGATGTCTAAAAACAGGCACATTATGGTGGTCCATTCATTAGATGTTTAATGACCTTGGAATAAAAGCCAACAAAATTCTAACATCTATAACTTTAGGTTGCACAAAAGCATCCCTGAATTAAATAAATAAAGTGAATCAAACTTGTTTGTATGAAATGTTTTGAGTTTGACCTTCAAGTTCAATGTAAAGGCAGTAGTAGCAGACATACAGCAGTGAATTAACTAAATTTTAGACCTTCACTCAGAGCCTCTATTCTGTACAATGTCAATTTGCTTGACTTGGGGCTGAAATGTGTACTAAGCAGCACATGAGAGCAACATTACAAACCCTTTACTGGGATCGAATGCTGAAATCAATTGATATCAAAGAACTCATTAGTTTAACAGTATCATTTCAAAAATGAAAGTATCTGCCCCAAGTTAATGATACGTTAATGAATTATTACAGAAATAAAGCCAACAGAAAGAGGAGCTGCACAAAATAAGGACAAAAATAAGTTCTTTTTAAAAACTGTTTATCTGTTTGATTTCCAGTGACAAATTAAGAATATGATGATGAACCTCATAGGGATTGAGATACTCTAGAGCTGTGGGAGAAAGCAACATCAAAAACATTTTTTAAATTGTTGGTCAGATATACCCAATGCCATGAAAATAAATAACAATAGAACTACTAGGGTATGAAAAGGATTAAACTAGGGTTAATGAAGTCTTTGTCATAAAAGCCCCAAATAAGTGGGGCTGAAATATTTACATTGAAATGCTTCTAGTGTATGGAAGGCAAGGCTGAATTTATTGAACCATGCTAGGTAACAAGGCAGCACCATTGTTTATGAGGACTATTTCAGGTTTGAACCCCCAGGGAATCAGGACAAAACAGGGGATAGGTACCTTTTACCCTTTATTCACTCAGAGGGGGTGAGTACAGATCAGGCAATGATGTATTTCTCAATTATAGCTGTCAGGGAGTTAGGCAGACAGGAGATCAGTGCCTTTACTCATTAATACAAAAAATAACAGCTTTGGTTGTGCTTGTGAGCCTTATTGACAGCTTTACAGATGCCGAGGCTGCTGATCCAATGCAACTTTTCATCTATGGTAAGACAATTGGTTTTAGATTTTGCAATTTATATTGAAAAGTATATGCTGAATACACCAAGTCTAACAATGTTTGATCTGTCCGATTAATGCATGGCATCTGGAGTTAAGGGCAAGAATTTCTGTTTGTGACATTCTCTTGTCATTATAAACATTATACCATGCATCTGTTACCTGGATTCTCTTCCTGTCCATTCATGGGAGCAATTGACTTTAATTCAAGATCAAAGTCCATTAAATTAATGTCCTTTCTTCTTGGTTTAACCTAGTGTCTTCCCAAAGAGTTATTCTTTGTGTGACCAGGACATGAAACCATAATATTGATCTCAGCTTATCAACAATTCCCCTGTCTTTCTATTCTTTTGTCGCTCCCCCAGATCTGGATCCTTTTTACGTAAGCTTAAACCAATTTTCCATTCATCTCCAAACATTGTTAATGGCAACTGTCACTGGTCCCACATGAGCAACAAATCAACTTCTCCATCTTCCAATTCCAAAGTATTTCACTCTCTGCAAACTATTTTGAAATTCATTGTGGCTGTGAAAAGTACCATATTGACACAAGTCTTTCTCTTTTAATTTCTGACAGAATAAATAAATAGTAATGTTAAGGTAGTATAACAGGGGCACTAGCAATCATGTACTAGAATCTGTAAAGAGAACAGCACCCGTGTGTACCAGGAAGGGATATATTGCCTTGTTATGGGATAATAAAGGAGCTTTGCAGAAGACTGCCAGATATAATTAACCTTCGCTAAAGGAAACCTTCCTGATATATACCCGGCCCTGGGTTACTTGAAGAAGCAATTCATATAACATTCAGAAAGGGAACCATATTACAAACCATGGTAAAAGTGCTGCTGCCACCAATCTCATGATAATTTCTTGGTATTGATGAAATCTATAAGGGAAAATCCAAAGAAGACTTCCTTGGAGTGACAAACTGAAAATCGGTAATGAAATTAGCACCAGTCGAATGGTCAAAGCTCCTTCTACAACCAGTTCAGAGCTTTAACAGTTCACAAAGGCCAGTGTTGACTGTGGAGAATGAACTGTTCAGTCATTTAAACTCTCCTATTTTTCAGCCAATCACAGACCTTCTTGTTGCCATTATCTCAAAAACTTACTTATTCAAAATCTTCTTGAACATTTCCCAATTAATGTAAAGGCACAGAACTGACACAATTTTCTCTTTTCCATAAACTGTTTCCATACTGCAATGCATTTCCAGCATTCTGTATTTATTTCGTATTTCTTTTTTACTTGGCAAATTCTTCACCATTGTCACCATTTTAAAATGTCAGATACGATCTGAGGTATCTTGGGCAAATTTGCTACCACAATCCTTCCTACTGGTCCTGGCTACCTACAGCATGTGGAGAGGAGTGCCCACATGACATCTGAGACAAAATATAAGTTCAATCTTGAGAAACACTAATTAGATTTATTATATTTCACTTTGTAACTCATTCAATTCCATCTAATTTTGCTCATCCCAAAGTCAGACCATTCATAAAATAAGGATCAAAATATAAAGGACTGACCCTGGGACCTGAGGTGGTGCCAAACTATGGGATTCATGGAAAAGGTTAACAGGAAGGGGATTTGGATGTCTGGAGCCTAACCAAGACATAAGATCAGAACCTGGCATTCACTATAAGGAGTGCTCATTCATGCCTTCCATCAGTCTGGAAACTACAACTGTGCAATGGTGAAGTAAATGGCTACAGTGATGCCTTTGGAAGGAAGGAGCTGCAAAACACAGAAAAACAAGGCCCTTTAAGTAGAAACAACACAAGACATAGATCCATTCATGAGAGAAACATACTGCTTCAAGCTCCCAATCCCTGGCAAACTTTATGCACTGTCTCATTGTGTGCTATACATCCCGTTTGGCTCCAAATATTGCTGCCTATTTCATTTGAGATCAGCACATTTGGCCACTAAGATCAGTGATGCCATACCGACATCTGTGCACTAGGGCAAATGGTGCCTAGTTGTGAAAGACCCTTCTTTATGTAATATTCACACTGTCCACACATGGTGCAGCTGATTCTCAGGTCAGGCATGGCTCCAAGAATTCATTCAAACCTCACAGTTCTCCTGTTACATTTAGGTACTACACAGAGACATTAACAAACAGATGGGGTGGCCTTTGAGCGTATTTAACAAATGAGAGACTTTATTTGCAGTGAAATATCACCAATGCTCAAAATGTGTCCTCCAGAGGTCCTCTTTTCTCTTTTGACAACAAAGTTCAGTTCTACAGTTGGGGGGAAGAAGGCTGCTCTCTGCTGGAGTCTATGTTCCCACTAATTTTTCTTTTCTTCTGAGTTGTCTTCTGAGGACTGTGTATGGCAGCAATTTCTGGAAATCAATGCTGTGAAAGTTACCGACCACCCCAAATGCAATGTGCAGATCTTTGAAGCCTCTGTGTGCGCGTATAGTTATACAGATTAGAGGGGTTTAGTCAAGTGACCATGGGAATGTATCTGGAAGGCCCAAAAGTGCTGAATTACCTCTTGCCATAGGTGTGTGTACTTTTGTAAGCTTGAATATGCACCCATGTGGGTTGTAGACAGTACAGAGGTGGAAGGCCTAGCTACATCAAAAGTCACCTCTCAGGAGAATTCTGAAGATCCTTCATCCTGCAGCCGAGGGCCTACAGGCAACGCACTGCCTCCTTTTGAGGAAGGGGCAGCAGGTGTGAGGATACATTGGCCTGTCCTCCTGTTTTCTTGACCTTGGAGTGCAGGCATGTGCACGTATCCAGCAGACCCTGAGATAGATGGACTGACTCACCATAGCAGCTGCCAACCTGTCCATGGAGGCAGCCAGACGATCGCATCCTTGAAGTAGCTGCGGCCCCATAATAATACTGCACAGTTGCAGGCTCTAGGCATTAGGACCACTGCCTTCTGTGTATCTGTCTGATGCTTGTGTTTCTGTCTGTGCATGTGGACCAGGTCCCCGATTTCTGACACCACAGATTTCTCTCTGGATCTCCTCTGAGTGCCAACAATCAGGGGCATTTCTTCCTTGCAAGCTGCGAAAACATAGCAGTGACCTGCTCACCAGCAGATGCCCCGACACTAATCTAGCTAACGTGCCATTAAAACATCACTAATTGAGGTGTTGAGGCTGAGAAAAGGAGCCTTGGCAATGGTGAACCATCCTCCTCACAGGTCCTGGAGGGCCTTTCTTGCTTGGCCGACAATGAGACAGTAGACATCGAGCTCAAATCTGCAAGACAAGAAAGCGAGGAGGAGTTATGACCAACAGTTGTTCATTATGTGCAATGAATGACAATAACAGATGTGTTAATGTAAGAGCTGCACTGAAATGAAGAATGACATTTACTCATTTTGCAGAAAATGACTGACTCTATATCCCACTGGAGTGGTCCAAGTCTTCTCCTGCGAGGACCAAGATCCTCTCCTCATAGGAGATGATGAGCCCATGTCAAACACCCCATCACTTGTCTGGTGCTTTCTGCATTATTGTGGCTGTTGAAAAGGTATGAAACATAGAGAGCAATTTGGTCTGTCAATGTTTGACCAGGGGTGCAGTGTTTTAAAGATAGTGTGGACGCCAGGAGTGCCAGTCTTTTCTGGGAGATCCAATGAGTGATGAGTTCTTCCAGCCATGACAATATGGGAATTAGTCTCACATCTGATAAGAGGGGGTACAACAGGGCCATTTTGTAATGGCTTGAGGAGCTGTGGGCATGAATTTCAGTGCACTCTTTCCAGCTAAATAACATTACGTAAGAAAAGTTGGCATATCATCATATAAATCAATATGTTGATCTAATGAACATCTTAGCATTCTTGGTTTTGTTCCAAAGATGTTTCGAGAAGGTATTAACCTCTTCAACAGATTAGCATTATTTATTCTGTAGTTGAATAGTTGTTGACTCTTGCACATTCACTGAGACCGTCTCATTTTCATCTAAAAGTTGCACTGGCAGGATGAAGCTGGACGTTGTTTCTGTTTGAACAGTAACTTGCAGCATCAAGGGATTTAAGACACTTTTGGTGATCTATCAAGTGATGCTGTAGTAATTTTGTGTCTTAGAAAGTTGACAAAGTCTGATCAGCTTCTTGAGCTAGGATGGCTTTCTGTTGCCATCACATTTTCATACTATTTTAAGATTTCAGCTTCTACTATTAATTAAGTAGCTCCTTCCAACATGAAATCGGCTTTTGATTGTAATAGCTCTGAAAAAGATTAATCAGAATTTTTGACTGCAACTCTATCGCCAATTAGTTCTGATTATAAATCCTGATAATCACCAAATTCTAACGAGACATGAAGGTTATTAGGGAAGTTATCTATAGGCTCTCCAGGAAGCTGAATTATTCTGTTAAATGTTGCTCTATCTGGCATAAGATTGGTACTTGATATAAAGTACTTGTCAAGTGTAGCATTAAAGTAGTGCTGTAGTACCAAAAGCATCTGTCTCTTCTCTTACATTTTGGCATTTCAAAATGAAATCTGCAAATGGACCAACAGAGTTGAGAAATACATCGACTCATTCCTCTCTGGATTTCTTGTGGAATCCTGAAGCCATTCTATATCACATGAATTGATTTTCCAGACAATTCTGTTTAATACACTGCCTCAATGGTTTGTGAATTTAAATTGGCCTGGAGGAGTAATACCTTCCTCTGTTGTCATTATGTATGCCTGCTACTTTTTCTCTTGACTAAATGATTTACTTGAAAGTTGATACAAGTCTTTTGTTTTAAGATGTAACTAATTTTACTGTTCAGTGTTTAAATTGTTCAATCACTTCAATTGTGTCACATGTTGAATTTTCATCAGCACTTTTTTTCAAGATGGTAAATATTTCTTCAAATACAGGTTCATGAGATGAATTGATGATTGAGTTTTATCCTAATGAACTTGATTATATTAATGAAGATTTTTAAGCTTTATTTTCTTATTTACTCTTTCAGAAATGTTTTTAATTTCTGTTAACTAAAGTTAAAACATTCTATACATTTCAGAATTATCCTCCTATTTTACTGTAAAATTCATCTTCAAGTGGTTAATTTTTTGGAAATGCTTTAAATTGAAGAATGTGTTGTGTGACACTTTCACTGTGCTAAATCAGATAGACTTTGAACAGATCTAGCAAATCATGACTGAGCATCCATGAGGTGCGATGGGCCATCAGTAGCATCAGATTTGTACACCAACACTCAATCTACAACCTCATATCCCAGAATATCCTCCACTCAATCATGACCATCAAACCAGGGCATCAACTCTAGTTCAACGTAGAACAACATAGCTAAAAATGATGTCTCAACATGTGATGTGACAAAACAGGATCACTGGCATGGCAAATAGCTTAAGCAGCAAGTAGTCAACAGAGGACAGCAATCGCACAACCAACAGATCAGATCTAAGGTCTGTAGTCCTGCCACACTTGGTGAAAATCGTGGTAGACAATTAAACAATTCACTGGACAAAGAAGCTTCTCAAACATCCCCTATTAATGACGGAGTCCAGCACATCATTGTAAATGACAATGCTTAAGCGTTCACAGCAATCTGCAACTAAGAGTATCACATAGATGATCCATCTCAGATCAGAGACATCTTTCATCACTGACACCAGTCTTCAGCAAATTGGCTCACTCCATTTGAGATCAAGAAATGTTGGATGCACTGGGCTAAGAACCTGACAACGTTGCCGCAATAGTGCTGAAAACTGGTGCTTAAAAAATTGTTGCACTGGACAAACAGGCCCACTACAGCTGCAACATGGAAAATATAGAAATTGCCCAGTTATTTCCCATACCCAAAAAAACAGGACAAATCCTAACTGGCTAATTACTGCCCTATAATGACAACTCTCAATTATCAATAAAATGATGGTAGGTGTTATTACCAGTGCTATGAAGCATCATTTGCTTAGCAATAAACTTTGTTCAGTGATTCTCAGTTTGAATTTCATTGGGGCCACTCAATTCCTGACATCATTGCAGATTTGGACAACAACAAGCAAAAAAGCTGAACTGCAGAGATGAGGTGAAAGTAGCTACTTTTGACATCAAGGCCATATTTGACCAAGTATGGTATCAAGGTGTAGGATTGAGCAAAAATCCCTACATTCTGAAATACAGGACCAAAAATTTGGACTTTGCAAATAACTTTTAAAAGCCAAAAACAAGGCAGTTGGGCTATGCTCTGAGAAAATTACACAGAGATAACTGCTTGGAACAATTGTTCAGCCCAAAAATGCAATTCACTCCTTGACTCTAAAAAACAATTAACTAATTTTTGAGTAGATGAGGTTGGGGATGAACTTGTAGACTTGCTCACCAAGCCAGTGTGTTTGATTGCAGACACTTCATTGCCCTGCTAGGTAACACTGTCAGTGCGCCTCTGGTGAAGTGTTGGCGTTATGTCCCCTTTGTTATTTATATGTTTGCTGAGGTGTTTGGCATCACTTCTGGCTCTGATTTTCAGTGGTTTGTGTATTGGGTTCAGTTCAATGTGTTTGCTTATGGAGTTCCAGTTGGAATGCCAGGC
The DNA here is from genome assembly GCF_030684315.1 of Stegostoma tigrinum. Lineage (NCBI taxonomy): Eukaryota > Metazoa > Chordata > Chondrichthyes > Orectolobiformes > Stegostomatidae > Stegostoma > Stegostoma tigrinum. Next base: position 29,038,095 of record NC_081366.1, read on the forward strand.
CTCCAGGAATTCCCTGATGTGCCTATGTTTGGCTCATGCTATTATGCATCTGTTGTCCATGTCAAATTCGTGTCCTTCATTGTGCATGTGTATTGAGACCAGTGAGACTCAGTGGTGTGCCTTGGTGGCTAGTTGGTGTTTGTGCATCGTTATTGCTAGTTTTCTTCTCTGTTGGCCTATGTAAAGATTCTCACAGTCTTTGCATATTATTTTGTATATTACATTAGTTTTATTGGTTTTGGGTATGTGATCCTTTACGTTCATCAGTAGCTGTCGCAGGGTGGTTGCTGATTTGTGGGCTACTCTGATACCTAGGGGTCTGAGTAGTCTTGTAGTCATCTCTGATCAGTCTCTGATGTACGGTAGGATGACTACTGTGTCTGGCTGTGTTGTGTCTTCTTGTTGTGGTCAGTCCCTGAGGTATTAGAAGGTTGTGCTTTTTGGGTATCCATTCCTTTTAAAAACTCTGTATAAGTGCTCCTGTTCTGCTTTGTACAATTCCAGGCTGCTGCATTGTGTTGTGACCCTTTTGAACAATGTCCTGATGCAGCTCTGTTTATGGGTATTGGGGTGGCTGGTGTTGTAATTAAGTATCTGGTCTGTATGTGTGGACACTTGGAATTGTACAAAGCAGAACAGGAGCACTTACACAGGGTTTTTAAAAGGAATGAAAAAGCACAACCTTCCAATACCTCAGGGACAGACCACAACAAGAAGACACAACACAGCCAGACACACTAGTCAACCTACCATACATCACAGATGTATCAAAGATGACTACAAGACTACTCAGGCCCCTAGGTATCTGAGTAGCCCACAAAACAACAACCACTCTGCAACAGCTTCTGACAAACATAAACGATTCCATACCCACAACCAATAAAACTAACATGATGTACAAAATGCCATGGAAGGACTCTGAGAAACATTACATAGGCCACATTGGAAGAAAACAGACAATAAGGATACACCAACACCAAGTAGCCACCAAGAGGCACGATTAATCCTCACTGGTCTCAACACACATGGACAAAGAAGGGCATAACTAGCAGGAAGCCAATTGCCTGAAAAGGAACACCAGAAACACAATGCTTAACACAGGTATGAGAGGAGATAACAGAGCACACAGTCTGCCCAGATTTGGCAGAGATATAAAAAGCCTTTTCAACAACAAGCTCCTGCAGAAACAGCTTCGCCACAGGCTTCAAGCCCAACAAGCAGCTTCAGAATTAAGAACCACAGAGGGATCGCAAAGAGTTACAGTCCGAGAGCTATCTGCCCTGCTATATGTCCAGAGAATCCTGACGGCATTCCAGGTACCTACATGCTCTGTACCATGGCAACCAACAGCAACCAATCATGACCAACAGACCTGACAACCTTCAAAACCCACCGATCCAACTGACACGGCCTCAGGAACCTCCTGAGATGAAAACTGGTTCACAAAAACCACCATAAACTAACAGGAACCAAGTATTCACCAGATAAATCCAAAACGTGTCTCACCACATCAGTGGACTCAACCCAGACTGAAGGCCTACACTGTCCGAAGTCTTCATTGAAGCACTGGCTATGGCAAGCTGGAATGGCCATCTGTATTTTAAAATCATTTTTCTCCCCAGTGATGAGATTATATTCTCAAGGCCCCAAAGTATTCCACCTAGCTAACAGGAAGGGGAATGTGGATGGTGACAGTGCAGGGAATCCCAACGTTAGGAAGTCTGATTAAAGTGTCGGTGATTGAAACTATTGCTTAGCTTCTAATAGTCGTTAACCTGTGTTTAACTTAATAGTGTATTTAAGTACAGTCCTCTGTATAGCTGATAGTGTCAATTTCACTGTTTTGAATATGCCTTTTTTATCTTGTAAAACACTCACCTTTTGTATTTAATAAACTCAGATATTCTTTTGCCCCTGAAACACCTGTCTACTGCCTTTTTCATTTGACATTTCATAAATAAATTGTGTCAGAGCTCAGGATCTGGGGGTAATTTGAACCTCCCAAAAGTCAGCGGTTTTACTGATTGCAAACCAGCAACCCCACAAAGGAGCCCTAGCAACTGGAATCAATAGGATTCAGGGGGATAGCTGTCTACCACTTGGAGTCATATCTGACACAAAGGATGTAGCTGTTGGAGATCAGTCACCTCAGTTCCAGGACATTTCTGCAGGAGCTCCTCTTGGTAGTGTCCTTGTCCCAAACATCTTCAGCTGCTTCATGAATGACTTTTCCTCCATCATGAGGTCAGAAGTGGGGATGTCCTCCAATGATTGCACAGTGTTCAGCATCATTCACAACTCCTCAATTGATGAAGCTGTCCACATCTAAAGGCAGCAAGATGTGTACAAATGGAACTTGTTTGTGACCTTTCAAAACGAAAATGAGAAAAGAAATAGAGTAAGATGATATCTGAATTTATATAATACTCTTATGTGAGTTAATGTTTAAAAATTCAATGTTGACATATAGAGTAAGTAAGTCATTTTGTTTTAATAACACAGTCATCTATTTCTTTGCCTATCTGTTCATAACTTTACACTGTCAGGCAGAAGCAGACTTTCCGCCTCTGAGACCACTGAACATGCAAAGGATAGCTGAGTAACTTGAGTAAGTGCCAAATCTTAATTTGTTTGCTAAAAATACATAGTCAAGTGGATAGATTTTTTTAACTTTATGAGATAGAGAAATGCTCTTCAGCACTCTCAAAGAATCCTGTTCTCACAAAAATACATCAGATTATCTTTCCCTTATTCTTTCAGGGCATGAAAGAGTCACTGTCAACATTAGTTGCCTCTCTTTAATTGCCCTTGAATTGAATGGCTTGCTGGACAATTTTGGAGGGCAGTTAAGAGTCAACCACATTGCTATGGGTCTAGTATGACATGTAGAACATATTAGGTAAAGATTTCCTCCCCTAAAGTTAGCAAGTGTTTCCAGATTTGCTACTGATACAAAACCAAGTAGGAACATAAGTTGTGAACAGGACATAAAGAAACTTCGAGGGGATTTAAGACAAGCTAACTGAATGGGCAAGAAGATGACAGATGGAACATAATGTGGGAAATGCAAATTTATCAACTTCAGTACAAATAATAAAAATCCAGAGTATTTCTTAAATAGTGAGAGATTGAGAAGCGTAGGTGTGCGATGTGGCGAAGGGTGCCTAGTTTGTTAATCACTAATGGTTGTCATGCAGGTGTAGCTAAAATTAGAAAGCATGTTGCCTTTTGTAGAAAGATGATTTGAGTGTAGGAATAAAATACCTTGCTGCAAAAGCTAGAAGCCTTGGTGAGACAGCAGATAGAGAACGGCATGTAGTTTTGGTCTTACCTAAGGAAGGATAAACTTCACAGTATACATAGAATGCAACAAAGATTCACTAGACTGATTCCTGGGATGGTGGGATTGTCCAATGAGGACAGATCAGAGAGACTCGAATTGTGAGTTTAGAAGAATGAGAGGTGATCTTTTTTAAGCATTCAAATCCTTATAGTACTCACCAGCTGCAGAAAGGATATTACTCAGGCTAGGGTGGTCAAGAACCAGCAAACAAAGTCTTTAAAGAGGCAAGTCATTTAGAACTTGAATGAAATGAAGTTCTTCACTCATTGGGTGGCAATTCTTTTAAATTCTCAATTCCAGGCAATCTGTGGAGGCTCAGTCGTTGATTAACTATCACAGAGATATTTCTAGTATTTATAGATATCAAGGTATATGGGAATAATGGAAGTAAGTAGCATTTAGGTGGAAAATAAGTTACGAGCAAGGTGAATGATCAAACGGGCCAAATTTCACCCACTCCTTTGTTTGTGAAGGACGCTTAAGGAGCTAAATGGGTTTTTATTTGCAAAAATAAAGTTGGCGCTGTGACCATCACCAGCTTTATATTGAAGATATATTCACTGAATTCAAGTTCCACCAATGGTAATGGTGGACCTTTGTTCCCAGAGCTTTAGCCTTGGTCTCTGAACAATGAGCCCAGTGACATTACCAATGTTTTTCCATCTCTCCATAGTTTTTTCAGTGATTAAAAAGTATAATATACACAAACAACAGGTTTAATACTAACAAGTTTCAAGCAGGTTCACCTTCTGAGAAAGACAGGAAGCTGACTACAGAGCCAAAAGAATATGTTAACCTTTACAAGATCTATAAATATTTCAAATGCATAATACAACCTTTCTAAATGCTGGTTAAGCAAGAAGATTGACTAGCAAACCTTGTGGCTGGTGAAATTAATATTGGAGCTGACAACTGACCCTTTCTGAAAATGACAAAGCATTCAAACCTTCTGTCAAATGGCTGCTAAATGCGAAGTGATGCTGCATGAAATTACTGAGTAGGATTGGTTCGTTCAATGCTCGAGACAAACCTTCTAAAGCCTGAAGGCATGGATGCCCAAACACAGGGACTGGAGGAGATCTTGACTCTCACTTGTAGTTGTACGGGTTGGTCAGAACTTCCTTGCAGATGTTCATCTCCATAGTGGCCTGATGAATCAGTTCAGCTTGGTCAGAAAAGTGTTATGTAGACATCCATTTACCTTTTACCGTCCCAACAAGAAATACTGTTGTACAGATGTTTGAAAAGTAACTATGATAAATGTTGCTTTTAAACTGAAGTTTGGGGATCTTTTTCTTAGATGTCTGAGCACTCCCCGAGCTCCTGTGAAAGCTTGTATTGTTTAAGAGCTACTTAGAGTTAAGGTATATGTAAGTTTAGTTTGCTAGATAATTCTTAGCCCTTAACAGCCTATTAGTTTGCTGACCAGAATCTGAATAGTAACATTGTTCTGTACATCCATTTCCCATGCTGCAGTTTTTGAAATTGACACCCACATTCAATCCTGATCATTTAGAGCCAATAGTCTGAAGACTTTCATCCAATAAGCCTGCAATGAGCTTGAGTGAGAAATTAGTAGTGTGTGGCGTTGTCAGTCTATTTTCTTTAAAACAACGGTTCATGAAACAATTGCCAGTAAAAGGTTGGTTTAACACAGCTGCTAGAACTATGATGAAAATTTGGAATCTATAAATTGACACTTATCCCTGTTGATGAATTCTATTTCTCAAACTAGAACTACACATACTAATGAACTAGGACTGACATATCCTCCTTTCCCCAAAACTATACTGCTCTGTAACAACATGATTAACTGGCACATTGTTAAGCTGAAAATCTACTCACATCACATAATTACAATTTCAAGCAGTATCACAATCAATTGCTACTTGCGTGGCATTAATGTAACTGATAAAATTCTACCAGCATTTTCTAATTCCAATATGTTGATATTTTATCAGATATGTTAGAAAGTTTACTGTGTAAGGAACTGCAAATGAAAACAAAAATATTAGCAGCATGGTGATCCCAAAAATATCTAAAAGGTTACTTCCTTCCTCGGAAAATTTGAATAGCAGTTTTAAAAACATTATGATACCTCAAGACATTGAAAATATGTATATGTATTATGGAAAATACATACAGCTCTTTCTGGAAGCAAGATACTGAAAATCCATGTCTATAAAATTCCTTCTCATGAGGAAAAAGCAGGATGATTAAAAGTACTTAACTGTATAAAAGAACTGATTTATAACTGATTAAAAATATTATAGCTGAATCAATGCCTGAGCTAGTTAAGATGGTGAACAGCTATGCAACAGAGACCAAGTAGGGTGCAAGCTATATCCCTGGGCAATTAGCTCATCTTATCTGTAAAGATTCCACTTAGTCGTCAGCATCTCTGTTTTAAGAATCAGAAAATTGCACAGGGCTTCTAATTCCCTGCTGGAAGTGCAGATGTTTAAATGTTGGATGACAGCAAGGTTAGTCAAAAAATCACCCATTGTTATTAGTTTGCCTGTAGTCACCGAACTGGCTCACACAATGGTGGTTTGCTTTAATATAGTGCCCTTAGAACTATGAAATGTCCCTAGACATCTTACAGGAATATTATCAAACAAAATGTGCCACATTATCACATAAGGAGATGTTAGGACAGATCAAAGAGGTAGGTTATGAGTTGCCATGAAGAAATTAAAGCACATAAGGAAGTTAGGTGAGAAAATTCCAGAGCTTAGGGCAACTTATATGTGCATGTCATCTTATTATGCTGGAAAAGCTACTGCTCATGACTAAGGCTGCAACTACCATCACTTTAAGTATAGGAAACGACATGGCCTGCTCTGTCTAGCGGAACAGTGAAAAACTACATTCTCACCTAACTAGAAGAATTTCTTGCAGTTACCAAGATATAGTTGATTGTACATTTGCAACTGGTTACAGATTGCATCACTATGATTAACATTGTTACAGAAACTTTGAGGAGGATCAAGTCGTAGATTCATAGAGATGTACAACACACAAACAGAGCCTTCAGCCCAACTCATCCATGCTGACCAGATATCCGTAATAAATCTAGTCCCATTGCCAGCATTTGACCTATATCCCTGTAAATCCATCCTATTTATATACCCATCCAGATGACTTTTAAATGTTGTAAGTATACCAGCCTCAACCACTTCCTCTGGCAGTTTGTTCCATACATGCACCAGCCTCTGTGAGAAAATGTTGCTCCATAGGTTCCTTTTAATTCTTTGCCCCCGTACCTTAAACCTATACCCTCTAGTATTGGACTCCCCCACCATGGAGGAAATACCTTGTCTATTTTTACCGTATAAATGCCCTTGTGATTTTATAAATCTCTACCCTCAGCTTCAGATGCTCCAGTGAAAATAACCCCAGCCTATTCAGAGATAATGGGAACTGCAGATGCTGGAGAATCCAAGATAATAAATTGTGAAGCTGGATGAACACAGCAGGCCAAGCAGCATCTCAGGAGCACAAAAGCTGACGTTTCTGAAACATCAGCTTTTGTGCTCCTGAGATGCTGCTTGGCCTGCTGTGTTCATCCAGCTTCACACTTTATTATCCCAGCCTATTCAGTCTCTCTCTCAATAGCTCAAACCCTCAAATCCTACCAACATTCTCGTAAATCTTTTCTAAACTCTTTCAAGCTTCATTATATCCTACCTATAGCAGGGAGGCCAGAATTGCATGCAGTATTCCAAAAGAGGCCTAACCAATGTCCTGTGCAGCTGCAGCATGACCCCCTAACTGTTATACTCAATGCACTGACCGATAAAAGCAAGCATACCAAACACATTCTTCACTATCCTGTTTACCTGCGACTCCACTTTCAAGGAACTATGAACCTGTACTCCAAGGCCTCTTTTTCAGCAATACTCCCCAGCACCTTACTATGAAATGTTAGGTTTCACTCCTTCACGATCTTAAGTTGTTCTGCCTAAAACTCCGTGTGACATCGCTATGTTGAATCCTATTTTTCTGGCACCCTTCTGTATTAACCATATTTCATCATTTCAGACCCATATTAAAATAGGGCTAAGGCAGTTGAAAGCATGGCCACCAGTGGCGAGTTGAGTAATCTTGAAGATGTACAAGAGCCATGAATATGAAGAATGGTTATTTTTGCAAGGTACAGTAGTATTCCTGGCACCTGAAAAAATTGCATCCGAGCAATAAGATCTTTTTGTTCTTTTTCGTGGAATGCAGCCACCGCTGGAATTTGTTTTCCACCCCAAATTGTCCTTGAGAAGGTGGGCATAAACTATCCTTTTGACCACTGTGGCTCATCTAGTGTAGGTACAACTGCGGTGCTGCTAAGGAGTTCCAGGATTTTGGCCTCGCAGCAGTGAGGGGCTGTCAATGATAATTAATGCCAAGCTGGTATAGTTGGTGGCACAGAAAGGTACTTGACAATTGTTTCTTCCAATTACTTCCCTAAGTGATAGAGGTTAGGAATTTGGGAGAGTTTGGTGAATTGCTGCAATGTGTTTTAAATGTGGTACATACCATTGCCATTTTCCATCAGTGATGGAGTAAAAGATGTAATGGATAGAGAGCCAAGAAGGAAGGTCACTGTCCCAGATGGTGTTGAGCTCCTAGAGTCTTCTGTTATGATCTGCATTCGCCCAGGCAAATGGATAGTATTTTTTCACACTCTTGACTCATTTTTTCTAGTCGTTAGGCAGATTTTGGGGAATCAGATCACAAGCTTACTCTCACTGTAGAATTCCCAATCTTTGACCTGCTAATTTAGTCACAGTGGTCTTTGTAAAGCCTATCAGATAATTATTAACTTCACTGCAGCAGAATACCCAACCCTGGCACTCACCTGGGACTGTGAAAAGTTCTCAGGTTACATTCTAGGCCTCATGTTCATGAGCTAACAGAAGATATGCTTAATACCAAAGAGTTGGCAAACAAAAGTCCTGACAAAGGGTTTTGACTTGAAATATTGACTTTCTTGTTTCTCCGATGTTGTCTGGCCTGCTGTGCTTCTCCAGCCTCACGCCCGGCTTCCAGCATCTGCAGTCCTTATTGTCTCCAGCTTTTGGCAAAGAAACCTGCCTAAATTCAATGACACAGACAATCTTTATGCAATTTGACTATAATCCAGAAAATGGCAGTAATTAACTTCAGACTTTTGTTCCTTATCCCTGTGGTGAAGACTACACAGAACGGTATCTATTTTGTTGAGGAGATGGAGTCCTTCCTTTTCAAATCAGTTCCTCCTAGTAGCTATTCAAAAAACTGGACAAAAGAAATCTTGCATAACTCGGAAGGCTGGCGCTTAATATTTACAAATACGACAGTACTGTATTGCTGGCTGGCCTGCACAGGGAAGTATTAATCGCATTCTAAAGCAATAATTTGAAAAATGCATCTCCTTAGCCTCCTATTCCAATAACAACTGGTAAGTTATTCTTAAGGACCTCAGGCTGAGCATTCTCCAAAGTCTGGGCACCGTCACCTGCACAATATTAAGTGCCAGACACAGGCCCCCAACTTTGTCTGGTGACCTGGTATATTGAAGGCAGTTGAAGACATGATCTCTGATTTTCCAATGCATGCTATGGAGAGGCAAGGATGCAAAGAACCCTTAGTGACCTCAATTTCCCCTCTTGCCATTGGAAATATTTCAAGATGGATCAGTTTGTCTTCAGGGTAAAATGTTACTCATTATCATTGACTATCATTCTGATAGCTGGAGGTCAAGTAAATTTATGGCCCCACCTTGATGACAGTTGTCGTTGTGCTCAGAGAACTTTGTCATAGGTGGCATTTCATGATTTTAGATAACATTTCACAGCCCATTAGTGACTTCTTCAAATATTTCACTGAACTGTACAGTTTTGTGCACATTACTAATTTACCTCAACATCTACAGGCCAATGGTGAGGCTGAGTGAAAGGGCAGGGTCTAGACTGTCAAGGTCCTGTTGAAGAAAGGTAATGATATCAACCTGGCCTTGCTTAGTTACTGGTTCATATTTTTACACATCAGTCTGAATCTTTCGGATACGTGGACGTTTCCGCACTGGCTCCAAATTCTCTCTCATACTCTTTGACCAATATCAGTTGTAAATATTTATCAGATTGCTTTAGTATGATGTCAGGTCCTTGTCTGTCAAAAGCACCCATAACTTGGTGTAGATTTTACTTTGTGAAGTTGTGAGAAACAAGTGGTGTCAAATCAGTCCTCTACATTTTTTTTCTCTAATGTACCGTAAAATCAATGGTCATCGCAAGAAAAATAATCAGGAGAGGCTGTAAATCGGATTTCCATTTTCAGTAAGCTGTCAATAAGTTGTCTGTCTTTCAGTGATAAACTATTCAAAGAAACATCCTTCATGTCATGTATGTAGGAGGCCTGAGAAACTATCTTCATTTATGCTCAAATTGAATAGGGGCCATTGTGACTTAATTAATCTAGGTCAGGTTCTCTCTGTCTAAATTTGAAGTAGAACTGAATAATTCCTTATCTTTAACACATATTTTCAATTCAGATCCTGTTAAATTCAGCTTGAGCATTTATCTTGGAGAGTTTCATGAAGGATTTCTCTCTGTGAAACTTTGTGAGTGATCTCTCCAAATAGATCTTGACTTTATGAATGCGTGTGCATACAAGTATTGGATAATTAATTGTAGAAGTCTCTTAACTTGGTTACACACGCTTTTGACAATTCTCCACTGTTTGGATTATTATATCTGTATAGCGCTCGCTTTGACACCATGCTTATGCTATTGTGTACTCACCAAAGGCGGTGGTACTTGTCATGGCCAGGATCTTCAAGGATTTCCACCACTGTGCTATATTTAAAGCCCAGCTGCATACCATTGCAATCACTGCCAGCCATGAATAACCTCTTGTCGAACGTGTATTGAGTGAAAAGTGAAAAAGAACAGTTTCTGGGGGCACATTCATGCCATGGGTGGCACATCATTGGAAACAGAAGATCACCTTCATACATAAATCCATTGTTAATTTACATTATGACTCTCAACGTAACTGCAGGCACAAGAATTAAGACACACAGGTTTCCTGTCTTTAACATCATACCATGTTTGAACCCTTCTAAGAGATTCCCAAAAGTGGAATATCTTGCCATTGTTCAATATGGAAACAATACATGCTTGAAAGTCTTCATTAGTTAATAACATTATTTTTAAATGAACAACTGCAAACGTGAAGAAACAAACAAAAAATAAGCTGTATTTGCTTCTGAAGATAACAGTCTTTTCAGAAACAGTAAAATTTACAATCAATGAATGATCACTCCACCCAACTCATGTCTGTTGGAAACAAATGTCATTTCAGTCCTAACATAACACAGTGTGAAGCTGGATGAACACAGCAGGCCAAGCAGCATCTTAGGAGCAGGAAGGCTTGATGTTTCAGGTCGGGACCCTTCTTCATTTCAGTCCTGTCTGGCTTGTTGCACCCAATGTTGAACAGTTCAATCACACTGAAGGTAGTGTTCCTGCTGCTCCATGTCCTCGTCTTCCTTCTCAGAAGACTACTGCTTCCCTGCCAGCTCTTCAGTGTCCATCACATCTCCCCATTGCCTGCTCCAGTTGTGTAGGGCACAGCATGAAGATGATGTGTCACACTCAGCGTGGACTGTATTGAGAAGCTCTTCCACAACAGTTCATGCATTGGAGTCTGTGCTTCAGGAAGCTGATCGTTTATTCCACCAGGGCCCCGATTCAAGGCTTGACTTCATTAAATTTATACTTGACTTCAGTCAGGGGTTGCATAATGGAGTAATCCGTCTTGAGTGCAGAGGATAGCCTCATCAGCTGGAAGAATCTGACCCTTGACATGAAGTAGAAACATGAGAGTTTTACGAATATAGGTGTCGTAGTTTCTGTTTTCTGAGGTACCTGGCACAAACACCTAAGCTATATTAAAGGTGACCACAGATGGGGTACATCAGTTGAATTGAACCATTTTTCTGCTCCTGAAGACACTGTTTTATGATGTAGCACTTAGAACACGTCACTGTTACAGTCCTTAGCATCCTGTATCTGGGCATGCCAACGATGTTGACAGAAACCTGCTGTGTCTGCTCTGCAGCACAAACCACATCCCAGGAAAACAAGACCAGGCACTGACACAAACAACATTAGTAACAAGATAATAAAATGTGAGGCTGGATGAACACAGCAGGCCAAGCAGCATCTCAGGAGCACAAAAGCTGACGTTTCGGGCCTGGACCCTTCATCAGAGAGGGGGATGGGGGGAGGGAACTGGAATAAATAGGGAGAGAGGGGGAGGCGGACCGAAGATGGAGAGTAAAGAAGATAGGTGGAGAGGGTGTAGGTGGGGAGGTAGGGAGGGGATAGGTCAGTCCAGGGAAGACGGACAGGTCAAGGAGGTGGGATGAGGTTAGTAGGTAGCTGGGGGTGCGGCTTGGGGTGGGAGGAAGGGATGGGTGAGAGGAAGAACCGGTTAGGGAGGCAGAGACAGGTTGGACTGGTTTTGGGATGCAGTGGGTGGGGGGGAAGAGCTGGGCTGGTTGTGTGGTGCAGTGGGGGGAGGGGATGAACTGGGCTGGTTTAGGGATGCAGTGGGGGAAGGGGAGATTTTGAAACTGGGTAAACATTAGTAACAACCTTGATACAGATCAAAATGATAGCTGCTGACCATGCTGCTAAAGACATCACAGACATTGCCTCAGGAACCTGCCACTGAAATAGCCCACTAGGCCGAGCTATTTTGTAGGTTCTGGTATGTGAAAAGTAATATGCTGATTTTTAGGTGGTTTGAATCACCCCCAGATCCTTGTCTCTGACCCTGGACTTACTTAGGAATGTGAAGTGGAGAGGTCTGCTTAGGATCCCTCTTCTAGAGATAGATGTAGGAATAGCTCTCGGGGAGATAGCTCTCTCAAGTGAGAGCAGGGCCTGCAATTATACTAATTGCGGGCTTCTTCTCTAAATGCTAAATCTGCACTTGCCATTGTGTCACCGGTGTTCCCTTTGAGGTCAAGTGGCTTCCTGACAGTTAAGAGAATGTGTGAATGTATTTTGACTGAAGTTGAAAGTCCAATATCTTAGTGAATGACTACTGAATGAAGTCGAATGGCTGGTATCTGCATAGGTACAAAAATGCCTGTGTCAGATAGCCCATGGTGAAAAAGTTAGTTCCGATCTCGTTGATTGTTCTCTTAGAGCTGCAGTGTCAATTAGACTTTTGGGCAGGACAATTTCTTTTCAGGCAGCCATCTCTGTGCCTGTGTATTTTTCCCAGAGCTCAGCCCAGGTGCTACCCCTTTCTTTTAAAAGTTTTGACAAATCCAGGGTTTTAGTTTAGTATTTTAGATGATGAGGATTTTTGCTCAATCCTGTATGTTGGAACCCTGGGCAGGTCCCACTCTGCCAAAGTAGATCATCACTGTACAGGGTGCACCCAGGAAGTAGTGCAATAGCTACAAGAAATTGTCCACATCACCTTCGCTGCTGCAGCATCCTCCCAAACGTCCTTCCTCTACCGAAGCTGTTAAAAGAAGGTAAGATGAATTTTGATGTCAATTATACATAAGTGAATAAAAGAAGCATGCTACAGGCCTGGTGATCAAAAATCGACAGGCTCAGGAGCATGAACACTTAATATCCATCCTGCTGCTACCATTTGGATATGATGGCCTTTCAGATCACATGTGCTGCCCCAATGGATTGGCACAGTTCTATGATGGTACCTGGGGACAATCTCACTATTCGTTGGCAATGCACCTCATTTATCTGGAAGAGATGGCATTAAGGACAATAGATTCTGTCTTTTGTATCTCCTTTGTATCCTGAGTGTGGCTTCGGCTGCAACTTCATGTGGAAGCCTTTCAGCAGTTTGTTGGAGGTTAATTCTGGCCCCAGGCTTGCAGATGGATTTGTTTGTCTCAGTTTTCTCTGCCTTTGTTGAACTGTGGTCACAGCGATAATAACACCTGCTGTGTTTGGATCTGTCGCTCATGGTTCCAGTGAAGGTATCAAAGCAGAAGAGGTCTTTCATGGTGTGAGCTGTCAGCACTAACACTCCAAACACAAATGACAATTTAGTTTAGTCCTCCTTACAGCGGGGCTTGGAGGACTCTGTCAAGGAAGGTATGGAAAGCTGTACATAGAACTTGACATTTTGGATTTTATTTTGATGTACACTGAGCAAACCATGGCACATAAATACAGCGGGAGATTGGAAACATAATAGGATTACTACAACCTTCCCCATTTGGCATTGCCCAAGAAAAGGAGCAATGCACACAAGTGCATCTGGAAAGTACTTACAGTTGAATGTCAGAGGAAATCATCTCTGTGCCTTTGTACAGCATATGAGACCTTGGTTGTCTTTGTGAATTATGGCCTGCAAGTGCCCCTTTTAAAGCTGCCTGTGATTATTTCCGCTTCACAGAGGTGACTATGATCAATTTGTCATGACCAGTGACATGCTCAAGATTACTTGTGGCTGGGGCTTTTATCCCACACAGTTGAATGCTGTATGTGTTCAGAAGAGGATTCAATAATCACAGATGGTTTTAACCATTTTCTGAAAGGTCCCAACCCAAAACGTCAGCTTTTCTGCTCCTCTGATGCTGCCTGGCCTGCTATGTTCCTCCAACTCCACACTGTGTTATCTCTGACTCTAGCATCGACAGTTCTTACTATGTCTGGTTTTAACCTCTACTATGTGAGTGCCCGATAAACGCTATTGCCCCTCACATTATTCACAAGTAGAGTCCACCTGCTCAAATAGAAAAAAAAATTCACCCTACCCACTCTAGAACTCTTTATGGTCCAACATCATTTAACACCAGTTTGACACCATCCAGGACAAAGCAGCTTACTTGATTGGCACCTCATCCACAAACTTTCACTCACTCCACCACTGACATTCAGGAGCAGCAGTGTGTATCATCCAAACACTCACTGCAGAAGTTCACTGAAGGTCCTCAGAACAGTGCCTTCTAAACCCACAATTACTACAATCTGGAACAGCAAAGGCAGCAGATAAATTGGTACATGCATATGCAAGATCCCCGCCAAGCCACACACCATCCTGTCACAGAAATATATTGCTGTTCCTGCACTGTCACTCAATCATATTCTGGAATTCCCTCCCTAATGGCTTTGCAGGTCTACCTACAGCAAATGAACTGTAGTGGTTCAAGAAGGCAGCTTACCACCACTTTCTCAAGGGCAACTGGGTCTGGGCCAAACCCTGGTCCAGCCAGTGACACACATGTCTCTTGTCCAATGTACCAAGAGTGTATTTAAAAAAAGGCTACAGATGATTCAGTCTAACATACAGCTATTAAGCCCTTTTATTACCTTACTCAACATAATATAAAGAACATTCTGAGGGCCTGATCTGAGCCTGGAGATGAAAATTCAAATAGACAAGGTCCATTTAGAAGAAATTACCGAGAAAGAAAAATAATTTTCAAAATAAGCAAATTGGTCTATAACATGTACAATTATTACATAGTTTATCAGTTATGTAATTTCCATCAGTAAACAAAGCGGAGGTTTATCAATTCGCACTTAAATTTGACTCATTAAATTGTTTTGGCAGTGTTTTTTGACTCGTATAAACGAACGTCTAATAGTGCACAGTGGATATTGTCTTTCAATTCACAAAGCTCTTCAGAGAAGACACTGAAATTTGATTGGAAAAATGGTATTTAAATTTCCAAAATTATAACTCAGTAGCAAAATACACAAAACTGAAAATTCTGGACTAAATGTTAAATTGTGCCGAATCAGTTCACTAGCTGGGACAGGTACACAAAGACAAATTGAGAATTTGTTCCTTGATAGTGTAAAAAAGTCGTGAAAAAAAAAAGAATAAATGAAGGAGTGCCAGGCAAATATGGGGCCGAAGAGCTGCTGGCCCAAAGAAATTGACATCATCTAGATAGAAACACTACATGAATGAAATTCTTCCCCACAGAGTTCAGGGAAGGAACATTAAGGATGAAGGAGATTGTAGATTGTGAGAGAGCCAGAGAAAAATGTAATAGAGAAAAAGGAAGACAGTTTCTTCACTTGTACAATGTTTTTTTAGAAAGGGACTCAAGCAAATAATGTTTCTTTGAGGAAGCAAATGTGAAGGGAGGAATGGGAAAGTAAGAGGAAATTGGAGTAAGGGTCAGGGAAATTCTAATTTCAAGATGTGTAACAGTGAGAGAAGGCCAAAGTTGAAATAGAATAGGGAAGTTGAATGTGCAGTCCAGAAGTAAAATAATGGACAGAATGTTATGTTTTGAGGAGAAGTGTTAAGACAGATTAAAAGCAGGAGGTATTTTGCATTGGTGACAGGTCAGATTTTCTCACATAATTTTGTTCTTCTCATCTCATTGCATGGTCATCTCAATTTTAAAGGCAGAAAGCTCCACCCTGTGCTGGAACATTTCAAGCTTCAACTTCTGGACGCCATTTTTAAAAGTCATCCTGATTCATAGTCTGCAACCTAGGAGCATCACTGAATATTAGCCTCTATACCCCACCCACATGGAGATGGCTGACACCAATCAAAAAGCAGCATCATAGTTCAATGATACACCTTAAAAGTTCTCCTGAAGTCAGTCCAGGAGAGAATGACAAGTTCTTTTCTCTGGAGATGACAATAAGAGGTCATCCAATTAATGAAGGCAGCTTGGACTAAAATAGCAGCAGAGGTCGCCAAGGATGACCCCAACGGACCTTGAATCCAGTGCCGCGAAAAGATAAATGAGCTGTTGTTCACAATCAGTATATTTTCCACTATCTATTCAATGGTTCTCACCTCTGAGAATGTGAGTTAGCATTGGAGGGTTGCCACTGCAGAGAAATGACACACAGAAAATTAGTTACCAGGCATCTCCATCAGATGCCTCATGTGTACAATCGATATCTGTCACTTCATTTCAGATATCAATGTCGCACTACTGGCGCCACAGAGGTACTGTCCTTGATACCTCTGACAGGGTTCACACTTCAAATGTAAAAGGAGCTACAACACGTTCACACGTTGACAGCTCACTGACATTCTCTTTTATTCATGGATTATGGAATTTGCTGGCTGGGCCAGCGTTTATTTCCCATCCTGAGTTGTCTTCAAGGAAGTACCAACGAGCTGCCTTTCTGTATATTGCAGTCCATTTTCATCAAAATTAGGAGAACATGTACACCTGATAGCTTTTTGGATGTGAGTTTGCTCGCTGAGCTGGAAGGTTAGTTTTCAGACGTTTTGTCACCATTCTAGGTAACATCATCAGTGAGCATCCGACGAAGCGCTGGTGTTATGTCCCGCTTTCTATTTATCTGGTTAGGTTTCTTGGGTTGGTGATGTCATTTCCTGCATTGATGTCATTTCCTGTTCTTTTTCTCAGGGAATGGTAGATTGGCTCCAAATCGATGTGTTTGTTGATGGAGTTCAGGTTGGAATGCCATGCTTCTAGGAATTCTCGTGCGTGTCTCTGTTTGGCTTGTCCTAGGATGGATGTGTTGTCCCAATCAAAGTGGTGTCCTTCCTCATCTGTATGTAAGGATACGAGTGATAGTGGGTCATGTCGTTTTGTGGCTAGTTGATGTTCATGTATCCTGGTGGCTGGCTATCTGCCAGTTTGTCCAACGTAGTGTTTGTCACAGCTCTTGCAAGGTATTTTGTCGATGACGTTCATTTTGTTTGTTGTCTGTATAGGGTCTTTTAAGTTCATTAGCTGCTGTTTTAGTGCGTTGGTGGGTTTGTGGGCTACCCTGATGCCAAGAGGTCCGAGTAGTCTGGCAGTCATTTCGGAAATGTTTTTGGTGTAGGGGAGAGTGGTTATGGTTTCTGAGCCCGTTTTGTCTGTTTGTTTGGGTTTGTTGCTGAGGAATCGGCGGACTGTGTTCATAGGGTACTCATTCTTTTTGAATATGCTGCATAGATGATTTTCCTCTGCTCTACGTAGTTCCTCTGTGCTGCAGTATGTGGCGGCTCGTTGGAATAATGTTCTAATGCAGCTTCGTTTGTGGGTGTTGGGATGGTTGCTCCTGTAGTTCAGTATTTGGTCCGTATGTGTTGTTTTCCTGTAGACGCTGGTTTGAAGTTCCCCATTGGCTGTTCGCTCCACAGTGACGTCTAGGAATGGCAGTTTGTTGTTGTTTTCCTCCTCTTTTGTGAATGTTATGCCAGTAAAGGGTATTATTGATGGTCTTGAAGGTTTCCTCTAATTTGTTTTGTTTAGTGATGACAAAGGTAGCTTTCTCCGAATTCTGCACAGGATAAGAACTTTGCTACGTAATATGATTTCAAGATGAAAACCTCACAGATATCTCAGGCATGGACATAATTCCATGCTTGATTTATTTACATCAACTCCAACTCTTTAACATCACTATACTACCTCTCAATCAGATCACTTCATTTCCACATGTCACATTGGTGAGGAGGTAGAGGTCTAGGGAAACTGTCACTGAGCAAATAATCCAGGCACCACGGATCTGAATTCTAACAAGGCAGGTGGGAAATAAATCTGAAACAGCTGGTCTAATGATGGAACCGTGGATAATTATTATAACATCTCACGAGGTTCACTAATGCTCTTTAAGGAAGGAAAATCTGCTAACCCCACCTGGAGTAGTTTATAAGTGACAATGTGTAAATCATATGATATATCCAACAGTGATAAATTCTGATAAAAGAAATGAAACAGATGGACCCCTTAGAAAGCTGTGCTGGAAATGACAACAGCACACACTGTCCTGTTGACCCTCCTTGTGGGGGGTCGGTCTGTGAAACAGCTCTCTAAATATTTGAACTAAAACAGCAGTTGCTGGAGAAGGTCAGCAAGTCTGGCAGCATTTGTCTAGAAAAATCAGAGTTAACATTTCAGGTCCAGTAACACTTCCGTAGAATGGAAGGGTCACCAGACCCAAAACGTTAACTCTGATTTTTCTTCACAGATGTTGACAGAACTGCAGAGCTTTTCCAGCAACTTCTGCTTTTGATCCTGATTTGCAGCATTCATAGTTCTTTCAGTTTTCACAACAAATATTGGACTTGTGCCAACCTTACAGGGCTCTGTGAAGTCTCAGGGTTTCAGGTTTCAGGGCAAAGATGGACAAGGAAGATCCTTAGGAAATTTGGCAAGGTCAAAGTATCATACCTAATTGCAGGAATCTTTCAACTTGCTAAGTTCACTTATGGTGTATCAACTTGTATAAGAACCTAGAATGGTTCCAGTAGCAGGAAATATGGCCGATTTCTGCATTCTGTCTGCTGACCCCATAGTGTGCTGCTTATAGCTATCACCATACATGCTTTCCAAAACACCCAGATATCTCTTAAAGCACTCAAGCACAACACTATGTGTATTCTCAACTTCCTTTCTTCTTTCCACTGGAGTATTGATTGGATCACAAACTAACAGAAATCAAGGCTATGAAAAGTGTGATTGAGTAAAGATAATGAGCGCTCAATATAGCCATGATAGGGGTTCCCTACAGAGCCCAAACCTGGATGAGGGAAGAAACATCACTAAGCTCTCAGACTTCAGTCAGATGCTCCAGGAAAGACAATTGAGTAATGGCTGACACCTTTGCTCCTGTGATAGCAAAGTGTGGAACTGGATGAACACAGCAGTCTAAGCAGCATCTCAGGAGCACAAAAGCTGATGTTTCGGGCCTAGACCCCGGGTCTAGGCCCGAAACGTCAGCTTTTGCGCTCCTGAGATGCTGCTTGGCCTGCTGTGTTTATCCAGCTCACGCTTTGTTATCTTGGATTCTCCAGCATCTGCAGTTCCCAGTATCACTGATACACCTTTGCTCCTGTGCCCATTTTGTGTGATGCATCTAACTTCTTTTACCTGCCTGCACAATCACTGTTCTTGAAGACTCATGCCAGCCATCTCCAATTGGTCAGCATCAGGCCTTGCTGGAATGTCAGGTGTGATATGTAGCAGAGCCCCCACTTGGTGTAAATCTGCGAGTCACTCTCATCACTGTTGGAGAAAAGGGTTGGCAATGAATGCAGATTACCAAATTCAATGACAAAGGAGTTTACCACAAACCAAAAACGCCCACAGATAGCCTTAAACCTGTCACTGGAATGGACAGTGGCTAAACTGGAGAAAACCTCACTACCTCATTTCAGAGACGGACATTGGTGAATTGAAGGGACGCAAGATGAAGCAGCTTGCTTCTACTCTCGCCAAGTATGGGATGACTTTCAGACAAGATGATAACAGCAGGTCTTAGGACGTAAAACATAGACCATAGAAAAGTACAGCACAGAACAGGCCCTTCAGCCCACGATGTTGTGTCGTGGAACAATCCTAATCCAAAAATGAAATAACCTAACCTACAATCCCCTCAATTCACTGCTGTCCATGTGCATGTCCAGCAGTCGCTTAAATGTCACTAATGACTCCGCTTCCACGACTACCACTGGCAAACTATTCCATGCGCTCACAACTCTCTGGGTGAAGAACCTCCCTCTGACGTCTCCTCTATACCTTCCTCCTAACACCTTAAAACTATGACCCCTCGTGGCAGTCAATCCTGCCCTGGGGAAAAGTCTCTGGCTATCAACTCTATCCATGCCTCTCATTACCTTGTACACCTCGATCAGGTCACCTCTCTTCCTCCTTCTTTCCAGAGAGAAAAGTCCAAGCTCAGTCAACCTCTCCTCATAAGACAAGCCCTCCAATCCAGGCAGCATCCTGGTAAACCTCCTTTGCAACCTCTGCAAAGCCTCCACATCTTTCCTTTAAAAGGGCGACCAGAACTGGACACAATATTCCAAGTGTGGTCTCACCAGGGTTTTGTAGAGCTGCAGCATAACCTCACGGCTCTTAAACTAGATCCCCCTGTTAATGAAAGCCAAAACACCATGTGCTTTCTTAACAACTTTATCCACCTGGATGGCAACTTTGAGGGAGCTATGCACTTGAACACCAAGATCCCGCTGTTCCTCCACTCTGACGAGAATCCTGCCTTTAATCCTATATTCAGCATTTAAGTTCGACCTTCCAAAATGCATCACTTCGCATTTATCCAGGTTGAACTCCATCTGCTATTTCTCAGCCCAGCTCTGCATTCTGTCAATGTCTCGCTGAAGCCTGCAATAGCCCTCGATACCATCAACGGCACCTCCAACCTTTGTGTCATCAGCAAACATACTGACCCACCCCTCAACCTCCTCATCCAAGTCATTTATAAAAACTACAAAGAGCAGATGCCCAAGAACAGAGCCCTGCGGGACACCACTCAGCACTGACCTCCAGTCAAAAAACTTAACCATCTACAACCACTCTCTGCCTCCTGTCAGCCAACCAATTCTGAATCCAGACAGCCAAATCACCCTGTATCCCATACCTCCTGACTTTATGAATGAGCCTGCCGTGGGGAACCTTATCAAATGAAGTCCATGTACATCACATCCACTGCTCGACCCTCGTCAACCTGTCTCGTGACTTCCTCAAAGAACTCAATAAGATTTGCCCCTCACCAAGCCATACTGACTCCCTTTAATCACGCTGTGCTTTTCCAAATAGTCATAAATCCTATCCCTCAGAATTCTTTCCAACACCTTGCTGACCACAGACGTAAGATTGACTGGTCTATAATTTCCAGGGATTTCCATATTCCCTTTCTTGAAAAGAGGAACAACATCGGTTTCCCTCCAATCTTCTGGTACGACTTCCGTGGAGAGTGAGGAAGCAAAGATCTTCACCAGTGGCTTAGCAACCTCCTTTCTCATTTCCCGGAGCAACCTAGGATGAATCTGGTCTGGCCCTGGGGACTTAGCAATCTTAATGTTTGCCAAAATTTCCAGCACATCAACTTTCTCAATCTTTATCTGTTCAAGCCTGTTTTCCTGCTCCTCAAATTTCTCATTCACAACAAGGTCCCTTTCCTTAGTGAAAACCAAAGGAAAAAACTCATTTAGGGCTTCCCCTATATGCTCAGACTCCACGCACAAGTTCTCTACGCAATCCCGGAACAGCCCTTGTAACCTGGTAGGCCCCAGGATTGTGGCCTTTGAGACTGTCCAGTAAAGAATCCTTACCGTGGGATTCCAGCCCATGATTGGGAGGAAGAAAGTCTTTGGAGCCAGGTATCATCAAGTTTATATACCTCACCCATAGTCCTCAAGAGATTAAAAAAAGAATACTGAGGATCTGTGTTGATTACCAAGCACCCAATGCAAAGTTCCATAAGAATACTTGCCCTCTCATTATGATTGAGGAAGCATTACAAGTCCTCAAAGGTACAAAGAATTTATGCAGTTTTGGTGTGGTTCATGGTTACTAACAATTACCCATCACTGAACATGAAATTGAAAAGGACAGCATTCCCAACAGGCATCAGGGGACTTTATTAATAGACAAGGTTTGTAATGCCTTTGCCACCTTCACGTGTGTGATGATAAAGCATTTTGCAAACCTGATTTCCAGTCCATCCTGATGTATCTGAATTGCATCGTTATCTTCAGCTTAACACGCAAGGTGACTCATGCCAGACAAGACACCACCTTCGCTCACTTGTGGCAGAATTATATAACTCTCAGAGATAATAGTAACTGCAGATGCTGGAGAATCCAAGACAATAAAATGTGAGGCTGGATGAGCACAGCAGGCCAAGCAGCATCTCAGGAGCACAAAAGCTGACGTTTCGGGCCTAGACCCTTCATCAGAGAAGGGGATGGGGTGAGGGTTCTGGAATAAATAGGGAGAGAGGGGGAGGCGGACCGAAGATGGAGAGAAAAGAAGATAGCTGGAGAGAGTATAGGTGGGGAGGTAGGGAGGGGATAGGTCAGTGCAAGGAAGGCGGACAGGTCAAGGAGGTGGGATGAGGTTAGTAGGTAGATGGGGGTGCGGCTTGGGGTGGGGGGAAGGGATGGGTGAGAGGAAGAACAGGTTAGGGAGGCAGAGACGGGTTGGACTGGTTTTGGGATGCAGTGGGTGGAGGGGAAGTGCGGGGCTGGTTGTGTGGTGCAGTGGGGGGAGGGGACAAACTGGGCTGGTTTAGGGATGCAGTTGGGGAAGGGGAGATTTTGAAACTGGTGAAGTCCACATTGATACCATTAGGCTGCAGGGTTCCCAGGCGGAATATGAGTTGCTGTTCCTGCAACCGTCGGGTGGCATCATTGTGGCACTGCAGGAGGCCCATGATGGACATGTCATCTGAAGAATGGGAGGGGTAGTGGAAATGGTTTGCGACTGGGAGGTGCAGTTGTTTGTTGCGAACTGAGCGGAGGTGTTCTGCAAAGCGGTCTCCAAGCCTCCGCTTGGTTTCCCCAATGTAGAGGAAGCCACACCGGGTACAGTGGATGCAGTATACCACATTGGCAGATGTGCAGGTGAACCTCTGCTTAATGTGGAATGTCATCTTGGGGCCTGGGATAGGGGTGAGGGAGGAGGTGTGGGGGCAAGTGTAGCATTTCCTGCGGTTGCAGGGGATGGTGCCGGGTGTGGTGGGGTTGGAGGGCAGTGTGGAGCGAACAAGGGAGTGACGGAGAGAGTGGTCTCTCCGGAAAGCAGACAGGGGTAGGGATGGAAAATTGTCTTGGGTGGTGGGGTCGGATTGTAGATGGCGGAAGTGTCGGAGGATGATGCGTTGTATCCGGAGGTTGGTGGGGTGGTGTGTGAGAACGAGGGGGATCCTCTTTGGGCAGTTGTGGCGGGGACGGGGTGTGAGGGATGTGTTGCGGGAAATGCGGGAGACGCGGTCAAGGGCGTTGCATGCAGATGGCCTCAAGGCCGTCCGCGTCTTCCTGTCCCGCAGGCCCGACCAGTCCCCCTCCAC
The DNA here is from genome assembly GCF_030684315.1 of Stegostoma tigrinum. Lineage (NCBI taxonomy): Eukaryota > Metazoa > Chordata > Chondrichthyes > Orectolobiformes > Stegostomatidae > Stegostoma > Stegostoma tigrinum. The sequence continues at coordinate 29,061,225 of NC_081366.1, forward strand.
TGACACTCTCATCCGCCTAGCCGAACTCGTCCTCGCCCTCAACAACTTCTCTTTTGACTCCTCCCACTTCCTACAGTCTAAGGGGGTGGCCATGGGCACCCGCATGGGCCCCAGCTATGCCTGCCTCTTTGTAGGTTACTTTGGACAGTCCCTCTTCCGCACCTACACAGACCCCAAACCCCACCTCTTCCACCGGTACATTGATGACTGTATCGGCGCCGCCTCTTGCTCCCCAGAGGAGCTCGAACAGTTCATCCACTTCACCAACACCTTCCACCCCAACCTTCAGTTCACCTGGGCCATCTCCAGCACATCCCTCACCTTCCTGGACCTCTCAGTCTCCATCTCAGGCAACCAGCTTGTAACTGATGTCCATTTCAAGCCCACCAACTCCCACAGCTACCTAGAATACACCTCCTCCCACCCACCCTCCTGCAAAAATTCCATCCCCTATTCCCAATTCCTCCGCCTCCGCCGCATCTGCTCCCACGATAAGACATTCCACTCCCGCACATCCCAGATGTCCAAGTTCTTCAAGGACTGCAACTTTCCCCCCACAGTGATCGTGAACGCCCTTGACCGCGTCTCCCGCATTTCCCGCAACACATCCCTCACACCCCGCCCCCGCCTCAACTGCCCAAAGAGGATCCTCCTCGTTCTCACACACCACCCCACCAACCTCCGGATACAACGCATCATCCTCCGACACTTCCGCCATCTACAATCCGACCCCACCACCCAAGACATTTTTCCATCCCCACCACTGTCTGCTTTCCAGAGAGACCACTCTCTCCGTCACTCCCTTGTTCGCTCCACACTGCCCTCCAACCCCACCACACCCGGCACCTTCCCCTGCAACCGCAGGAAATGCTACACTTGCCCCCACACCTCCTCCCTCACCCCTATCCCAGGCCCCAAGATGACATTCCACATTAAGCAGAGGTTCACCTGCACATCTGCCAATGTGGTATACTGCATCCACTGTACCCGGTGTGGCTTCCTCTACATTGGGGAAACCAAGCGGAGGCTTGGAGACCGCTTTGCAGAACACCTCCGCTCAGTTCGCAACAAACAACTGCACCTCCCAGTCGCAAACCATTTCCACTCCCCCTCCCATTCTTCAGATGACATGTCCATCATGGGCCTCCTGCAGTGCAACAATGATGCCACCCGAAGGTTGCAGGAACAGCAACTCATATTCCGCCTAGGAACCCCGCAGCCTAATGGTATCAATGTGGACTTCACCAGTTTCAAAATCTCCCCTTCCCCAACTGCATCCCTAAACCAGCCCAGTTTGTCCCTTCCCCCCACTGCACCACACAACCAGCCCAGCTCTTCCCCTCCACCCACTGCATCCCAAAACCAGTCCAACCCGTCTCTGCCTCCCTAACCTGTTCTTCCTCTTCCCCCATCCCTTCCCCCCACCCCAAGCCGCATCCCCATCTACCTACTAACCTCATCCCACCTCCTTAACCTGTCCGTCTTCCCTGGACTGACCTATCCCCTCCCTACCTCCCCACCTATACTCTCTCCAGCTATCTTCTTTTCTCTCCATCTTCGGTCTGCCTCCCCCTCTCTCCCTATTTATTCCAGAACCCTCACCCCATCCCCCTCTCTGATGAAGGGTCTAGGCCCGAAACGTCAGCTTTTGTGCTCCTGAGATGCTGCTTGGCCTGCTGTGCTCATCCAGCCTCACATTCTATTATCTTATATAACACTCAACCTGGTTTCCAAGGTGGTGTCCACAAGATGGCGACCATAGGAGACGGTGCCTCAAGCCTCAAATTTTTTGAACTCAATTTTGAGCCCAGCGACTGTAGTGTTCCCTAATGGAAAATGAGGTGCTGTTCCAGAAGGCTGCGGAATTCCCAAGCAGGAAATGAGGTGCTGGACTCAATATCAAGTTCAACTCTTTTAGGGCCTGAGGCTCCTTCTCCCATGCCCGTACGCCAACTCCCACACTCTAGGCCTTGTTGTCACATGGACTGCTATTATATGCACCCATTATTAACCACTAATAGATCCCATTTGTAGTTATTCATTCTCCTGGCTGATCATTATCCACTGCTTTGTTCAATCATTCTTCTCTCTCTTTGAGCCCTATTTCTACTCATCATTTATCCTTAAGCCCTCACTGCATCCTATCTTCTGCCTATCTTCTACCATCAGTTTTGAGGAAGGGTCACTCAACTCAAATTGTTAACTCTGAATTCTCTCAACAGATGCTGCCAGACCTGTTGAGCTTTACCAGCAATTTCCATTCTTGAGCTTATCAATGATACCCATTCTTCCAGGTTTCATGTTGAATGCAATGTTTAACTGGTAGCTTCACAGAACTGTGTATAACTTCAGTGTAATTCTTTCATATCAAGGTTTTGATAAATTTTGAACCCTAAACTTCTGGTCATGAAAGCATAGGTAACAAACAATCCATTCATTTTATTTCAATTACCAGAAAAAAAATGAATGCCATTTAACTGTTCATTTCGCTAGGCCATCGAGATTATCTGTACTTCTGGATTTTCTGCCTATAAATTTTTCTTTCATGTTTTCTTCATGAATAAACAGTGGGTGTACAAGATCTATCAAATTAGAATCATTCTTTTTGATCTGTTAAACACTGTTGTATAATAACTGGTATGTTCAGTTTAAAATTTAATGTCACTTCCAGATCCCTTTCAACTAAACCCCAGCTAATTCAATGCCGTTCATCAAGTATCTTTATTACTTGTTTTGCTTTCAAAGCATCTTACATCACACATTTCAATATTGAAATCTTCTGACTTGTATTCAACAGAAGGAGCAAAATTATTTAGCATTCTGTTTATGTTTCTACTTTACAGTAACTTAAGTGCTGATACCATCACTACAGATTTCTATCGAGCTCATCCTGAGCTGTTTCCACATCTTTCATAATACACTTATGACATTTAATTTTCCTTCCACTTATCTGTATTGAATTTTGTCTATTTTCTGAGTACTTGCTCGTATTGGCTTCAAACAATCCGCCTCAAGCTCCAACATTTCATATGTGGATAGATGTATGGTAACAAAATGGAAATGAGGAAAACATTGCATCTGCAATGTTTTACATCAAATATTCTTAACACCAGCTAGCTATTGTTCCATTGTATTCAATGTTGAGGAATAACAAAAGGAGGCACAGGGGCCTGAACCATATGTGGGACCTATACAGATATTCTGACGACACATTCCTGCAGAGGTCCCATCTGGTAAAAGAATGATTCTCCATAGATTTCTTTGCAAAACAAGCTCTGCTATCAGAGTGGTGTGACACCCCTGTAGAAGCCAAAGAACTTGCCAAGTAATTAACATGGTACAAGAGAATCAGTCGATTTGTGCACAGCATCAGAATGAGCCAAAGTGCCCATCTGTCATTTGCACTGGTAAAATGACCCACCACAAAGAAAGAGCAGGCCAATATTTGTGTCCTTTTGTAACTCTTTTATATACCATTGTACTCTAATGCCCCTGTTTAGGACGAGCTGTGAATGTGCCAAATTACATTGCATTTCTAAATGTAGATCAGAAAGCAAAAGGCCTGCTGCTCAGCTTGATGTCATCTTTTGCTCTTTCAGCTCACCATTTACCTCTGAAATTTATCTGGGAGAACTATTGTTTTAAGCTGCAGAATTGGTCTTTTGTATATGACATTATTTGTTGTTTTCTATAAGTCGATTCTTTTATTTGTTTATGGGATTAAAGCATCATTGACTAGGCCAGCATGTATTGCCTATTCCAATTTGGCTTTCAGAAGGTGCTGGTGAGTTGCCTTCTTGAACTGCCACAGTCTATTTGATGTAGATACACCCACACAATATTAAGCAGAAGTTCCAGGATTTCAGCAAAGGAACAGCAAAGGAATGGTAATGTAATTCCAGACGAAGATGGTGTGTGGCTTGAAGGGGAACTTGCAGTTTTTGGTATTTCCATGCATCACCTATTCTTGTACTTTTAGAAAGAAGAGGTCATAGGTTTGGAAAGTGCTGTCATGGTGAGTTGCTGTTAGTTTTTCAAGCCACAAGTTTGGCCTTCACTCTGTTCGTATCTGTAAAGACTACAATTCAATTGTACAGCATTTTTGATCTAATATGGAATGATTTTGCAAAGTTGTATTTGTATCTTTAGCAATAATCATTTCTGTTTTACTTTTTGGCCTTTTCAGTGGTGCAGTGTCAACACCAGGTTATCATGTATTGTGCATCCAGCAACATTGTAATTATTTTTAATCAAACAGTTCAAAGATGTCATGACATTCCTCTAAATCAGACAGGACTTGAAAGCAGAACCTTCTTCCCCAGAGGAATGGACACCACCAAACCCCATATATGTACTCTGTATACTTCGTATTTATGGTTCACTTTGTACTGCCTTATTAAATCATCCAGGATTCTTCATGTGCAATTATTTAGATGGTTCAGAGTACATTATTAAATATATTCCTTCTCTCTGCAGCTGAAGTTTTATCAAAGCAGTATTTCAGCAATTAAAGATCCGCCCCGTTGTTTGAAAAATGTGTTACATTTAAGTTAACTGGCTTGAATATTAGTTTGAGGCATTGATTTGACCCATATTTTGTCAAATTTATCAACCAAATTGTTGTTGTCTTAAAAGGTTGCAACCTCAGAACTTTCGGTTCCTATTGTGTTAGTGACCAGATGAAGCTATGTTTTGGGATATTCTGAATGTTCCACTGACAATAATGAACATAGAACATTACAGTACAGTACAGGCCCTTCAGCTCTCGATGTTGTGCCGACCTGTCATACCGATCTGAAGCCCATCTAACCTACACTATTCCATGTACGTCCATATGCTTATCCAATGATGACTTAAATGTACTTAAAGTTGGCAAATCTACTACCATTGCAGGCAAAGCGCTCCATTCCCTTACTACTCTGAGTAAAGAAACTACCTCTGACATCTGTCCTACATCTTTCACCCCTCAATTTAAAGCTATGCCCCCTCGTGCTCGCTGTCACCATCCTAGGAAAAAGGCCCACCCTATCTAACCCTCTGATTGTTTTATATGTTTCAATAAAGTCACCTCTCAACCTTCTTCTCTCTAACGAAAACAGCCTCAAGTCCCTCAGCCTTTCCTTGTAAGACCTTCCCTCTATACCAGGCAACATCCCAGTAAATCTCCTCTGCACCCTTTCCAAAGCTTCCACATCCTTCTTATAATGCGGTGACCAGAACTGTACGCAATACTCCAAGTGCGGCCGCACCAGAGTTTTGTACAGCTGCAGCATAACCTCTTGGTTCCGGAACTCGATCCCTCTATTAATAAGAGATAAAACACTGTATGCCTTCTTAACAGCCCTGTCAACCTGGTTGGCAACTTTCAAGGATCTGTGTACATGGACACCGAGGTCTCTCTGCTCATCTACACTACCAAGAATCTTACCATTAGCCCAGTACTTTGCCTTCCGGTTACTCCTACCAAAGTGCATCACACGTGTCCACATTAAACTCCATTTGCCACCTCTCAGCCCAGGTCTGCAGCTTATCTATGTCTCTCTGCAACCTACAGCATCCTTCATCACTATCCACAACTCCACCGACCTTAGTGTCGTCTGCAAATTTACTAACCCCTCCTTCTACGCCCTCATCCAGGTCATTTATAAAAATGACAAACAGCAGTGGACCCAACACTGACCCTTGCGGAACACCACTAGTAACTGGTCTCCAGGATGAACGTTTCCCGTCAACGACCACCCTCTGTCTTCTATCAGCAAGCCAATTTCCGATCCAAGCTGCTGTATATCCCACAATCCCATTCCTCCGCATTTTGTACAATAGCCTATTGTGGGGAACCTTATCGAATGCCTTGCTGAAATCCATATACACCACATCAACCGATTTACTCTCACCTACCTGTTTGGTCACCTTCTCAAAGAACTCAATAAGGTTTGTGAAGCACGACCTACCCTCCACAAAACCGTGCTGACTATCCCTAATCAATTTATTCTTTTCTAGATGATTATAAATCCTATCTCTTATAACCTTTTCCAACACTTTACCAACAACTGAGGTAAGGCTCAGTGGTCTATAATTAGCAGGGTTATCTCTACTCCCCTTCTTGAACAGGGGAACCACATTTGCTATCCTCCAGTTGTCTGGCACTATTCCTATAGATAATGACGAGTTAAAGATCAATGCCAAAGGCTCGGCAATCTCCTCCCTGACTTCCCAGAGGATCCTAGGATAAATCCCATCCGGCCCAAGGGACTTATCTATCTTCACACTCTGTAGGATTTCTAATACATCTTCCTTGTGAACCTCGTGAATGGCACTTTGTGGTCAGACTTGCTACCACTTAGAGAATCCTAAATGGGGAAAGGCTTCAGAAATCTCAAGCAACAAAGGGATTGGGGAGTTCTAGCTCAAGATTCTCTGAAGGTTAATGTGCAGGCTTAGATTGCAGTTAAGAAAGCAAACGCCATGTTAATATACATTTTGAGAGAGTTACAATACAACCGGAGGGCTGTACTGCTGAGATCATATGGGGCTCTGGTCAGATTGCATTTGGAATATTGTGAGCCATTTTAGGCCCTGTATCTAAGGAAGGATATTCTTGTCTTGGAGGGGGCCCAGAAAAGATTCACATGTATGATCTTATGAGATGTGGCTGAGGACTCTAGCTCTGTACTTATTGGAATTTAGAAGGATGGGGGATGATCTCATTGATACTTATAGAATACTGAGAGGCCTGCATGGAGTAGATATGGAGAAGATGTTTCCATGAGCAGGAGAGACTAGGAATCAAGGGTACAGCCTCAGAGTGATCCCAGAAAAAAGTTGGAGAATTTAAACATGGTCTAACTCCTCAGTAACTATTAAACTGAACTCCCAACTCACTATCTCACTCCCCAAACTAAACCCCTCCTCAAAACTTCTGGCAGAAGAAGCTCCAACAGTCCAATAGGGCCACATCAAAGACATTTCAAGTCAATAATCTGCAAAGCTTGTCTTACAGAGATTAATAGCAAACAATGTTAAAGAGCAGACTAGGCCATCCTGGTCACACTATGAATTCTACTTGAGAAGAACTCTGGAGACACATCAAAGCTGTAGTACTATATATATCCAATCAATATACAAAATCAAAATTCCCAGAGAAGATGCTACAGCCAGTCATAGATCACTGGTCAGAGCACTTCAAAACACTCTCCAGCATCAAGTGCACAGCACATGATATTGTTATCAACCACAACAAACAACTGCCTATCAAAAAAGAACTGAATGAAACTCTGAGTCTAGAGGAGACTGTGGCCACCATTAACCAGATAAAGAACAACTAACCTGCAGTGGTAGATAGAATTTCACCTGAAGCCTTGAAGCCTGGTCGTCCTACCTTACATACCAAGCTCCATGAGTTATTCAAAGCCTATAGAGAACACTATAGGATTGCACAGGTTCTCGCGTGGTTGTTATCACCTTGTACAGAAACAAAAGAGAAAAGTCGCATTGCTCAAAATGTCATGGGATCATTCTGCCTTCTATTGCCAAGATGGTCCTGGCTAGAATATTCATCAACAGGCTGGTGCTGATCTTTGGGGAACAAAATTTTCCAGAAAGTCAGTGTTGTTTCAGAGCAAACAGGGGCACCACAGACATGGTATTTGTACAGACTACAATGCAAGAAAAGTTTCCGGGGCAAAACATTACCCTTGTAGAATTCACAAGGCATTCAACACTGTGAACAGAGTTATACTTTGGGAAATGTGAACATTCAGATTCCTGACCATTTTGAAGCAGTTTCGGGAAGATACATGTGGACAAGTCAAGTACAATAGTGGCCTCTCAAGTGCTTTCTGAATCTCTGATGGTATGAAGAAGTGTTCTGGCCTTGTCCTTATTTACCATTTTGTTCAGTCCAATGATACAGTGGGCAAGGGAAAAACCTTTTCCAGGTGGTGGAGGTCTTTTCAACTGCAGGCATTTTCAAGCTCAGATAAAGTTACCAAAAAACTCGTTCATTAACTTCTTTTTACTGATGACTGGACTCTCAGGATCCACATTCGTTCAGACCTGTAAGGTCAACAGCACATTTTTCTGAGGCCATAATTCATAAGAATGTAAGAAATTGGAGCAGGGGTAGGCCATCTGGCCCATTGTGCCTGCTGTGCCTTGAATTGAAACATTTGCACCAAAAGGCCACTCTGTTAGTAGGCCAAGCAGCAGTTCTTACAAAGCCAACAGGCTTTTGAGTTTTGTCAATCAATTTGAGCCAAGTACTGAGATACCAAAAAAACCTATCAAATTTAAATATGGTGGTTTTGACAACATACAACCGATCTGATTGTAAGAAATATTGATATATCATTAAGGGTATAAAAGAAGGGGGCAGTTAGACAGACAGCAAAGCTAACTGCATTCTGACAGACCTAACAGCCCTTAGCTCTCAAGAGAGAATTGTTGGCTGTCACAGCCTCTTCTGTGTCTTAGAGAAAGCACTATTTAAATAACAAAGGCGCCATGTCACAGCTAGTTAATATTACTGACAAAAGAATCAATGGAAAAGGCATTGGACTCCAGAAGATGTAACCTGGCTGTAATTTGGAGAGACCAAATGCTTTTTTTAAAATATAAGTGGGACTTGTGTTTATTGTAACAGCCATTAGAATTTTGTTTTATTTGGAAATAGTTAGCAGTTAGAAGGGATTTATTCGGTTTGTTAATAGTTTAGTTAATTTGATCACTGTTACAATAAAATAAGTAAATTGATTACTTGTTGATTGTAAAGTGAATGTCAAGTATTTATTTTATTTAATCACCAGAAGTTGCTGAAAAGCAAGTTACAGCATTTTTCACATCCCTTTTACAGATTGTAGAATGAGGTGTCCCTCTTTGGGTGTTTCAGTATTAGTTCTCAGAGAAGGGTCTTCCTCTGCTTTACAACAGATTGGGGGCTCGTGTCCAGGATTTGGATGGGTCTGAACAGATTTGGATAGTTCTGGGCAGGTTTGAACATATTTAAGTTACGCAAGGTCCCGGAAGATTTGGGGCTAGTATCCAAGACCTTTTTAAAAAACTGTTAAGTGAGAAGTGGAAAATCCTTTAAATTTCAGTTGTTTGTTGCTGGGTAAATCAAAAGTGGGGAAATTCCTCTTAACATTACTTAACGAGGTTCTGGGGGTCAAAGATGCTTCCCAAATTTGCCAAAAAGTTTGTAAAAGACAGAAAAAGGTGACACTTTGAGTTAGCAGGTAGGCTAAAATTTGCTTTAACTAGGATTAATAAGAATGTTTAAATTGTAACAGAGTTCATCAAGCATTTAGGTTTATCAGGTAAACAGTCAACCGTAGTGGAGTTGGAAAAGAAATAAATTGAAAATGAGACAACTGGGGTTAGAGGAATAAGAAGGGGAAAGAAGAGCCATGGCAGAGGAGAAAGAAAGGGGAACAATATTCCTAGCTGAACAGAAAGAAAAGGAGAAAGGAGAAAGGGAAAAGAGAGATTTGAACTCCATAAGTTGATGGTTCGATAGGAAAGTCAACTTAAAGGATGGAGAAGGCATTCCTGACAGAAGAATACATGGAGAAGGCACAGAACATTCCAAAAGACATGTCACCTGGCTGTAAATAAGTGGGCCTTGTATTTATTGGAATAGCATACCATTAGAATCTTACCTTATTCGGGAATAGTTCATAGTTAGAAGGGGTTTAATTGATTTGTTCACTGTTAGAGTTATTATTAAGTTGTTACTTGTTGATATTAAAGTGAGCGTCAGGGATTTATTTTACTTAACCACCAGAAGTTGTTGAAAGGCAGGTTACACTATTTTTCACATTCCTTTTACAGATGATGGGGTGAGGTGCTCCTCTTTGGATGTTTTCGTTTTTGTTCTCAGAGGGAGTCAATCTTTACGTTATAACATTGATTTTTCATTGATTCAGCTCCACTTACCTACCCACTCATGATAACCCTTAGTTCCTTTAGTGTTCAAAAATCGACCTGCCTACTGCTTCACTGAGCAGGGAAGTCCACAGATTCACAACCCCTTAGGTGAAGAAATTCCTCTTCAACTCAGTCTTAAATCTGGTCTCCCCTATTTTGAGACTATGCCCACAGTTCTATTTTCACTCACCAGTGGAAACAACCTCTCTGCTTCTATCTTATTGGTTTCCTTCATAATGTTATATGTGTTCAGATCCCCCTCATTTTTCTAAATTCCAATGAGTGTAGTCTCAGTCCACTCAATCTTTCCTCATAAGTGAGCTCTCTCAACTCTGGAATCAACCTAATGAACCTCCTCTGGACCCCCTCCATCCTTTCTCAAGCAAGGAGACCAAAATGTACAAAATACACCAGCACCCTATACAGTTGCAGCATAATCTCCTTATTTCTAAACTCCATCTCTGCAGCAATGAAAGGCAATATTCCATTTGCCTTCTTAATCATCTGCTGCACCTGTAAACCACATTTTATGATTCATGCACAAGGACACCCAGGTCCTTCTACACAGTAGTAAGGTGTATTTTCTTAACCATTTAAATAATAATCCATTTTGCTTTTATTCCTACCAATAAGGATGACCTCACATTTACCATCATTGTACTCCATCTGCCAGACCTTTGCCCACTCACCTAACCTGTCTATATCTCTCTACAGACTTTCAGTGTCCTCGGAACACTTTGCTCTACCATTCATCTTTGTGTCATCTGTGAACTTTGAGAAACTACACTTGTTCCCCAATTCTAAATCATCTGCGTATTTATTAGGCAAAAAATTAGTTTAAAGAAAGCAGAAGACTTGTGTCAGCCTACACCACAATAATATAGACCACCAAGCATTGCCATTGAAGGAGTTGGGCTAGAAAACAGAGACAATCATCTCATTTGATACCGCCATAAAGAAGGAAGTGCACAATAAGCTATCAAAAGCAAATAGCACATTCGGCAGACTCTACAAACAAATGTGGAAAAACCACAGCCTTAGAGCATTGACAAATAAAATGTACAAAATCATACCCTGACCAACTTTTCATTTGACACCAATGTTTGGAAACTGTACTGTTGTCATGTCAAGAATGCATCCATTAATGTTGCCTTTGCAATATCTTCAAAATCTTCTGGAAGGCCACATTATAAGCATTGAAACTAGCCAACATGACCATCATCAAGGCCATCCTTTTAGACAGCCAACTATATAGAGCTGATCACATTGCCCAGATGGACAAAAGTCACTTACCCAAGACAGAGACACAGCGTCATTCAGCATGGAAACAGATTCTTTGGTCAAAGTCATCCAAACCGACCAGACACCCCAATGTGACCTAATCCCATTTGCCAACATTTTGCGCAAATCCCTCTAAACCCTTCCTATTCAGACACCCATCCAGATGCCAACAGCTCATTCCCATGCATGAAAACGTTACCTCTAGGTCCCTTTTTAAATCTTTCCCCTCAATTTAAACCATTGCCCTCTTGTTTTGGATTCCCCCACACTAGGACAAAAGCCTTGCCTATTCACGTTATCCATGCTGCTCATGATTTTATAAACCACTATAAGGTCATCCCTCAGCCTCTGATGCTTCAGGGAAAAGGTCCAACCTATTCAACTTTTCCATATAACTTCAATCTCCAGTCCCGGCAACATCCTTGTAAATATTTTCTCTAAAAATTTAACATAATTTCTATAGAATGAACAGCAATATATTTCCAAGTCAGATGACAAGTGGCTTTGAAGGAAACTTGGAGAGATGGTATTTCTATGTATCTGCTACTATCATTATCCTTCAAGATGGTAGTGGCTGAGGGCTTGTAAGTTGCTGCCTCAGGAGCGTTGGTGAATTTTTGCAGTGCATCTTATAAATGGTCTACAGTGCTGCCATTGAGTGGAGCAAATGAATGTCTGTGGGTGTGATGCTAATCAAGTTAACTGCTGTGCACTGGAGAGTGTCAAGCTTCCTGGGTGTTGTTGGAGCTGAACTCATCAGGGAAATCAGGAGTGTTCTATAACATTCCTGACTTGTGCTTTGCACATGTTGGATAGGCTTTGGGAGTCAGGAGATGAGTTGCTTGCTATTGGGTTATAAGCCTCTGACCTGCTTTGGTAGCTACTGTATGAATGAGTGATAATGGGAACTGCAGATGCTGGAGAATCCAAGACAACGAAATGTGAGGCTGGATGAACACAGCAGGCCCAGCAGCATCTCAGGAGCACAAAAGCTGATGTTTCGAGCCTAGACCCTTCATCAGAGAGGGGGGTGGGATGAGGGTTCTGGAATAAATAGAGAGAGAGGGGGAGGCAGACCGAAGATGGAGAGAAAAGAAGATAGGTGGAGAGGAGAGTATAGGTGGGGAGGTAGGGAGGGGATAGGTCAGTCCAGGGAAGACGGACAGGTCAAGGAGGTGGGATGAGGTTAGTAGGTAGGAGATGGAGGTGCGGCTTGGGGTGGGAGGAAGGGATGGGTGAGAAGAAGAACAGGTTAGGGAGGCAGAGGCAGGTTGGACTGGTTTTGGGATGCAGTGGGTGGAGGGGAAGAGCTGGGCTGGTTGTGTGGTGCAGTAGGGGGAGTTGACGAACTGGGCTGGTTTTGGGATGCGGTGGGGGAAGGGGAGATTTTGAAGCTGGTGAAGTCCACATTGATACCATTGGGCTGCAGGGCTCCCAAGCAGAATAGGAGTTGCTGTTCCTGCAACCTTCGGGTAGCATCATTGTGGCACTGCAGGAGGCCCATGATGGACATGTCATCTAAAGAATGGGAGGGGGAGGTGAAATGGTTTGCGACTGGGAGGTGCAGTTGTTTATTGCGAACCGAGCGGAGGTGTTCAGCAAAGCGGTCCCCAAGCCTCCGCTTGGTTTCCCCAATGTAGACGAAGCCACACCGGGTACAGTGGATGCAGTATACCACATTGGCAGATGTGCAGGTGAACCTCTGCTTAATGTGGAAAGTCATCTTGGGGCCTGGGATAGGGGTGAGGGAGGAGGTGTGGGGGCAAGTTTAGCATTTCCTGCAGTTGCAGGGGAAGATGCCGGGTGTGGTGGGGTTGGAGGGCAGTGTGGAGCGAACAAGGGAGTGACGGAGAGAGTGGTCTCTCCGGAAAGCAGACGGGGGTGGGGATGGAAAAATGTCTTGGGTGGTGGGGTCGGATTGTAGATGGCGGAAGTGTCGGAGGATGATGCGTGGTATCCAGAGGTTGGTGGGGTGGTGTGTGAGAACGAGGGGGATCCTCTTTGGGCGGTTGTGGCGGGGGCGGGGTGTGAGGGATGTGTTGCGGGAAATGCGGGAGACGTGGTCAAGGGCGTTCTCGACCACTGTGGGGGGAAAGTTGCGGTCCTTGAAGAACTTGGACATCTGGGATGTGTGGGAGTGGAATGCCTCATCATGGGAGCAGATGCGGCGGAGGCGGAGGAATTGGGAATAGGGGATGGAATTTTTGTATATAGCTAATCCAGTTCAGTTTCTGGTCAATGGTAAACCCAATGTTGATACCATCATTGAATTTAAGGTTAGACTCTCTCGTGTTGGAGATGACATAGGCTGTCATTTGTGTGGCATGAATGTTACTTGCTACTTTTTAGCCCAAGCCTGGAAATTGACAGGCCTCAGAGACATAGGCTGCTTCAATATTTGAGGAGTCATAGGTGATGCTGAACATTGTGCAATTATCAGTGAATGTTTGATTTGTGACCTTATGAATGGAGGAAGGTGATTGATGTAGCAACTGAAGATGGTTTGGCCTCAGGCACTCTCTTTGTTCAAAGAAGAGTGCAAGAAGACATGCCATGGGTCTGGATTGAGCAAAGAAGCAATGGCAGCACAATGAAAGAATTCCCATCCAGTAAATGATTAGGCTCTGGAACGCCTGCCCTGAAATTGTGGTGGAGGCAGATTCAGTCATCACTTTCAAAAGAGAATCACATCATTATTTGGAAAGAAAATAATTTTCAGGGTTCCAGGTAAAAGGCAGGGGAATGATTTCACATGAATTATCTTTGTAGAGAGCCAGCACAGATACGGATCCTGGGACTGTACTCGGCTGTAGCTGAAGGGAAAGGAAGAAGAGACTTTATGAGGACACATGAGGGTGACACAGTGGATCAGTGGTTAGCACTGCTGCCTCAACGTGCCAGGGACCTGGATTCAATTCCACACTGAGGCGACTCTCTGGGTGGAGTTTGAACGTTCTCTGTGTCTGCGTGGGTTACCTCTGTGTTCTCCGGTTTCCTCCCACAGGCGAAAGATGTGCAGGTTAGTTGGACTAGCCATGCTAAATTGTCAGCAGTGTCCCTGTTGTGAAGGCTTAGCTTGGTTAGCCATGGGAAAAGCAGGGTGAAAGGAATGTGATGAGGTGGGGTCTGGATAGCATACTCTTTGGAGGGACAGTGTGGACTGGATGGGCCAAATGACCTGGCTCTACACTGTAGAGATTCTAAGTTCTACATGGGTTGCATGAATGTCTTTAAGACTGAAGGGACACTGCAAAGCCCTCTTTGGCGCGACTCAAGTTTTAATGGGTCCAAGATGTGAAGTGAGCATCTTTTGCAGTATGTGCAGACAATGGACTTTGGAAGGCGCTTTCAACTTTGACAAATAGGGTGAATCTTTCCAGGCATCAAGGCCAATACTGGCATTAATTCCTGTTGTGGCATAATGTGGGTAGGAAACCTTGTGGCCAGGATTTGTAGTCCACACGTAGGTTAATGCCAAAGGTACATATACAGGTTGTAATGCTTATAGGTGTCTTTCATCTAAACAGTTTCAGTTTCTGTGCGATGCTATTGCCTTTTGAAGGTCCCACATAGCTCAAAAGTGAAGCCTCCTCTGTCACAGATTGAAATACTTACCCCACAGCTCTGGGTATGATTGTAGCTGTTTGTAGCTCCATTTTTTACATCACAATAGAAGGCAACACATTGTTGTATTTCACCAGTTAGTCTCAGGCTCTGACTTTTATCCTTTGTGAACTCACAAGTGTGCACATTCCCTTCTTTGCAGCCCTTTCCCTGAACCCTACTGGTCTTCTACTTCATATTCCCATCCAACCCCTCTTTGATCTGAAATAACAAGGTGTAGAGCTGGATGAACACAGCAGGCCAAGCAGCATCAGAGGAGCAGGAACGCTGATGTTTCAGGCCTAGACCCTTCTTCAGAAGTGGGGGAGGGGAAGGGGGTTCTGAAATACTTAGGGAGAGAGGGGGAGGTGGATAGAAGATGCCCATTTGCTACTTCAGTCCCAAGCATATTGAGCAAACCAGCCATTATATAGCAGTGTACTTCACCAGCATTACTCCATTTTCTTCCATGTTCTTTCATCTCCCCCCCATATGTTGAGTTGCCCCCTTTCAAAATTATTGTTCTTTCTGCACTCCAGCATGTTGTATCCAATCCTCACAAATAAGTTTCCCAACTTTCATCCTGTAGTGTTGATCCTTTGACATTCAATGGATTGACCCTCAGGATGGGCTTTGGTCCTTGATCAAGTTGAACATACAACTGATGACTAACAAGACCCCTCCCTGATCTCCATACAGCTCCCCAGTTGAGTTAGCACCACTGGTAGGACAGGTGTACTGGACCCACAAGGTGGATTACAGCCCACTCTTTGGACTGTAGAGGCATGACACAGACTGTCCTTAGTTTTATGCTTCATGATTCTGAGAAATGTTTTGTTAATAATAAGTATTATCTTTCATATGTTATAAAATCAGACCATA
The DNA here is from genome assembly GCF_030684315.1 of Stegostoma tigrinum. Classification (NCBI taxonomy): domain Eukaryota; kingdom Metazoa; phylum Chordata; class Chondrichthyes; order Orectolobiformes; family Stegostomatidae; genus Stegostoma; species Stegostoma tigrinum. The sequence goes on from NC_081366.1 coordinate 29,076,915, forward strand.
GTGGTACAGCTAACTAGTAAAGACAATTACCAACATAAATGTCCTTACCCTGAATTGTCCCAATCTAGACTGATGGCATTATCATCTTTCAAATGAAACATAAAACGAGGACACCTCTTTTTTGATAGGCAGGCATAAAAGATCACTTAGCACTTTTCAAAGAAAAGTAGAACAGGAGTGTTCATTCAATGTTTCAAATTATTATTTAATTGTTATTGCCATTGCTGTTTGTGGAACCATGCTGTGTGCAAGCTGCCTGCTGCATTTGCTCACGTTTTAATGGCAATAATACTTCACTAAATACTTCATTAGCTGTAACGGCACCATGACTGTGACATGACTACAATGTGAATCATCTGCAAGATGTACTGCAGCCACTTGACATGGCTTCGAAAGCCGTACTTTCCAAACCTGCAACTGTTCTTCTGAAAAGAAAAAGTCAGCTCCACCAGATGCATGTTCTATTCCTAGCCATGCACTTTCCTAGATATATATGACTACTCCTGCACCATTGAGTAAAAATCCTGGAACTCCTTCCCCAAAATTACTGAGCCTGTACTTCCACTACACAGCCTGCTCTGGTTGAAGAAGACAGCTTGCTACTACCCTGTCAAGGGAAATAAAGACTGACATTGCCAGTGATGCCAGCATTAAATTAATTTACAAGGATAAAATTCTCTTTGAGGTTGTGAAGTCAAGATAATTAGAAAATGGGAGAGAAGTACAATGAGCTGCAGATCCATGGCCAACCATTTTGCATTCTTGCACAACACAATGCAAAATGGCTTAATCTTTTTCACTTGCAACTCTTCTTCCTCCACCTATATCTCACCAATCGTGTTGAGTTTCTTGTCTTGTTTTATTCCCTGCAGTAACTAAAATGTTGGAAAATGCAGCATGTAGAAATAATTGATGCGAGTCAGAGACATATGGCAGCCAACTATTGTGCATTTGATTCAGCTGAGGAACAGGGCCCAGGCTCCTTTTTTTTAGTTCACTAATGGGATGTGGGCATCTCTGGCTGGGTAGCATTTATTGCCTTTTCGTGGCTGCCCTTGAGAAGGTGGTAGTGAGCTGCCATCTTGAAGCTCTACACTCCATGTTTGACCCACCATGCCCTTGGAAAGGGAATTCCAGGATTTCGATCCAGCAGCAGAGAAGGAATCGTGATATATTTCCAAGTCAGGTTGTTGAGTGGCTTGGATGGGAATTGAAGGTGGTGGTATTCCTAAGTATCTGATGCCTTTGTCATTCCAGATGCAAGTGGTCGTGGATTTGGAAAGTGCTGTTTAAAGATCTTTGGTAAATTTCTTCAGTGCATGTTGTAGATAGTACACACTGCTGCTACTGAGCATCACTGGTAGAGAGAGGGCGGATTATTGTGGATGCGGTGCCAATCAAGCGGGCATAGTGGATGACGTCAACCTTCTTGAATGGTGTTGGTGATGCACCCAACCAAAAAAGTCAATTTTCTTGACTTGTGCCTTGTAAATGGTGGATAGGCTTTGGGGATAGGGAGGTGAGTTACTTGCTGCAGTATTGCTAGCCTCTGGTCTGCTGTTTTACCATTATGTTTGTGTGGTAAGTAAAGTTGAGCTTTTGGTCAACGGTAACCCTCAGGATGTTGATAGTGGGAGATTCAGTGTTGGTAACACCATTGAATGTCAAGCAGAAGCAATTAGATTGTCTCTTATTGGAAATTGTCATCACCTGGAATGTATATGGCACAAATGTTATTTGCCAATTGTCAGTCAAAGCCTGGATATTGTCCTGATCGTGTTGCAGTTGAACATGAGTTCTGAACAAGGGTCATTGAACCCGATACATTCATTCAGTTTTCTAGAACATAGGAAAGTACAGCACAGTACAGGCCCTTTGGTCCACGATGTTGTGCTGTGGAATAATCCTAATCCAAAAATAAAATAACCTAAGCTACATTCCCCTCAATTCACTGCTGTCCAAGTGCATGCCCAGCAGTCGCTTAAATGTCACTAATGACTCTGCTTCCACGACTACCACTGGCAAACTATTCCATGCACTCACAACTCTCAGGGAGAAGAACCTCCCTCTGACATCTCCTCTATACCTTCCTCCTAACACCTTAAAACTATGACCCCTCGTGGCAGTCAATCCTGCCCTGGGGAAAAGTCTCAGGCTATCGACTCTATCCATGCCTCTCATTACCTTGTACACCAGCATCTCCACAGATGCTGCCAGACATGTTGAGTTTTTTCCAACAACTTCTGCTTTTGTCTGCATTTGGACATGGAGTGCATCTATATCTGAGGAGTCACAAATGGTGCCGAACATTGTGCAATCATTGGTGAACATGCCCACTTCTGACCTAATGAAGGTGTGGGGGGGGGGGGGGGGGGGTGTCAATGATGAAACAGCTGAAGATTGCTTGGAGAGATTAATAGGTCAGATTGGTCAGTTTGCATGGATCAGTGAACAGCAGCTAGTAAACAGTGATTCTGTATTGGATGAAGAGGAGGCTTCGATCACTGGTGCTGGAGTGTTGCTTTTAGCTCAATGCTGCTGAGGAAGTTGGAACCCTGAGAGACACAGGGACAGATAATAAAATGTGAGGCTGGATGAACACAGCAGGCCCAGCAGTATCTCAGGAGCACAAAGGCTGACGTTTCGGGCCTAGACCCTTCATCAGAGAGGGGGATGGGGTAAGGGTTCTGGAATAAATAGGGAGAGAGGGGGAGGCGGACCGAAGATGGAGAGAAAAGAAGATAGGTGGAGAGGAGAGTATAGGTGGGAGGTAGGGAGGGGATAGGTCAGTCCAGGGAAGACGGACAGGTCAAGGAGGTGGGATGAGGTTAGTAGGTAGGAGATGGAGGTGTGGCTTGGGGTGGGAGGAAGGGATGGGTGAGAGGAAGAACAGGTTAGGGAGGCAGGGACAGATTGGACTGGTTTTGGGATGCAGTGGGTGAAGGGAAAGAGCTGAGCTGGTTGTGTGCCCCAGTGGGGGGAGGGGATGAACTGGGCTGGTTTTGGGATGCAGTGGGGGAAAGGGAGATTTTGAAGCTGGTAAAGTCCACATTGATACCGTTGGGCTGCAGGGTTCCCAAGCGGAATATGAGTTGCTGTTCCTGCAACCTTCGGGTGGCATCATTGTGGCACTGCAGGAGGCCCATGACGGACATGTCATCTAAACAATGGGAGGGGGAGGTGAAATGGTTTGCGACTGGGAGGTGCAGTTGTTTATTGCGAACCGAGCAGAGGTGTTCTGCAAAGTGGTCCCCAAGCCTCCGATTGGTTTCCCCAATGTAGACGAAGCCACACCGGGTACAGTGGATGCAGTATACCACATTGGCAGATGTGCAGGTGAACCTCTGCTTAATGTGGAAAGTCATCTTGGGGCCTGGGATAGGGGTGAGGGAGGAGGTGTGGGGGCAAGTGTAGCATTTCCTGCGGTTGCAGGGGAAGGTGCCGGGTGTGGTGGGGTTGGAGGGCAGTGTGGAGCGAACAAGGGAGTGACGGAGAGAGTGGTCTCTCCGGAAAGCAGACGGGGGTGGGGATGGAAAAATGTCTTGGGTGGTGGGGTCAGATTGTAGATGGCGGAAGTGTCGGAGGATGATGCGTTGTATCCGGAGGTTGGTGGGGTGGTGTGTGAGAACGACGGGGATCCTCTTAGGACGGTTCCAACGCCAACCTCACCATCAAACCCGCAGACAAGGGCGGCGCAGTGGTAGTATGGCGCACTGACCTCTACATTGCCGAGGCCAAACGCCAAGTCTCCGACACCACCTCCTATCGCTCCCTCCATCATGACCCCACACCCGAGCACCAAACCATCATCTCCAACACTATTCACGAACTCATCACCTCAGGGGACCTCCCGCCCACAGTCTCCAACCTCATTGTTCCCCAACTCCGCACGGCCCATTTCTATCTCCTTCCCAAAATCCACAAACCTGCCTGCCCTGGTCGACCCATTGTCTCAGCCTGCTCCTGCCCCACTGAACTCATCTCCACCTATCTGGACTCCGTTTTCTCCCCTTTGGTCCAGGAACTCCCCACCTACGTCCGTGACACCACCCACGCCCTCCACCTCCTCCAGGACTTCCATTTCCCTGGCCCCCAACACCTCATTTTCACCATGGACGTCCAGTCCCTATACACCTGTGTTCCTCATGCAGATGGCCTCAAGGCCCTCTGCTTCTTCCTGTCCCGCAGACCTGACCAGTTCCCCTCCACCGACACCCTCATCCGCCTAGCCGAACTCGTCCTCACCCTCAACAACTTCTCTTTCGATTCCTCTCACTTCCTACAGACTAAAGGGGTGGCCAGGGGCACCCGCATGGGCCCCAGCTATGCCTGCCTCTTTGTAGGTTACATGGAACAGTCCCTCTTCCGCACCTACACAGGCCCCAAACCCCACCTCTTCCTCCGGTACATTGATGACTGTATCGGCGCCGCCTCTTGCTCCCCAGAGGGGCTCGAACAGTTCATCAACTTCACCAACACCTTCCACCCCAACCTCAAGTTCACCTGGGCCATCCCCAACACATTCCTCACCTTCCTGGACCTCTCAGTCTCCATCTCAGGCAACCAGCTTGTAACTGATGTCCATTTCAAACCCACCGACTACCACAGCTACCTAGAATACACCTCCTCCCACCCACCCTCCTGCAAAAATTCCATCCCCTATTCCCAATTCCTCCACCTCTGCCGCATCTGCTCCCACGATGAGGCATTCCACTCCCGCACATCCCAGAGGTCCAAGTTCTTCAAGGAACACAACTTTCCCCCCACAATGGTCGCGAACGCCCTTGACCGTGTCTCCCGCATTTCCCGCAACACATCCCTCACACCCCGCCCCCGCCACAACTGCCCAAAGAGGATCGACACTTCCGCCATCTACAATCCGACCCCACCACCCAAGACATTTTTCCATCCCCACCCCCGTCTGCTTTCCGGAGAGACCACTCTCTCCGTCACTCCCTTGTTCGCTCCACACTGCCCTCCAACCCCACCACACCCGGCACCTTCCCCTGCAACCGCAGGAAATGCTACACTTGCCCCCACACCTCCTCCCTCACCCCTATCCCAGGCCCCAAGATGACTTTCCACATTAAGCAGAGGTTCACCTGCACATCTGCCAATGTGGTATACTGCATCCACTGTATCCGGTGTGGCTTCGTCTACATTGGGGAAACCAAGCGGAGGCTTGGGGACCACTTTGCAGAACACCTCTGCTCGGTTCGCAATAAACAACTGCACCGCCCAGTCGCAAACCATTTCCACTCCCCCTCCCATTCTTTAGATGACATGTCCATCATGGGCCTCCTGCAGTGCCACAATGATGCCACCCGAAGGTTGCAGGAACAGCAACTCATACTCCGCTTGGGAACCCTGCAGCCCAATGGTATCAATATGGACTTCACCAGCATCAAAATCTCCCCTTCCCCCACCGCATCCCAAAACCAGCCCAGTTCATCCCCTCCCCCCACTGGGGCACACAACCAGCTCAGCTCTTTCCCTCCACCCACTGCATCCCAAAACCAGTCCAATCTGTCTCTGCCTCCCTAACCTGTTCTTCCTCTCACCCATCCCTTCCTCCCACCCCAAGCTGCACCTCCATCTCCTACCTACTAACCTCATCCCACCTCCTTGACCTGTCCGTCTTCCCTGGACTGACCTATCCCCTCCCTACCTCCCCACCTATACTCTCCTCTCCACCTATCTTCTATTGGCAATAAATGTTGGCCTAGCCAGTGATGTCCATATCCCATAAAAAACATTTTTTGAAATGATGTTGTGATTTCTGAGGCCAATCAGAGGCTCAATCTTTGGCAGAAAGAAGCTATGATTCCTTAGGAAGAAGATTGAATTTGAAAAACTGTTGGCAAGAATCCCAGGGAAATGTTATGGATTTGTCTGGCATTTAATGTGCATTTGTGATGTATCTAACCAATTCATTTGTGCCTCATGTTAAATCTGGAGGTTAGAGTGTGGTGTAGATGTTATTGGATGTTTGCGTTGCTATCAAGCATTGAAATGGCTCCTGTTTTACAATAATGGAATCTTGTGCCGTTCTTGTCTAATTCTGAGGTTTCAAATTTCATCCGTTTTGGGAACTGTAGCAAAAATTGAGGCTATGCTCATGATGCTCATAACAATTTTCGGTCAATAATCCAACATTGCACAATCGCCAAACATTCCATGAAACATTTTGAGCATTAATGGTCTTGTTTGTAAATTATCTCAGTCATTATATTAATTTGAATAATAGATATAAACTGTAATGCTAAGTTAGCTACTCCTTAAGTTAATTTCATACTACAGAGTCTGTCAACATAACTTAAGCAAAATGTTATTAACATGTCTAAATTTTAGAATGCAACACGGCATTAATCAATGACTCAACTTGTTTAAAAGTTATAGCAACTGAAAAAGCTTTCTGTGATTGTTTTTTATTTTTGCAGCTTTACTCCCAGTGGAAAACACTTAGAAAGTGAAATGATCTCATGAAGAAATAAATATTGTTTCATGGTTTCAAATGCAGGAGTTTTGTTTAAACAAGTCTAAATCCTAACTGATATATTTACTGCTATGGAAAAAAATGAAACAATATTTGGAACACTGCAAACTCTAATGATAGACACTGGTGCATATTTTAAGAGATAGTTATAAACTGCCACTTTGTTTAGGTTGGATTCTGAAAGGCAAACTGGAAATATAATTCAAGAATAAGAGAGGTAATTAACATGCAAAGTTGTGGAGCTAACTCACATCACTGGTTTCCTAAAGGCACACAAACAAATCACTTGTTAAGTAAGGTGAGGCAATGAACTAGTAATATTAAAGGTCCAGGTTGAAAGCCTGCTGTAGCAGATGATGGAATTTAAATTCAATAAAAATTTGAAATTAAGAATCTAATGGTGTTCATTGTTGAGTTAGGAGGGGGGCATGGGTAGTGGACCCATCTGGTTCACTAACATCCTTTAGGGAAAGAAACTGCTATCTGTCATCCAATGAATTAAAAATAGCTGTTGAGAAAACAGAAATATTTGAGTAGAGTGTTAAAGATAGCTACTTACACTGGAAAAAGGTCAGAAATAGTGCTTCACAAGGATCATGGGAAGGCTCCTAGACAGGAGTAGGCCATTTGGCCCTTTGTGCTGCTTTATCGTTTGATCTGATCATGGTTGATCATCCAACTCAGTACCCTGTTTCTATTTGCTGTAAGAACTTCATCTAACTCCTTCTTGAAAACATTCAACGTCTTGGCTTCCACTGCTTTCTGTGGCAGACAATTCTTTAGGCTCACCACACTCTGTGTGAAGAAGATGCTCCTCATTTCAGTCTTAAACAGCCTATCCTGAATCTGCAACCCCTGGTTCTGGACTCCCTGGTCATCAAGAACACCTTTCATGTGTTTACTCTGTCTAGTCCTGTTAGAATTTTAAAGACCTTTTTAGGAGATCACCCCTCTTTCTTCAAAATTCCATGAATATAGACCTAACCAATCCAATCTCTCTTCGTTCATCATTCCTACCATCCCAGGTATCAGCCTGGTAAACCTTTGTTGCCCTTTCTCCATAGCCAGATCATCCTGCCTCAAGTAAGAGAACCACACCTGCACACAATACTTCAGGTGTGGTCTTACTAAGACTCACTATTCTTCATTAAGCTTTCACTATTTACACAAATGGTTTAGGCTAAGAAGTATAATTTCAAATGCATGGGACCCTTATAATTAAAGCAGACATGATTGCAACAAAATATAAGTCATAAAAATTACAGAATGGCCATGTCATTGGCACATTAATTACAGGCAAGTATGTAGTCATGCATTTTGGTAGGAAGAATAAGGGCAGGCAATGATAAGGGTACACCAATCACTGACAGTAGCATTGCAGGTTAATAAAGTTGTACAAAGTACTGGCAAATTTCACATTCCTGTTCCTGTGACAGGCATGGATCAGAAAAATGAACTAGTGTAGACAGTAGTTTGCCCTAAATTCCAATAAGTCTTTTTAAAAAGAGGAATGCTATAGAGAAAATAATTGCATGTATAAAAAACGTCCAGGTGGGACCGATAGGATCTAAGGCATAAAAGAGGTAAAGAATCTTCAAACAGACTGGGCTGTGATTTCTTGTTACTATAAATATATAGAGGAGCTAGGAGCTAGTGAGCCCATGTGAAGCAGCAAGCCACCCTTGTGGATTATGTCCCAAACTGTAGTCACATTTTGCAGAATACACAAAGATAAGGGTTAAAAAACAATTTCTACTCTAATAGTTTGGACTACTGAGACTGAATGTTATCTGTGTACATTCTGGGTTTGAGAATATGAGCATGCTGTAAAGAAACATCCCCTAGTTACCTCTGTATTTCAGAAAAGCAAGACCGTCATTCAATCTGAGTGCTTCAAACCACATGCTACGCTTGCCTTCCCTATTACCTGCCAAATGCAAATGCTATCTTTTTATGATTCATGGATGAAGACTCCCAAATCCTTCTGTTCCATAGCTTTCAGAGGTCTTTCTCCATTTAAATAACATTCTGGTCCTCCAATTTTCCTCTTTTCTTGTTTAACCTCATATTTTCCCACATTATATTTCATCTGCCAAGTTTTTGACCACTTGTTCAGCCAACACTCTGGCGAACAAATAATCTTTGCCACATTGTATGTTTCCCTCTTTTTCAATTTAGTGCTATCCTTAATGCCCCTGGATAACCATGGTCGGCTTATTCTTTTCCTACAGTCCTTTTTCCTTACTGGAATATACATCCGTTGTGAGCTATGAGTTATTTTCTTAAACATCTGCCATCATTTCCCAACCATCTTTGTTGTTATGTTCCTTTTTCAGACCACTCCAGCTAGCTTGCCCTCATTCCTCTGTAATTATCCTTACTGAAGCATAACAAAGTTGCTTCTGATACAAGTTCCTCCATCTCAAACTCAATTCTAAATTCAATCATTTTAGAGTCACTGTTTCCAAGGAGATTTTTTTATACTGACATAATTTATCATACTGGCATTACACATCACCAGATTCATGTATCCATGTGCTTCTGTCATTTTTAAACTTTTATCCTTTTGGATTCACCTCTTATTTTCAGTCTATGTATATGTGTGTTGCATTTTTATTTCTTTTGAGTTTAGAAACTAATAAACTCACACTTTGCCAATTCAAAAAAGGACTGGTTAAATTGGCTCCTTTTGAAATATAAATTCACTTGAATTAGACAGAAATGTATCCATAAGGGATGAAATCTTTTTAAAATTAACCTTGTTAAAACCACACAATGAATTGGCGAGTAGCGTAAGGGAGCCAGTTGATTTTTCCTTACCTGAGGGCTTAACTGCTCAGAATCTCCAGTGTGGAACAGGAATGAATTTGGAAATCATCCCCAATGTCTGGTTCTAACAATACTTACAATACTGGAATGGAAACCAAATACCTCATGCAAGTTTTGGAAATCTAAAAACAAAATCATTTCGGCATTGTTGAGCCACAGTTAGTTCCATCCTCAATGTCCATAATGGTGGATATATGTACGAAGAATGTATGAATAATTGATATCAGGAAAGGCCTGCAATCCTTTAGGGTAACTTTTCAACAGGTAAAACTTAACAAATAACAAAACTCTGAAACTTCTGCCCAACTTCAAAAATAATTGAATAGATCTCTGGAATATCAAACTAACAACTCATTTTCCTTTGTTTCATTCCTTTTGAGCTTTCAATTCATGCTGTGTGAAATGGATAACTTCATTTATTCTAATTCTGAATAAAAATCTTCTCTTGTCATCCTTTTATTCTAACATAAAGCACTGTCAAGAGCCCTGCAGAATTTCAAATCAATGAACGAATCATCATGGTTCATATGATAAGAGGCTTACTTTAACTGTCATGTTTACATGGACAATTGATTTTGTAAGCTTCAATGTTCAATTCTTTCCAGTTAAACTGAGCTGCTTTTTCCAAGAGTGTATCCCTTTATGTAGCACTTCTATCCTCACTGGCTCCATCACTATGGTGGACAACTCAAATACTCTGGCATAAGGTAAGGGGATGGCCTAATGGTTTTAGCACTAGGCTATTAACCCAGCAACCCAGGTAGTATCCTGGGGACCAGGTTTCAAATCCCACTGTGGTTTTCAATCCAATTAAAAATTGGTAAATAAAAGTCTAATGCTGAATGTCTCAGAAGTAGGGGGCATGCTTTTGAGGTGACAGAATCAAGAAACCCCAATGGGACAAATTTCTTACATAGAGGGTGATTTGCATGTGAAATGAACTTCATAAGGAAGTCATAGATTTGGTTAGAATTACAATACTTAAAAGAGATTTGAATAAGTAAATGAATGGGAAAGGTTTAGAGGGATTTTAGGCAGGTGGGATGTTCAATTTGGCATTATGTTTGGCGTGAACTGCTTGGACCGAAAGATCTGTTTCCGTGTGACTCTGTGACTCGATGACACCATTGCTGATTGTCAGTGAGAAGACCATTTGCTTTACTAATTCTTTATGGAGGGTAACTATCATCCCTGCCTGGTTTGGCCTATGTGTGATTCCAGGAATGTGGTTGGCTATTAACTGCCCTCTGGGCAATTAATAATTAGCAGCAGATGCTCATATCCTGTAAAATAAATAAAAAAGAAAAACATGACTGGAGTTTTTGAAAAAAAATGTTTAAGGGATATGGGTGTCAGTCTCTGCTCCAGAATCATTGCCCATCCTTAATTGCCAAGAGGACAATTAAGAGTCAGCCACATTACTGTGGTTTTAGAGTAACATGCTGGCCACATCAGGTTAGAATGACAAATGCCTTTTCCGAAAGGACATTAAAAAGCCAATGAACTGTTTCCAACCCATCTCCAGACATCTGCCCTGAGCCTTGTCCCTTCTTCCCAGAACAATGACAGTGGTCTCCTCATCCTTTCTTCCAACCCACTATTCTCTACATTCTACGGATCATCCTCTACTATTTCCACCACCTCCAGCAAGATGCCACCATCAAATAGGTCTTCTCCTCCCCTCCATATCAGAAATCTGTATAGATCATCCCATGCATGATATCCTGGTCCATTGCTCCATCACTTCTAACACTTCCTTACTTTCCCCTAGCATCTTTGTGTACAATCACAGAAGATGTAAGACTTGCCCATTCCGTACCTCCATCCTCATTGTCTGAGGTCTCAGTCACACTATGGAGGTGAACCATAATTGAAACAAACACAAAGGATGTTTTAATACATTCTGAATGCTCTGAAGTTGGATCATTGGGCCTGAAATGTTTACTCTGCTTTCTCCCCACAGATGCTTCCAGACTGCTGGGCTGAGCAAATTTTGCTTTTGTTACGGGGAATGTTTTGGTTGTACTTCAGTCCCTGGTCCTACAGTCAACCCTGCAACGTCTGGATAATAAGGACAGTTACATCTGACTCTTTAGTGACAATAGCTCCGCCTTCAACACCATAAGGCCTAACAAACTCATCTCCAAACTCTGAGATCTGGGACTTTGCTGTTCCCCACTCTGAAACTGGGTCCTCAACTTCCTGATCCACAGATTGCAATCAGTAAGGGCATGTGACATCACCTCTTTCACACTAATCCTCAACACAGGTACCCTGTAATTCTGCATACTCTGCTTCTCACCACACTCTTTATACACTCATGATTATGAGGCCAAATTCTGCTATAACTCCATTTACAAGTTTGCTGATGACACCACTGTTGTGAGTCAGATCTTAAACAATCATGAGACAGAGAACAGGAAAGAAATAGACAGCTTAGAGATTTGGTGTAAAGACAATCTCTCCCTCAATGTCAGCAGAATGAAGGAGTTGGTCATTGACTACAGGAAGCAGCGTGAAGCACACACCCCTGCTGGTATTAATGGTGCTGAGGTGGAGCAGATTGAGAGCTTCAAGTTCTTTGGAGTAAAGATCACCAACAATCTGCCCTGGCCCCCCACGTTGATGCTATTGTTAAGAAAGCACACCAACGCCTCTACTTCCTCAGAAGGCTAAGGACATTTGGCACATCCACAATGCCTCCTACTAATTTTTAAAGATCCAATCTGAAAGCATCAGAGCATGGTATGGCAACTGCTCTGCTCAAGACTGGAAGAAATTACAGGGAGTTATGAACAGAGCACATTCGATCACACAAAACCAGCCTTTCATCCATTGAGAGATAGTAAGAACTGCAGATGCTCAAGTCAGAGATAACACAGTGTGGAACTGGAGGAAGACGGCAAGCCAGGAAGCATCAGAGGCGCAAGAAAGTTGACATTTTGGGTCAGGATCCTTCTTCAGAAGCTCTACACTGTGTTATTTCCATCCTTTGACTCCACCTATATTTCTCACATGACTCCTTCTTCAGGGCTGAGGCTCTGAAACCTTGTGTTTTCAAATAAGCCTGTTGGAGTATAACCTGGTGTCATGTGATTTCTGACCTTGTTCACCCCAGCCCAACACTGGCACCTCCACTGAATGTATTTCTCATTGCCTGGGGAAAGCAGCCAATGTAAGCAAAGATCTGTCCCATTCCAGATATACTCACTTCCACTCTCTTCCATCAGGCCGAAGAAACAAAAATTTGAAAATGCGTATCGACAGATTTGAGAACAACTTCTTCCTTGCTGTTTTCAGACTTTTGAATAGAGCACTCATATATATGTTATAAGGAAGGGTCACCGGACCCGAAACATAACTCTGTTTTTTCCTTCACAGATTCTGCCAGACCTGCTGAGCATTTCCAGCAACTTTGTTTTCGTTCCACTCATATATTAAAGTTGATATTTTTCTGCACCTTCTCTGCAGCTAGAACACAGAGTTCTGCATTCTGTTCTATTACTCTGATGCACTTACGTAAGGTATGATTTGCCTGGATAGCAAGTAAAACAACACTATACACTTTATCTCCGTATATGTGATAATACTTAAATTAAATCAAAGTTTAATCTTGTCTATTGTATTTATTGCTCTCAATGCGGCCCTATTTATTTTGGCAAAACCAAACACAGTCTGGGTGACTGCTTTGTGAAGCCCACCTTCTCTCCGTCCTCAGGAATGACCCTGACCTCCCGATTGCTTGGAATTTCAATTACTCACTTTGGTCTCATGCTAATAATCTGTTCTGGGCTTATTGAATGAATAGTTGGAGACCAGAGAAGAGAGACAGGAAAGAGGTAGGCAGATGAGGGGACGATTGATAGTGGGCCAAGATAGAAGCGCTGAATAAGTGACTACGAGTGCTGAGAGTAGGGGAGAATGGGCGTGCTGTGCTGAAAATAACCTTTTGGACTACAACCTGGTATCACACGACTTAAAGCAACTGTTGTCACATCAGGATCAGGGGGTCGTGGTAGATAAAAAAATGTCATGAAAGGATGGAATCATGCTCTACAATTATTGAAACTTGATGCTGAGTCCAAGAGCTGCAAGAACCCCAAGTAGAGCAAAACAAAGAACAAAGAACAATACAACACAAGAACAGGGCCTTCAGCCTTCCGAGCCTGTGCCAACACATTTTGCCCTTCCATACTAAAACTGTCTTTGCTTACAGGATCCGTATCCCTCTATTACCTTCGTTTTAATGAATTCAGACAGGTGCTTCTTGCATGCTTCTATCGCACCTGTTTCCACCACCTCCTCTGGCGGCATGTTCTAGCCACTCACCACCCTTTGTGAGAAAAACCTGCCTCACAAATCTCTTTAAACATTCCCCCGCCCCCCACCATGCCTTGAATCTGTGTCCCCTGGTAATTGACCTCTCCACTCTATGAAAAAGCTTCATGCTTTCCACCCTATCCATGCCTTTCACAATTTTATAAATTCTTATCTGGTTGCCCCTCAACCTCCTGTGTTCCTGTTAAAATAAACCCAGTCTAGCCAAGCCTTCCTTACACCTAAACCCTCACACCATACCAGGCAACATCCTGGTAAACTTTTTCTGTACCATTTCCAAAGCACACATATCTTTCTGGTAGTGTAGTGACTAGGATGTAAGCAATATTCCAAGTGTGGCCTAACCAAAGAGCTATAAAGCTGCTGCATAACTTGCCTTTCCTGATACTCAATGCCCCTTCCAACGAAGGCGAACATGCCATAAGCCCTTTTCACTACCTTATCTACCTCTGTTGTTACCTTCGGTGATCCATGGACCTGCACACCCAGATCCCTCTGCATATCAATATTCCTAAGGCTTCTCCCACTCACTGTATAATTTCCACTTCTACTTTACCATCCAAAACCTCACATTTGTCCAATTAAACTCCAGCTGCCATTTTTCTGTCCACACCCCAAATTAATGTATATCCTGGAGTATCCTCTGATCATCCTCTCAACTATCCGCAACTCCAACAATCTTTGTATCATCCACAAACTTATTAATTACACCAGCTACATATTCTTCCAAATTATTTATGTAGACCACGAACAGCAGCGGTCCCAGCACTGATCCTGTGGAACCCCACTCGTCACAACCCCCCATCCCAAAAAGTATCCTTGACCTGCTACCCTCTGTCTTCTACGATTAAGCCAGTACCGTACCCATCTTGCCAGCTCACCCTTGTCACCACATGACCTTGCTTTCTGTGCCAGTCTACCAACAGGCACCATGTCAATGGCTTTACTGAAGTCCATGTAGACAACATCAACCGCTTTTCCCTCATCCAATATCTTGGTCACCTCCTCAAAAAACTCAAACAAGTTAGGAAGCCATGACCTCCCCCCTCACGAATTGCCAATAAATCCATTTACTTCTCATTGTATATAGGTCTTGTCCCTGAGAATCTTTTCCAATAATTCCCCTACCACCAAAGTGAGACTCATAGGCCTGTAATTTCCTAGCATATGCCTGCTACTCTTCTTAAATAATGGGACAGCACTGGCTATTCTCCAGGTCTCTGGGACCTCACCTGTGGCCAAAGCGGATACAAGATTTCTGTCAATGCTCCAGGAATCTGTTCTCTTGCCTTCATCAATATTCTGAGATAGATCCCATCAGGGCCAGAGGACTTATCTACCTTATGTTCCTTAGGATGCACAACATCTCTTCCTTTTTAATAGCAGCTTGGTGTAGAAATTGGACACTCCTTTCCCTGAGATGATCCTCCACCAATACCTTCTCCTTAGTAAATACCGACACAAAGTATTCATTTGGAGCTTCAACTACTTCTTCTGGCTCCACACATAATTCCTTCCTTTGTTCTTGAGTGAGCCAACCCTTTCCCTGGCTACCCTTTTTCTTTTTATATGTGTGTAAAAAGCCTTAGGGTTCCCCTTAATCTTTTTTGCTCATGGCTTTTCATAACCCCTTGCATCCCTTCTAATTCCTTGTTTAAGTTCTTTCCTACTTTCCTTATATACTTCAAGGACTTTGACGGTCCCCATCGACCTAGACGTTTAGAAAATGAGATGTTGTTCTTTGAGTTTACACTGAGGCTTGATGGAACACTGCAGCAAGCCTGTGACAAAAACACTGGCAGGAGAACACGGTGGTGCATTGAAGTGCCAGGCTACTGGAGGTTTTGGGTTATTTTACTGGAGAGAAATAGATATTCTACAAAGCATTCACTAAGCGTGTGTTTTGTCTCCCCAGTATAAAGCAGACTACATTATGAGTAACAAATACAGTAGACTATATCAAGTGAAATGCAGGTAAATTGCTGCGTCACCTGAAAGGTATATCTGGGGCTTTGGATAGTGAGGAAGGAGGCGGTAAACTGGCAGGTATTACACCTTCTATGATTGCATGGGCAGGTGCTATGGGGGTGTGGGGAATGGAGGGGGAATAGGATTAAATCTCAATGAGTTGTCATCACTGTCGTAAAATGCTCTCCCCATGAAATCTCTACAACTTTCCTGACTTTGTTCCTTAAAATTAGGTCCAACACTGCCCTGTCTCTTGACGGACTTCTGATAAATTGGCTTACAAAGCTTTCTTGGATACATCTTAAGAATTCCATCCCCTCTGATGCAGGCATACTTTGTCTGTCCCAAATAATAGGGGAAAGTTGTAATCCTCTGCAACTGCTACCCTGTTATTTTAAACATCTCTGAAATTTACCTTAAGTATATCTGTCCTTTTATTTCTCCCTTATTATTTGGAGTATACTCACAAAAATGTGAATGCCATTATTTTGTTTCTATAATATATCATACTGTCTCAGTTGAGGGGCCTTCTAAGTTATCATTCCTCCCTATTGCAGTAATTGACTCCTTGATCAATATTACCACACTACTTCTTCCTCTTTCACATCCCTTGTTGTATTGCCTGCAGATTCAATACCTGGGAATATTGAGCTTCTTGCCTGTCTTTCTCAGCCATGTCTCCATGATAACAATTATGTCATCTTCTCAGCACTTATTAAGCAACTCATCTCCCTTATTCACAAGACTCTTCGCTCTAAAATAAATGTCATCTAACCTTGTCAAGATCCTTTGTACCTTAAATTACTATATAATACTTTTTTTTTTCTATTCATTTGTGGGACATGGGCTTCGCTGGCTGGCCAGCTTTTATTACCCATCCCTTGTTGCACTTGAGAAGGTGGTGGTAAGCTGCCTTCTTGAACCACTGCAGTCCTCCTGCTGTGATTTGACCCACAATGCCAGTAAGGAGGGAATTCCAGGATTATCACCCAGCAACAGTGAAGGAACGGTGATATATTTCCAAGTTAGGATGGTGAGTGACTTGGAGGGGAACTTGGAGGTGGTGCTGTTTCCATATGTATATATAGGTGACAGGTGAACTAGGTCCCCATATATCTTCCTGCCAAACTAACTGAGCTTTTCTTAATTGTCTGTATGCATCACCCACTATTATACTTCCACTCTATATCCTATTTCCCTACCAAATTAGGTTAAACCTCACTAAACACCAGCAAACAGCCCTGCAGGATTTTGGTTCCATAGTGATTCAAGTACAACTTATTAGAATTATCAGGTCCCACTTTCCCCGGAAACAGATCCAGTGATCCAGGAATATAAAATCATCCCTCCTGCATGAATACCTCAGCTGCACATTCATCTGCTCCAGCTGCCTATTCCTATACTCACTACACATGGTGCTGGACATAACATAGAGATTGCGGTCTTTGAGGTCTTGCTTTTCAATCCTGCTACTGAGCTCCACAAATCCTTGATGCAGGACCTCATCCTTTTGCTTTTTATGTCATTGGTACCAAGGTGAACCACGACATCCGACTGTTCGCCTACCTTCTTCAGAATGTCCTGCAGCTGTTCAGTCTTCCTTCACTGCAGCTCCAGGGAGATACACACCCGCTCAAGCCATATCTACAGCTGCAGAAATACCTGTCCAGAGTCCTCACTACTGAGTCTCCTACCCTCATAGCTCTTCCTCTGTTTGCTACTATTTTGGGCAGCTTTGCTCTGACTGCACACTGGGAAAGAACCATCACCTGCATTACTTTAGAACACACAAAACTGTTCTTGAGTGAGATGCGCTATGGGGTGTTCCTGGCTGCCTACTTGTCTCCATTCTTTTGACTTATGGTCACTATTCCTCCCCTGGCTGCACTTCCATATGCTGTAGGGTGCCTAAATTTAAAACCGTGCTGCCCACACAACTCTAAGTTGCATGGATGCACTGCAGTGTCTGCAGTCAATGCTGAAGCCCTGTCACCCAGTGCTCAAGTTGATTAACTTGGTGGCATTTCCTGTAGATGCGATCATCCAGACCTCTAGGAGTACCTTTGATTTCCCACATACTGTAGGCTGTGCAACAAATGAGACTGAGCTCCCCTGATATAACTTTAGTTCAAAAACACCTATCCTAAATCTAAAGCAAACAGAAAATCAATTAACTTCTTACTTAAAACGTGGAAATTAGAACTCTTTTTGTTAGTGCAGCTTTTAAGTAGGCAAAATCTACTTACCCACCACCTACAATTAATTCATTGCTTTGAACTAATGCCACTTGTAGTCTTTTTGAGTTCTAGTGCGGTTCCTGGTGGAGTTTAGCTGTTGCTTCAATTGAGCTCGATCTAGCCCTCATCCATCAGGCTTTTATTAGGAAATTCTACTGAAGTCATTCACTCCCAGGTTCATTCTGCTCTTTTGCTGCTCCAACTGGCTGAACTTTGAGATAAAGCAAACTGCCAACTACACAAATATTATCCATATTTATGTCCAGAGTCCCACACGTCTGGTCTTCGCCTTCACAGTGATGCTGAATTGATGCACACTCCTTGAAGCTTACTTGAATGCATGAAGAGAAGATATAGAGTCTACAAAGTGATATAGATAGGTTAAGTGAGTGGACAGAATGTGGTAGATGGAGTATAATGTGAGAAATAATGGAACATGTACACTGGCAGAAATTAAAGAAAGCCAGCATTTAAAAGAAGAGAGATATTGCAGAATTCTGAGGTACAGATGGATCTAGGTGTCCTGCTATGTTATTATTGCAGTTAATGGTAATACAGAACAGGTCAAATCCCAGTGTGAAATCTCGCTTGATGGATCCCATATTTTCTTTCTCTCTCTCTCTCCCCCTCTCCCTCTGCCCAGGCCCCATCTCCATGTACTCTATTCATTCCCCCAAACCTCATCATCAGCATATATACACCTTCCTTCCCCATCTATTTTTAGTTCTTATGAAACGGTCACTGGACTCAAATCACTAACTCTATTTTTCCTTCTAACGGTGCTGCCAGATCTGCTGAGTTTCTCCTGAAAAACTCTGTTTTTGATTCAGATTTCCAGTGTTCACAATTTTTTTGCTTTCATTGATCAATAATTTATTTCTGTTAACAGTTAGCTTCTGGAAATGTTTCACATCAGCTGCAGATGTTCTTTAACAGGAGAACATAAGTGTAGTCTGCAAAAGAAATAAAAACAAAGCTATATATAGGAGACAAAGATGTTAACACAAAGATCAAAGCAAAATTTCAACACCATCTGTTACAGAGACTCAATTCTAGAGAAATATCATTCTGACACTTGCCAATTTCTTTGCCTTGGATTGCTGAGAGCTTTTTCTTAATATTCCTTTCTGGGTTTGCAGGCAGGAAGCTTTCACAATTCTGATGTCATAAAAGCTTACTTTAGTTTGAGCAACTTGAAGACTTTTATAAGACTAAAATCACTTCTGCTGAGGTAACCAGTTGTCCTGAAGTGAACTGAACTGAAATATTTGTTTCTCCTGCTTGAAGAAATTTAAAAAAGTACTCTGCTGAAGTAAACTGCAGGCTTTTCTGAACTGAGACCTTGAAAATTCTGTTCAGAAATCAAAACTAAGGTAATTACCTTAATGAGGTTGCCATAAGCCGAACAGCACTAACTTTTTATCCCATTCTACTAATGGGGAGTTATATCCCTTCTCAGAAATGATAAATTAAGCATACTATCCAAGTGAGTTTTTCACCTTTTTAATAACAAAAACGCTTTCACGCTGCTGACCAAAATCTCTCTTCCTCTATTTTAAATCCAGATTCTAATAGTGTAACTAAAGTATTGGGCATGTTTGTTACCATAAGAATCACAAAATGTGTGCAGATGCAGCAAATAATTATCAAGGCAATTGGATTGTTGTTATTTATTACAAAGAAAATGGAATATGAAAAGTAGTGACCTTTCTTGCTGACGTGTACAGAGCATTAGTGAGATTGCATCTGGTTTAATGTGCAGGTTTTGGACTCCTTATTTAAGAAAGAACATAATTGCATTCAAAGCAGTGCAAGGAAAGTTCACTTGATTGATTCCTGGGATACAGTGTGAGTTGGGTGGAGGGAGCTGGGGAAGTTATCTATTGGAAAGGTTAGACAGATTAGGTCTGTATCTATTGGAGATTAGAATAATTAAGAGTTGTCCTTTTGAAATACATAAGATCATCCTGAGAGGACTTGATAGGATTGTTGCTGAAAGGGTGTTTCCCCTTTTGGGAGATGCAAGAACTTGGGGATCACACTCTAAAATTAGCGGACTTATTTTAGGACCAAGTATGGAGAACATTTTATCTTTCAGAAGATAATCAATCTCTGGAATTCTGGAGATTCGGTCATCGCACATTTTTAACACGCAGTTAGATTCTTATTTGACATGGGAGTCAAAGGGTAAAGAGGGTAGATAAGAAATAGAGTTGACACTCAGATCTGCCATGATCTCATCAAGTGATAGAGCAGGTTTAAAGGACCATAGGGCAATTGCACATTTGTTTGCATGTAAGTTCAAGTCCAACCCAATGTTTGAAACAGATAATCCAGTAATTTGTTTCATTGCTGTTTGCGTACGCTTTAGCTACTGGTTTTTCCTATTTGACAACAAGTTATCATGCATCAACAATATGTTGTTGGCTACAAAGTGTTTTGTGACATTTTGAGGTCATGGAAGATACATATAAATGCAATTTCTTTCTTTATCGCCTTTGGCAGTGTGTCATGTTGCATTCAGTAGCATACAGTACAATATATAATGGGACTTTGTGGGGCACTAAGCTGTGAAAATGTTGAACAGCTTGACTGAAAAAGTATAGCCAAGAAAAGACAACAAAAACCAATAATTTCATAGCAATAGTATTGCACGAGGGAACCTCCAGTGCGGTGTAATCACAATTTCACACACAAAGAATAAACAAAGGAACCTTGTAAGTAACCAGCAGTTTTCTGATGTTACTATTTAGTCAAGCTATTGCTCATTATTTGGCAGCAAGATTTAAGTGAAATCTGAAACGCTTTTAGATTGGAAATTACAATGCATAATAAGAGCAAATCTAGGACACATTTGCAGACATTCTATTTGCTATTGTTTAAATTAAAGTGTTAAGGAAAGTCTTGAGAATAACCTAAGTATTTGTATACTTATAACTAGTCCATTTATTTTTAACCAGACCTGAATGAATGATTAAGATAATTGTATCTCTTAGGGTAGCATTCCAACAGCTCAGGGCTGGCATCCAAAGACAAACTCAGAAGATAAACAACATGAAAAGAAACAAAAGCCTGAGACATCATGCCATTACAGCACGCACAGCCTTTCTGAAGATTCTAGGGTCATGTATAGACTGAGGTCATACAGACAAATCCACTTTGCTCACAAAGTTGCTTTCTCCCTTCTTAAGGATAACAAAGCCATCTGTCAGCTCTGGAAAGAATGTTTCCAACAACTCCACAGTCATGAATCCAAAGAGGCAGTTGATACTGCACAGGGCTATCCCTCAATACCCTATGGTAGAGTACATAAGCGAACCACCATTTATGAGAAAGCTACAGCGTAACCAAACAACAAAGCCGGCAGCTCTGGAGGTATTCCAGATGAAGTTCTCAGAAGCGGGTGGGCTTTTGATCGATTCACAATTGTAGCAGCCTTCAAAAAGAGAGAAAAATCATGCTGTGGAAGCAAAGTATTTTCCTGTTGCCTATAGCAGGGCAAGTCTGACAGGCATTCTCCCTGAATAGTGGACTTTCTGTGGCTGAGGAAATTCTCCCAGAAACACCGTATGGCTTTAAATGTTCCAGAGGAATCTCTAACATGGTTTTTATTACCAGGCAAATCAAAGCAAAATATTGAGAGCGACATCAGGGATTTTCCATTGCTTTCATCAACCTGAACAAAGTATTGGATCCAGTACACAAGAAGGCTCTGTGTGTTGTTCTCCAAAGATTAAGTTGCCCAAGAAAATTTGTGATTATCCCGCAATTACTTAATGATGATATGCTGCAACTGTTGTAAGTGGGAAATCTTAAATTGATGTCTTCAAAATCCAGACTGGGGTAACGTGAGGCTGTGTGATAGCCCAGGCACAACATACAATTTACCTGACAGTAATTATTCACCCTCAAAACTCAACTGCCCTCCGATCTGAGTCTTAAATACAACCTAGATGGGAAACTCTTTAACTTCAGTCACCAACATGCCAAAACTAAACTAGCTACAAAAACTGCAGGTGTGGGGAACTGCAGTGCTATTGTCCACTCTGCACCAGATTTGAAACTCACCCATGATCTCTTCAATTCTGCATGCAAGAGACTCAGTCTTTCCTTCACTGCTCCCAAAACAAAACTCATGCCAACCCAGACCAGGTCAGTGAAATATCAACATAATTTGAATAGAAGAGAATGATAATTCTACCTCATACTTGTGCAAAAGGAGAGACTTTGGAGTACATTTAGCATTCCCATCCCTTGTCAGCCACCTCTCTCAGAATATCACTTGTCAAGGGGACCAAAACTGAATCAGCTCTCCACAAACTACTGTAGTAATTGTTTGAGAAGAAAACCTTGCACAAGTCAACAAAATTTCCACTGTACAAAACAACTCTTGTTGCTACAAACCTGCAATGCAGTAACACCTAGACTGCATAATAGCAACAGAGTGTTAGAAAACAGAAGACAAGAGAAATATGAGAGAAATTCCACCCATCATGCCTTAACCAAAAGATCTAATTGGACAACTGTGAACCAATCACAGGTGTCTTTCTTGAAATCATCTCCAAAAGCATTCAGGCAAAATTCCTGCAAAATCTAATTTTGTAGGCTGGGTATCATATTCAGATGCTTGAGAAACAATTCCACCATCACATCCTGTATCTTTCAAGTCTCAAATAGTCAATATTTCTGAAGAGGACAAAGAAAATTTCAAACAAACTCTGAAATGCAACAGCATTAACATTAATAACTGGGAGAGTTTGCTACCAATCATTCAGAATTGTGACACCTTGCCCATCATTTTCTTCATGCTTTGTGTCCAATCAATTTATTAGGCATTTTCTAAGCAACCTGTTCAGAGATATTGTCACACACCTCTGGAGTAGGATAGGACTTGATCTCTCAGGACTCTCAGAAGTAGGGACACACCATTGCCGTACAAAACCCCTTCCAACCACCTTAATGATGTGTTTATTTGTCATTAGCAGCTGACTAGTTTCATGATGATGACGCCCAATGACTAATTTAGTCTTGTCCTCAGATTTACTTCTTCAGGTATTCATATTTCTGGTGTTTGTAACAAGGTCAGCCCATGCATTCCCTGATTAGGACTGTTAATCTGATCTAATCAGGGAGCCCTGGCTGATATAATTTGTTCATTCTGAAAGCTGGCTTTGAGTGAGCTGGATTAGTGTCAAGGATAAATAAAGGATGACTTAGTGACCGGATACTGGTCTCTATGGAGTCATTTCAATAGTAAGTTGCTATAACCAGTACCCATGAATTTCCAGTGTGGGCAAAAAGTCTAAGAATTCGACTACTTTCAAATCACTTTCTGCTCCATTAGTTACAGATATAGACAAATAAATGCATTGTCAACTCAATATCCAGTCCTAATTAATTATTTAGTAATATTAAATAGTGAATCAGTTTTTTTTAAGATTGCATTTGTAAAACCACGGTATCAATGCATAATCAGCCTGCATTCTTTAATGATTTTTATGTATATATGGGATCACAAAGAAGTCCGTGATCTTTGTAGGTCTTTTCATAATGTTCTTTAATAGAAGCTTATTTATGCAATCTGACTCTTTTGCAGCAACTTGTATTGCATTTATACAATTTCCAAGGCCATAAGAGGCTGCAATGAATAATTGTTAGGTATGTGTCACATGATGTTTATCCCATATATTGCAAGCAAAGACAATCCCCCACAAATCGCCAGTAATTGGAACAAAATTCATGTATCCTTTTTTCCCTACTTTGCTGTAACCATGGCAACCTTTGCCAATCACAATTTCAGCACTTTCTGTTGCATAGATACCAGGGCTCAGTGAAATTTATCAGGCATCCCAAACATTATCTTAGCATATGCAAGTATCCTATCTGTCGCTATGGTAATAATGGAGAGATTCACTGATATATAGACTCATTTCGCTATATGCAAAATAAAATATGACTATGTTGGATTAAAGCTCTGAAGCAAAAATGTAATTTATGTTTAATTTCCAACAAGATGTTAAACTGGAACACTGTAATGAACAATATAAGTAGGCTAGTGTGTTTCTTCAAGTACAAGACAGTTGTGCAACTGGTGACATCATTGCTCACATATTATACTGCCTTGTCCTCTCCAACTATGACCTAAATATTCAACATCACCTATATTATAATTCAGTCAACACCTTATGCAGGTGTGTAGAGTAGCATAAAGTGTAGTTTTGTTTTATTTGTGCCAAAGATAATGCTGTAATAGTCTCTGCAAAAATGGTAAGAAATAAAATTTCAGCAATGAGTTAATATTATTCAGGATAAGCTGCAATGTGGATGGATAATGACTGGCTCAGCTGACAGGACATGTTGTTGATCCTGCTCTATCCACATATTCCTAGTGCTCACACCCTGTACTGACCAACAGCTCCCATGAAATATTTATTAGCACAGCTCAAACAGATAGTCACCAGTCAATCACAACCAATTTTATTCATTTTCAGGATATGGGCACTGCTTGCCAGTGCCTGATTGTCCTTCACAAGTTAGTAGTGAGCTGCCACCTTATACCTTTGCAGTCCATGTGAAAAAGGGGCACTCTAAACAGTGCTGGTTAGGAAACCAATCCACATCATTGATCAATACAGTTCCTATCAGAAAAATGTGTGACTTGTTGAGAAATCCAGGTCGGCAAATCAAGGCATTTATCCCATTTGTTCATGCAGCTACAGAAAGAAAGAAAGAAATGAATTTCTATCATGCATTCCATGACAACCATATATCTCAAAGTGCGTTTGAGCCAAAGAAGTGTAACCTCATAAATTCAGCAGCCAATGCGTACATGCATGTTCCTCCAAACAGCCGTATGAAAACGGCAGGTATTTTAACTTGGTGTTGAAAATTAAATTGAGGTCCGGATGCCAGGGTTAACTCCCTTCTTCGTCTTCAAAATAGCGTCAAGGGTTTTTTTTTAATGTTTACCCGAAAAGACTGTCAGTGCCTTGGTGCTAGTGTCTGATTCAAAAGGTAAATCTTCACAGCCAAAATACAGTTGGTGTTTAACACTTGAACCCAGAACAATCTGAGCTGCGGGTGAAACATGATGCTTCAACATTGTAAACTGAACGTAAAGAACTTTGGCCAAATCATTCAATACATTTCCTCATGATTGACATGCACATAAAACAATGAGAGCATAATGCCAACTAAGAGAATCTAACAAGCACTGCATTAAAATGAAAAGTGGTCAAGCATACAAAGAGAAAGAGATAACAAAATACTCAAAAGAATATGTTGCTAATTTTCATGAAGAATCTGTCAAAAAAAAGGTCCTTGCTGGCCTGAATGGATTGCCTGGTTGCATCTTTTAAGTTTCTTTCGAGAACCTTTGAATTTTAAAATTCAGCAAAAGGGTTTTATCTATGACCGTTCCTTAAAATAAGAAAATTAAAACACTTCCTTGTTTGAATAAAATTTAAATATCATTTAAACAGATCAAGTTTGATAAATTTTAGATTACATACTTTATGTTCTTGTGTTTTTAACCAGATTTTAAGATCATAATGATGTTCATAATGGAAAATTAAAGACTATTTGATGGACTCTTAGTAGCCATAAAAATGTTGGCATTTCCGCATTACCATTAAACAGATGGGTTAATTAAATACCCCAGTAATGAAGGCCAGTAGGTTAAAACAGGTAAGAGACAAATGCTAAACGTCATAAACAACTATGAACAATCCTTCAGCAGCCTGTTCCAGTTGAGGGCTTTCAATTGCACAATCCAGTAAGAAGATTAAGAAAGAAATGTACTCAAGCTACCAACTCTTTCTCATGGTTATAGACATTTAAAATTTGCCTTCGGCATTTTTTTCCGTCCCAAGATACATAATAAGTTTACTTAATTTTCTACAAGCACAGCTGGGGATTTCTAATAGGCGTATTTTGTAACGTAAAATTTTTGTTCTCCAAAGAAATGTTGAAAGAAAAGGCCTTCACTGATTCATATCATCACAAGTGGTTTTAATGTCTTTCAAATATTTAAGATTATAATTTTCCCATTTGTAAAGGAACCAAGTACAAATATTTACTTGATGGTCAAAAATGATAACACCCAAGTTAGTATTTATGCTTTGTATGGAGTAAACAATATTGGTGAACCACGTCAGAAATCGCTTATGGCAGTATATATGTGTCGTGTCACCTCACACTGTCAGCTCACCAAACTTTCAGAGCTTTAGGGTTTTTAAGAGGACATGGAACAACTTTACAGCAAACTGAACCATGGAAGTATTATCGGAGAATACACATTTAAGTTTATGACTGTAAGAAGTCACACAATTACTGTGTTAACGGATGGAGAATTAAACCAGGTGCATCTCACTGAGGAAAAGGAATATAAGGAAGAACCAACATTGGCTTAATTTTGCATAGTTCCTGTGACATGCATTTGATGTGAAATTGTGAGAAGTTGGCTAAGATCTGCTGCTGATGAATTTGGCTACAAAGAGCAAACAACCTGCAGAACTGCGAACGGCTAGAAATTAAAATAATTAAAGTAAAAGTAAAGTGTAATGCTGAAAAATTGAAACAAATGCGGAATAATATACAAGTCAGTCACATTCTGAAAGATGTAGGGTAGATTGACATATTGCTTGAGTACTTTAATTATAATTAAAGTATCAAGGAGCCCATCTTAGCCTGTTCTTATCTACAAAGAGAAAATAGGGCAAGGAAAGAATTATTTAATATTATGTTCCGATAGGAACTACTTTCAGGATAGTTCTTGTCATGTTTAAACCATAAATGGAATGCAAATAAGCACAGTTGAAAAATTTCCCATATTATGTTGGTGTGCAGGACATATGTTTTGGACCAGAGAGAAATTTACAGAGCAAAAACATCGAAAAGAATTTTAATGTTCAAACTGAATTTAGAACAAGCTATCGTAATACAAGCCCAGGTCATATCAAATCCTTAAAATTCTTCATGGCTGGGCGTTATAACATATATAAATATTTCCTACTCAAAGTAAGAATATACATTCTGACTACCCAACAAGTTAGTATAATTTTGTCTCATTATTAAAATGTCAGGACGCTACAGCTGCACAAATGAGCAATTTAGTGGAATGCATGCATTCTGAATTATTGAAGGGTTGCCGATGATAGAAGGGTCAAAAGGAGATTCTTCAGAATTGATCACACCCTGCTAGGTATCTTGAGAGCCTTCACCATGGTACAGTGGCTCAGTGGTTAACACTGTTGCCTCACAAGGCCAGGAACCCAGGGTTGATACCACCCTCGGGTGACTGTCTGTGTAGAGAGATAATGGGAACTGCAGATGCTGGAGAACCCTAGATAACAAAGTGTGGAGCTGGATGAACACCGCAGTCCAAGCAGCATCTTAGGAGCACAAAAGCTGACGTTTCGGGCCTAGACCCTTCGCCAGAAAAAGGGGAGTGGGAGCGGGTTCTGAAATAAATAGGGAGAGAAGGGGAGGCGGATCAAAGATGGATAGAGGAGAAGATAGGTGGAGAGGAGACAGACAAGTTAAAGAAGTGGGGATGGAGCCTGTAGAGGTGAGTGTAAGTGGGGAGGTAGGAGAGGGAGGATGGACAGGTCAAGGGGGTGGGATGAGGTTAGTAGGTTGGAAATGGGAGAGCGGCTTGAGGTGGGAGGAGGGGGTAGGTGAGAGGAAGAACAGGTTAGGGAGGTGGGGATGAGCTGGGCTGGTTTAGGGATGCAGTAGGGGGAGGGGAGATTTTGAAGCCAAAGGACCTGTTTCCACACTGCAGAGATTCTATGAACTATGAACACCAAATAGGTATAATCTGCTCAATGAGGCCTGATGAGTTACTCAACACTTATACAATGTAACATCAGCGCGCCGTCTCATGGATTACTGCTTTTTCCCTAGCAGTCAGTTGGACACATCATGTTCAGATACTTGAAAAAGTGGGGTACCACCCAAAGATATCAAGCATATGATCAGATGGATAACAAAGCATTTATTTTGCAACTGAAAGGTGAAGGACTGCAATAATAAAATGCCACACCTGTCCTTTGCTTTAAGCAATTAAACAATTAAAATCCAAATTTAGTTAATTCTTTCTAGAAGGGGTTCAATTATGTTGTTGTGTCTTCTTATGCTCAATACTGCATTCCTTTTTCATGAGTTTGGATGGCCCTCACCATCAATTTCCTGATCGTCCTTCTCATTTTCAACTTTAGAACATTGCTGCCATTCCTCATTTATTCTCCAGGACATTGTCTCTGCATTTATTTCAGTTGTGAAGAGCACAACATGCCACAATGATGTGGTATACCCTTCCTGGGCTCCACTGCAAAGCTCAGCCGGAGTAACTTAGGCATCAAAACATTTAAGGTGGAATGGGTCAGTATAAAAATGGCCCTGGGTAGAGACTCAGCAGCAATGCATCGACATTCTGTGCCACTCTGAAGGTTTCTTTAAGCTGACATAAGCTGTGGTTGGAAGGGACATCCTGCGTCTCCCACAAGGCATCTTTGTATAGTCCAAGGATCTTGGAAGGATGCAGGAATCTGAGAGTTCTATAACATTCAAGAGTCATGGCAGCTCGGAGGATATCTGACATGGCCATCCAAGATTTGACATACATAATTTGAAAATTGATGAAATTTTGCTAATAAACTCCGCACTGTCAAAGCAACATGGATGCCATTGATCATGCCTTGCATTGACAAAAATAGTAATGGTGGACCACTCTACTACCCAAGTTGCTTGACTTTCCTTCTCAAAACGGAAGAATTGTGAAGAATGTGATTTTGAGAAGGCGGCATCTGTGAAATCCCAGGAGCATTTATTGTTTGAGAATTGAGAGTTACTGCACCAGTCCCCAGATTTTCCTGGAAAGGAGTCACTGGGCATAATAATTGAGGTCACCTATGATCTTGTTGGCTAACAGCATGGGTTAGTTTCAATTCATCCACAGGACTTGGACGTCATTAGCTAGGCCAGCATTTATTGGGATTGCCACCCTCTGAATGTAAGTCTTCCACAAATAGATGACACAGATCAATGTTGATGGCCTGCGGCTTCCTTGATCTGTTGCCTTTGAGACTGTTAAAGAGAATGACGGTGAGGCCTTTCGCTGAAGTCTCTCATCATTCTTCTCCATCTCCCTGGTGGATCTTCACCTGCTGCTTCTGCCTCTGGAGGCCTTACTCTTCATGCTGGGCTTGCTAACAAAATTGTATTTGCTGTTTCTTTCTGCATTCTAGTTGGATCTGAAGTAAGAGCACAAGGATTCAATTCATGGCGATGACCATGTCAGATGTTTCAGTAAATAATCTGTGGGAAAGGTCAGACAGATAAAGTAGCTTTGTTGAAGAAACTCCTGAGGCCCATATCCATCATAATGAAGCCTCATGTTTTTCCCTCACATAGTGTAGCAAACAGCCTTCCCAAGGAGGTCATTATCATGCCTCCATAAGGAGTTCTGAGTATGTAATCTTACCTTGATTTGATTTGATTTATTATTGTCACATGTACCGAGATACAGTGAAAAGTATTGTTTTGCATGCTAACAAGAACAACTCATACCTTACACAAGTACATTAGGCTAATAGGGCAGAATGCAGAATATGGTGTTACAGCTACAGATAAGGTGTAGAGAAAGGTCTACTTCAATATTTGAGAGATCCATTCATAAGTTTGATAAGTGAGGAAAAAGCTGTTCTTGAATCTGGTGGAGATAGTAAGGACTGCCAAAGCGATCCTGACCCAAAACATTAGCTTTCCTGTTCCTCTGACGCTGCCTGACCTGTTGTGTTCCTCCAGCTCCACACTGTGTTATCCTTGAATCTGTTAGTATGTCTTTTCAAGCTTTTGTTTTTTCTGCCCCATGGAAAAGGGTGGAAGAGAGTATAAAAGGGTGGGAGGTGTCTTTGATTTTGTTGGCAGCAAGCAGTGTAGATAGAAGTGTAGATTACCTAAATGTATATTTGCTCAAACAAAATGTTGATGCTACATTAGAATTCTATTAGGAAACCAACACAATAGCACACCTCCCTCACCTACCCCCCCACAAAGAACCACCTTCTTTCCACATAGCAGATCATATCTTTGCAAATTATAGAGCAGTGTGAATGTAGCTGCTGTAAATTTAGCAATCTCTTCCAATTCTAACTTTAGATACACTTTAACTGCATTTGTCTGATTATATTTACTAAGCTAACACAACTGAGACAATTAGTGTGCACAATGTAATGGGCATGATTGCTTCAGTCCATAATTCAAAATGTGCACTCTTGTGCGATGAACAACATGCTGAAGAAGTGAAAAATCAAAGCCAGAAAAGTAGCATTACTGAATTGTTACAGTCATGATTATTGCAATTGACCCAGCAGAGACTCAATTTCCAAACATTTTATTCTATTCCCACAAAAATAGACAGCAACTTACTCCCTCAGCTTGGTAAAGAGTGCCGGCTATTTTGTACACATATTCTGGTGTTACCTTTTAACACAAGGGGGTAAAATTCCAAGTTTATGTTCTTGTGAGTATATTTGAGACTCTACTTGAGTGACAATATGATCCTCCATCCTCACTAATTGCTTTTGTTTTGCTATCACTGAGGACTTATGAACATTCGGTTTCCTTCTGTTTTGTGTTGAGTTTCTTTGATAATGATTAATGTCCAACTTTACCGTTAGGGTCTATGGCTTTGCAAATTTCTATTGTTGTCTGTGCTTTGAGCACTTCAACCAAATTATGTATTAAAAACACTTTACCCGAGTGTTCTGCTCAGTGAGGCAGACTAAGGGAAACAATTCCGTTTCTGGTTCAGCTCCATTAATTAACAAAATATTCCTTTTTAAATATACCATGTGAGAATTTCCAAAATTTCAACAGTATTTACCCTTTATCTAGCTCATTGTGTCTGAGAAAGCATATTACCTGAAACAACCCACGTGTTTGAGCAAGTTCATTGGAATCTTCTTCCTGTCCAATGCCAAGTTTTTCTTCCATGAAAGTGGAACTCACAGGTCAGAGTGGATCTTCTCTCTCTATCTCCAGATTCTCAGGCCTCCACTGCTGGGCCAGGTCAAGTTTAACCAGGTCTTTGTTGAGTCTTCACTGAAGGGGTAGCATCTAAGTATGTGTTCTTATCTCTCCACGCCTTAGACCGTTCTGTGCCTTTTAGCCAATGTGCTCATTACCTGGATTCAAAGCATCCAATGAGGTCACACCTTCCCTATTGCAATGCCGGGCACAAGCTGGGAGTCAATGTGCCTAGAGGTCTGAATGAAACTGCTTCAATACATAAAATTCGGGCTGTTTGTAACTGATTCCCCCCCAAAGCTTTGTGACCTCCATGACCTTGGTTTCCACTATTCCCTGTAACTGATAGCTGCTGGCTAATTTTTAATGCAGTTTTACCAATTTTCAGTCAGACCTAATTTCTCCAGCTGTTGGTCAATTTAGAATGCCCAATTCTGGGCTTGTGGTTGCTTGCCCACACCATAGCTTTGATGGCTATACGCCCTCCTCATGTAGAGGGCAGGTTTACAATGATCTGTAAGAAACTCTTCTCTTGGAGAACCCAAGCCCTTCCTATGATTGATACTATTCCATCTTTCTGTTCAGAATTGTCCCTTTTCTGTGTTATTGTTCTCTTAGTGGCCCAGTACAATGAAACTCATTCCCAAACTTGTGTAGCCCACTTTCCCCAGGATTCCATTGATGGCCTGCTGATATCGCCACTAACCATCATTGACCAAACCGGGCTCACCCCTGATCATAGCAATATCCTTGGACTGCTATATCCATATAATCTCCATTTAGCAACTTGTAATCCCTGAACTGGTTGCACTTGATCTGCAGGATTTACTATGGCCTTATCTCGGGATTACAAGGATGTGAATCCTAAGATTCTAAGAGAGCCAAGCACTTCATTAGCCGACACTCTGTATTATAAACAAACAAGCCTGTTCACTGACTGGTGGCACTGGTTAGCACTGCTGCTTCACAGCACCAGGGACCTGGGTTTGATTCCAGCCTTGCACGACTGTGTGGAGTTTCTACATTCTCCCCATATCTGCATGGGTTTATGCTAGGTGCTCTGATTTCATCCCACTGTCCAAAGATGTGTAGGTTAGGTGAATTGGACATGCTAATTTGTCCTGTAGCAGCCAGTGATGGTAAAAGCGGGGATAGAGTGGAAGGCTAGGTCTCAGGGGGATGCTCTTCAAAGGTTCGGTGCAGTCTTCATGGGTGAAATGGCATTTTCTGCCCTGTAGCAATTCTATAACTGCAGCAGTATCCCTGACTGGCTGTCTTTTTCCTATACCGCGTTAAGGGCTCTTTGCTTTTCATGTTCAGACTTGACCATTTCCTTGAAGTTATGTGAAACCTTAAAAATGTGTGTTTTTGATTCTGTTTTTCCCTAAGGATGAAGGCCAATTATTTACTTGATCTGTTTATCATCAGCTTATAATATTTGGCTTTTGTGAAACAATTCTAACAGCTGGGATAAACACCTTGTGGATGATGTAAAATCAGCCAAATACGATTTGATTTCTTTAATGCTGGCTTTGCTATCAATTAAATATCTTCCAGAGCTCATATTGCTATTTGTGTTATTCTGATTTTCTCATAGAGGAACAGAAATCAATAAGTCATATTTGCAAAATATTTGAGATTCTATAATATAGATTACTTTTTGAGTGTTGTTTTTCAAATATCCACTAATAATTTTCAGTCTGCATTTTAAAGGAGATGCAAATAACTTTAGAAAACAGTAAATATTCAGAATTTATCTTGTAAAATCTCTTAAGTTGAAATACCCTTCAGCTTCTGCTTTAGTTTTGTCAGTATCACAAGCTGACAGCATTAGTTAAACTGCTGAAATGGAGGAGTAAATCATGAAAGACTATAATTGGAAATGATCTAAAAATGGATCTCAAAGGTTTCAACTGATTGTTCTAAGCATATTTCCTTTGACAATTTGTTCCATTGGGGATGGGCTTTAGGAAGAAACATTGCTGATACACTGACTTGAAAACAAATGGTCTTTGTCCTTTGGATGACTGTCTGCCTGTGCATTTTGTCATTGTTGGAGAGCACCAGGTATTTGTTTCTATTAATCTCCACCGTTCCATCTAATAATTTGTAGAGCATGGATAGTCTATATTTCTCCCTCCTCTGCTATCCTGATTCCAATTCCAAGCCTTTGATCACCGATGTAAAACTGTTATCTTTTGAGTGCCGATGCAGAATCATGTGGCACATTTTCAGATCTTTTGATTTCATTTATATCTCTTTGTTCTATTTGGTAGTTCCAATAGACATTATCACAAATGTCCTTCAACAATGTAACAGGACTCATTATGTCAATTATTTTGCTCACTGAATTGATGATGGGCTGTACTTTTCTTTTCCTATAAATATAAAGAAGCAATTACTTCTCTGGTGAAGAAAAGAATATCAAGTGAACTATCAGTTTTCTCTGATTAATTGTGGGGTGAAAATGGTTAAAATGGAAATGTGAAACACATTCCTGCACTAATGCATGAAAAATGGAAAAGTTCAATTTATCTAATAGATATTGGATTGAAACTTGTCATATGTTGGCCAAGTGTCAATTTCATCAAGTTTTATGGCAGTTGTGGCTTTGTGACACGTAGCAAGCTTTATAAGCCAACGCTGCCAAGCTGTCAGTACTTCTCTGCTGCATTGGCATTTAGCACACACGAAAAGCCATGAAACTTGTCGCAAATGTCAGGAGTCCTCAAACTAGTTTTGAAGATCGCTGGGAGTTTTGACCCAGAGAAGCACAGGGAAATGAGCCTGTTGGAGAACATGGACCACCTTTGAACATATTTTCTTGTAATTTTACAAGGCTGTCAGAAATGTGAAAGCAATGTTATACCTATGTCGATGCTTTAACTAATTAATGAAAAAGTGTCTTTTCTTTAGTTTGATATAATAATTACCTGTTAGCTAACGTTTGACCTATGTTGATTGTGTTTTGTTTGCTACAGCAGAAGTTTAAACAAAATGCAGCATTGTCTTCTGGTTATTTCCATCAGATATTTGGAAAGTTCATCTATTTTTAGGAGCTATCTAACTCAATGGAGGTCCTAACACTGTGGAGAATAAATGTTCACAGATACTTTGTACTAATGTGATCTCATTGCTCTTTACAGGTTTGATGTTCAATTTCAACCTGACAAATTATTTGATTTAAAGCAACCAAATTCCTGTTCGTGTTCCTATTCATGTGCTCTAGATCACTAATACCTATCTTACCTGTATCTGTCAGTTTTCTGTATCAGTCAACCAATGTTGCCAGAAGTAATTTTGCGCAAGTTCACAGCATCTTTCTGTTCCCGATCTTTGCCAAAGCTTTAGGGAGTATTTTAATTCATGTTTAGCCGAAATAATGTCACATGCCATCCACTGACGCCATCGTCTAAGACACCTGGAGTCAACTCGAACTGAAGACGCCAATTCGGCTAATCAGATGAAATCGTTAATAATTGAGTTATACAGTACAAGGCAGATTCAGGGTGCAGCGTGACTTTAATTCACTATTAATATTCAAAAACTTATAACAAATGTCAACTACCTGCAGGGTACCTACCCCATCCACCTAATTCACTGAAATTAATATTGGAAAATATTAAGCTGGGCAAAGGAATAAAATACCCATTCAGAAAATATAGTAGTGATGGCTGAAAGATATGTAAAAAAATAATCAAACCTTCTAATCAGCCTGAGCTTTGGCTTTGCTTTTACTAATACAACACTTTCTGAACTCTATCCATTAGAATTGAAGCAGAATAAATAAGGATTATGATTTAATTAGATTTTTAACTTAATTGAAATGCCTTTAAGTCTTCAAAGTGTTATGTTAGCCTTTAGCTTCTAACTAGCAAGATTCAAAATGACAAGTATTGTTCTACATTATGTGTTATCTCTATTCCTCATTCATCCATAAAGTACTAGCCTGGTTTCAATATTTAAGTGTTTCAAATATTGCCTTTCCCTTATTTTGTTTTTCATAAACAGGTCACCATTTCTTGGACACAATTTATGTTACCAATTTTCGTTCACAGAAATAGATTTAAGAAGTTTGGGTCCCTGATGTGGAACTTCATGTTCCATTCAAGTAAATTAGAAATCTGGGTGCAATGGTTAGCAAGCTCCAAAAGATTTATTGTCTGCACTTGTAAAGCTTTTCCATTCTTCAATTCCCAATAAATACGCACAGCACAAAGAACTGCACCACCAATGTAAATATATAAAGACCTATTCTTTTGTGTTGTGATCAAGCATTCCCAGCTCAGGGCTGATAGAAGACAACGCTGCTGTACATTGGCCAAATCTGATGAATAACAATGTCAAGAGATTTAAAATCACAAGATTTCAAACTAGAGTACCTGGTTGATAGTATTTTTCCAAAACCAGGAAAATTTTTGTCGTGTCATTACAGATTTCTTTTTTATTTTTATTTGTTTACATGCCATCTTCCTTTTTTACCTTATTACGAAGAGACATTTGTTTCATTTGACTAGCAGACAGCAATCTTTCAGAATTAGAAATGAGGTTGGTGAGACGATGTTAATATTTAAAAAGAATCCAACACAACTCAAGTAGTGAAATGACAATGTTCTGACTCATATCAGTTACACCTTAAAAAAGAAGAGCAATGAGAAAAAGCAAGGGACAAAGCTGATCTTAAATCATTTTAGAGATTTATATTGTTTTATCCTGAGTCTGCAATAATGGCAAACTGGTTGAAATATTAAATTCTAATTGCTGTAAAAGTACTGAAAATTCTTAATTTTTCATTTTTAAAATAGTCTTACTGCATTTCTTTCTTTCCAACCCTCAATTTTTCAGTCCTCTCACATACTTTTCAGCCAAATGAAGTGACTTCTGGCATTATCAGTCGAAACCAGATACCTGGAGACATGCAAGTTAGATGGAATTCATCCAAACATCCAGCAGACAGACAGAAAGCCGTTGAGTCTAGGAATGGATGTGTCTTCAGTTGTTAGTGCTAGGGCAGCTGAAGTACTTCCATTTCATTCATAAAACATTATTTTCACAAATTTAACACTGTAGAAACAATTGTAATTCAAACTCAAATAGACTGCCAATGGAAGGGTTAATAGTTTAAAAGATAACGTTGAAACAAAAATAATTAGCAAAATCTTTTAAGTGCTCATGTCCTTGACAATCCTATATTCAATTCTTAGGCCATTAAGAAATCAATACTGTGAAGTAAGTGATAAATATTTAATGAAATTCAAGGTAAAGTATATATAAATGCAATAATGTAATTTCAGAGTTTGAATTGCCCACCTCAATTTCAATAATGTCCGATAAACCATTAATCTGATGAAGATGTCTTCCTGATTCTTCAGAGTGCAGGTTCTAATTTCTAATGCTGACCTCAGCTGTGTAACATTCAGGAACATTGTAACTGGCTTGAAATCCAGGAAGAGGAAATGTTAGTTTGGTTTCCTAATCCCAACCTAAACATCAATGCACAACATCATAAATTGATGGGCTACAGATTTACACTTGTAAATTCCAACTCTAATAAGTTCTTGAAATAGAAGAAGCAGTGAAAAATTACACTGTTGTCCCCAAACAGGAAGGATCAGAAATCAGTGGGATCATTAGCAGATTATCCTGCTAAGTGACTTAACAGCAGTAATGAAAAATGTCACAGGTTGTGCCACTGCATTGACTACAACAAGTTCTGCGTTTTACCATCCTGTAACCAGGATATTACCATTAATTTAAAAAATACCGACAGGACTAACTATTATCAGCACTGAATTAACTTTTTTTGAGTTTAGAACTACCTCATTAGTGATGAAATGTTGCGCCCGAGCTCCCCTTGATAAGCAACGTTTCTCATGGCTGTAATAGAAATTCATTCTGTACACAATGCAAAGTCACAGGTTTGACTCCTGATCTGAATTAGCTGATCTCAGCTGGGTAGCCTTCAGCAATTCTACAATTGGTCTTAGTACTTATATTCCAGTGAGAAGAAAAGCTACATCGTTTCCATTTGTAATTGGTGCAATTTATGCCAGTAACCATTGGTATAGATACTGAGTGAGAACAGAATTGGGATTGGCAGTGATGCCTTACACAGTTGATCTGCTTTTCAACAATCAGTAATTTGCCTACACCTTGAAACCTAGCGAATTTTGCATCTGTTTTCATGCTGAATAGCACTGTTTCTCAAGGAACAATGACAAAGACATGTTGCAGCTATTGATTAGCTGTCTTTTGATACCGTGATTGACCTAAGTTCCAGGCTAGGAAGGTGGGAAAATATACACACCCAAGTTTACTGCCCCTGATCATTATCCAGTGATTTTTGCTGGAAAAGATTTTGGTGGGGGGTAGAAGCTAATCACTGCATTAGGCCTGAGCTTTGATAAGCTTATTGTTGAATAGTCTGTCAATGTTAATTTCCAAGCTTCATGAAGAATGATTGCTTGGGTTCAACACCAGACCCTCTGACTTCTGTGAGCCCCTACTTTTAGGAGAATAGTGGAAAATTTAATTTAAAAAGTCACTACTATAATGTGATAAGTAAATAAATCAAATATTGTTGGCTTAAACAATAATTATTTAAGTGACATTGGTTTGAATTTTCTCTTCCCTAATTTGGCATGAACAATGGCAAAAGAGGTAGGCAAGCATTATGCAAGGAATTTTACCAGTTTCTGAGTGATACAGGCTGTGATGGGATAAATGTAGAATTGGGTGAGATTTTGGCAAGTCAAACACTGACAATGTTGAACAAATTCAGCAGGTTTGGCAGCATTTCAAGAGAGAGAAAAATAATCGCCATTTCAAGTGCAGTATAATTCTTCTTCAAAACTGAGTTGGAAGTGTCATACTAGATTCAAAGCATTAACCCCCTGTTTTCTCTCCACAGATGCTGTCAGACCTGCTGAGTTTTTGCATTATTTCCTGTTTGCTTCAGATTTCCAGCATCTGCTGTATTTTCCTTTTTTTCAAGATTTTGGTGAGGCCCATTGCAATGTCAAGATCATCTCAAGTGGCATCGTGACAGTCTCACTAAGCAGCAGCAAGTTCCAACCTAATGACCAATATTGCTGGTTAAACCCCTTGTTATCAACCCAACTTGCTCCGGGTCACAATTTTACTAAACTCACCATACAAACTAATTATTGGGAAAACTCAACATGGAAACCAGAATGGGCTCATTATTGGACACCAGCATCAACATCTTGGGTATGCTCTATGGGCACCAGCCACAGGCACCTCACATCCACAGGGTTGACATCAGACCATGTTGCAGCCTTGAAGAACACTCATGACACATCTCTGATCAACTTACAGGTGCTTCTGCACTTCCATAATCAATCTTTGATTGATAACTATTACTATCATGTAACCAGACAGGGCTGCTTCTCAAAGCTCTTCTTTTGCTATCATAGCACTCAGTCACGAACTACTTGGTGATGAGCTGTAGCTGAAGGCTACATACAGATGTAGTTTCAGCTGGAAACAAATAGCTGTGGACTATGTACTAGTGACCAGTTATTGCTAATGATGGCCAATTGCCTGCTCACAGTTATGGGATTGATTCTCAGATAGCTCGGGTCAATGAATAAGATAGTACAAAACTTTTATATCTCCACCAGTACAAGAACTAGCTCTCTCTGTTCTCTGCAGTAAAAGCGACTTTAAGTCTGAATAAGACAAGTTTATTTTGCCTTCAGCAGTTGCTATGAGCTGTGATTTTTAAGAGGGCAAAAATTATTCATAACTGTAAACTAACCATTGCATGCTTCCTGCAAAATCAGTTAAAGAATTCAGAGAAAGACTATCAAAAAGCAGTGCTCTGATCAGCAAAAGAATCACCTCAGCACATCATGTGAACAGAGGCTTCTGAACTGCTTTCCAAGTTTTCTCACTGTTTATAACACCCAAGCTGTAGTTAGAGACTATTTATATGTAATTAATATTAATTTTTGTTAGCTATTGAAACCTGGTCCAAGCTTTTGTGCTCCTAAGATGTTGCTTGGCCTGCTGTTTTCATCCAGCTCCTTACTTTATTACCTCAGATTCTTCTTCATCTGCAGTTCCCATTATCTCTCCCATGCATTTTATCAACCTGGGTCTGAAAATCACGTAAATTGGGGAATTCTGCATTTTAAAACCATCTTTGATTTTTGTGACATCTGCAAAAATAGTTGGGCATGTTATCCCAGTGAGGCATGTTATCCCAGTGAGGCATAACAATGCCTGCTAAATAACTTTTACATTATCACCAAATAAAATCATTCCTATATCATCTGTTTATCATCAATTTAGCTCTGATTGTTTTTGCTTTTAAACATCATTCGCAACATTTTCTGGCATTCCACTGAAGGAGAAATTATTCCAGGCCAATAAATGTTGAAGTTTAATTTAGTGCCAGAAGCAAATGTTAATTTGAAATCTGTAAAATTGCATGTTTGCCCCAAAATATATTCACTTAAAGTAAAATATTCATACAGATTTTCAGTTCAGTATAGTAGCACCTTGAATTCCAGATTGACCAAGATTTCGAGCAATGTGAATGTGTATAGTGGTTGTGGTTGTGGAACTGTTGAAGGCACTGCCTGACATGTGGTATAACACTTGTAAATAGAAGGCCATGGTAAGATTGAAACATTTAAGCATCGGTGAAATGTAAATAAGGCTGACCATGGGCAGGACATCGGCTCCAACATTTTGATGTATTAACACTATATTTTAGGTGCTGGACTTCAGATGACGAAAAAGGGAAGCTATCAGGGCTAATTATACAACTTACAGTCTTGCCCTTTGAGGAAATAGAATATCATGTCATTTTGCTGCACTTGAATGGAAGCCTGCAATTCTCATTGGCTCGGGGTGCTTTTTAAAAAGTGATCACTGGAGGGCCATAAATACCAGAGTACCCTTATTTGTCATGGAAAGAACAGGATACATGAAAGTACTCCTTATCCTGCCTGATATCGATGTCAGATTCCTGCTTATTGAATATAGCTCTGCCTTCAACACCATAATTTCAACAAAACTCATCTCCAAACTCCAAGATCTAGAACACTGCTGCTTCCCTCTCTGCAACTGGGTCCCTGACTTCCTGGCCCACAGACCACAATCAATCAATAAGGATAGGTGACAACACCTCCTCCACAGTAACCCTCAATGTCAGTGCCCCGTAAGGCTGCGTACTCAGCCCCTTATTATATTCCTTATACACTCTCAAATCTGTGGCTAAATTCTGCTCTAACCCCAATTACAAGTTTGTAATGACACCACTATAGTGGGACAGATCTTAAACAACAAGACAGTGATGAGTTTCATTGGAATGATGGTATTGAAGGCAGAGCTATTGTCAATAAGTAGGAAGCAGACATTGGTGTGAGACATGATAAAGTGTGCTTTTATGTATGCTATTCTTCCATAACATGTCCATGGGTATACTGGCAAATTAGGGTACCGTGGTGTTTATGGTGCAATGATAACAACCTCTCTCTTAGTGCTGGTAAAACTAAACAGCTGATCATTGAGTTGAGAAAGAAAGGAGGAGAGCACAGCCCCATCCACAGTCAAGTGGAGGTTGAACAGGTTGAGAGCATCAAGTTCCTAGGAGTAACTGACAACATGTCCTGGACTTCCCATGTAAATACAAAGGAGTAAGAAGGCACAACAACACTTCTTCTTCCTCAGGTGATTCAGGAAATTTGGCATGCCCATAAAAGGATGCTTACCAACTTTTACAGATGCATCCATTGAAAGCGTACTGTCCGGGTACATCACATCCTGGTACAGCAACTGCTCTGCCCAGGACTGTAAGAAACTACAGAGGTTGTGTACATAGCCCAGACCATCACAGAAGGAACCTCCCATCCACGGACCCCTGTTACACATCTCATTGTTGAAGAAAGGCTGCCAGCATCATCAAAGACCCATTGCATCCCATTAATGCTCTTCTATAACCTCTTCCTTCAAGAAGATACAGAAGCTTGAACACACACATGAGCAGGCTCAAGAACAGCTTCTTCCCTGGCATTATTAGACTGATGAATTGGCTCTCTAACTTCAAATAATGTTGATCTTGTTAATGTTGATCTTGCCTCATGCACATATGCATTGAAACCTGTACGGCTCATTCTGTCCAACTGTTTGTTTTTCACCCTGTGATCTGTTTGCCCTTGCTTACTATGATCTGCTTGTGCTGCTTGCAAACAAAGATTTTCACTGTGCTTAGGTACATGCCACAATAAATGAAATGAAATCAAATCAAATCAGAGTACAGGAAAGAAATAGAGACCTTAGTGGCATGGCATAAAAACAACAATCTCTCCATCAATGTCAGCAAAATGAAGGTGCTAGTAATCAAATTTAGGAAGCAGTGTGGCCCCAGTGTATTTTAAAGGCGCTGATGTGGAGCGGGTTGAGATCTTCAAGCTCCTAGGAATAAAGATCACCCACAATCTGTGCTGGTTCACTCACGTTGATGCTATGGCTAAGAAAGCACACCAATGCCTCTACTTCCTTGGAAGGCTAAGGAAATTTGGCACATCCACAATGACTCTTACCAATTTTTAAAGATCCTGTCCAAAAGCATCAGAGCATGTTATGGCAACTGCTCTGCTGAAGACTGGAAGAAATTATAGGGAGTGGTGAAGTCAACGTATTCAATCACACAAAACCAGCCTTTCTTCCATTGACTCCATCTATACTTCCCGCTGCCTCAGGAAAGCAGCCTACATAATTAAAGACCCCTGTCACCCTGGTTATACTTTGTTCCACCCTCTTCTGTTAGGCAGATGATAGAAAAGTTTGAAAACACATACCAACGGAATCAAGAACAGCTTCTTCCTTCCTATTATCAGACATTTGAATGGACTTCTCATTTATTAATGTTAATCTCACTCTCCACCTTCTCTACTTACATTCTATCCTATATTCTGCATTCTGTTCTCTTACCCTGATGTACTTATATTTGGTACATTTTGCCTGGATAGCATGCAAAATAATAATTTTCACTGCATCTCTATACATGTGACAATAATCAAATCAATTCAAATCAAATTTTCTCGTAGGAAAATGTGACAAATGATCATCGGGAGATTTCACAACCAGCAGAAGGTATTACAATTTTAGAAAAGTGGGGCACCTCTTTTGATATCATTAGCAGAAGGGAGAGGGACAGCATTGGAAATGGCAGATTTGAAGATCATTCACAATTGAATGCTTGGGTAGTTTCAATTTTTTTTATCAACTACAATGTTATCACAAGTCCCTACAGAATAGAAACCGGCCATTTGGCCCAACAAGTCTACACTGCCCCTCCAAAGTGCATTCCACTTTGACCCATTCCCCTACTCCTGCATTTCCCATGTTTAACCCACCTAACCTAAACATCCTTGGGCACTATGGGCAATTTAACATGGCCAAACCACCTACCCTGCACATCTTTGGACTGTGGGAGGAAAATGAAGCACCCGGAGGCAATCAATGCAGACACAGGGTAAATGTGCAAACTCCACACGAGTAGTCACCCAAGTGTAGAATCAAACCTGGGTCCGTGGCACTATGAGGCAGCAGTGCTAACCAGTGAGCCACCATAACACCCCAGTGTCTGGCTCAGGAATAAACAATCATTAATCAGAATCATCTCAGTTCCCTGAACCTTTTGTAAATTATGAGGAGCTCACCACCCCCCAGCATGCTGGCCCTCAGGCAGTGTGTAGAATAGTTCATCTAAACAGACACACGTAAGGACCCACAGGAATAACTTATCAAGAAAGAGTAAGTTAACTGCACATCGTGGAAATCATTGTAATAAATAGAATGCACACTGCCATTTTAAAAAGGGCCATCCTGAACAGTGTTAATCCTAAAACTGGTGAAGTAACACATTTTATTTGAGATTGAAGGAGAGGGACATAAGTTTATGGTGTCTACAGGAAGCTTTGCTTCACAGAAAAGAAGAATTTGTTGATGAGATGTACGGTAATATCCTGAACAGAAGATGTTTCATCTGTTATTTTTGCTTCATCTTGTCATATACCCTCACTATAATGGGGAATACAAAAGCACTCCACTCTCCTGACAACCCGCAACTGTAAATAATGGATGAAGGGGTAATGGGCAAGAAATTTCATGATTATCTGACTTGTAGGACAGTAGTCTAATTTCTTAAAATTGATATGAGTTTAGTTGCCTGTGTGAATTTGGCAGAAGAGATTCCCATGTCAGGTACACAGATCCATGTTATGCCTGAAATAAGACCTTGGGTGTCTCTTAGCAGAGACTATTCAGCTGCAGGTCTCTGCTGATCATCCTCAGGCAGGTTGTCAGAAACAGTAATTCAGGATGAAATTAGTAGTCACTTTGGAAAATGTGGGGTAATTAAAGAAAGCCAGAATTGATTTGTTAAGGGCAAATCATATTTCACGGACTTGCTTCAAACTTTTGTTGAAGTAGCACAGAGATTTAATGAGGATCGCAGGGTCGATGTGATGCAACGTTGCCTTCTGAAAGGTATTAAATAAAAAGCCACTCAAAAGACCTGTAAAGAAAGTTTGAGTTCTTGAAACAAAAGGAACATTAATAACATGGATATAAATGATCAAAAATAAAATGAAATAATAAAGCGTTGATTTCTTTTGCAACTGAAGTAAAGTTTCAAGAAGAGTTTTCCAGGGGTCAGCACTAGGACCCTTGCTCTTTTTGATGTACATTAATGGGATAGAGTTTGGAGTACAATAGAAAATTTCAACACTGGCCAATAAATTGAAAATTGAAAGAACTGTAAACTGTGAGAAGGATTGTATAGAACTTCAAAAGGACTGCAGAAAAGTTGATGGAATAGGCAGACAAGAAGCAAATTAAATTTAATGCAAAGTAGCGGAAAGGGATTAATTTTAGTCAAAAGAACATGGAGAGATAATACAAAATAAAGAATGCTATTCTAAGCGTGTTCCAGAAGCAGAGGGACCTGGATGTATACGTAATAAATCATTGAATGTAGAAGCAAAAATTGCAAGAGCGGTCAATAAAGCGTACAGAATTCTCAGCCTAATCATTAGGAGAATAGAGTGCAAGGCGGTTATGTTAAACTTACACAAAATACTGATTTGACTGTATCCAGTTCTAGGCACCATACTTTAGGAAAGATGGGAAGATATTGCAGAGGTTGCAGAAAGGATTCACAAAAAAGGCTCGAGGGAGGAACAACTTAATTTTCACAGATAGATTAGAGAAGGTTGGAATGTTTTCTTTGGGAACAGCAAGTTAAGAGGAGATTTAATAGAATCACAGAATCCCTACAGTACAGAAAGAGACCGTTCAGCCCATTGAGCCTGCACCAACCCTCTGAAGGGCATCCCATCCAAACCTATAACCCCCGGCCCAGCATGGGGCTTTTCCAATGGTTATCCCACCGAGTCTACATGTCTCTGGACACCATGGGGCAATTTTCTTTTCGCATGGCTAATCCACCTCATCTTTGGAATGTGGGAGGAAACACGCAGATATGGAGAGAATATGCAAAATCCACACATATGGTTGCCCAAGGCTGGCATCGAACACCGGCTCTTGGTGCTGTGAGGCAGCAGTGCTGACTGCTGTGCCATTGTGCTGCCCTACTTTCGATAGCAGCATGCAAAATCATGATGGGTTTTGACTGAGTAGGTAGGCAGGAATTCTTCCCATTGTTGGAAGGT
This sequence comes from Stegostoma tigrinum, assembly GCF_030684315.1. Classification (NCBI taxonomy): domain Eukaryota; kingdom Metazoa; phylum Chordata; class Chondrichthyes; order Orectolobiformes; family Stegostomatidae; genus Stegostoma; species Stegostoma tigrinum. Next base: position 29,121,524 of record NC_081366.1, read on the forward strand.
TCGAGAACCAGCGGGTACAGATATAAGGTGATTGAAAAAGAGGCCATGCCAACATGTGCAAACACATTTTCCATGCAGCAAGTAGTTAGATCTGGAATGCACTGCCCGCGAGAGTGGTCGAGGCAGGTTCAGTTAGGGCACCCAAGAGAAATTAGTATATTAGCTGAAATGGAAGAATGTGCAGGGCTATGGGAAGAAAGCAGGGAAGAAACATTAGGTGAATTGCTATTTTCCTGAGCCAGCACAGACGTGATATGTCAAATGGCCTCCTGTATTGTTATGATTCTATGATTCATGGAATTGAAAACTGGAACTGTCCTCAGGTACATCCTGTAGGGAGCAGGCGAGGGAGCAGGCTCATCAGTTACTTTCAGTGTGTTGGAGGAATAGTCAAAAGTAAGGCAATGATTACTTCAAACAACATAAGTAAATAAGGCCAGTGAGGACTGAGCAGATGAATTATGGCTCAAAATCGATATGTAATCTCATGGATAATGTTTAAATTATTGTTACAGCCATGTGAAGTAGCTCTCCTCTTTTCAACCTCCTTGGTTCAACTTTAAATTACCTGTTTAGCACACAACTATACCTGACTCCACTTAAAATGTGGCTAACAAATTCACCAAAAACATTACGAAGCCAATTACAAGGTTTTTTTCTGAGTGAATGGAAAGAAATTTTATTACTTCCTAGCATCATAAAAATAATAGATGCAATACAAAACAAACTAAAAACATAAGTTCCATAGTTAAAAAGGAGATAGTGTCTAATGCAAAAAGGGAAGATAAAATAAAAAGCAGTTTAATGTCTATCGGATGGCCTTCAGGCTCAATATTTTAATATGAGATTATAGTTAGTTATTGCTGTTCTGGATCAGCTATGAAAATCACAGGTAAACCTGAATTCTTTGGTGTTGCTAGTAGTTGCTTCATTCTGCCTCTGCAAAGGCAGAAAGAATGCATCTTCCAGTTCTTCCAAGACAGTTGTCCGAAATACAGCTCAATTATGCATTCCCATGTCTGGAGCCATTGTTTCCAAGTTCTTCAATTGCAGATGAGATGTTCATCTCCACTACGTAAAAGATGATTTGTCAATTAGAAAACAGGAGATTCATATACTTTCACAACTGATTGGAGTCTCTTTTGATCAAAAGATTAGCTTTGGATCCGACAAATTCATTTTCTTCATATCGATTTCAAGAAGTGTGGCTCGATTTATGGTCAGGTGATCACCATTATCAGTGTAGTTCCTTTCTAAGCCACTTCAGTCTAATAACATCCAAAGTGCTAAAATCAAATGATGGAAATTGAATGTTGAGAGTTCATATTGTCACAGTAAAACATATACTCCAATCTCCAGGTTAATTAAATTTCCTGCACAATTCATACATCACTATGTGCTGAAAACAGCAGGGACATTTATCTCAAAATCTTTGTCCCAACTGCCAACCATTCAGACCATCACCAGGAAGTTTAGTACACAGGTTATCATATTTATCAAAACAAAGTATTCTTTTAAAAAAGTCGTAATTTTAATTAATCTATAAAGGCCAGAAAATTTAGGAAGTGCTCAGCAGGTTAGGTAGCACCTGTGCAGATGGAAACATTAACTTTTCAGGTCTGTGAACTTTCATCAGAACTGGGGACTATTTGAAATGTGAGATAACAAGGTGTAGAGCTGGATGAACACAGCAGGCCAGGCAGCATCAGAGGAGCAGGAAAACTGACGATTTGGGCCTGGACCCTTCTTCAGAAAATGTGAGACAATTTGAAACTTGGGAGATTTTCAACAACTAAAAGTGGGAAGTGAGGAGAGAGAACAAGAGAGAAAAGTCTGTAACAAAGTGCATGGCTGGAAAGAATAAATGACAAAAAGGTTTTGTGCTGTATTATTGAAGGGGGTGTGAAGAGACAAAACCTATATTGAGTGGAAATGCAGCATTCTGCTTTTGTATCGACAGAATTGGGTTTTACTTTTAATTCATGCTAAGCAAAAAATGTCTCTGGAATAAAATTGTTTTGAGACATTATGGAGATTTATTATAGGCGCAGTAAACTGTGGAGAGATCATAGAATTAGGCCCCACTAGTGATGAGGTAAGTCTTTTTGAAGAAAAAAGATTGAATGGCCAGAAGCGTTCATCTATTCTATACTCACAGAATGTATTAGTTGTGACGCTCCAAAATTACTCGGAATTGTTGATAACAAAGTGTGGAGCTGGATGAACACAGCAGGCCAAGCAGCATCTTAGCAGCACAAAAGCTGATGTTTCGGGCCGAGACCCTCCACCAGAAAAGGGGGATGGGAAGAGGGTTCTGAAATAAATAGGGAGAGAGGGGGAGGCGGATTGAAGATGCATAGAGGAGAAGATAGGTGGAGAGGAGACAGACAAATTAAAGGGGCGGGGATGGAGCCTGTAGAGATGAGTGTAGGTGTGTAGGAAGGGAGGGGATAGGTCAGTCCGGGGGGGATGAACAGTTCAAGGGAGCGGGATGAGGTTAGTTGGTAGGAAATGGAGGTGCGGCTTGAGGTGGGAGGAGGGGATAAGTGAGAGGAAGAATGGGTTAGAGAGGCGGGGACGAGCTGGGCTGGTTTTGGGATGCAGTGTGGGGAGAGGAGATTTTGAAGCTTGTGAAATACACATTGATACCATCAGGCTGCAGGGTTCCCAAGCGGAATATGAGTTGCTGTTCCTGCAACCTTCGGGTGGCATCATTGTGGCACTGCAGTAGGTCAAGGATGGACATGTTGGCAAAGGAATGGGAGGGGGAGTTGAAATGGTTCGCGACTGGGAGGTGCAGTTGTTTATTGCAAATTGAGCGTAGGTGTTCTGCAAAGCAGTCTCCAAGCCTCCACTTGGTTTCCCTAATGTAGTGGAAGCCACACTGTATACAGCAGATGCAGTATACCACGTTGGCCGATGTGCAGGTGAACATCTGCTTGATGTGGAAAGTCATCTTGGGGCCTGGGATAGGGGTGAGGGAGGAGGTGAGGGGGCAGCCCAGCTCGTCCCTGCCTCCCTAACCTGTTATTCCTCTCGCCTATCCCCCCCTCCCACCTCAAGCCACACCTCAAATTTCCTCAACCTACTAACCTCATCATGCCCCCTTGAACTGTCCGTCCTTCCCGGACTGACCTATCCCCTCCTTATCTCCCCACCCATACTCTCCTCTTCACCTATCTTCTCCTCTATCCATGTCCAGTCCATCTCCCCATCTCTCCCTATTTATTTCAGAATCGTCTCCCCAGCCCCCTTTTCTGATGAAGGGTCTAGGCTCGAAACGTCAGCTTTTGTGCTCCTGAGATGCTGCTTGGCCTGCTGTGTTCATCCAGCTCCACACTTTGTTATCTTGGATTCTCCAGCATCTGCAGTTCCCATTATCTCTTTTCTTTTTGTTTCCTATTCATTTGTGGGATGTGGGCATCATTGGGTGGCCAGCATTTCTTGCGCATCCCTAGTTGCCCCTGAGAAGGTGGTGGTGAGCTGTCATCTTGAACCACTGCAGTTCTCCTGCTGTGGGTTGACCTGTAATGCTATTAGGGAGGGAATTCCAGGATTTTGAACTAGCGACAACGAAGGAATGACGATATATTTCCAATTCAGGATGGTGAGCGACTTGGAGGGGATCTTGGAGGCGGTGGTGTTCCTATATGTCTGATGCTATTTGTCCTTCTAGATGGAAGTGGTCATGGATTTGGAAGGGTGGGAAGGAAATGACTAACAATCTGAACAGGCTTGATAGACTGAATCTGGAGAGATTGTTTCCATTTGTAGGCAATAACATAATGAGAAGCTATTAATCACCAAGAAATCCAAAAGGGATGCAGAAAGAAGTTGATAAGAGTGGTAGGAATGCTTCCACAGGGAATGGTTGAATTGAAATGCATAAATGCATTTAAAAAGAAGCTGGACAAGCACTTGAGGAAGGAAAATATAAAATAGTTATGATGACAGATTGAAATAAGTAAAGTTGGGAGGAGGGTAAATTACAGCTTAAACATTGGCATGAACTAGTGGTTGAATGACCAGTTTTTGTGCCATGTAATCAATATAACCTTATATTAAATAGATTTATTCAAGCTGTCTGTACAGTTTATCAGTCTTATCCTAGGATTAGAAGTATCCAAAGCCTTAGGCTCAATTAAATTTTTAACATAACCCAAAATAATTCAAATTGCATGAAAACAATTAAATGTTAAAAGTACCACCTGGTACATGATCCTTTGTCATCATGTTGGTGAGAGGTAACCTGGGAATATCCACAGTTAGAAGTGGTCTGTGCAGACATTGGGAATTTCCTCCAAAGTAACAGATTTGAAATATTTTCTTCAAAGTAATGTGGTTTAACAAGAACAAGAAAGCACACACACTTGCACACAAACACACACCTATACACACATGCATAAAGGGGCTTAATACTTCTCAAGCAGGTAATTCTTTTAAGTAAAGGTGTGACACTATAATATTTATGAGTTTATGTTCTATGCAGACTGGCCAAGGAGTATACAAAGTTAACAGTCTTCAGGTTTAGACCTTTTATATTATGTTAAAGCTATTTACTGCTATATATGCTAATCATAGATTTTCCAGACACCAAATTTGTGCCTACTTTGAGTAAAGACGGATCTATCTTTGAGTGTTCATGTTCATGTGCTCATGTGAGTTGGTCAGTCTAAAATAGTGTATCACAAAATCCTTACAGTGCAGGAGGCCATCCCACCCATCATGCCTGTACTGGGTCTTCAGTTGAGCATGGTTAACTAGTGCCAATTTCCTGATTTCTCCTCATTCTCTTGAACATTACTTCCCACCAAATAATCATCCAATGCCCTCTTGGAGCCTGAAATGAACCCACCTCTACCACACTTCCAGGCAGTGGTTTCTATTGTCTATTTCTATTGAGCCTAGATAACTTTTCTTTAAAGCTGACATGAAATGTACTCAGCATGAACAAAGTTTCTTTTTCACATCACAACTGCCACTTTTGCAAATTACATTAAATTTGTGCCCTCTGATTCTTGATTCTTTTACAAGTGGGAATGGTCTACTGCATCAAGTCTGCTCATGATTTTGAAAACTTTCATTTCTTCTCTTTTCTCCAAGGAGAATAGTCTCAGTTTGTTTAATCTATCCTCGTAAATGAACGGTCTCATCTCTGGAATCATTCTTTTAAATCACTTCTGCACTGTCTCTGATATGTTAACATTCTTCCTATAAAGTGGCACCCAAAAATTCTCTAACTGAGATCTAACAAGTGCCTTATTCAAGTTTAACATCAACCCCTTCACTTTACGCCCGATAATAAAGTCAATGACGCTGCATGCTTTATTAATTGCCATGCAATCTTCACTGATCTAACCACACATAAACCCAGGTCCGTCTGATCCTGCAGCAAATTACTGCAAATGCTGAAATCTGTACTGAAAACAAAAGATGTGAGAAATCACAGTGGGCCATGCAGCATCCATGGAGAGACAGCAAGCCAATGTTTTGAGTTTAGATGACTCTTCATCAGAGCTGAAGTGAAGCATGAAGGGGACATAGAATCCCTACAGTGTGGAAACAGGTTCTTTGGCTCAACAAGTCCACACCAACCCTCAGAGCATCCCACCCAGACCCATACACCTATAACCCACCTAACCTACACATCCCTGAACACTACAGGCAATTTATTATGGCCAATCCACCTAACCTACACATCTTTGGACTGTGGGAGGAAACCCACACAGAGACAAGGAGAATGTGCAAACTCCACACACAAACCCAGGTCCCTAGCACTGTGAGGCAGCAGTACTAACCACTGTGCCACAATGCTATCATAGGGGGATGGACTGCTGGCAGAGAGAGGCTGATGATATTGCAAATTGAGTGATCAGAATGTGAGAAAGTGAAATAACGCTTCACCTGGAAAAACTATCTGTGCCCTTGAACAGTGAGCAGGCAGGAGGTGAAGGTGTAGGTCCAGCACCTTCTGTGATTACGTGGGAAGGTGCAATGGGAACAGGGGGTTGGTATTGGTACTCAAGGAATGGACTGGGGCATCCTGAAGGGAGCACTTCCTGTGAAATGCAGATGAGTGAGTGAGAGGAAGATGTGCATGGAAGTGGTGTTCTGAGTTGTCTGAAATGGCAGTGAATGATCATTCGAATGCAGAGGCTGTGGGATGAAAAGTGAGGACAGATGAAGCAGCATTTTACTGTACCTTCTCCAATCTGGTCTGTTGCATTCGCGGAACCCAAAGTGGCCTGTCTACATTGGAGAAACAAAATGCAGACTAGGTGACCGCTTTGAGGAATACCTCCGGTCCGTGTACAACCATGACCCTGACCTCATCATTGTCTGTCATTTTAACATGGCATCTTGTTCACATGGGCATCTGCCCTCGGCATGCTGCAATGGTCCAGCAAATCTCAGCGAAACTGGAAGAACATCTCCACTTCAGACTAGGCACTTTACAACCTTCTAGACTTAATATTGAGTTCAGCTCCTCCAGATTGTGAACGCACTCCCATTTCTTCCCTTTCTTTTAGCTTTACTTGTGGCATTCTCTGTCACCATGTCCTCTCTCCCCTCTGTCAATCCAGTGGGACTGTCTGTTCTTGTTCATAAGCCAGACACACCACCATTCTACCATCCTCTCAGTTGAATAATTTAATCTGCTCTATCAGCAACCTGCCTCCGCCAGGACTCACTCCCACTATTGCATAAATGCTGCCCCTTCCACATTTCATGTCAGCTTTAAAGAAGAGTTATCTAGGCTCAAAACGTTAGCATGCTTTCTCTCCATGGGTGTTACCTGACCTGCTGTGGTTTCCAGCATTGTTTGTTTTCAATCCCTCTGATCCTACATCTGCTTTAGGATTGTATCCGTAATATTATCTTTCAAAGTTCTTCCAACCAAAATGCATCACCTCACACTTCTCTGTATTGAATTTATCCATCACCTGTCACTCTTTCCACCAAGTTGTCAATGTCCTTCTTGAGTTCTACACTATCCTCTTCACAGTTTGCAATTCTTCCAAAGTTTTGTGCAATGTACAACCTTGCAAATTGTTGCCTTTAAACCAAAATCTAGATCATTAATACACATGAGAAAATCAAGGGTTCTAATACTGACTGCTGGGGAGCTCCACGATAAACCTTCTGCCCAGAAAAGTATTTATTAACGTGGTGCGTGTTGCTGAACAAAGAGGCTTTGGAGTGCAGTTTCATAGTTCTTTAAAAGTGGAGTCGCAGATAGAGAGGACGGTAAAGGTGGCATTTGGTATGATTGCCTTTATTGGTCAGTACATTGAGTATAGGAGTTGAGGGATCATGTTGCAGCTGTACAGGACATTGGTTAGGCCACTTTTGGAATACTGTGTGTAATTATGGTCTCCCTGCTATAGGATGAATGTTGTGCAACTTAGAAAAGATTTACAAGGATGTTGCCATGTTTGGAGGGTTTGAGCTATTGGGAGGGACTGAATAGGCTAGGGCTATTTTCCCTGGAGCATCGGAGGCTGAGGTGCGACCTCATAGAGGATTATAAAATCATGAGGAGCATGGATAGGATGAAGAGACAAGGTATTTTCCCCGGGATGGGGGAGTCCAAAACTGGAGGACATAGGTTTAAAGTGATAGGAAAAAGGTTACAAAGGGACCCAAAATGAATTTTTTTCACGCAAAGTATGGGCATATGTAATAACTGTCGGAGTAAGTGGTGGAGACTGGTAGAATTATGATATTTAAAAGTAATCTGGATTGGTATATGAATAGGAAGGTTTGAGACAGATATTGGCCAAATGCTGGTAAATGGGACTAGATTTATCTTGGCTATCTGGTTGGCATGGATGAGTTAGACCAAAGGGTCTGTTTCCATGTTGTGCAGCACTATGGCTATGATACTGCTGTTTCCTATAATTTAGCCAATTTTGTATCCACGCTGCTACTGTCTCCTTTATTCCCATGTCATGTAACCTCTCTTACACATCTATTTCCTAGCCCTTTATCAACTGCCCTCTGGTCTTCCACATACGCCACAACAGTGTTACCTTCATCACTCCTTTCCATTAACTCTTCAAAAAAACAACTCTAGCAAGTTAATTAAGCATGATTTCTCCTTTAGAAATTCATGCTGCCTCTTTCACATCAACACAACCTTTTCAATGTGACTACTAGCTCTATCCCAATTGATTGTTTCCAGAAGCTTTCCACCACGGAACGCAACCTGTTTATTCTAAAACCTTTCTTGAACAAGGCTGTAATGTTTACAGAGATAATGGGAATTGCAGATGCTGGAGAATCCAAGATAATAAAGTGTGAAGCTGGATGAACACAGCAGGCCAAGCAGCATCTCACGAGCACAAGAGCTGATGAAGGGTCTAGGCCCGAAACGTCAGCTCTTGTGCTCCTGAGATGCTGCTTGGCCTGCTGTGTTCATCCAGATTCACACTTTATTATCCTGTAATGTTTACAACCAAGTTTAGGGAAGACTGAAAAATTATGGACACTACCCTTCACTCACACTTCCTTCAAAACCCTTGAATACATATCACCTGGCCCTGGTCTCTTGTCAACTTTAGATACCAACAGCCTAAGCTTTTATCTTCCTTATCAATTGAACTCTTTGAGTGATAGAGTTTCCTTTTCTGTCACCATGGTGTAGGCAGCATTACTGTCTTTGGTTATCTAGTGTGATCTCTTCTAGTGTATTTTAACTCTGCTCACACTGTTGTATTTATATGCAATGATGTGAAGTCCAATGACATCATCACAAGTTTGTTCCAAGGTCTTGAAAGCCTTAAAGAATATCAGACAGAAAACATGTTTCTCCTTTACCATAAACCTTATTTACCATTTACAATTATTTTAAATTAACCTGTTTGGACAGGTTATAACACATTTCTGGCATAATTGGAACTTAAACCAGGATCTTCCAGCCCGGAGATATGGACACAACTATTGTATCGTAAGAATGTCACTTTGGTTAACAATTTTAGAAATATATAAATAATCCATCTATATTACTTTATTTTGCTATATTTATTGCACACCTTGTCCTGATTATTTGTGTCACCAGTCGAGTAAGAAAGTCCATGATCAAGTGGAGGACCCCTTATGGTAAAGTTGACAATCTTTTGATTTTCTATGTTGGCTGCTGCTTGATGAGAGATTCAATCATTCTGTGTGAAGAAACTGCATTTTTTAAAAATTCAATCATGGGACGTAGGCATCGTTGGCCAGGGCAGTATTTATTGCCTATTCTAATTGTCCAGAGAGCTGCATTGCTGTGCTCCTAGAGTCACACATAGGCCAGACAAGATAAGGATGGCACTTTCTTTCCCTAAAGGTCATTAGTGAACCAGATGGATTTTGCTAAGAATCAACAATAGATTTAGCGTCTCCATTAGACTCTTAATTCCAGGTTTTTATTGAATTAAAATTTCACCATCTGTCACAGCAGGATTTGAACCCAGATCCCAGAACATGACCTCTGGGCTAACAATCCAGCGATAATACTACCAGGCTATTGCCTCCATGTGTTTAAGGATACAAGGTGGTTGTATTCCTTCTGCTCCACTGCTGGTATTGGATATCAATTATTTGTTGTTCTCGGAAGAAAATCCATCCTTGTGGTATTATTCTTGGTATTCTTGTGGTATTACTATGAAGCCTATTCCTTTAAAGCAATGAGCTATTCTTCATGGGCCCATTCCAAGGCATGAATATAGATGTCACGTAAGAATGAGTTCATTTTAAGATTCATATGTTCTTTTCTCTACAGCGTATTTCTGTGAAATGACCTGTTTTACAAACTGAATATATTGTTGGTGTAAAGCTGAACACTTGCATTTACAGAAGTAGAGTTTTGCAATTGTACCTGTGACAGGATACTGTTGTTTTAAATTGCTTAGGATTACATGTTGATGTTGTCACATACAGTATATATTCGGTTGAGAGATCTGTCTCTTCTGCTCAGATGGTTTATTGTGTTTAAAGTCATCAATATGCTCTGTAGAATGCTCTTCGTGAAGTGGAACTTTTGCTGTATAATGCTTCTTGAATGGATTTCTTGACTCGTGTCCACTGCTATTTGGGCTTTTTATTCAATTGTTAGATCTTTTGATTGAAATTGTTCAGTGACTGATTTATCAAAGAGGCCAATGGCAATTCTGCTGCAAGTGAGCCTGTAAATTTCCATAGCTGCAAGGTTTATATGGCACACACAGGTCCTTATTGAAACTGGGCTCTCCTAGAACTCAATAATCTGTCATCAAAGTATGATTTCACTTTTTGTTGTTGAAGTGAAATATTGATTAAAAGCTGTTATGAGGTTATCAAGCATTTTCTTCCCAATTAATCTGTTGTCAATATAACACAATTTCTTGATCTGATTTGCTCCCAAGTAGCAGAGAAGTGTGCTAACTTGTTTTACAATTGATTTCATGTCCAAACCAGAAGCTGTTTAAAATATTCCAAATATATTTTGTATTTTTGCTAATTTGCTGAACTAACAAATCGACCGGAAACCTCATTCTGTTTTGCTGGAAAGATTGGTGTTAGTGAATTTTGCTGCATTGTTTGATTATTGTTATGTGCTTGAAGTTTTTGATGACTTTATTTGCAAGAATAGTGTTAAGATTTGATCTCATAATATGTTTACTTTGTTGTCCTGTGGCATTCTTATTTGATTAAGTTGTTATTAAATCTCTGTTATTCTATCACTAAAGCTGTAACTTGTTGGTAGTTTCTGCTGTTCTAAATGATACTTTCAATTTAAAGCTTGGATTTGTTTTACCCACCCCACATGGTGAGTGAAGATATTCCTTTTCTAAGGTGGCTGATGGATATCCCAAATATCTGAAAGCAGAAACTTTCTCCATTTGACCTCATTTAACAAGATTCAATGACTTTTCTTGATTGTAATCAAGATGTTGGCTGTGATATCACTAGCACTGAATTTTTCTGATAAAAGCAAGAGGGGCATGGATAGGGTGAACAGTCATGGTCTTTTTTTCCCAGGGTAGGGGAGTCCAAAACTAGACAGCATGGATTTAAGGTGAACGGGGAAAGATTTAAAAGGGACCCAAGGACCAACTCTTCATGCAGTGGGTGGTGCATGTATGGAATGAACTACTAGAGGATGTGGCAGAGACTGGTACAATTACAACATTTAAAAGACACCTGGTTAGGTATAAGGGATATGAATCAAAGGCTGGCAAATGGAATTAGATTAATTTAGGACATCTGATTGGCTTGGATGAGTTGGACTGAAGGGTCAGTTTCTGTGCTGTATATCTCTATGATTCCATGAAAGTTGGTGGAGTTGTGGACAGTGAGGAACTTTGTCACAGATTACATCAGAGTACAGATCAGTTGCAAAATTGGGTGGAGAAATGGCAGATAGAATTTAATCCAGGCAACTGTGAGGTGATGCATTTTGGGAGGTTCAATGCAACTGGAAAATATACAGAGGGAACACAGTAGATAAGGTTGTAAAGAGGCATTGGCAAGCTTGCATTTATTGTTGGGCATTCAGTATAAAAGTTGACAGGTCATGTTGCAGCTGTATGAAACCTAGGCTACATTTAGAGTACAGAGTGCAGTTATGGTTGCCACACTGTAGAAAGGGCATGAAGGCTTTGGAGAGGGTACAAAGTTTACCAGGCTCTTACCTGGGTTGAACTGTATTGGCCATAAGGAGAGGTTGGACAATCTTGGATTGTTTTCACCACATGGTCAGAGGCTGAGGGCCAACCTGATAGAAATTTATCGAAGTATGAGAGGCAGGGGTAGGATGGACAGCCAGGGTCCTTTTATTCGGGTAGAGATGTGAAATACTAGGGGCCATGAGTTTAAGTTGAGAGGTTTAAAGTTTAAAAGACGTATGTGAAGTAAGTTTTATTTTACACAGAAGGTGATATGTGCTAGGAATGTGGTGCCGGGGAGGCGGGAGAAGCAGACACGTTAACAGCAGTTAAGAGGCATTTAGACAGAAACATTAACAGACAGCAAGTTGAAGGAAACAGACCATGATCTGGCAGATGGGATTAATTTATAATGGTGTCATTTTTGGTACAGGCATGATGGACCAAAAGGGCCTGTTCCGGCACTCTGCTGTTCCGGATTCAATTAATTCAAATGTCACCATCTGCTATAGATAGGATTGGAACACATAGCTCCAGAACATTAGCCTGGGGTTCTAGGTTACTACTAACATTACCACTGCTACCCTGTCTTTGGCGAAAAAAGTTTTAAAACTTACAATTCAAACAATTGAATTACTTAAGGCCTCACTAACTTAAGCTGTAATACTTTGAAACTCAATATCAGGTTTTATTTCCACTCCTTTTGCAACCAATTTTCATTAAGCTGTACCTGAAGAATTATCTTACCTTGCTATTTTTAACTTTGTCGTTCAGAAATTTGTCAACTCTCTGTTAGAAATATTAATTGTGCTCCTCAACCTAGTTTTATTTTGGTGAACTCTTTTGTCCTATTCCTTAAGTCATCAACTCAGCTCTGGGTCTCTTTTTGTGCAGTATTAGATTTGCACTTGTCCTCTTAGCTGCCAGTGGGCTTTTATTGCCTTTCTTGCCTTTTCTGAACACTTTTCCCTTATTATTGGCTTTCTGAAACTTGTCAGGTTCTGTTGGGTTCCCTGAAGGAGTTTCATTTCAGAAATGTTTTCTCCATAGCTGCCATTCAGTTTGCTTTTGGGTGATGTGAAAATCAATAAGAATATTGTAAAAATATTAACTTAAAGCAACATAGCACAGTGATTGCATTTTAAATATTATCTATTATAAATGTAAAATTGGGTTTCATTTTTGATAGTTCATATTTTGAATTAATTTTTTAAAAAACTAGTTTTGGACTATTTTGGGTCCCAGGTTATTCGTTACTATATTTTTGTGTTTATATCAAATTTATCGCTGAAGAAGATTCAAGCAGTTTTCTGTTTATCACTCTCCAGTGAGTATTTACTGCTATTGCAAATATTGGTTATAAAATAAAGTAATTATTCTTTCTGCCACCTCAATGGCAAACATGACAAACAATATTATCTTTCTGTCTCATTAACCTCAAGATCTCTGGGGTAAAGTATGTATTCTTGTCATTTGATCACATAACTGTGTAACACTGTATGAGTTCCTCATTAACAAACTCAACCAATTCTTAGCAAGAGAAAAGAATGTACAATCTACTCACTTATCACTGATGCTTATTAATATATTGCTAGAGAAAGAGTCCTTACATTAAAAGATGTAAATACAATATTTGTGGCAGCATTTGTTATTTGAATCTATACTTTTGTTGGAATTAGCAAAAATTGGAAAACATGACTCAGATGTACAAATAAAGCATGTTATGACATTTAGAATCATGGGGTAGTTAAATTGAATGTACTTCCCTACCAATAAAAGTTGATAGATTACAATTATGTGGTTAATCAGAACTGAAATCGAAAATCTCCTTCAATGCTGCAGAGATAGTAGGAACTGCCGATGCTGGAGAATCTGAGATAACACGGTGTGAAGCTGGATGAACTTCTTCTGAAGAAAGGTCCCGACCCGAAATGTCATGCTTCCCTGCTCCTCTGATGCTGCTTGGCCTGCTGTGTTCATCCAGCTTCACACCACGTCATTTCCTTCAATGAATTGCTTTCAAAGTCCTTAGTAAATATTTTTGGTCTTTTGCAAATCCCTTTGCTGTTTGGAAGCTAGAGGCTGTTTCATTGCCTTGCCAAACAATTAATTGTCTGCACAATCAATAGGCTGACATCCAAGCTGTACAAACTGTCTCTTTTCGACTTGTCATTTCTCCATCTGTCTGAAGTACACAGCTTTCCTCATGCTAAAGCTCATTTGCCTCCACAATTTTGAAATAACGTTCAAAATTATGGTTATAAGTCAGCAAGACTTGAAGAGCTTTCATGCTTGAATGATTAAATGGCAAACAACATTCATGCTTTGCTTGCACCAGGCAATGACTGTCTAGAACAGGAGACAATCTACACATCTTCAGATTATCTTCAACAACATTACCATCATTGATTTCCCCTCCTACCAACATGCATTGCCATTGACTGGAAACTGAAGTGGAGCATAAATAATGTGGCTACAAGAGCAGGTCCAATTTTAGGGGAACTTTGCAGTGAGTACCCACCTCCTAGCTCGTCAACATTTACCGAGCTAACTGGGTGTGTGATAAAACAACCTCGAGATGCCTGAATGAATGAAACTCAAACAGCACACATGATCCCTGATAAAGCAACCATAGGATTGGCACTTCATCCATCAATTCAAACATACATTTGCTGCACTGCAATGGTAATAGTGCCTATGATCTATAACAGTTCCTTTGGACAGCACCTTCCAAAGTTGACACTCCTAACAGCTGAGGGATGAGAGCAACAGATGCATGACAACACCACCACCACCATCTGTACGTTTTCCTACAAGTTACAGATGAGTATCTTGATTCAGAATTGTGGCATTATTCCTCATTTTCTTCATGGCAAAAACCTAAATTATCCATATAATCTGCCAGTCTTTGGAATTATAGCAAACAGTGCATCACTTTGACTGCCGACAAAAAACAAAGTAGTGATTGTATCCGAGATAATGGGAACTGCAGATGCAGGAGAATCCAAGATAATGAAATGTGAGGCTGGATGAACACAGCAGGCCAAGCAGCATCTCAGGAGCACAAAAGCTGACGTTTCGGGCCTAGACCCTTCATCAGAGAGGGGGATGGGGGGAGGGAACTGGAATAAATAGGGAGAGAGGGGGAGGCGGACCGAAGATGGAGAGTAAAGAAGATAGGTGGAGAGGGTGTAGGTGGGGAGGTAGGGAGGGGATAGGTCAGTCCAGGGAAGACGGACAGGTCAAGGAGGTGGGATGAGGTTAGTAGGTAGATGGGGGTGCGGCTTGGGGTGGGAGGAAGGGATGGGTGAGAGGAAGAACCGGTTAGTGATTGTATCCAACCAGTCCCCACTTGCCTAACTTAAACCAGTGTCCAACATCAGATTTGATTCTTGGGAATATTTTCTGAATAACCTTGGGAGTATGAAGAATGATACTGCCACCATTTTAGGACAACTAGTTGTGCTCGCAGCATGACACTCTTTCATTTGCTGAATATTACATATATTAACATATTAATATCTGGTTCTATTCAACAAAATAAATGACAACAATTATGGATTCATTTCTTATGGTAACATTCAGACAAAGCGGTGTCAATCAGCTTTGTTTAAAATGTAAACAAAACTTGGCCATTAATTATCAATCATCACTGACTGGTGTATCCTCCATTGCAATTTCTAGGCCAGCACTCTTCTCTCATACTGTATCAATGTTGGATTTCCCTTAAATTGGTATTCCTGGGAATTGTCCTGATGAATGCAAGATGGAGAATTTGACAAAATGTGTTTTTCTTAAGTTCTTTACTATCAAAATGACTATTAATGTACAATTTAATGTTCTTCGGGTGCCCATTGAGATGCAAGAATTTAACATGAGAGCACCATTGTGCAAATATCTTACATCCTGTGCAGTAGGAAATATTTCAGTTGTCTTTTGAGCTTTTGATGTTCTGATGTTAACTTTTAAGCATCTCCATCATTGCGTGCTTTTCTTTCTTGAGAGGCTGACAGAGATCAACCAAGCATCTGCTGAGCAGAGCTTCAGCTGCCCTCAAGTCTAGTCTGAAAGACATGAAGAAGGAGTAGGGGAAAACAAAGTAAACAATAAAGTGGTACAATGTGGTATACTGCATCCACTGTACCCGGTGTGGCTTCCTCTACATTGGGGAAACCAAGCGGAGGCTTGGGGACCACTTTGCAGAACACCTCCGCTCAGTTCGCAACAAACAACTGCACCTCCCAGTCGCAAACCATTTCCACTCCCCCTCCCATTCTTTAGATGACACGTCCATCATGGGCCTCCTGCAGTGCCACAATGATGCCACCCAAAGGTCGGAGAACAGCAACTCATATTCCGCTTGGGAACCCTGCAGCCTAATGGTATCAATGTGGACTTCACAAGCTTCAAAATCTCCCCTTCCCCTACTGCATCACAAAACCAGCCCAGTTCGTCCCCTCCCCCCCTGCACCACACAACCAGCCCAGCTCTTCCCCTCCACCCACTGCATCCCAAAACCAGTCCAACCTGTCTCTGCCTCCCTAACCTCTTCTTCCTCTCACCCATCCCTTCCTCCCACCCCAAGCCGCACCTCCATCTCCTACCTACTAACCTCATCCCACCTCCTTGACCTGTCCGTCTTCCCTGGACTGATCTAACCCCTCCCTACCTCCCCACCTAAACTCTCCTCTCCACCTATCTTCTTTTCTCTCCATCTTCAGTCCGCCTCCCCCTCTCTCCCTACTTATTCCAGAATCCTCACCCCAGCCCCCTCTCTGATGAAGGGTCTAGGCCAGAAACATCAGCTTTTGTGCTCCTGAGATGCTGCTGGGCCTGTTGTGTTCATCCAGCCTCACATTTTATCATCTTGGATTCTGCAGCATCTCCAGTTCCCATTATCACTAAACAATAAAGTGGTACCTCTTGCTGACTGAGTTAGTAGCATAGTATCAGTGTGAAAAAAAATCCCTGGAAAACTGACAGTATGCATAGGTTCAAAAGGATCTCAAAGCTTTCCTGAGCTCTTATTTCTCCATAGAAATCAGTTAAAAATTGTCATAACTTAGCCAGGTAAAAGTCTTTGTTGTACTCCTTTTGAAGCATGGTTTCTGCCAAATGAAGCTGGATGAAAACAACAAATAACTAACTATATTTTAAAACACACTCCAGATATACAGATGCTGCTTGTCATGAGAAAAGTTTCAATGAAAACTACACAAGATAGTCAGTTGAGGAAGCCAGCATACACTACAATCAGAATCTCATGCAAGAGGTGACCAGATAAATCTAAAGCTGAACAACAAAAATATGCAATTGAAGATGCCTGAAACCAAGTAGGTTGGTTACAAACTAACAGCAAAAAGACATTTCTCAGATCCTGACAAGGTGATAGCTACGGTAGAAGTACAGTGACCAACAGATGTGAAAGCAGTGCAGAGTTCTCTTGAATTCATGCACGACTTGACAAAGCTCTTGTCTAATTTATCATTGCTTGTGAACTACTATACAGGCTAACTGCTGAGGGTGTGCAGCAGACAGGCATGAAACGAGAAACAACTTTCACCGGAATCAAACAACTATGATAACAATCGCAGTGCTGAGATACTGCGAAGCTAAAGATGAAATTACCTCGCAGTGCCATCCCAGTAACACAGGATATGGAATTACTCTTATGCAACAAGGACAACCAGTTACATTGGCATCCAGGGTGTTAATGGGAATTGATCTACATTATGCTACAATAGGCCAGACCATACCCCTCAAAACACTTAACCTTTTCTTATTTTAAAGCGAAGTGTAAAGCATCGCATTCCAGATGCAATTTGATTGGTCAAACTACTTGACTTTAAGCAAAACACACTTTGTTTTTACATGACAGTTAAAATACAGACAAAATCAAAATGATGGACTTGTTTTGGCAAAGGCAAATTCTGAAAAATACATTGTCTCACATGCAATTCTAGCAGCAGGAAGCTAACTCCAGCTTTTAACTGTAACAGGGAGAGGAGTAGGCGATTCCACATAGAGCTTCAAGACCCCAGCAACTGCTGGAAGCTAAAACTAAAAATCCTGGTTCTATGGGAGCTTGACTCCACCAATTCAGGCTGTTTCTTTTGTTCCAACTTTCTTTTGAAAACTCTAAGGCACCACAAGCTGTTTATTAGCTTGGAGCAGACTGCTCTTCACCTCTGACTCAATCTTTCTTGATAATAAAAAAGACCAAAATATACCTCTTTTAAGCCATAGTATTGTCATGATGCTCAGATGCAGAACAAATTCCCAGCTATTGTCTTTGCTTGTGAGCATCTTAATTAATATGATTTGGCAGACACTCAATGTTAATGGAGTCTGACCATAAGCCACATCAAAGCATCTGCCTCAAATTGCTACCTACTCCAAAACATCGCAAAAAAAGAAGTGCATGGGCGGAAAGGCATCATCTAATTTCCATATCGAAGATCGAATTCAATATGTCGCCAAGCCATCCCTTGAAACTCTTCCCAATCTACTCCCAATATCCTCACTGAATTTCCCACAGTTTCTCATTTTCAATCCTTTCAAGTTCTAGCGAATTATTGACAATTTCTTTTTTAAAATAATAGCATTGTCATCCTTAACATCACACAATTAATGATTGCGGGACAAAGGAATGGCTTGGAGGAGACACTGTGCTCGGCATGTAAAAACATTCATCATGAATCATTCTTTATGCTAATGATTATTATCTCTACTGATGCTAATCTAGATCCATCATGTTATTGGACTCAATAAATTCTCTCAGCAAGCACCACAGGTAAATAATTGCATCTGTCATGCTGTATCTCTCCTGAAGGTAATTCAATTCCTTTGCATCACAAATGCCAATGGATTTTCCTGGGCAAGACTCCTGACAATAACATCAGTAATTACAAATGCCAATTGTAG